>NC_056629.2:44748492-45427420 GCF_002870075.4 Lactuca sativa | reverse complement strand
TCCAAAAAGATCCTTAAGGAGGATCCTAGATTGGCTATGGTATCCGCTTCAGCATTGTGTTCTCTAGAAACCTGGTTTAGGCTGAATTTTTTGAATTTTGATGCCAGGTTTTTGAGGACTTGGAGATATAGAGCTAGCTTTTCTCCTTTCACTGCATAGGATCCGTTCAAATGGTTATTTAGTAGTAAGAAATCAATGAATACCTGAAGATCCTTGATTTGAAGACCCTTGGCTAACTGTAGTCCTATGATTACCGCCTCGTATTCTTCTTCATTGTTGGTTGCATTGAATTCACAACTAATTGCCTGTGGTAGGATGTCCCCTAGGGAGATTTTAATATGATCTCTAAGCTAATTTCTCTTTGGTTTGATGATCCATCTGTGAACAGTGTCCATCTTCCCATGTTTTCCTCTTCTAGAAGTTGTTTGGCTTCTATTTCGACTTCAACACTTAGATCATCACTAAAGCCTGCCACAAAATCTAACAATGCTTGCGACTTTGTGGTGGATCTTGGTTCGTACTTTATGTCATACGTTCTTAGCTTCACTGACCATTTCTCCATTCTTCTTGACATTTTTGGTTTTTTCATAACATTCTTAATTGGATAGTTAGCTATTACGGTTATAGGGTGTGTTTCAAAATAATGTCTTAGTTAAGTTGAAGTTGTTACCAATGCAAGTATAAGATTTTCAAGGTGAGAGTACCTGATCTCAGGATCCTGGAGACTCTTACTTACGTAGTATATGGGATGTTGGTTCCCATCGAGATCCTTGGCTAGTACAACTCTCACCGCGTTTGAGGATACTGAGAGGTAAAAAAGGAGTGGCTCCCCATTTAGTGGTTTTACCAATAGGGGTGGTGAGCTTAAAAATTTGTTAAGATCTTGGAAATCATCTTCACGTTCCCGGGCCCACTAGAATCTTTTGTTCTTCTTCAAGATGTTCTAGAAAGGCTTGCATCTTTCTAAGGATCTTGAGATGAACCTGTTTAGTGCTGCGACTCTTCCTATTAATCTCTGAATATCCTTTGTCGATATTGGTGATTTCAGATCAAGGATGGCCTTGATTTGTTCTAGGCTTACTTTGATTCCTCTTTTAGTAACCATATGTCCATGCAACTTGCCCGATCTCATCCCAAAGTGGCACTTGGATGGATTCAACTTCATGTTGTATTGGTCTAAGATGTCGAAGAATTCCTCAAGATCCTTGAGGTGATCCTCAGCTTTTTTGGATTCGACTACCATGTCATCTATGTAGACTTCCATTGTGTCCTCCAATTTCTCTTTGAATATCTTATTCACCAATATTTGATATGTTGCTCCTACATTTTTAAGATCAAATTGCATAGAAGTGTAACAATAAATACATGTTGGGGTTATGAACGATGTGTCCTCTTGATCGGAGGTTTCCGTTTTGATTTGTTGGAATCCTGTTGATGCGTCCATGAATGTTAGTAACTCGTGACCCGCTGTTGCGTCTATCATGGATTTGATGTGTGGTAAAAGGAAAGGATCCTTAGAAAAGGCCTTGTTAAGATCCGTATAGTCCACACACACTCTCCATTTACCGTCCTTCTTTTTGTACCACGACCACATTAGCTAGCCATTTTGGGAACTTCACCCCCTTGTTTATGCTAGTTTTGAGAAGTATTTCTACTTTTTCTTGTATAACTTGGTTTCTTTCGGGTGCAAATTTCCTGATCTTTTGGTGTATTAGCCTGAAAGATGGTTCATTGTTAATTTTATGGGTTATTATGTTTTTGTCAATACCTGTCATGCCCTCATGTCTCCATGCAAATGTTTTGCTTCGGGCCTTAAGGAACTTTATGAGATCTTGTTCGATTTGTTCAGGCGTTGAAGATCCTATGAGAGCTTTGGCTTCATGATCCTCAAGGTTCAAGGGCACTTCTCCTATGGCATGCTCTCTTGCTTCCAGCACGCCCCATGTCCCTTCCTTACTTGCTAATCTTGTCGTGGTATTGTTGAGCACTTTCATCGAAGTCTTGTAGAATTCCTTGGATTCTTGTTCGTCACCTATGATCTTCACCGTCCACCATAGGGTGGGCATCTTTACATATTCATGGATTGGCCTTTATTTAATGGATCCATGGTCTACGTAGTATGAAATTATAAGAAGATAATGTATCAATCACACAAAAACAATGAACATAATTTACACCCTCTATATAGATTGGTAGCTTTATCTTGACGATAGTGTGTTTAGTTTCTCCGCTGAATCCAATTAGCGTTGAGGATCTTGCAAATATCTAAGTCTCCGGGATGTTCATCCTTTTTAATGCATCCAGGAGTATGATGTTAACTGAGGATCCTCCATCGACGAGGATCCTTGTAACGAAGTGGTTGGCAATGTAGAGAGTAATCACTAGTCTGTGTGGTGAGGATCCTGGACGTCATGTCTATCCGCTTCGTCGAAGATGATCTCCTTTGGTTGGTGATCTTTGTGTTTTTTCGTGGTCCTTTTTCCTTCTCCATTTTCAACACCTTGGAATGCCTTTTTGTTGCAGAGTAGGAGGTACCACAAATGTCAGATCCTCCAGAAATCATGTTGATCACCTTGGAATCAGTTTGGGGGGGGGGATTCTGGTCTTTCAAGGATCTTCTAAGGATCCTAGTCTTTTTCTTTGGGATTTTCTTTTCTTACCCAAGGATCTCTTTGAGATATCCTTTTCCCAGAAGGTAGCTGATTTCCTTTTTGAGAGCTATGCAATCCTTCGTGACGTGACCAAAGTTCTCATGATATGCACACCATTTTGACTTGTCCTTCCAAGAGGTGGATTTTTCTCCATTCCTTGCCCACCTAGCTTTGTCTCCAAGATCCTGCATGGCAAAGATTACACATGAAATATCCACAGAGAAACAATAGTCAAGAATCTTAAGGAAATTGTCCACCTTCCCCTCATCTTCAAGGGCATTAACCCTCTGATGGTCGGGTTTGGAGTAACGCTTTAAATTATAGGATCTTTGGGTCGAGGAGTCGGCCTTCCTATTAGGGTGATTGTAGGAGCTTGGTGGGTTGCTCCATTTCTGGATATCCTTGTCTTCTTCGAGTCTAATGAATCCTAATGCCCTGCTCCTGACTTCGTCTGATATCCTGCATGGAGTCATTATGAGATCCTCGTAGAAGGGAGAATCCTTGTTTAAACTCATTTTGAAGGATTCGACTGTAGTTGCCATGTCAATGTTGGGGATGCTCAAGGCTTCTTTAAACCCATTTGCATCCTCTCCCTATATTGTGTTACGTGCTCCTTGGGATTCGTCATTCTGTCGTAGGGCTTCATGCTGGGGGTCTGGAAGCATTTTGGAACTTCAGTGTTATCTATCGCTGGGATGAATCTAGAGATCATGTGACTTGTGGGGGATGCTTATGGCACCGGCTGAACTTCTCTAGGCACGGTTAAGATCATTTGTCTTAGCTGTTGTAGCTCCTTGGGCATGACCAAGCTCAAACATGTGTCAAGATCTATTGAGTTAGTTGTAAAATTACTATTATTGATAAAGTTACCAGGATCTTTGTTATTAGGAGTAACAAATGTTTCGTTAGGATCCTGAATCTCGCGATGGATCGCTGAGGATCTTGGGTCTGTCGAAGTTCAGGATCCTGGGCTGTAAGACCGAGGTCGCTACCTCCTATGGCTTGTGGAATTCAGTCCTCATTCTCTCCACTTCCTTCAGAATTGTCCTGTTATCTTCCTTTTGGACGACTTCTCGCTCCAGTCTCTTCATCATAAGAAAGATCTCGATGTTGGATATCAGCACATGAGGATTCTGGATTCCTGGAGTAGCTGGAGAGGTGTTTTTATTTGGAGTTTCAGATACTTTCTTAGGACCTCTAGCTGATTGTGGTGAAAGGTTATTAGAGGAAATGGGAGGAGGAGAGGATGAGGAGAGGGTCGATTGAGAAGACATGATTTTCTGAGGGATTGTGAACACCACGGCCCCGCGGTGGGCGCCAAATTGTTTTAGTCGAAAAATTAATAATTGAACTAAAATGGACCAGAGTGTATGAGAGGCTGTGATGTTCAATGTAAAGAAAATAAGTAAAATGAATCAAAGCAACACAAATTGTTTACAAGGTAAGCCCTTGATCCTTCTTAGGATCTCCGGCATAAAACCTTGGGAGGTGATAATGGTCGCCTGCCTTAACGTTTTTATTAGATGAAGTGAAAATTACAGAGAAAATAGAATGAGTATGACTACAAGTGATAGTAATCTGGCACAAGATCATGTGTAGTGTGATAATTACAAGTGTTTTATATAGTCAAATCCTAACAACAAGAACTCCGAGAATTCCGGGATCCTCTGAGATTACTTATAGTTATTTGCTTAACTTAGTCCTCTGAGTCTTTTGCATATTTGTGATGACTATCCGTTGAGTATATGACTTTGACTAGTTATTTATGCATATGTGAGAAAGACAAAAGAATATATGTCCGTTATAAATAATGATAAAAATATTAGTCAGGATCCTGGATTATATTTGAGATCCTGAGGTTTGAGGATCCTGAGCTTTTGAGGATCCTTAGACTTAAGGATCTTGTAGCAGTTTTAGGATCCTAGCCCTAACACACAGTATGAATCTCCCAAGAATAGAGACTGATCACCTCTCCTACGATTAAGAGTACTTAATCATCTCTAAGGTTTAAAGAGTTAATAACCTCTTTCACAAGATTTTAGGTTTATACACCCTGTCCGGGCACACGATATCTAACTATGGGATGTGGATGAAGGGATCATTTCACGCCTTAGTGACTTGCCAGCCCTCTCATTCCTGAACTTAAGTTTAGATCCTAAAGTTTGAACCTAAGGTTTATAACATTTACATGTTATCTTAAGTTGGTATCATCCCCAGAAAATTCCTAAGGTCTATAACATTTACATGTTATCTTAAGTCGGTATCATCCCCAGAGAACTCCTGAGGTTTATAAAGTTCACATGATGGGATTATTACATTTTCATGTTGTCATACGGTTTGGGATTTTTCTCAGTAAGTCATTAAGGTTCGTAACACTAACTTGTTACCTTAAAATGAGGATCTTCCTTAGAAACCTGCTATGAAGTCATAACACTAACATGTTATCTGGACATGGGATACTCCCGTGAAAGTAAACAAGATTAGTAGCATCACAAATACTTTCCTCCAGGTGAAGATATGCAATTCATACTAAAGTTTGCTAAGAAGAAATCAGGTCATGAGATCATCAGTATTCATATGTCCTTATTTTTGAACAACTCTAGGTAAAATCTGAAGATCCTAAACATATTAGGATCCTGGACAGTGATTGTTTGCTTGCCAGAACTTAAATCTTTAAGTTGAAAAGGGTTACTTATAATTTACTAAGGGTAGTTTTTGCCTTGGGATTGTTTACTGGAACTAAGTTCTTCGGAATCCTAGTGATCTAAGGATCACATTAATATAGCAATTGTGCAAGATGATCAAATGAATAATATGTAAAGGAAATAAAACCATTTCATTTAAAAAAGGGTTTCATACCAACCCACCAAAAGAGTTAATTGTTTCACATCCCAGAAAAACAATAAATTATTTAAAATTAATCTTCGGAAGCCTAGACCTTAGCCTGGTCATCATCGGTTGCATTCTTCTTCTCACCTCCTTCGGCCAGCTATAGTACAGGATCCTAAGTGGCGGTAGCAGGCTTGCCAGTCAACTTGGCTAGTGCCTCACGCCAACTGTCCACATACCAGGAGCTTGCATTTTTTAGATCCTCCGCAAGATGGATATTGGCCTCCCAAGCGGCCACTGCAACACTTGCCTTCGTATCAAAAATCACTTCCTCCATCTCAAGCACGTGCTCCTCCTCCTTTTCGGCCTTCTCCTTGCAAAGCAGCTCCACTCTCCTCAACATATCCTCGTTGGTTGCTTTCCACATTCTCTGTTGTCCCTGAAGGGCTTGTTCATCCCTTTCCGATCAGATCATTAGATCAGCGGAAGTATGATCATAAACCTGAAATGAAGACATAGTTGGTCAGCAAAAGATAAAATAAAGTATAAAAAGAGAACAAAATTAACACTTACAGCTTGGAAGAAAGAGACCAACTTCTAGAGCGCATCCTCAACCCCTACGTTCTCCTAAGACAGACTTGTAGAGTCAACAATTTTCCTCTTCCGGGATCCTGGAGTCTTCACTACCAAGTGAATTGTCGATCTTTTGGGAGGAACAGAAGACAAGGTCTTCTCCTTTTCACCATCAGGTGATCCTTAGACATGTTTGTGTCAACATCAGCAAGTGTGAAACGAGCACTAGAGGGGGTAATCTTGGCTCTTGTATATAATAGAGAAATGTTAGATCCTTCAATATAAGGAAAAACAATCAAGGATCCTTACCTATCAACATAGGAGCATTGGCAGAAGAGCTTTCTTGCAAAATGACCTGTTCGAATCAGAAGGATCTCTTGGCTTTAGGCAAGGCCAAAAACTTCTTAATCTTCTCTTTAGAATCATCAGTAGCAGGGACGAGCTCTTGAAGCTTGAAAGCTACAAAAAAGAAAACAAAATAAGAAGAAGTGAATTCCAGGATCCTTCTATTAGTATAAAAGAATCCTACCTTTCTTGACCCAACCATCCGACAGGAGATTCCCACCAGGAATAAAGTCACGTCTCACAAAATGGTATTTTCTTTCCATGCTCCATCATTGAGTTTTGTTTTCAAGAAAAAAGAGGATATGTAGGTTTTGAATTTGAGAAGGAAGTGAGAATTCCCGAAGGTCGTAAGATCATACATACATGCCAGTTCAGAAAGACCTATATCAAGCCCTTTTGACTGATTCCTTGGTCGATGAAGTCATCTATGGGAAGGGCTAGGATGTTTTTGCAAGAAATGGCCATTTTTCTACCCATGATAGAAGAAGTAAAAATGTAGAAGAAAAAGAGAGAATTACATTCTAATAAATAACGGGTAATCAAAAGATAGCAAGGAAGAGTATAGAAAATCTTGAGACCAGTCATCTCTATTTATACTGAAACAGCAGCTGATTTGACCGCTTGATAACGACTAGTAATCCATATGTTAGAATTTGAATTATCCTAGCAGTTAAGGGTTAAATTCAAAAATTACCATTATCTCTATTTTTGCATTTATTTTCTTTAAGTTATCGCATCAATATTCTCGAAACTAGCTCATTTAATTTTTTTGGAATAACTTGGGGGCAATTGTTAGGGCTAGGATCCTAGAGCTACTTCGTGATCCTCATGTCTAAGGATCCTCAAAGGCTTAGGATCTTCAAACCTCAGGATCCCGAATATACTCCAAGATCCTGACTAATCTTCTTTATTATTTATAATGGCTATATGATCTTTTATCTTTCTCACATGTGCAGAAATAACCAGCCAAAGTCATATTCGCAACATATAGTCGTCACAACCATGAAAAAGACCCCGAAGACCAAGTCAAGCAATGACTATAAGTAATCTCGGAGGATCCTGGAATTTTCGGAGTTCTAGTTGTTAGGTTTTGACTATATAAAAAACTTGTATTCATCACACTACACATGAGGTACTGGTAGAATACTATCACTTGTTCTTGTACTCATTACATTCACTTTGTTATCATTCATTTCAATCAATAAAAACATCAAGGCATGTGATCATTATCACCTCCCAAGGTTTTATGTCAGAGATCTTAGTAAAGATCAAGGGCTTTCCTTATAAACGATTTGTGTTGCTTTGATATACATTACACATTTGCTTTATACTGAACATCACAGCCTCTTATACACTATGGTCTATTTTTGTTTGATCATTTTTTTACCAAAACACCAGCCATAGCTCATATCAAAGTCACACAACGCTTGCAGACTCATAGCATGAAGCCTTACGACGTAACTATCGACCATGAGGAGCCCGTGGCATAATACAAAGAAAGGATGGAGATCATTCCCATCCCCACTCATTTGAAAGAAGCTTGCACGTGTAAGGGTTTTTGTTCCACCCTTACAAGATCATCTCTGAAATGGCTTCTTAATGTTCCTCTTTATTCGATTACATCCTTTGCTCATTTGATTAATTTAATAAATAATCAATTTTCTTGTAACAGAACATTCGAAAAGATCACTAACAATCTCTATTGAGTGTTCCAGAATCCTAAGGAATCCCTTAGGACTTTTGTGAACAGGTTTGACAGGGAAGCTCTAAGCATCCCCAACATCGACTTGGCGACTACATTTGAAGCCTTTAAAATGGTCATAAAGAAAGATTATCCCTTTTATGAAGACCTTGTAATGACTCCATGCAAACGAATGGACGAAGTAGGAAGCAGAGCACTAAGTTTCATCAGGCTTGAAGAAGACAAGGAGATCCAAAAGAGGAGCAACACACCAAGCTCTTATGATCACCCCAATAGGAGGACCGATTGCTCAGCCCATAGATCCAAGAAATCAAAACCTTATTCTAAACTTGACCATCACAGGGTTAATGCCCATGAAGATGAGAGACAGGAAGTAGATTTTCCTAAGATTAGTAACTATTGTTTTTCTATGGATATTTCAGGTGTAATATTTGATATACAAGATCTTGGAGACAAAGCGAGATGGCCAAGAAAAGGAGAAAAATCTACAGCCTGGAAAGATAAGTCCAAATGGTGTGCATACCATGAAGAATTTGGTCACATCACCGAGGATCGCATAGCTCTCAGGAAGGAAATCGGCTATCTCCTAGGCAAAGGATACCTCAAAGAAATCCTTGGAAGAAGAAAGGATAGATCCAAAGAAAAAGACTAGGATCCTCATAAGATCCTCGAAAGACCAGTATCCCCCCTGCTGACGCCAAGCTAATCAATCTGATCTCTGGAGGATCTGACATTTGTGGTACCTCTTACTCTGCAGCAAAGAGGCACGCCAAGGTATCAAACATGGAGAAAGAAAAAGAACCATAAAAGAACACATCGATCACAAATGAAAAGGAGATCACCTTCGACGAAGCGGATAGACAAGACATCTAGGATCCTCACCATGACAGATTAGTGATTACTCTCTACATCGCCAACCATTACGTTATAAGGATCCTTATCGATGGAGGATCCTCAGTCAACATCATACTCCTAGACGCATTGAAGAGAATGAACATTCTAGAGTCTAAGATATGCGCAAGATCCTCAGTACTGATTGGATTTAGTGATGAAACCAAACACACCATCAGCGAGATAAAGCTACCAATCTACATAGAGAAGGTAAACTCTATACAACGTTTTTGTCTAATTGATATATTATCCTTTTATAATGTCATACTAGATATACCATGGATCCACGAAATGAATGTCGTTCCATCCATGTATCATCAATGCGTAAAGCTGCCTACCCCATGGGGGATAGTGAAGATCATAGGAGACCAACAAGAATCCAAGGAATGCTACCACACTTTGTTGAAATCCTCAACGGTACCACGAAAAGCATAGAAATTAAGGCAGGGGGCACCAGACGTGCTAGAAGCAAAAGAGAAAAATATAAAAGAAGTGCCCCTGAACATTAAGGATCCAGAAGCCAAGGTTCTCATATGATCCTTAATGCCCAAACAAATCAAACATGATCTCATAAGGTTCCTTAAGGCTAGAAGCAAGACGTTCGCATGGAAGCATGAGGACATGACAAGTATGTATAAAAGCATAATAATGCATAAACCTAAAATGATCCATCCTTTAGGCCAATACACCAAAAGAGAAGGAAGTTTGCACCAGAAAGAAACGATTTATACAAGAAGATGTAGATAAACTTCTCAAAACGGGCGTCATAGGGAAGGTGAAATTCCCAAGATGGCTAGCTAATGTGGTCGTGGTACAAAAAAAGAATAGAAAATAGAGAGTGTGTGTAGATTATATGGATCTCAACAAGGTTTGTACCAAGTATCTTTTCCCTGTACCGCACATCGATTCCATGATAGACACAACAACTGGTCATGAGTTACTAACATTCATGGACGCATTAGCAGGATTCCAACAGATCCAGATGGAACCTTCTGACCAAGAAGACACGACATCCATACCTCCAATAGGTATCTATTGTTACACTATCATGCCATTTGGTCTTAAAAATGCAGGTGCAACATACCAAAGACTAGTCAACAAGATGTTGAAAGAGAAATTAGGGGACACAATGGAAGTCTACATCGATGACATGGTGGTCAAGTCCAAAAAAGCTAAAGATCGCCTCAAGGATCTTGAAGAAGCCTTCGACATCCTGGACCAATATAAAATGAAGCTAAATTCCTCCAAGCGCCACTTTGGGATGAGATCGGGTAAGTTCCTAGGATACATGTCGACCAAAAGAGGAATTGAAGCAAGCCAAGAGCAAATAAAGGTCATCCTTGATCTAAAGTCACTATCCTCGACAAATGATATCTAGAGGCTAACAGGAAGAGTAAGAGCACTAAGCAGGTTCATCTCAAGATCCTCAGAAAGATGCAAGCCTTTCTACGACATCTTGAAAAAGAACAGAATATTCGAATGGACTCATGAACATGAAGATGCTTTCTAGGAACTTAAAAGATATTTAACTTCACAACCCTTACTGGTGAAACCATTAGACTGGGAACCACTACTTCGTTACCTTTCAATATCCTCAAATGCGGTAAGTACAATATTAGCTAAGGATCTTAATGGGGACCAACATTACATCCACTATGTAAGTAAAAGTCTCCTGGATCGTGAGACCAAGTATTCCCACCTTGAAAAACTTATACTTTCATTAGTAACAATGTCAACTAAGTTAAGACTTTATTTTGAAACAAACCCTATAATTATATGTACTAACTATCTAATTAATAGTGTTATGAGAAAACAAGAAATGTCAGGAAGATTGGCAAAGTGGTCCGTGAAGCTAAGCGCATACGACATAAAGTACGAACCAAGATCTACCATAAAGTCCCAAGCATTGGCAGATTTGGTGGCTAAATTTAGTGATGATCTAAGAGTTAAAGTTGAGATAGAAGCCAAAAAAAACTTCTAAAAGAAGAGAACGTGGGAAGATGGACACTATTCAAAGATAGAGCATCAAACCAAAGAGGAACCGGATTAGGGATCATACTAAAATCACCACAGGGGGACATCCCACCCCAAGCAATCAGTTGTGAGTTCAATGAAACCAACAATGAAGCAAAAAACAAGGCACTAATCATGGTACTGCAACTAGCCAAAGATCTTCAAATTAAGGATCTTCAAGTATTCGTCGATTCTTTATTAATAACAAACCTTTTTAATGGATCCTCTATAGTAAAATGAGAGAATCTAGGACTATATCTGTAGATCCTCAAAAACATAGCTTCAGAATTCGAAACATTTAGCTTAAACCAGGTTCCTAGAGAAGTCAATCATGAGGCAAATGATTTACCTAATCCGGGTTCTTCCCTAAGGATACTGCTAGAAACCAGGATCCCTATAACCCACATGTTGATCTCGGCAATTGAGGATCCTTCCAAGAAACAGAAGGACCCCGACAATCACATGGAAATTATTGGCATCGCCATAGTTGAAGATCCTAATTCAATGATCCACCATCAGGATCCGAATACCAAGGATCCCTCTCCGACCTCAGGATCCTGGATCCAACCTATTATGGAATACCTCGAGAACGGCATAATCCCTAAGGAAGAGAAAAGCGAAAGGGCATTCAGAACAAGGACTTCAAAGTTTATTGTAATTTTGTCACAACTGAAAATTTTGAGCCATGTAATCTATACATTCAAGTTAGTGTGAATCAAAAACTTCAATCAAATACATCATACAAGTACTACTAGTAGTCATCAAACAATTGGAAAACCCTAGAAGTTCTTGTTAAGTCTATTTTGGACTAGAACTTCCTTATTGGATCCAAATGGACCAATAAGCCTCCAATTAGACTATCATGGGCTTAGAACCCTAATTGGGCTCTATTTGGACCCACACTAATTTATTTCAATATTATGGGCCATATTGGGCCTAGAATGAAATAAATTGAAAGCTTTGATCCATAATTGACCTAATTTGACCCTAACAAGTTATAAAAATCACCTTTATATTTATTTGGACCAAAAATCACTCAACTTAACCATGAGAATTGGGCTTAAGCATTTAAGCCCCAAATTTTTCTTTTCCCTTCCAAAATCTCGGCCCAAGGCCCAAATCCAAGAAAGAGTTGACTATTTGCTTGCCACCTCACTATTACCCATAGGACTTCCATGCATTATTTCCCATTCTTCCATGCAAATCACTTCAAGATCACATCTCTTCTTCTCTCCTCTCTCATTCTCGGCCGAGAGCAACACCACACACACACAAAACACTCACAAACTCTCTCTAAAATTCACTCAAGACTTCTTCCTCTTCTCCATCCAAAATCTCGAAAATTAGGAAGCATTCAAGGAAGTTCTTCCACAAAATCATCATCTAAGGTAAGGTTTTGCTTGGATCTATGACTTGTATTCCTTAATTATCAAAAATCTCTTCCTAATCCATGCAAAAATCATGATCTTGCACTCTAGAAACCCCATAAACTCGAAAAGTTCATCAAGGAGTGCAAAGGCCAAAAATCACTTCATTTCTTCCAATCTTTCTTCAAAAACCGAATCAACACCCAAGGTGAGCTTCATACCCCCAATTTTCTGTTTTTATGAGTTTTGTGGGGGGGGGAATACAAGTGAAAGTGTAGATCTATATGTGTTTATATGCCTTGTACGATTTCCATGCTTATATGTATGCTTTTATGTGTTTTAATGTTGGATCTAGCCATAAAACTCCTCAAAACCGAGATATAACTTAAGTTTTATGATTTTAGCATGAAATGTATTTCTACATACAAAGTGTTTCAAGAAAGATAGCTAAATGATTTAGTAACAATTTTCTTTAAGCTAAAAACCCAAATTTTGGGCCAAAAATGTGAAAAATACAAAATTATGGGCCCAAATTGACATTTCACAGATTCTGATGGATGAAGTGTGCCAAAACAGTTTCCATAAAACTATTTCTGGAATTATACTCAATTAGAGGGTTAAAAACATAAATTTCAAGCTTAATGGGCTAAAAATGAAAATTTCGGCCCAATGAGGCCCATTATGCGAATTTTTCTGTTTTGGAGGGCCAAAACTGTAATTTTCTGTAAAACAGTGGACTATAAGTGTTCCAAATCCTTTTCAAAGGTTTAAAATGCTTTTTAAATTTAAAAAGGACCAAAGTTGCAAAAAATTTCCAATTTGGGCCAAAATTGTCAAAGTTGCGAAAAGAAGGGATTAAAACCGAGAAAACTGCATTTTTAGGGTCTTAAGCTGTTTTCTATGAAAAATATGCTGGAAAATGTTTATTTCAATAATTTTTGGTGTTAAAATGTCAAGAAAATTGATTTAAGGACCAAACCGGAAAATATTTTAAATAAAGGGTTGAAAAGGTAAATTTTACAAACGAGGAGGGGCTGAAAACAGAAAATTTCCAAGACTAATTCAATACATGCAGTATGATCAAATAATGGTACTACTACTATCAACAAAATACAATACACTACAATACCAAAAGTCGTTGTTAAACGAATTGGTTCGGTCTCGAACCAATAAAAATCCGAAACCACTAACACAACGATACTATGATACTACAATACTATGATTCATACAAATAACGATTCGGAATACATTATACATGTGCACAGACGTCTACGCACTATCTTTGGGCCCCACAAGTGTAAAATCTTGTTCGTTGAGCCTAGCTAGCCCGACGACCTGATCTTAAGGCCCAAAGACTTCATCTTACGAAGTGTTGGGTTTTACCAACCCGACACGACGTAACCGGACTTTCAATGGCTGTAGACTACTGGTCCCCAAGGGTCCTTTAGTGTCGCTAGTAGAGTCTGCCTTTTTGCGAGGCGGGTCTGGGACCCCTCGTACCTTTTTATCCCCAACCGGCTAATGGAGTCGTCGAGGCCTTCGTGTCCTCCTTCTCTTCGGATGTGGGACAACAGGACGGTTGGATAACGTGACTAGTACGGACGACGCCTTCGGGATCGTTAGTATTGCTATAGACTAGTCGTTTGTGTAACGCGTGTTTGTGGCGGATAGTCATGCTCAAAAATAATCCAATGTCGTCTGGAATGATAACTTCATGCGTTGCAATGGTTTCAAGTAATTTCATGGAATTCAAAGAATTAGGAAAACATCGGGTTTTCCTAGGGTTTTCAATACATACAAATTCAGAATACATACGATTTCAATAAACAATATTTTACAAGTATAGAAAACAAACAAGCATACTTATGGATCTTCACACCTTTTTGACTATACTATTTTCAGAAAATATTGGATTTTCTGGTGGTTTTCAAACGATACGAAGCATTGTTTTCAAATACAACTTATGAACTCACCAACATTTCATATGTTGACGTTTTTCAAAATACTTGTATTCTCAGGGAACCGGTGAATCAAAGGAAATCTTATTCAGTGATGGCTTGCAGTTTAGTTTTGTATGAATTGAACAAATTAATTTTTGGGAATGTAATGTTTAAACAATGTATGACATGTAAACACTACTGGTTGTAATATATTAATGCACGGTGAAGAATGTTGTTATGTTTCATATATATTCAATGTTATGGTATTCAATTGAGTCACGACAGCCCCCGGACGTTTCCGCCGTCTGGTTCGGGGGTGTGACAAATTTAAGGTAAGTTGTACTAAAAATCTACGATAGGGCCATACCTTAGGTGCCTTGTACGTCCCCAATCTGCTTGTGTATAAATCAGATCCGTTTGATGGTGTGGAATCCCAATCAAACGGATGATGTCAGATCAAATTAAACCTGGCAATTCGTGTATTCGTGTCATGAAAACGTGTCAGCCACAAATTTGACACGATACGATTACACGATGAGAAATAAGCTTTATCTCCATTTTTAAGATGTATTCGTGTCGTGTATTCGTGTCGTGTCGTGTCTCTCATAGATTCGTGTCTTCGTGTCAGAAATTGCCAGGTCTAGATCAAATAGAATAAAAGGAGAAGAAGAAGAAGATGATGAATCTATGTATGATATGATTAGAATGAAGATCCGGATACAAAGATTCACACACATAAAACTTCTTTCTAGTTTCTCGCTCTAGAACACCTTCAAATGCACACACTTAAGCTCCTTTAGTGTTCATCACTCTTTTCCTCACTCCCTTTACCCCTATATATATATATATATATATATATATATATATATATATATATATATATATATATATATATATACACACGGGAAACATGGGTTGTAAATAGGGTTTACGGCCGTAAACACATATAAGATATTAAATAAAAACATAATTTCCTAGAAAAGCAAAGTATAAACCATAATATTGACCCAACAATCTGCCCCTTGGTTTATAGCTTTCTTTTCTTTTCCTTAAATGACCCAACAAGCTCCCCCTAAAAAGTAGTTGGCTTTCTTGATAATCTTCATTGGGAACTTGGCTTCAGCATTAATCTTCAAATTCTTCACGTCTTCAAGATGAACTTGATGAATCTTCAATGAATGACTTCATCTTGAGCGGTTGGGCATTTCTTTAGAATTTTGCATTGAGCGCACGTTGGGTGAGGAGGCTTGACGTACTGATTCTTGAAAGATAGCGCTTTCAGCTTGAGAATCTTCAGAGAGAACATCAGAGAGAACTGAACTTCGAGATCACTTCAGTAGGTTTAAGATAGTAGCAGACTGACTGAGGAAGCTTCAATGCAATTTGTCACATATTCTTCAATTTCAGCTTCACCTTTGCTTCTGGGTTTGAAAGATTGAATGTCGAAAGAATAATCTTCATTTCTTGCTCCTTCGAATGCGAATTCTTCGATGCTCACGGATGAAGCCTTGGCTCAGAAATCTTCGACACAAACTCCATGAGTCTTATCTATACCTGAAATCACTTTTCAAGACAAAACAAAACTAAAAGAAAACTTAGCACAGAAACAAAAGTATTTTTGGATTTTTTTTTTTTAATTTTCTTGAACAAGAAATAAAACATAAATAACACTATTTTTGTTTTTTTTTAATTTTCTGATTTTTGTTGTGTTTTTAAAATTTTTAATTCTCCCCTAATATTTAAATAAGAAGAAACTGTGATCAAATTTAACAAAAATAAAATGATATCTAACTTTAAGAATGATTTGGGATCAAAGTTTTTAGACAGCCTTTATCCGCTTGTTGGTACCTTCTATCTTCACGTCTTTGTCTGGTCGATCGTCGGTATTGTGGTCCACTTAAACACGAAAAATTGTGACAGATTTAGGACATACTATTTGATACAAGACAAGGTGAACTTAAGTTCCTAGATATTATATATGATCCTAAGTTCCTCGATACTATATCTTAAGGACCATTCAGCTGACGACGACCAGGGATATTGTTGTCCACCTAAATTGAGCAGCAAGATCTATAGACAATCTTTAAGTGTTCAATTTTAATTGTACTGGAACATGTTTCCGCTTCCAAATATGCCCCATCCATCAAGAACTTCCAGAGTACTCCTTACACCAGGTGAGCAAACAATCATTCAGAGACAGAACATATTCAGATTGCTATTACTTATTGTTTTAGAGGGGTTGAGAAGTAGAAGGTTGCATATGCTATGTACCAGGTCAGATTGGAAGTCACACAAAGGAGACAACATATGGCTAACAGATAAGAGGAATTCCATATATATAACATGCAGAGAAATAGAGTTGCATATGTTGTGTACCAGGTCGGATTGGTAAGCACGCAAAGGAGAAAACATATGACTAACAGACAGAAAGAAAGAAAACGAATTTCTACAGACCTAATTTATAGAAATTTACCAGTTGCCCCATCCAACCAGAATTAAGGATAGAATCCGCACATCAAGGAAAAGTTAATCCATGGTTCCAAGTACGAGTTCATTTAATGTGACGAGTGGATTCCCATATATATCTCCCTGCTCAACCTATCCGAGCGCCGTATTGTCAGGCTGAACGGATCTAACTAGGTCAAGATTTGTCAAGACTAAGAATTTCTTAAGATCAACTCTGCCTAGTCAAGTCCATTTAGAATCTTTCGTGCCTACCGACGCATCAAACTAGAGCAAAGACCCTTAAACTTTAGGTACGTTACACAGACTCAAGTTGCCTGTTATCACATGATAATATCACTTCCCAAAACATCTCCTGCAAGCACATTCCGTTAACACCATATTTTTGATTTTTTGATTTTCTAATGTTTTTGGATTTTTTAAAATTTAAATTTTTTTTTGTTTTTATTTCTCCCCCTAAATTTGTGCATAGGAGAGAAACAAAAGTAAATGCGCAAATTTAAACTATCCTAAAACAAAAATTAGTCTTTAAAGCGAATCAGCTTAAGAAAAACTCAAGAGTATAGAGAAGAAAATGCAAACCGTAAGTCACCGATTGAATTTGCATCCAGAAGGTCTGAGAACAACACGCGTAATCTCAGAACAGATCCGAAAATTCTTCATGTCATTAAGCACTGACCCCATGAGTGATCTCTTCCTTTCTTCCTTTCCCGCAAAAGAACACATACTCTCAAACAAAGGTCTGAATGTTGTACAGTTGAGAGATGTCCCCTATCATGTGCCTGGAACAGCCACTACCAACAAACCGAAGTCTAATGATATGCCTCCATAGCTGGTCCAACACAGAGTGGGATCAGTTGGTCTTTGGAACCAAGTCCATTTTGAAACTGGGTCGACCTTTGTCATCCTTTCATGGTACTCTCTCCCATGAGATATCTTGTTTATCACAAACAGAAGATGAAGAAATATTAGAGTCATTAGTTGATTTGGGAGAGTGAGCCTTTGGAACCCATTTGTAGTTGGGTATAACCCATTTCTTTTTCGATCTGATGGGTGGCTTAGTACTTGCTTTTGATCTTGATGTCGATCGTTGAGATGACTTTGACTTTGGCTTCACGGGAGCATCTCTTGGATTTGGCTTCTTGGCCGACATTCCCTTCTTGACTTTGGGATTTTGATTCTTGTCCTTTGGAGTTTGATTCTTGGCCTTGGGAGTTGAATTCTTGGCCTTCTTGGCATTCCAGCTGTCAATGTCTGATCGTGATCTTAAGGGGTATCTTTTGGAGTGTCTCCCTCTTGGCGCGTTCTGCCAGCCTTGTGCATAGTAGGGAACGTATGCGCGATTTGGACAATTTCTGGCAATGTGTCCAGGAGTTCCACAGTGAAAACATGTCTTTTTCTTCACTGTGAAGTTGTTTCTTCCTGCCCCTGGTGGCGTATTCTTGCCTTGTCTCTGATTTTTCCCACATGCACAATTGCAACAAGAACTCTGTTGCGTTGGAGTTGGTGGCCTGTATTTCTCAACGGCAGGTTGATCAGAAGCAGTTGAGTTCGAAGCAACAGATTCAGAGTTCAAGGAGATGTTGGTTTGTTCAACGGTGTTCTCCTTGTTCTCATCCTCTGCTACTTTACCTGCACATAAAGTAGAAGCATTAGTATTTTCAACTTGAATGACTCCTGACACAAATCCAGTTGGTTTGCCATATCGAAGATGTCCCTCCCTGTCAATTTCTTCCTATGTCATAGGGATGGATGTGTAGTTATGATTGAAAGATGGAGGAACACTATCATACCCTAGACCCTTGTTTTGATTATCTTTGAATTTTAATTTGGTTTCAAATAAGGACTCGACTGTTTGACTTGATGTAGTATAATTTTTGAAACTAACATCTGCTTTTCCACACTTAATGTTCAAAGCGTCAAGTTCTTCGGTTACAGCATCAAGTTGTCTCTTAATATAGTCATAAAGTTCACATTTTTCACTATATTCTGTCTGAATTCTCTTCAAATCCTTTATTTTTGTTTATAACTGGGCCTTTAAGGGTTTCTGTCCTTTCCTGAGTTGATATCCTTCATATTTCAGGTCCTCTACTTCCCTTTTTAATAAATCAATTTGATCCCAAAGAAGTTTAATCGTATCTTCACATGATTGAGAACATGAATCTTCACATGAATGAGAACATGACACTTCATTGACCGGAAGGTTTGTGGAACTCATTGTTTTTCGACAATTCAAAGTGTCAAGTCATTCAATTATATCAGCCATACTAAGACGATTGAGATCTTTTGTCTTCTTGATGTCAGCCACGTCCATATCCCACAATTTCGGAAGTGCATTCAGCAGCTTTTTGTTTATCTCAGATATGGTCAAGAAGATCCCAGCTATATTCATCTCAGTAGTGAGTGTAGTAAATCGCTGCAACTGAGTTTCGAGGGTTTCTCCAGGGATATAATCAAAAATTTTGAAATTTTGTCTTAACATATCCTGATGAATCTCTTTCATGTTTTCAACTCCCTCGTAGACTTAAAAAAACTATTAAAAGCACAACAAAAACATAAAAGTCACACTTAAATTTAAAAATGCCCTTTGACTATAAACCTCAAAAGTCAACCTTAAAAGTCAAATTTTAAAAAGTCAAACTGAAAAGCTAAATTTGAAAATTTATAAGTTAAATGAGAAAGTCAAAGCTTAAGGTCAAAGGTCAAAATTTTTTAAAAGTCAATGTCAAAAATATAAGAAAAAGTCAAAAATAAAAGTCAAAATTTAAAAATTAAAATTTTTGGGTTGAAAAAGGATTTTAAAAATAAAATTTTTTGAATTTTAGGGTTAAAAATGACAAATTGCGAAATTTTGAAGCGGCAGGGAGTGATTTTGAATTAAACTTTGGAGGGAAGGAACAAAGGCGTCACTAGCTGAGTTGGTAAAGCGCTCGTTTCCTCAAGCAGAGGTCGCAGGATTGATCCCTGGAACCCCCGAAACCTTTACCTATTTTTTGAAGTCTGAAGGCGAGGCTGCCGCGATGCGAGATGCGAGGACGTGCGAGGCTGCTGATCGAGAAGGCGTGCGAAGCTGCTGATGCGATGCGAGGCTTGCTGCTGCTGAGAAGTGTATAAATTTTAAACGATCAAACTATTTAACAAGATCCCTTGTAACTCAATTGGTTAAGGCGCTTGGTTTGAAGTGTAGGAGGTCTCAAGTTCGAACCTCGGCACCTCTAAATCCCCTTTCTTTTTATAATAAAGAGTTCTTGATGCGAGGACGAGGCCGCAAACTCAAGACCGTAAACTCTCCAGAAATCGTTGTTCTTGATGAAAAACAACGTTTTTTCACCCTTTTTGCTCCAAAACTCGATCAAAAACTCATTTTTACGAAAAACGCGAAGAACAAACCCCCCTAATTTTTGCGAGATCTATCCAAAAACGCAAAAATCTCTTCAAAATAAGATCAAATAAGCTCCAGATCTGGAAAAAATGATTGATACAACCAAGCTCTGAGACCAATTGTAAGTCCCCAATCTGCTTTTGTATCAATCAGATCCATTTGATGGTGCGGAATCCCAATCAAACGGATGATTTCAGATCAAATAGAATAGAAGGAGAAGAAGAAGAAGATGATGAATCTATGTATGATATGATTAGAATGAAGATCCAGATACAAAGATTCACACACACAAAACTTCTCTCTTGTTTCTCTCTCTAGAACACCTTCAAATGCACACACCTAAGCTCCTTTAGTGTTCATCACTATTTTCCTCACTCCCCTCACCCCTATATATATACACACAGGAAACATGGGCCGTAAATAGGGTTTACAGCCGTAAACACCTCCTTGGCCGTAAACATATATAAGATATTACATAAAAACACAGTTTCCTAGAAAAGCAAAGTATAAACCATAATACTGACCCAACATGCCTTAAAGATTATGAGGCCGCAAAGGTCCTGAAGGATATATATGAAGGAGCATGCGGAAACCATACTGGGAGCAGATACTTATATTCCAAAGTATTGAGAACATGATACTATTGGCCAACCTTGAAGAGAGATTCCTCCCTTCATTCTCAAAAGTGTGATTCTTGTCAAATACATAGCAACATCCTGTATTAACCGGTAGAACCTCTTCATCCTATCATTTCCCCTTGGCCATTCATGAAATGGGGAATGGATATAGTGGGCAAATTGCCAGAAGCCCCTGGAGGAAAGGTCTTCATGCTAGTGATAACTGACTACTTCGCAAAATTTATAGAAGCCGAAGCCTTCATCCAAGTAAAAGACAAGGAGGTAGTCTCCTTCATCAAACGTAACATCTTGACCAGGTTTAGGATCCGTTCCAGAATTATATGTGACAATGGATCCCAATTCATAAGCAAAAGGACAAGTCTTTTGCACAAGTTGGGGAATTAAGATGGTAATGTCTACTTCTATCCACCCTCAAGCCAACGGTCTAGAACAATCTAGCAATAAATCATAGTCAATAAGTTAAAGAAAAGGTTGGATAAGAAGAAAGGAAGATGGGCAGAAGAACTTCCTTTCTTTTTATGTGAAGATAAGACCACTTCCAAGGTATACTCATTAGTGTTTGGAATGGAATCAATGATTCCTACTGAAGTAGTGATCCCAACAACAAGATACCTACTTCAAAACCAAGAGGACAACAACATGATATTGGCCCAGGATCTTGACACTATAAATGAAGTTAGTGATCTTGACAAGATCCATATTGCTGCTCCTGAATAGAGGATCGCCAAGGCGTACAATAAAAATATAAAAGTTAGAAGATTCCAAATAAAAGACTTGGTACTAAGGAAGACATTCCAAAATACAAAGGATCTGAGTGTAGGTAAATTGACACCTAAATTGGAAGGGCCATATTTCATAGGTGCTGAAGCAGAAAAGGGGGCATATTGGTTGGCTACCCAAGATGGAAATATTCTACCAAGATTCTGGAATGCTATATATCTTAGATCCTGGAATACTATTCATTTCCCATACACCTGAGGTACACATACTATTTACCTTTTATCCTTCATTTTTCATTATTTATTCTCTTCAAATATCATTACTAACTTAAGCATCGGAGGGGCGTCAGCTAGGATAACGCCCACCCCTAGCTAACATTTGATGCACACAGGAACTGAAGGATCCTGATGCTTAAGCATCCCGACCTCTAAGGATCCTGACCTTTAAGGATCCTGACGCTTAAGGATCCTGACCTCCAAGGAGCTTCACATATGAATATTCAAGGAATTTGATATTCAAAGGACCACTGGCACATAAGAATCACATGACTGCAAGCATCTTACAATTCACAATATGAATCTTCCAAGAATAGAGACTGTTCATCTCTCCTACGAATAAGGGTACTTAATCCCCTTTAATGTTTGAAGTGTTAGTTACCTCTTTCACATGAGTTATGTTTTATACACCTCACTTGGACGCACGCTATCCAACAACAGGATGTGGATGAGGGGACCATTTCACGCTTTAGTGGCTTGAAAACCCTCTCATTTATGATCATAAGTTGATATCCTAAAGTTTAAATCTAAGGTTAATAACATTTATATGTTATCTCAAGTTGGGATCTTCCCCATATAATACATAAAATTAATAACATTTACATGTTATCTCAATTTGGGATCTTCCCTAGATAATACATAAGGTTAATAACATTTACATGGTATCTCAAGCTGGGATCTTCCCCAGAAAATACATAAAGTTTGTAACATTTTCATGTTATCATACGATTTGGGATTTTCCCCAGTGATTCGCCAAGGTTTGTAACATTAACGTGTTACCTTGAATTGGGATTTTACCCAGAGCCTTGCTATAAAGTGATAACATTAGCATGTTATCCTAAGATGGGATACTTCCCAAAAAGTAAACAAGATTTATAGCATCATCATGCAAAGACTTTCCTCAAGTTACAGTTAGTTTCAATAAAGGTTCCTTCCTGATATTTTGCTGAGATGAAGGCAAATAAGGATCCTTCCCAACGAACTTCTAAAGCAAAGATCCTTTCACATGATAACATTAGGTTCAAACGAAGATAGGGAAGTCATGACTTCATATTTTTCCTAAGATCACCAGGTTTCATCTATCTTATTTTTGAAAAAACTTTAAAACTGTTTCAACATAAAGTCTGAGGATCCCAAACTTTTCAGGATCCCAGACAAATATTATTTGATTATCGTACCTCCAATCTTTAATTTGACTCTAAAAGGTTACTTATTGAAGATGGTTTGTTACTTACTGAAAGAGTTTTACCTTGAGATTATCTACCATAATCAACTCAAGGGCAGATACTTTATGCTTCTCAAGACCATAATATGCTTAGATCCGAAGTAGCAACTTCAGATCTGGCTTCTAACTCAAATGGATACCATCATGGCTAAAAAGCCCCCAAACTCACAACCAAAATAGATCTTAAGGAGGGAAACGACTTAATACCTTCAATAACTCAGAAAGCTTCCCCAAACTTCAGATCCAAGGCCAATCCTTGAAGCTTCAATGATTCCCCCTTCTTCTTCTTCCTTCAAATCACTCAAAAATGGCTTGGAAGCTTGAATGGGAAACAATGGGGCTTAGGGTTCGATGTTCTGGGTGAAAGAGGCAGTAAAGGAACCCTAGGGGAGAGAATGAGACGTTTAAATAGGCTCCAAGTCCCGAATTTAGGGTTTTCCTCGCACAGACCAGACTCGCCAAGTCCCCTTGGCCGACTCGCCGAGTCGGTCACTTACTCCTCGACCCGGATCCCGCTCGGACTCGCCGAGTCGTCCCTTAAAAATTAGGGTTTTCTTTCCTTTCTTGGCCTTCCATACTTTGGGTGTTACACCGGTGTACACTGCGCGACAACCCTTTTATAATCATAAATGATTATATAGCGCGACCGTTCCTTTCTCTTCCATCGCCATCTCCACCACTCCAACCGCCACCGCCACCACCTCTAGCACCAACTGACCCCACCACACTGTCACCTCCATCACTTATACCACTGTTACCTCTGTCACAACCACCTCTTCTGCCACCACATGTCATAATCATTTATGATTACTCAGTCTATAAACAGACATATATGTATAATCATTTATGATTAGGCATATCATGTTGCTGTTGGTACACTGGAGCGTCAGAGCGGCAAATGAGAAATATGTGGCTGAAGTTGAATCTGAAGATCTCTATTTTTTTTAATCTGAAGTGAACCATCCGCTATATATATATATATATATATATATATATATATATATATATATATATATATATATATATATATATATATATATAGAAAAAACATCATAACTGGTCCCTATGGTTACCCAAAATCTGAAGTTTAGTCCTCATGGTTTAAAAATCTCATAGATGGTCCCTGTGTTTTCAAAACTTTTGATGTTTGGTCCTTTTTACTAACTTCGTTAAGTTTGTCCGCTAACTGAAGGGTATTTTCGTCATTTCACTACCACAGGGACCATTTATGATGTTTTCTCTCATTTTTTTTAAAAATGTAATAATATGCAAAAGGCTCTCTCTCTCTCTTTCTCTCTCTCTCTCTCTTAATTTACATAAAAATTAGTCCAAATAGAATTATTTTTGATTAATTATAACGCCAAATCCTCTTTTTTAGTGATTGACTTAAAAAGTAAACCCACTTACTTCTTATCATCATGACTCGCTTCAGCTACTTGATAAAGGTCCTCTTTCTCCTTCTCACACTTCGTTTATGATTCACTGTGTTACCTTTTGATACAATCTAATTGGTGATTCAAGATGATGTTGAAGGCTGGTAAGTTATAAACACCAAAAACTTTGTTTCTTAGGGTTACCTCTAGTAGTTTAATTATTAATTTGTGTTCATTCATGGAAGCAATCAGAAAGATAGTGGTTTGTGGTGCACCTACAATCGTCATATCTGCAGTAATTTCACTACCTGTGGAAGCCTATAATCTGGAAGGATTTATTAGTACATTAGAGGAGACGGGATTAGGTGGGGAACTCACCGGCTCTGGAACAGGAACGACAACGGTTGGTGGAACTGTCATAGGGCTTGTTGTCGAGCTATCGTACGACTTTGCGTTTAGTGAGGTGGCGACATTCGGCAAAAGTAGACAACGTTCCAAATATGAGAGAGAGAGAGAGAGAGGCGTTGAGGAGCTGATGGTGACATTTTGTGCATCATCTACATCTCTGGAATAGGAATACCACAGAGAGAGGCTTTGTGATTACCTAATTTTGCTCGGGGTTTTATTTTGCTATGATTCATTTGAAAAATTTTGTTGCCAATTTGATTAGGTATTTCCACTGGATTCCTCCTAATGGTTACTGTGTTGATCTATCAGAGAAGTTGGAGTTTATAGTCATCATAAAGAACCCCCAGATAACACAAATCTCTTCAAGGGTTGAGAAATTAACCAAGAATCCGGTTGGAAGATGGGTTACATAGGGGTTTTAATGATTGCATCTGGAAACATTTCCAGAGGAGTTGATCTTCCAGAGTCTTTGATGTACGGATTTTAGTGAAAGTACTAGAGAAGAGAAGGAGCGGCGATTGGCGCCTGGTAGCAGACATTGATGGAGAAAACGAAGAAGGTGGGTTTCGTTTTTGGAGGATTAGGTGGTAGACGAAGCTTCAAAGGTTAGGGATCGCGATTGGGTAGAAAGATTGTTGCATCCAGGAAGAAAGGCAATGGAGACGTGTAGGGGGTGCAAGTAGGAGAGAGAGAGAGAGAGAGAGAGAGAGACAGAGAGAGAGAGAGAGGAGAGGACCCCTTTGCATATTATTATATTTCTTTTTTATTATTTTTTTAAATAAGAAAAAACATCATAAATGGTCCCTGTGGTGGTGAAATGACGAAAATACCCTTCAGTTAATGGACAAACTTAACAAAGTTAGCAAAAAGCAACAAACATCAAAAATTTTGAAAACACAGGGACCATCTATGAGGTTTTTAAACCACGGGGACTAAACTTCAGATTTTGGGTAACCACATGGACCATTTATGATGTTTATATATATATATATATATATATATATATATATATATATATATATATATATATATATATATATATATATATATATATATATATATATATATATATAATTCCATTTACAACATTTAGTGTAACAAATAAATTTATTTAAATGGTAGGAGTGTGTACGGGACGGTTTGGTTTGGTTATTGGTTAAAACCGAACCATAACCATTATGATTGGTTAATGCATTTTGGTAGCCATTGGGTATGGTTAATATTGGTTATGGTTAATGGTTTTTATCAGTTAACGGTTTTTGTTAATTGTTAATATTGGTTAACCATAATGTTCAAAATAATATAAATGACGAAAGTATATTGGCATAAAAAATAAAAATAGAATGTCAAAAAGTCCTCGATGCTAATGTTTGTAACCGAGCTTATAGTGATAGAATAAAATGTGTACATTTAATACTTAGAGTGAGATAATATATAGTCACATTCCAAAATCAAACATTCAATAAAAATATAAAACATTAAAAAAATTGTCATTAATAATTTCATATGTTGATAATTGATATCAATATTAAAATAAAGTCAAACATTCATACACGTTCAATACGATAAAATCAAAAATTAAAAAATAAAAGAGTCAAACATTCATATTATGTTTTATAGGATTAAAAAAAAAAAATAAAAAAAAAAAATAAATAAGACAATCACTCATATACATTCAATATGATTAAGTCAAAAAAAGTAAATAAAAAAAGCCAAAAAATTTCAAAAAAAAATACATTCTTAATCTAACTTAACTTACCTAGAAGTCTTAATTATATAGTCAAAAATCTTTCGAATAGGACTATAAAGTCAAAACAATATTTGATTAGGATTAACGGTATGAGAAACCTTCGATTACGATTATGTGTGTGAAGATTAAACTAATTGTGAATAATGTTTATAAATTGTAGAGTTAGCCGATTATTACAACATTAATCAATAATCTAGCTCAATGCATGATTGGAAGATTGTGTGTGTCTACATGATTAGCCTTTGATGGTTTGATACTTTGATTGCTCGTTTGTCTCTTTATAAATAAGAATTGATGAATTATATTTTCAATATTTTAATGGATCTTAAATGAGTTTGACTATATTATTTTATATATAATCTATAATTTTTATATATTAAAATATAAGTTTGCGGTTCGATTAATAATGGTTTGGTTAATCTATAAAACCATAACCGGACAGTTAGTTATCGATTAATAATGGTTCGGTTATTATATTCACTTCTATTAAATGGAAACTCCGCAATTCTTCTCTAAAATACGATATTCGGAAGAAAAATGGTTATTTTGCAAACAAATTAGATTACTTTCCTTAAACATTTCATTTATAAGGTTAGTTTAATCAAATATCATTTGAAATTAGACACAAAAACTTAGCGGTGTGTTGAAAAAAATTGATTGCAATTTGATAGTGTTAATATGATTTTTCTAAAAATATAAATGACAACGGTATTTCTAAAGAAAAAAAAGTAATTGATTTTGGGTACGTTAGTATGGAGTTTTTGAAAGCTTTTACTTTTTATTTTAATCTCTAAACTTATAAATTTTAGTTTTTTTAATTTGTTTTCCAGAACTTTTAGCTTTTAAATTTTATCGAATTTTATATAATTAATAGCTAACTATATTTTCTGAATATTTTTATAGAAATAAGAATTATTGTTTTTAATTTTTAGCTACCAGTTAATTTTGATAAATATACTATTTAAATAAAATATTAAAAATACGAAAATTTCTCAAAAATATATAATAACGTATAACGTATTAAGAAAGGCAAAATAAAAATAGATATTATTAAAAGTTGTGTCGTTGTCCTTATCTCTTTAGTTTTGTTTTGACCGGTCGTCTTAAATCCATGGTCTTCTCCTGGGCAGTTTTTTGGTTATATCGAAAGCAAATCAGAGGCTTCCTTTTTTTTTTTTTTTTTTCAACGTTTCAAGAACCAGCCGTCAGAAATCAAACGCATTAAAAAATAAAGAGGTCCCTTTTATGCTTAACTCTTTTGTACTTTATCAACTGTTTTTGTGTTATGTTTTATTTGTCTTTTGTTTTTATTTTATTCACAAGATATATATAATTTAATTTACATTTTATATTTGAAAATATGTTTTCAGAATTTTAAAATGCATATTCTAGTGAAAAAATTCATCAAATGACCAAATGGAGGGGTGTGTATGAAACAAATAACCATGAAAAACTAAATTTTAATAAATAACAATGACTTCCGTAGGGAGGGACTCTTTGGAAAGCGTGAAGCTTTGAGGAAATCTGAATAGCACCGAGGATATGAGGTGGCCGAGGTATTTTTGTAAAATCACCAAAAAAAATATATATATATAAAAAATAAAAAATACTCGGTTTGTAGTGTAGGTTGCGGAAGAAGGAACAGGTTTGGGCGAGGTTTGCTGCGGAACGAAGATGGGAAAAGGAAGGGAGAACCGATCGATCAAAGAAACAAGAACGAAGATGGTGAAGCGCATAACAGTTCCTCATAGTTGTTTGGACGAATAACATATCCGTAGAGGGCCTTTCTGTGGATCCATAGAGCCCTCTTCGGAATTGGCATTTTTTTAATGGTTTCAGCTACCATTTCCTCAGAGGTGTACAAGAGTTTCGTAGATACATATGCATTTCCGTAGAGACATCTTCTGTGGAACTATGTCAAACAACGTTTTAGTCCTTTTCCCCACGTGTCTGATTCCTCATAGTTTCATGCCTTCTGCAGAGCCCCTCTCTGTAGAAAGTCATGGTCATTTAATAAGTTTCAGTTTTTCATGGTCATTTGTTTCATACACACCCTTCCATTTGGTCTTTTGATTAATTTTCTCTATTCTAGTACTCGAGTTGTTTGGTTTGATTGGTAAAGGATATCAAGCTGTAAAGCATGTTTTTATGTATTTAATCGTATAGCAATTATGTAAACAAATTTCAAATGTAATAATAAATTTTTTTATATAAAATAAGTTTACTAGAAGACCACGGATAAAAATGATTTCCCACTCCGGTGATTCAGATTTCATGCAGTAAAAGATGATAATCGGAGAAACGAAGACCTTACAAAGTATTGGTGATTTTGGTCTTACCTGATCAATCTAATGTAATGGAATTTACAGATTACTAATAAAGTTCAAGTATTGATTTTATACAAGTTAGGAGGTGTGAAATGCACGTTTGTATAAAACAACTTTTATCTTGGTTCGACCATATGACGAGGGTCAAGGGGGTTGCGCCCGTAGCAAGGTCCAAAGGGTAGCTCCCCTTCCATAATTTTATTTTAATAAAGAAAATATTATGGAAAATAATATTTTCAGATAATATTTCCTGATAGTTACCTTGAAACTGTCATCCTTTATTTATGGGATAAAATCAATATTTGATGTTGATTAATCTTGTCTTTTGTAATCATAAGAATCTGAATTCTATAAAACCTTAGTTCGTAGTCTTGTATAAGTGTCTTGATAAGGAACTATTCATCAAGGATTATCCTCACAATATAGATTGCGTGTAACTCAGGCAAATGGTTAAAAGATCATATTCAGAAAGTGATCATAAGATCCTTCAAACAAATCTAAACTACTTTCGCTTTCAAGAACCTTCTTCTCCTCCAAATCCTACCACAAAGTGTCATTATTTTTATGGCGTTCAAGGAAGTTTAGGGTGTCTAAGGTCTTAACTAAATTGGTATATTGAGTGAATAATAGTAAAGTCTTTATTGGGTTGCCCTCATAACTAGGAAATGACATGGATTGATATTAAGATAAAGATATAGTTTATTAATATATATTATAGGATTACTATATTAATTAAAATAGAAATAATTACTTAAGAATTAATCAGAGTCATTTAATTAATAGTTTGGATTAATTAGAATTAATTAAAGTGCCTAAGGGTTAGAATGAAATTGCTCAAAAGATAAACAAGGAAGCATTCTAGAACCTCCCTATGAGGGGACGGTTCTAGACGTTCTCTCTAAGGCTTCTAGAAGCCTCCTTGGTTGATAACGAAAATGAATTTGAAGTGTAATATAATACTAATATCTTGAATTCAAATTAGGGTTTCCCACAATTATAAATAGAAACCTCTAGTAGGCTTAAGAACCCTGCACAAGCATAAGAAATTCGAAATCCATGTCCCTCCCTTTATTTTCGATCCTAAGGTTTGAGTGTGATTCATTAGAGGCTTCCACACTATTGAGGCTAGCATTCCAAGAAGGGTTCTTCAAAGTACATTGCTATTTTCAATAATAGAAATAAGGTGTGTTTATGAAACCTTTAGTGATTTTTGATTTTATCTAGGTTATTTAGAAGTTTCAAAGTATGTTCCTATTACAAGAAAACCATAGAATTTCTAGGTTACATGTGCCCATAATTGTTATGGGAAATTTCGCAAGTATGTAGAAGTAATCTAAATAGCCCATCAGTGGTATCAAAGCCTTAGATTTGTTCTATAATTTTGTTATTTGTAAAACCCTAAAAAGAAACCTGCAAATCGAAAATACCTAGCCCTTTAGGGTTATCGAAAATTCCCTTGCCTCCTTGCCTTTTTCCAAAAATGCTAGGGTTTCCTAGTTTCCTTATTTGTTATTTTAATTGCCTTAAAATATGAACAACTAAAACTAGATAACCTAAACCCTAATTTTTGAAAATAAAAAAGGATTAGGATTAAATAGATTAAATAATTAATAGTCTAAGTAAAGATAATTATTAAATTCATTTAGTTAATTTAATTAATTGTTTAATTAAAATATAAACATTAAATCAAAGATGGTTTAAAAGATTAATTAATTAATTGTTAATTAAGATAATTTAATTTAAACCATGTATTTTCAAAAAGTTTTAAAGTACACCATATACATATGTATGAGAATACTAATACTATATGTATAACTTAAATTAAGTTGAATCAATAGTAGGTCTCATTCATGAAGTCACATTGTAAGAGAGGTATAAGGAAATAGCCTATAAAATGACCATTGAATGAGTGTCATTTTCACCCAACGCTTCTTTGTGTGGTGGAGGGTTGTTAGTCGAATGGGTTTGATAGGACATAATCATATTAAAAGCATAATATATGGGTACTAGAACCTTCTACTTAAGACAATATGTGAAATTGTATGCTAATCCATGAAAACACACATTGGTTCTTTATGATTCGTTAGTGGAGCATGTGTGGTTAACCGTCACACTAATTAGGTACTCCAAAGTTCAACAATGGCACAAATCGAGTTTATGGTTGTTGATGGAGCATGTGTGGTTAACCGGTACGTCAATGTGAGATCATAAATGGGAACGAGGTTGTCACATGGGTTTTATGGTTATTCACATCTTGTTTGTGATCCTCAGTATCCTAGTCACAAATCAAAGAGCATAATTTGAGATTAAACATGCCATTGAAAAGTTTAATGAATCTCAAAATATCTAGGAATTTCTTAGTAGATTGAAGTTGGTAAAGTGCTTTACATACCTAAAATAAATTCGCAATTAGATTACGACATCCTTCTTCTTAATTTCAAATTGTATTTTTGGATCCTAGCCGTGAATATTAATTTGGGCTAAAATATTTAGGGATAATCAACTAAGTAAAATCTTTATCTCTTATTTTAGATGTCTAGAAATGGTGATCTTTGTCTTCCTCTTCCTCCTCCACCCACTCAGAACTTCCATCTCTTGTCGATCATCTGAAAATAAAATTGTACTAGTCCAAATTACATGGACTGGATAAAGAATTTGAATATGAATTATATATATAAGCACAAAGAGTATGTTCGCAAGAATCCAATCCTAGAAATAGAGAAAGACACTACTACTCCTGAGAAACTCACTAATTATAATCAACACGTTGATGATGCTACCAATTTCACTTGCATAATGATTTCAACCATGTCACCTGACCTTCAAAAGTCCTATGAGGACTACTGGCCTTACGAGATGAACTTGGCTCTTACTAAAATGTTCCACAAGAAAGCAAGACAAGAGCGTTATAAAGTCATGAAGGCCTTTATGGAATCCAAATTGAAAGAATGGGAATTTGTGTGTGCTCATGTGCAAAAGATGAAGAGACACATAAAGATGATAGAGAAGCTCAATGTGAAATTTTACAATGAGCTTGCCATAGACATGGTCCTCAACTCCTTGCCCAGTAGTTATGATCAGTTCATTTTGACTTATCCTTTGAATAATATTGTGACCTAATTGATTGAGCTTTATAACTTATTGCATATTGTTGTAGTTGCAATGAAGAAGTCTCATTCTCATAGTTCTGCAAGTTCCCCAGTCATAACTATTGAACAAGGAAAGGGAAAGAAGATAAAGGTCTATATTCAACATAAATGGAAAGGGAAAGCCCATACTGGATAGTCCAGTAGGTCAAAGGGAAAAGTCAACTTCAATGCTCCTCCTTTAGGTGATCCAAAAGAATTCATGTGTTTTCAATGTGGCCAAAGGGTACATTGGAAGAAAAGTGTCATGAAGTATATGCAAGAAGTGAGAGAGGCTAAGGGCAAGATGTCAGTCTCTTTATATGGTATGTACTCTATTGAAATCAATACAACTTATGTTTCAAACTCTTGGATCCTTGATACAGGATGTGGTTTCTACATTTGTTCTGATATGAAGGGACTAAGGGAAAGTGAAGAAGTCAAACATGAAAAGTTGAACCTGATCATGGGGAATAGGCAAAAGTCAGATGTTACCAGGATTTGGACTTATGAGTTAATGTTTGATAATAGTGTTAGGGTTGATTTAAACAATTGTTGTTATCCATCATAAATGACAAGAACATAATTTCATTTCATGCTTTATTTAGAGAAGGTTATCCTTATGGTTTTGATAATGACAATCATGCAATTTTAGTTTATAAAAAATGATGCATTTATTTTAAAATCTTTTCCTTATAATGGTGTGTATGAAATTATTGTGTGTGTGAATGAACTCGGAAATTTTGTTTATAATATTGATTCTTCTAATAGTTTAGATAAAGTATGTGTATGACATTGTTGTCTTGGACACATAAACAATAAACACATTATCCAACTGCAAAAGGATGGTGTATCGTTTGACTTAAAGTCGAACGATCAATGCGAGTCTTGTCTATTAGGCAAGATGACTAAGTCACCTTTCACTGATACTTGTGAAACAGATGAATGATTGTTAGGCCTAATACATATATGGAATAAGCTCTTATTCCAAAAATCTAAAATTTTATGCTAGGATTTCTTTGTTGTTATTGAAGGGGTGTTAAAGCCTTTTAATTTACCTTTGATGTTTATTTTGGTGTATCTTCCTCAATCATTGTCGAAAAAGAGACTGTCATAGTCTAACTTGTTGATAGTTATGAGGATGTGGAATGTTATAACAGTTTTAATAGGAGACTTTAATGAGGTTAGGGAAGCTTCATAACCTTTTGGTTCGGTTTTTAACAAAAGACCTGCAAATTTTTTAAATGGTTTTATAAAGTACGTTGATTTGGTTTATATTTATCTTGGAGGTTTCTCCTTCATCTGGTCAGATAACGGGGCGCAAAATATGAGTAAACTCGACATTTTTCTGTTTATAGTTTCTTTTCTTGATTCTTTCCCTAGTACTCAAGATGTGGTTTTGGAAAAATATCTCCTAGACCATAGACCTATTCTCTTTTTTTAGAAAACTGTTGATTGTGGTCCTATACCTTTTTGTTTCTTTAATTCATGGTTAGATATGGATATTTTCGTCAACCGGTGGTAAACTCCTGGTAACATGATGGTATCCTCGAACCTAATGGTATGGTTGGTTTAAAAAGAATTTCCAACACTTGAAGAAGGTTATTAGGAATTGGAAGCTGATAAGGAGCATCATAGTACTCACTTAGCTTCCGTCGACATTCTCATTGATTAGGGGATTTATTTGAAATAAAAAGTGGCAAGCAGATTTGACTCGGTTAACAGGCTGGTTGAAATTAATAAATTAGAGGCTTTAGATGTGGCACAAAAGGCTAAGGTTAGACGGATGGTTGAATTTTATGAAAATTCTAAGTTTTTTCATGGTGTTCTTAAAAAGAAGCATAGACAAATGGATATTACATGCGTTTTGAAAGATGGGAATTAGATTGATGATCCGAATCTAGTTAAATACGAGTTTGTTGATCATTTTAGGAAGCGTTTTGCACCCGAGTTTGGTTTCAGTATGAGGCTGATATGCATAATCATTTTCCTCTGCTCACTCCTCTAGTTTGGAAATTCCTTTATACTGTGAAGAAATCAAACGTCCTGTGTGGGATTATGGAAGTGATCAAGGTCCAGGTCCTAACGATATTAATTTAAAGCTTTTTAGGAGATTTTGGAAGATGATGAGGTTCATTTTATGGAGGATTTCTCATCCACTTCTTCTTTTCCTAAAGGGTGCAACTCTTCTTTTATAGTGTTCATTCCGAAAATTGTTAACGCCAAGTTTGTGTCTGATTTTAGGCCTATTAGCTTAATTGTTTACCAATATAAAATTATTAGTACGTTGTTAGCTAATAGCTTAAGTAAGGTTATTGGTAGGTGTGTTACCAGTGAGCAGTCTGTGTTTATTAAAGGCATAAATATATTGGATGGCCCTTTGATGCTCAATGAAACAATGGAGTGGTATCGTACGAGCAATCGTTCTTTGCTTATTTTCAAAGTTGACTTCGAAAAGGTTGATGATTTTCCTAGATGATACATTATGGATCTCATTATGACTGGATTGGGGTTTGGGTTTAACTTGAGAAAATGGATTGAGGGTTGTCTTATGAATGCTCGAGCTTCTATTTGATGTCTCTCCAACTGATGAATTCGATATTCATAGCGGTCATCACCAAGGAGATCCTATGTTTCCTTTTCTTTTCATCCTAGCTATGGAAGGTTTTCATGTTTTTATTCATAGAGCCTTACATATTGGTATTTTTAGAGGTTCTTCTATTGGTTTTTGTGGTCTTACTGTCTTTCATTTAATGTATGTTGAGATAACATATTCTTAGGAGAATGGTCCTTTCATAACGCCAACAATTCGATATATTTGTTGAGATGTTATTTTTTCTCTATTCTAGTCTTAAAATTAATGTCCAAAAGAGTAAGTTGCTTGGAATATGGGTTTCTGATAGGGATGTGGCTGAGATGGCACATGTTCTTAGTTGTAGGTTTTCTTCTTTACCCTTTTTTTTTATCTCAGTGTTCCACTGGGATGTAATATGTCACGTATTGCTAATTGGAAAGGTATTATAAATAAATTTAAATATGAGCTATTAAGTTGGAAAGCTAATTGTCTCTCTATTGGCAGTAGATTGACTCTAATTAAGGTAGTTCTCGGGAATGTTCTAAGTTATTATATGCGATAGAAAGATGACTTGGGTGGCATGGAGAAAATGTTTGGAAAGTAGAGAGCTTGGAGGTTAGGATATTGGGAGTATATTTGCATTGAACATATCTCTTTTATTCAAATGAATTTGTAGGTTTCGGTTGCAGCCAAAATTTCTTTGGGTTAATGTTATCTCTAATATTTATGAGATTTATTATTGTGTCAGGAAAAGGGTGGTGCCTAAATCTACGTTGAGCCCATAGATTGCGATTCTTAACTCTTCCAAAAATCTCTCGGAGAAAGGTATTGATTTACTTTCTCTGTGTATTCGAAAGGTGGGTGATTTTGCTAAGACGTTCCTTTGAGATGATATCTGGTGTGTGGCTCAATGTCAAAATTTGCAGTTTCCTTGGATTTATGGTCTAGATCAGGTTAAGTTGTGTATAGTCTCAGGCCAATTTTGTTGTTTGGATTGATTGTCGACTTTTAGAAGACCTCCGAAAGGAGGTGTGGAGACTCTACGATTCTTAGCTTTGATGGATGCCATTAATCAAGTTATTCTTGGTGCTCAGCATGATACTTGGATTTGGTTCATTGATGCTTCTTCAGGCTTCTAACCGGCTTCCGTTAGATCTCTTATTGATTCCAAAGCCTTGGAGGTTGCAAATGTTACTACTAGGTGGAATCGTTTTCTTCTTTCCAAGGTTAATGTGTTCTTTTGGCAATTGAATCTGAATAAAATTCCTACTATAGTGAATTTGGACAAGAGAGGTATTGACATTGGCTCAGCCAGGTGTCCTATTTGTGATCTTGATGTGAAGGCAGTCAATCATATTTTCTTTTCTTGTGGAATGACTTTAAAGTTATGGAACTTTTTTACGACTTGGTGGGAGTTGGATATTCCAGTTTTTTCTTCTATTTTGGATTGGTTGGCTTGTATTGATCATATGCGTCTGCGTGCTAATGATAATGATAATGATAAGAGATGTTTTGATGTTGCTTGTTTGACTATGTTTCGGTTGGTTTGGTCTTTTTGAAACAGATTGTTGTTTAGCAATCGTAAACCTGTCAAGACCTTCCTTTGGAATTCTATTCAGTTTGAATCGTTCATTTGGATTAGGGATAGAAATCCTAAGTTTTATGTTAATTGGTTAGAATTGGTGAAATGTCCTTACTTTTTGAAACTCTTGTTACACAATGTCCTAACTTTTGCTAGTTTTTGATGTTAATATCGCCGTTATAATAAAAAATTTGATCTATTTCATATGGATGAGTATCTTAAAGTTTGAATGATTTATGGAAATCGTTTTCATTTTAAATATATTTGTTATAATTGACTAATCAAATTCTAAAATTTAACTTCAAAAAACGTCCATAATTAGAAAAAGAAAGATGGTAACCATCAACGTTTTTATGGTTAAAATTTAAAACCAAGTAGAGTTCTATTGTGTTCTTTGCTACAATACTATTCACGTGATCAAATTTCATAGAGGAAAATCTTTTTTTTCAATATCACTAAATTTGTAATGAACTTTTGAAATGCAACAGATCTTTTATGATGATGATAATAATGAAATTTATTTTAAATATATCCCGCTCTTGTTAAAAGTTTTAAATTTAATTTTAGTAAGATAGTAAAGTGATTTTTTTCGGTTTATCAACCAAAATTATTTAAACGGCTTAAATAAAGTTAATTAATGTATTTTAATGTATTAACCATTGACCTCAAATATATATCGTTGATATGACAATGTCGTGGGAATTAAACACCATTCATGATAATGTGATGAAATATGTCACAACAACAATTGATCACACCTATATATATATATATATATATATATATATATATATATATATATATATATATATATATATATATATATATATATATATATATATATATATATATATATATTGTGATGAAATATGTCACAACAACAATTGATCACACCTATATATATATATATATATATATATATATATATATATATATATATATATATATATATATATATATATATATATAAGGCTCATGTGAGAACAGTATTTATTGTGAGAACACTACTTTATGTTACTATTCTGCTATGAATTTTGTATATACAACGTTATGACATTATTTATCAACAAATATATGAACAATCACACATTAATATTCACATTAAAATTTAGTATGTACAACTTTATGACATTATTCATCATCGAATATATGAAGAGTCACATATTTAACATTCACATTAGAATTTACTAAATTACTACATATATGTATAAATTTTATAGTAGAATGGCAATATAAAATTGAATATATTCATATTGTAATTACTACAATACTATACATATTAAATTCAAACAAGAATAATAGCATACAAATTGTGTTCTCACGCTCTCACAATAAATATTATTCCCAAATGAACTTAATTATATATATATATATATATATATATATATACATATATATATATATATATATATATATATATATATAGGGCTAGGTTAGTTTGTTTATTACATCTATTGTGTGTCCGTAAGCACAATTCTGGACCAATGGATGAATAAAATCAATGATCATGATTTGAGGGTCTACGATATTACAATAGGGTAACATGTACCATATAACCACACAAGTTTCAGCAGAAGGGTGTTTTGGTCAACTAACCTATATTAAAAAAGGAAATTTTCGGATTTTAAGGGATAATTAATTTCCTTTCTTTAAATATGAATTTTTTTAAACTAATTCATATTTAATTCTATTATAATTTCTAATACTAACCGATTTTATTCTGTTAGAATGATAGAAAGTCAAACATAAGCAAGTAAATATGTTTTCGATTTTATTCTTGCAGAATATGGTTTATTCAACATATTTTTTATAATTAACATGCTTAAATAATAATACAACATATTATCAAGAATAACATTTTCTAAAGAATACAAATTTTATTTTTTAAGAATCACTAATTACATTAATTCGTAAAGAATAAGACTAAACAATTATTACATTCTGAAAATAAATGATTAAGAATGGTTTAAAAATTACATTTATTCTTAAATAAAAATAAAAATATCAAAATCTAATAAAAACACTAATCCATTCTGAAAGAATATTATTGTTAAGAAACATTTTATACATTCTGGCAGAATACATTCTGCTAGAATACTCTCGTTCTCCATGTTTTCTTCTTTTTCCACATCCATGACAGCATATTCAAAACCTAAATCCACAAATAAAACATAATCAACTTTCAAATATTAAAAAATTTAGTGTATTATAATAAAATAAAACTATAAATTCTGATAGAATGTGATAGACTCTAAAGAATTATAATTTACTCTAATATAATGTACTTCATTCAGGCAGAATCCTTACACATTCTACAAACCAAATTCAACAATCATCCTTGAAGAGAAATAAATCACTTATTCTTAATGAGAAAGATGATGAAACTGATACAAATAGAAATTTGATATAACAATGGTTAAAAAGAAAAAAAAAACACATCAAAATCTAACAACACTAATCCATTCTGCAAAAATATTATTGTTAAAAATCATTTTATGCATTCGAACAGAATACATAGAGTACATTCTGCTAGAATATACTATTGTTCTCGAAGTTTTTTTCTTTCCCACATCAGAATCCGAACTATGGCTATGAAATTGATTAAAAAAACTTTAACAGTTGCATGCATAGATAATAATATTAGCATACCAAATTTTGAATTGCAAATCATATTAAGCTTACAAAAACAAATACTAAGAACAAGACAAACTCACTTTAAAATAAAATAAATAAAAAAAATCATATTTATGCAAGAATGATTTGCATAAAAAATGGTGGCCGTAAAAGTTTCAATTGCATAGATTTCATTTTATTTAGAAAATAAAATTTATTTGCATCATAATTTTGAATTCCAATTTATTTAGAAAAGACGATCAATTTGCATCTTGGTTTTAAATTCCAAATCAATTACATGGGAATGATTGTTGAATTCAATTTCACTTCTTATTTAGAAAATAAATAAATCAAAACTTCGATCTGCAAATCCACTGTTCTTGTAAGAATAATCAAATGCAATAAGTTGCGTACAATCAATGATGTCGACATACCTTGGTTTCATCAATATTGTAAAACACAATAAACTTAAAAACGAGATATATTCAATCTAAACAACAACGGAGGCGGAGGCGGCCCAGGACATCCAGATTCGTCTTCCTATCCATTCTGTAACATTAATTACTCCATCCGATTGTGGTGTTGATCTTCTTGTCCCGGTGGTTGTTGATCAGGGAAGGACTGAATGACGACGGGATCGAAACTGAGGAAGGAGGAGGACGTCGACAATGGTTTTTGTAGGGTTTAAAGAACTGATTGCAATTTTATAGGGATTTGATTTGATTTTAATTTTGGAATTTATTTAATATACATGCAATATTACTAATTTACCCTTATTGATTTATTTAAAAATTTAATTTGTGCTAAATTCTAATTGGTCCATATATGCACACAATACTTGTTGAAAACATTTGAACCTAACTCTCTCTCTCTCTCTCTCTCTCTCTCTATATATATATATATATATATATATATATATATATATATATATATATATATTTAAATAGGTGTAAGACCTGTATATTATACGGGTTGATTAAAAAAATAAAATATTAAAATTTAAATAACATGTATTTTTTAACATAAAATTTTGAAATAAAGAATGAACAAACATATTAATTGCAATTTACTATCATATTTATTACATTTAATACTTTACATATATAAGTAAAAGTATTATGTAACTTTTTAATTTTAAAAATTAAAAAAAAAAAACCTCATAAATTGACATTGGATATTATTTATTTAAAAAATATAACAAAATGACAAGTGTTAAAACTAATGAGAGATTGACATGTGGTAAAATTGATCTTCATTTATTATAGTAGATTTTTTTTTTATGTAAGTAATCAATAAATAAAATCGACATATAAAAGCGACATAATGACGTGTAATCTCCCTATTCTAATAAAAGAATAGGTTTAATATTGTATTGACAAATATCATATAATTAAAACTTCTCATTAATCTTATATATCACTTATCATGCCACTTGTCAAACTATTAATTATCCATTTCAAATTTAAAATTTTAAATTCTCACTCTAATTACATTAAATTAATAATTGATTATTCATTTCTAATTTCTAATTTTAAATTTTCCCACTCTAATTACATTAAATTAATAATTGATTCTTCATTTTAAATTTCAAATTTTAATTTTCTCACTCTAATTATATTAAATTAATAACATTAGATTGTAAAATAAAATAAAATTAATACATATTATAAGATGATATAACTTCACGTATTTACATAAATCAATGATTATAACTTTATATAACTGAAATATATTTCTTAAGTAATAATTTATCTAAAATAATTAATTAATAATTTTGTTTTTTTGATATGAAAGTTTAATTAATTTTATAAGCGTAGTTCTCATAAGTTATAAACTAGGAGTGAATATATCAATCTAATATGGTTTTATATGGTAACGAGATCACAACCTCATGACATCTACATTTAAGGTTAGTGATAACCACTTCATAATGCCTTATTAATATTCATTGCATGTAGATTGTATGCGACTTTATTTAAATTTTCTTTTAAATAAATATATTTATAAAACTAATATATTGATATTATGTGACATCCCCATTTTCACGGCCAGAAAAGAGCGATTTGTTTATGCTTTGTTTTATAAAATCAGAGTAATCATTTGATTAAAAGAGTTGCGGAATTTGTTCCCAAAATAAAATATGATAAGAATTTATCAAAGCATTTCTTTTAAGAAATGTATTTTAATTAAATAACAAAATCTCGGGATGTCATGTTCCAATACAGACCAAAAGCATAAACAATATAAAATAGACCTTACAACAGTTATTTATAACTACTGATCTATAATCCAAAATCTCTCGTCAAGTCCACCAACTTATACTCTTGTGTCATTACCTGTAATACAAAAAAAACTAAGTGGGTCAGGCTTGGGATCCTGGTGAGCATATAGGGTTTTCAACCCATAATAATATAATTATTAAATTTAATCATTAAACAATCAACCCAATTACTCATTCCACATTATCTTCTTTACTCTTAAGGATCTACCCTAAGAATCATCTATCATTCATTTATTCATTCCTAAGGATTGACCTAAGGAATAGGCACGAAGTCCATTGCTGCCCGAGGTTCATACATCAAGCACTAAATCTATAGCTACCAAGGTTCATCTTTACATTACTAAATCCATAGCTACCAAGGTTCTTCAATAGGCACTAAGACAATAGCTGTCAGGGTTCTTTATTAGGCACTAAGACAATAGCTGCCAGGATTCTTCATTAGGCACTAAGACAATAACTGCCAGGGTTTTTGGAGTACACCGATGAACATTAAGTCCACAACACCTACAAGTTGCGAGCTTGCTAGTGTTCCACATGAATGTCTAGAATAGTCTGTGGTTGTCATCCTTACTCTGCTGAATGACGGGGGGCCATCGTTTGGGTAAAGGTTTCACTCATTTTTCACCTGTCATCCTCACCTCATGATCTATATCATCTTTCGTCTCATCCTCAAACTAATCTTTCATCACACACCAACTATTTCATCTACCCATGTTCTACCCAACATATCTGTAGATATAAATTACATATATAGTTTAAATCATATACAAACCTGTATAAAACATTCATCCAACATCCATCTCAAATAAACAAACAATATATAAACACATAACACGTATTTCTTAGCAAATACTTCATATCTATGTGTTAGAAGAAAGTAACTACACACTCACTTGATAATACGGTGATCGGACAGCACCTCATCTCTTAAAACAATTGTTTCCGATGAAACCAAGAGGTTTTCTCCAAAATCGGGCTTCTCACGGACAGAGTTTTGGCTCGAAAACTCTTTTTCTCGGGATCTTCGGAGCGTCGGGACTTGCTTCGGGGGTCGGGATGATACCGGGGCTTCGGTGGTATAACTTGCCAAGTAAAAGAAAGTTTAAGGGAGTGAAAGGAAAGAAATGAGCAACCAATTCGGCTGGACTCGCATCCTATTTATAGGAGGGGTCTGGCCTCCGAACGCAGCGCGTTCACTAAGTCAACCCTAGGTTCATCTATAACCACTAGATCATCGATTATTTCTCCTTTTTCATTTTAAAAACTCACTAACAAAATGGTCATTATAGTTTAGAAAAAGTAAAGGATCGAGTCATTATGTTTTTGATGCTTGAAGTTCTTATGGTTTCAATTTCTTTTGTGGTTGGTATTTAACTAGTGACACTTTACTTGGCAATCAACAACTGAATAATCACAAATAAGATCAAGAAATACTCAAACACTAATCACTTTGTTTATAATTAGTTTCAATGTTTCATACACTCAGAAGGTAACATAGAATATACTAAGATTACGAACACACTCTTGAAGATAACACTCACACAGAAAGTTGTCGATTACAATGCAAAAGACAACTATTCAACAAAACTACAACTTTATATACTAGTTCCGGTCATAAGGTTCAATCTGTAAGAGATAGGAAGTCTTCCTGCATACGAGAAAACAATAAATTCTTTCAAATAGATATGATCCTAATTACAAAGTATTTGCATTATATTCTTGACGCTTATATTTCCTTACAACACACTGTTAGGTCTTCAAACCTTACGATAAGGCTTTCAACATAGACACATGGTGAAGCCACCAACATCTTATGTTGGCAGTTGGCTAACATTGGTTGACTCATCAAATTATTGTGTTTGACCCAACAATCTCCTCCAATTTAACAATGTCATAACCATACCAAAATGAAGCTATTTATCAATATTACCATAATCTCTTTATGTGTATATAATACTCTTTTACAAAGGTAAAAATAAAAAATGTAAAAACTTACAAGCATTGTTGTATTCCTCGGCTTCTTCAATGATCATAGGATTGATGTAGGTATATTTTCCTTTCTTTATCTCTTTTATTCTCTTGTTAAGATCCAAAGATAACATTAAGTGAAATCATCTTACATTTAGCTTAGCCTTAGTCCAAATAGATGTTTTGTGTTAGCCTTAAGAATGTCACCGGGCCGAAAAAATTACATCTTATGATCTTCATCTATGTAGAACATTCCATGATGGTTGATGATTATCTTGTACCACTAAGGCTTTATTCTATTTATCAATTTTGTATTGATGATAAATTAACCAAAAGGTATAAGTACTTGTTCTCCCCTCACCCTTGTCCTCATGTTCCTTACTATCTTCATGGGCTCTATATATGTGGAATAACGAGCTTTTGTTGGAATTAGATTCAAATTGCACACCTTCTAATACCAAGGAAGACAAGTTGATTTCCAACTTGTATTTTTCTAGTCTAAATTATTATGATTGGAATGCTATCATCATGGTCTATATAGTCACTTTCTTCTTCACCTGGAGACTCCCCCTTAAAGTGATACTCTCTAGGAAACATCACTGAGATAAAAACATCATCGATGGTCTAATCCTTGAGGACAGACAAATTAATGAACCCTTCATCATCATTATTAGCTTGACATTTTTTGACATCGTTGTGAGGAATTGTAGGGACAATCAAGGCCATAGACGGAGCAACATGAGAATGAACAACATGAGTTAGAGTTGGATCATGAGTGAAGGTGATGGTCGATAAAGTTTATGGAACCACAAAGATGGGAATGGAGCTCTAAAGATTGAGATTTGTGTTATGGATTTGTAGTAGCATTGACTATTGAGATTTGTGTTATGGATTTGTAGTAGCATTAACAGTACACAAAGCTACGAGAACATTAGAAACAAACTAGAGATGAATCGTTAAAGTGAGCACATAAATAATTTATGTGGATTCGGGTAAAAGCACTATGGGGTATGTTTTCACAACAGAGTGTACAAAAATCAGTTCGATTTCAAGACTACATAAGAGTGTTGTTATTTCAACCATTGAACCAGATTATATGGCTTTATCTGAAGCTAGTAAGGATTTTATTTGGTTAAAGTACTTCCTATAAAAGTTGGGGTTGAATCAAGAATATTGTGTGTTACATTATGTTAAAAGGAGTGCGGTTCACCTTGCGAAAAATATGGTGTTTCACAGCATGCCGAAACACATTAAGATGATGTGCCACTTTATTAATGAATTAATCTCCTGAGGTATGCTTAACTTGCAAAAGATCCTTGGTGCAAAGAATGATGCATATATAGTCACCAAGGTAGTTACAATGGAGAAGTTGAGGCTATGTATGGTATCCAATGTTCGTCTGCAAATTTATGTTGAAGGCACAAACTATAGGCGATTTAGGGTTACATCTAAGATGTCATCATGATTTATCGATTAGCCTCCAACTGGGAGATTGTTGAGATGTGGAGTCTAACCTAAAAAAGTGAAAATGAAGTTGCTATAACAACTGTGGTTTAGAGCAAAGCACATAAATTTAATATTGAAGTTCCAGTTTAGAGTTGTCCGAAGAAGTGCAGTCTTGGTCAGAGGTTACGAAGCGTAGATCACAGTGTTCAAAGCATCCAAAGAGTGCTCTTCTATTGAGTTGTCTGGAGAGTCCTTTTCTGCAGAATCGCTAGAAGTTTCGGTTCGAAGTGACAATGAAGCGGTTCTAGTCAAAGGTTCAATACCGACTTTGCAACCTTGGAGAACAAGTTTAACTTATGAAAATATGTCATAGGCCTATTAGCCTAACTCATAATTTTAGATCAATGATACTATAAATACATCTCATTTATCGTAACTCTACATATTATCAAAACATAACGTGAATGTGAGTCGACATCGTGGTGCAATAAATACTTAGATTTTATATAATATTCATCAATCAATAAAATAATCTCTTTAGTTGCATGTGGACATAGCTTGAACCATGCTAAATCTTTTTGTATTATTGTTTAATCTTTTGAGCAGCATCACCCACACTCCGGTCTTAAGTTTATCGTGTTTGGAACTTAATACCCAACAACAACTAGTCAACGACGCCACATTAGTTTGAAAAGACCCCATATTGCCTACATGGAGCGGTGTTGCGCCAGATGGTCATCTCGCCATGTCGTCCCGTGTTCCCACTTCGCACCAGATGGCCACCTCAACCATATCCTCCCCCCCTCTACTCTTCTAAAAACCTGTAGATACTCCCATCGCTTTCTTATTTTGGGATAAAATTTAACATTATTAACTTCCAGTTATCATCAAGAAAATGAAGAATGAGAAATAAAATTTTGATTGACTGTATAGAAATCTATATGCATATAGTTTATCATATCCCACCAAGTTTTTCTTTAAGCAGAAAACATACATTTTTTTTTTCATTCAATATTGCAATAATTGGTTATAATCTGTGGCGGTGATTGTTTAGTTTTGAACAGAATAAAAAATAGAGATTGAAAAAAAAAAAAAAAAAAAAAAAAAAAAAAAAAAAAAAAAAAAAACTCTATGTAGTTTTTAAAAATAAACTTATCCCTCAACGAACATAAAAGAAATATCATCTATGATTACAAAGGCACGCTATTTCTTTTAAATTTAAAAATTACTATTGGTCAAATTTTCATACAATCATCATGATTTCTTCGAAATAATAATAAGTTTTAAGAAAAAATATATAAATATTGTTTTTATAGTAAAATATTTTATGTTTTAAACAAAATCCAAATAAACGTCATGTAAGCAAAATATGATTGAACATAATATGTCATCTATACTACCACATTGACGTTATATCACCAATGTTATAAATTTATCCGGTCACACTTGTTAAATTGCTAATACATACAAAAAAATATTGTATGATACTTTGTTACTATTTTGGAACACTGACTCGTTAAAAATATATAGAAGATTGCTTTAATTCAACCAATTCTAGTAGAAAAAAAAATTCATAACATTGCAAGTGTTGTGCTAGTCTTTTTATGTGACTAAAAGATCAAAATGATATGAAACCATTGATCTTCTATGAGATGCTTTACATTTCACTTGTTTCTCATTTTCTCACCGTCTTTTTTGCCTTTAATATCCTTTGTCCACCAACTCGCGCGATTATTTCTTCATCTGACTTCTTGTGATTGAGACATATAACAACAACATTTAGAAACAAATAATAGAAACATTAATTCAATTTGAGATGTAAAAAAAATAGAAAGTGTATGGTCTGTTAATCAAACCATACATTAGGGGGAAATGGACAAGGAACACTCCAACATGGCTAAATAAAGGTTTGGATATTATATAGAAGACCCGCATTTAATGTGAAATGAGTCTATTGGTTACAAACCTTTCTATTTTCTATTTTATTATAAAATTATTATCGTTCAAAAAAACATCGCAACAATACAAATGTAGATGAGATGTCACTTTCGTGAACTTAATGTTTATTTATTTATGACTTTTTATAACATCGGATGAGTTTGCGCAATAGATGAAAAATGGTAGTTTAAGTAACAAAAGGTTTTAATCGAGAAAGCTATAATGAACACGATATGAACATCGTTTCGAAATTATTAAGACATACATGAAAGTTTTTCCAATATTAACGATAAACCATCCCACATGTTTAAGCCCTAAAAGTGGAATAAAGCATGTAGAATGTATATATATTAAATACACAACTTTGTCCAATAGGACAAGTAAAAGTAGTTAAGGAAGAAGGTTGAGTTCTTAGTTGGTTTTGTTTGCTTCTTATTTTGCCACAAATTATAGAGTTGCTATTTTTAATTTGTTCTTTGTAATTAAAGCAATTTAAGTAGACTATGACAACACATTTAGGACTAAGTTTAGTGTTAATTTAATGCAAGTGGAGCCTTTTCACAGGTGTTCACAAGTTGAATTCTAAATCAAATATATGTTGTATTGTTTCTCTTACGTTTTAAATATGATTTTTATATTATTGGCGATGTACCTTTAATACGAGTTAATATGGTTTGCTTTGATAGATGTATTTGTAATGACCAGGGGATGTGAGTATTTTCTACTATGTTTAGTATGTTGAGTGTTAAAATGTGGATGAACAATGACAAAAATATGGTGTAGTTTTTCATGGTTCTAAAAGGTTGTGTCGGTGATTTTAGTGTCATCCGATATTTTTATGTAATTGGAACTGAAATGTGAGTTAAGCGCTTATCATTTGTATTTTATATTATATGTTTGGAGAATGTGGAATGCATGTGTATATAAAATCGAATTATAAACACGTACAACAGAAATGCGGGGGTCAAGGGGGTCACATCCTTTTGCAGGGTCCTAGGGGTAGCGCTTCTAGCGGTGTCCAATGGTGGTGCCCATGACGATTTGGCTTTGTGTTTTTATGTCTAGATATATAAGTGTCCTTTTGAATTATTCTAGATTGCATTTCCTGTAACCAATGCATAGGGTGGAAATATCGGTTCGGAAAGTGGGCTTACACGATCGAAGAGAAATCCAATTCTCCACTATCACCCTAATTAATATCCTCAAACAGGTTGTCAAGGCGTGTCATGTGGTAACGTGTGGCTATGTCGTCTTAAAAATCTTCATGACGACAATGTTAGGCGTGGCGCATAACAAAACGCGTTATGGCATGATTTTTTTCAAGACATGTTTTTATTTCTTTTTCTTTTTGAAAATTTCAGATCAAAAATGAAATCATTAAGTATTTGTTAATTTTTGTTATTAAGTGCTGATATAGTTCCTCTAAAACCCTGATATATATTATATACATCTATAATTATGAGATTTTTTATACAAATAAAATTGTCGTCTTAAATCACACAATAAAAACCATGATTACCCGTAAAAAGGTAAAAATTTAAGATTTGACTTTACCGTTATCCTACGAACAAATGCTATTTATAACTTTGGGTAATATATGATACATTTTTATTCGCAAGCCAAGTCCACCTATTTGTTTATTAAAAAAATATGTAATTTTCTCATCCACATACACAATCTTTGTTGTTAACCTAATTTAAACATCTTCATATTTTATTAGCAAACGAATCTAGTTTAACTATTTATTTATTATAATTTATCATTTATAAATTTTTTATTGTATTTAAAATTATAAAAATATATCTAATGTATTTTTATTTCAAATCAAATAAAATCGTTCATTATAAATATACAAAGCAAACTAAAAGCTAAAAAATGTATATTCTATGAAAAAATTATCAGCATTACTTTCAAGAAAAGTTAAAGATCTTAATATATTTTATTTTCAAAGTGCAAAATAAATATTAATCTATAAATAAACAATTTTAGCCTAAAAAAATTTAAAAAGTAACTGATAAAAACATTTAAGGCGGCCCACAAACCGGTTAAACATGTGTTTTCATTTCTAACTTTTTTTTTGTGATAACCAAAAGAGAAAATGACACAAATGTCCTACGAGTTTTATAGGGTTAGTTCATTTAGTCCTAAACTATTTATATAGCTTCATGAGGTAACGAAGTCATTTTGTCGGGTCAATCACGTTCTTTTGGACAAAATGAAGGGGTCACCCGGTTATCTCTTTGTCACATAGACATTTGTTGACCAATTTTCTTTTAACCCACATTGACTTTGAATGTACAACCCCATGAAGCACCTCATAAACCTAGTACTATTCATCTTCTTCCCCACCTTATAACTTGATAATCAACTGACCACTCACAATCGTTCATCATCGTCGGTGTGGGAGATCACAAATTAAGCAAGATCAAGAAGATGTATTAGGTGGTTACATGGTTCATGAAGCTTTGTATGTTTTTTTTTTTGAAATAGAGAAGCTTTGTATATTGTGCATGCTTCTGATGACTTTGGATACCAATGAAGCTCAAAACAGTTGAAATTGGGTTCTATAAAACCACATGTCAAACTGTTGAGAAGATAGTATGGGACACGATAAATAAGGTAGTCACCGCCAACCGTGGAAAGGTTGGAGGAATCATTCATCTCCACTTCCTCGATTGCTTTGTGAGGGTACGTAGTTCATCAGCTTCATTTCTAATTTGTATTAGTTTACATCATTTTCTAACTTTTTGTATGATACACTCATAGGGTTGTGACACTTCACTTCTACTTAAAACAATTCCTGACAATGAAATCGAATCAGAGCAAGATGTCAGAGCCAATGAAGAAACTCTGAGAGGACTTAAGATAATAGATCAGGCAAAATCAAAGATAGAAGTTGCATGCCCCAACACTATTTCATGTGCTGACATTCTGAAGAAGAAGAAGAAAAAGAAGAAATCGGGGTGGTGCTTCTAAGCACTTATATTTCCGTTTGTGGTTCTCTTGAACTCAGATCGTGTGTAAGTTAGAAAGTAATTTTTCGATTAGGTGTTTGGAAATAAGGGTTTTGTTTGGCTGATTTTTCGAAACTGTTTTGAAGGTGGGATATTATACTCCTACTGAATCTCGACACAGACACCAAATCTTTGAAGCCACGGTTTGGGGGAGGTTATTTAGAGTTGAGATTACAGGTAAACTTATGGATCTATTAGAAGGAGATGGTTTCAATAGGAAGGAAGAGATGAAGAAGACGATGGTGAGCGCCTGATAGATTTTTTTTTGCAAGAGAGAGAGAAAGAGAGAGATGAGCCCCAAGTTTTGTCTATGTCCTACTCAAACCGGCTAAAACAAGTAAATGGGACTAAAAAGATAGGTCTCCTACGAGTTGGTTTCTTAATAAAGCCACAAAATAGTTCAAGGACTAAAAGGACCAACCCTAGAAAGTTTGTAGGGTATTTGGGTCATTTCCCTTAACCAAAATCACAAGAAGTAGTATACTAAAATGAAAATTAAAATACCCTAAGGCCTAAGACACAAACTAATCAACTTGCACTTAAGGCCAAAGCCATAAACTAATCAACTTACATTAAGAACTTATATCAAATTATAAGGAATTTATAGAAATTATTAATGTCATGAAAACCTGTGAGATTCATAACAAACATTAAATATTATGTCATCTTGACGGTGAGTTGATTTCTATGGTTAGTTTGGTGATATTCATACTTTTTATTTATTTACAAGAACAATATTGATGGTTTCAGTTTCTAGGACTTTTGGTCTTTGTCATGGGTCGTCGTTCAAATATACTACATTTTGTGACACTCTACTATTCACATGATAATTGTTTGGTCTTTCTCATATTCTTTCTAGTGAACATTTTTTAACATTTTTCTCATTTCCCTCACTCTTCGTTGATCTCTTTTTATTCTCCCTTCTAGAATCTCTCATATCTTTGATCATCTTCCTAATTTTCATTTCAGTTTTCGTTGAATTCATATATGTTCAAAATATTTAGCAAAAAAAATTCTTAGAAGAACCAAAAACAAATTAGATTGAATATAAATGACTGATGACTTTTAACTATGAACATGAGAATTTGCATTAAATTAAAGATAACTATTGTTAATTAAGAAACACGTTAAATCAAAACCAAGAAATGAACAAGTCATTTTCATATTTTGTATCATAACCCAAAGATGAACTCAACCATTGTCTAATTAACTAGAAAAACAAGAAAACCATAAAACCAAACCAGTTTCAAGTAGGGTCCATGACAACCCAAAAAACATAACTAACAAACACTATCAAACCAAACTTATTTCCTTGACTGCTTGCTCTTTCCTTTTGTCTGTCTTATTTCATCTTCTAGTTTTCTTGATCATATGGGATACACCTCCTTGTCCCTTGCAACTTCTAGAATTGTGTTTCATGTTGTGGAATTACTATAAATAATTATGATGTATATCCTTGTTAGCTTCTTCCCTTGAATATTATTTTGTCCTACTTGCACATCTTCAGCCTTCTTTTCTTCTAGGGTCGACCAACTTGTCTATGATGATTTACCATTGTTAGTGTAGTTGGATACCTGGACATTGGACACATGCCACATCTATTAAAAGGTTTATATTCACTTTATATGTAGTTTTACAAGGGTTTATTCAATAACAATCATGAGCCTATTGTTCAAATAAATCCACTTCCATAGCATTCAATTTCATAGCCTAAATAACTGAATTACTTGTTTGCATAAAAGGCATGCTATTTCTCATAGTTTTGTAACTACAACTCTTCTCCTTGACATTTACAACACATTTTTCCATCCATGGACTAGTGAATTGAATTTGTATCCCCTCTTATCCCCATTATTAAACATACAAGTGTACGTACTATGATGCATCCTTTTAAATAGTGTCTAGCCTTTAACATCCAATCTTTTATACATTAAAATACTATGGTTTATAGAAAATAATCTGTCAATGAGGACCATTTATAAAATATGGTCCCAAATTTTTTCATTTCATTTACAAAGACATTTGTAAAAATATTATTTCGAGTATTACAACCTATACAAATAAACCATTATAAAGTTGCAAGATTGCTTACATCATAGAAGCTATGCCTAGGTTCTGTCCATTGGCTCTTTGTTATCTATCTTAACACAACTCTCTAGGTTGTATCTCAATACCTAGAATACATCGCATTTCAAAAAAATATGCAAGACAATAATCATCTTGTGGGCTACATGGGTTAGACACAAAATCATTTGATAAAACTATAAGTTGACATGCATTTATAAACATAATGCAATGTATGTTATGGATGTCCACACTTAATACAATTCTTCTTGGGCCGTCCCGGGTCTCAGATATCCGTTGAATCTGATATCCACAAGAACCACCCCAAATTGGGCTAGTCACATAAGTGACAACACTGGTCACATAAAGTGATAATAATATACAACCTTAATTGTGTTGGTCACTATAGTGACAAAATAGTCCCCATGTGGACTGACACTATCTCATGACTATGCAATTCACTCACATGATGTATCATCACTACTTTCTTTTATTAACTCAATCATACACAAATGATTGATGTTATGGTCATGCACTTTCTTATCATTGCATAGTAAAATATTCAACATGATATAACTGTAAATACATTTCTTTAATCCTTTTCAATAATCCATATAAAAATATATAGCTAGCTAACCATTACTCATAAAAAAGTTCATTTATTCGAAAGCATTTATCTTTCAAAAACCTTTTACTTACTCTTTTAGAAAAAGTGTTTCTTTATTCACTAGCTAAAAATTATTTCTTTTCAAATCATAAATATTCACAAATCATTTTCAAATATTTCACACGAACATTACTAATATGCCATGTACTCTAAGTGGGAAAATCCACATGTACTCACATAGTCAGTTAGTGAAGATTAATTTTCGATCTGGTTCCTAGCCTCATGTTATCTTTTAGCTCCACATTGGCCCAACCTATTTGGACAAATACCAAGCTCCTCAGAACTTGTCCCAATACACTTAGGAGCTCATTTATCATATCTATTACGCTGACCTTTTCCTGATCACTAACATAGCTAGGTAACCATTTGTTACCAAATCAATAAGCTCTTCAAAACTATTACCAAAAATACTAACTTCGTAAATTGATAGTCCAATCGTATATTCGGACAATTCTTTGAGCTAGGGTTTACAACCCTCGTCGCCCAATCAAGAGTTTCACTACGGAAACCTTTTATCCGTTTTACCAATTAGTTCATAATAACACTGTATTACAAACTTTAATACTATATCGGTTTATCAACACTTTACGACTCAATACTTACGTAAATAAAATTATGTATTAACAATCGAGAGGATACCTTAACCCAAACGGAATTCGTACCCTTGTTAAAACAATTTCACTACATCCGTCTCTATGCCGTAATTGTCGCTCACAGACTTCAAATATCAATTCTTGCATACCGACATAAAAATGTACTTACGAAGGCCATACGACACTACGTATCTACTTGTAAAACTTTTTGGAAAAAATACAAATATAGAAAATTGCAAACTATTTATAGGGTTTGAAACCTGGTTTTTGCGCTGAGCTCCCTTTAAGGTCGTGTCGTGACCTAAGCTACGCGTCACCTGCAAACCGCCACGTGTAATATTTGATCGACATGTGTTTTTCATGATTCAACACTTATCATGCTATGAAAATCGGTTGTGGATCCATGACGTGTCGTAATTGACCGTTTGACTTTGACTTTCGTTGACTTTCTCAAAATAACAACATACTTTTTATCCAAACTTCAAACAGTCATAACTTTCTCATACAAACACCGTTTTTGACAAATGGCATATCCATGGAACCGTTTTTGACAAATGGCATAAAGCAAATCGGTTATCAAATTTATAGGTCGTTACATAGCCTTTTAGTGGTTGTAGGTGTTAATGACTCCTTACATTTTTTCAATCAGCTTTTGAACATTATATATACTTTTCATTATATGCTCTTTAATATATTCCTATACATTTATTATTGGATTATCCATACCATTTAAAATCCTAGAATTAAAACCTTACATATATTGTTCAAAAGGACATCCAAATATGCTCAACATATGGATATATTAATGAAAAGAATGACCATGTTAATTCATATAATTTGAGTTCAACAACCTATTTATATTATTTCCATCATGTGTTGTCTAACACATCCATTTCATCTTACTTTTAACTCTTTATTAACATTCGCTTCCTTTATATGTCAGGTGTTCCCAACCATTTCAACATCCTTGTCTGCCTATCAAAATCCGTCATATTTACTATCATTTTTTCTAGAAAGTTTTCTTCATCAACATTAAATCATTATACAAATTATTATCACTCTCCTCACTATCATAATTCAGAAGTATCAAAACTGTAACAACTGAGTCTTGATATGTATCTTGTTGTGACCCTGTTTTCGTTCGATTATTTTTAAAAAAGAATATAAATATTATAATAATTATATATATATATATATATATATATATATATATATGGAATCATTAGGGTTTTAATTAATTTAAAAATGGTATTTATACGATTATTGTCATCTATTTGGTCAAGTGATTAATTAAATACATAAGAAAGGTTTAATAATAATAATTATACAATTATAATGACATTAATGAAGGAAAAGAGAAGTAGGAGGGAATAATGGTGTACTTTAGAAATCTCAGTCATATGATGCCCGTTTCTTCCTGACACGGCATTAAGGATATTCCATCCCTTCTTTTTCTTGAACCTGCATCACATTATGATTAAAGAAACTATAACTCTCGTAAATTCGGACTAGAGAATTAAGATATAACAAGCAGTAAAACAACATTTCTATAAAAGGTTATTTAAGATAAATAATCTTAACCAAAGTTATAGTAGATATGACAGGGATTCCATACATATAAAGAACTCTAAAATCCGACTTCATATAAAGAAGTTATATTTCTTCGAAGTTTCGTGATTAAACCAACATGGCTATACGTATAATAAAAAGTGAATTTTAGATAGATTGGTTATTAGCCTAAGTAATCTAAACGAAAGTCGTAGTAATCGTAAAACTGATAGCATACATATAGAGAACATCTAAATCTGACTTCATACGGGGAAGTTATTATTTTTCAAATTTTCAATATAATAGTGCACAACACTGAAATCAAAATTTAAATCGGTTGAGTGTTAGCCAAAATAATGTAAACGAGAGGTAAAGATCTCGTAAATATGAACATGTCGATATAAATACAATCGAGAATGGACACCGTATAAAGGAATTATGATTTTTGAAATGATTTTAACAACCTAGCCTCTATAAAATATGAATTTTTGATAGAGTGAGAACTAGCTTTTGGAATTTAAAGGAAAGCTATAGACCCGTCGAGAGGATTCCGAGAATATAAAGAAAGTCAAAATACGGAGCTCCTATGCGAAAGTAGTGATTTTCCAATCTTTTCAAAAAATACATTGTAGAGTGATGACGTGACACCACCAGAAGGCATCACATGGCAATGTCAGGCGCCCAACTCTTTTGCGAGACCAAGTGACATGGCACAATGAGGGCGTGACACGTGGCTCCATGAAAATGTGACACATGGAATGGCCAGAGACAGCTCAAGGCAGAGGTGAAACATGGAATCAACCAACACTGGACACGTTAGCACCAGGCGTGGTGCGCCTATATGTATGGCATGACGTTCCCCTCTCTACTCCTATATATTGTGTTTTCCAGCCTAATTCCTCACTCATTCCTCTACAAATCCTCTAGAAACCTTTTACCATCCCTATCCTCTATACTTCCTAGTTCTCAACTACTTTAGCAAGGCTCTGGAGTGCAAAAGCCCGGTGACATAGAGCTTTTGGTTTCAGAGTTCAACCAGTAGAATTTCTCGGTTTTCGCTAAAATTCATGTAAGTTGAGTTGCACTTATTTTATTTTAAGTGTAACTTATATTTAAGTTCATAATCATTATTATGAGCCTATAAATAAGATTTATCAGTGACTCCAAGTTATTACACTGATTAATCTACTTACGGCAATGATGTCTATGCTGGATTTAGTATACTTTGTATACCAAATGGACCCTACCTCTGATATGATCCTACATGGCTGTTCCATACTTGATAGATCTTAATGTACACATTGGTATTAGTGAGGAATCTAGACTATCATTAGTCACGAGGATCATTAGACAAAGACTCAGTATTAATCATACTTAACTCACGTCAAAATAAAAGTTAAGGTGTTAGGCGAAGCTCTGCCCAAATCACCAGTCATCCACCTAAGTCAGGTGAGTGCATAGTCCTTTTAATGAACATGATTTTAACACAAGTATTAACTAAAGTATTAAATATCTGTTAAAAAGTGTATATGTGAGCTATATGCTTATTTCTAATAATATGTATTAGAAATGTATTTGAGGATATACGATATGCGAACTGGATATGGTTCTAAATGTATTAAGATATATATCTATTATTACATGATAAAAATAATAGAAGTATTATTAGAGAAAGTGTATAACAATATACTAATACTAAATAATTTGTATTAAATATATGCATTGGATTAGGATAATGTCGCCTAAATAGAGTCGGTATTGGAAACCTAGTAGTTTTGCCTGTTAATGAGGTAAGACTCATTATGGATGCCTAGGTCAATTAAGTTTGACATCGGGTAGTCTCATTTGGAGAATGTATGTAACTTAAGAATGGAGAGTAGAGTTCCATTTCGTGACACTTCAGGCATCGATGGTATGGAATACATACTGGAGTACAAATAGTATTACTTTTTGGATGACTATATATGGTGGGTGTAGATCAAGCAACTGTAATGGTATGGCTAGTCATCTCATAAAGTAATATGACAGCACTTGATCATTCTTTACGGTCTTGTAAATTATGTTGCTAGTGTGGGTTCATAACCTACAAACATAGATGAAATGGGATACCATATTCATCAAAATACTCGGATGACCCGAGTGCCTTTATGACTTTCACCAGCCAAGGAAGCCCCTAGATGTGCATTCAAACCCTTTCTTTGAAACGGTTTATCTTGTAGAAAATCATGGACTTGGATCTCTGAGGGTCGATTGGGATGGGTATAGGTATGAGGTTTTATATATATATATATATATATATATATATATATATATATATATATATATATATATATATATATATATCCAAGTAGGAGATATATCTATATATATTTTTTGGTAACAGTTGGTTTTGTAGGATTAAGAAATATATATTATAACATTGTGGGATTGAAATCCCTATGTATCTCACCAAGTTTCCCGACCCGACCCACTCAGTTTGTATGCATCACATGTATCAAGACTTAAGCTACTAGAACTTTATTAGGATGTTGAGTGATTAATAGAAATCTTGCAATGGTGTTAGAACCATTAGGTCTTTATGCTGTAACTCATGTATCTGTATTGATTATGACATCCTTAGGATTTTATTTGAGGCAATCTTGTTCTCAACAGATTTTTATATACTGGGATTTTTCTCTAATGATAAAATGATTTTTAAAGCATAAAGAGAATTTTCTTTTTGGTTCTGAAAAAATAGAAGATATCACAGTTGGTATCAGAGCATTATCCTAAGCGAACTAGGAATTATGAGGATTTCTAGACTTAAACTTAGAGCTTAAGTGATGACGGTGAGAGTTGTGTCTAGAATATTTTAGTTAATATACCTAAAAAAATAATAAATACACAAGCACTAGAATATTTTAGGGTACAAGGCTTAAATAAAATTATGATCTAAATAAGAATTATTATACAACATAACTTAGGTTAAATACCTTAATTTATATGTAAAGTAAGCGATAGTTTACTTTAGGAAAGATACCTAATCTGCTTATATGTGCTAAATGATTTATAACATGCCATAGGTTACCTATCTAGATTGCTACTATTAGAAAGGGTCTAAGGTTTGTTGCCAACCTTGATTTGGAAACCTTATGTGTCTAGGATTCTAACTGTATAAATTAATGTATTAGAACCGGCATGTAATTTTTCAGAGTAATAAGGAGGATTATGCGTCTAAACATATCTAAAACATTATCTATCATAATATACTCGTGATTGTGGTACCCTAAACAATTGTTCTAGTGTACAGAATGTCATGGTAAAAACTCGTTGCAGGTGGAGAAATAATAACGAAAACCGACAGCCTGAGCATGTGATTGGTCATGACCGGTCATCGCACTTCCACCCGAACCTATCACAATGGCAGGAGTGCAAGCAATGCTAGCTGAGCATATGGAGGAGGCCAAAAAATTGATCCAAGGGGGAAAGAAAAAAGGCATGACACCGATTGTTGAACCAGTATTAAATGAAGTTTAGCCCAAAGAAGGAAGTTGTATTAAAGCTGTAAATCAAATTGAAACACGTAGGTTTTAGAGAAACAACATCGAAGAGGAGGTTGACAGGAAAGGATGAAAGTATGAGGATTACATGGCATCCCAACCACAAAGTCTTTATGGAGAACCGGTTCCAAGTATATTTATGGTTTGGATCTATGAAATGGAAGTAGTGTTTGAAAGTTGCAATTGTAGAAACAGATGAAAAACAATCTTTGCAACCAAACGACTAAATATCGGACTATTAAGAAGATGGAAACAGTTGGCTAATACCATGCCAAAAGGGGAAGCAAGGAAGATGTCATTTGTAACAATTGGGAACTTCCCATCACCAATTGTCATTAGAGATTAACATCAACCAATGATAAGGATAGAACTTTTCATATTATAGGAAAATATGATCAATTAAATGATAATAATAAGGTCAAAACTGAGCAACCAAAACGTTATATCATTTTTATGATGGTTAGTGTATTTGGAAAGTACACAATAAAGTGATTCCAATGATATACGTTGCAAAAATATGACTCCGGCTAAAGGAGTTATGATTTTATAAATGATAACAACCAATCGCATTAATAATGCTATTAACTTCAAAATAGCATAAAGAAATCGGTTGAGTTTCGGCTAACGTCACTAAAAGGAAATCCATAGTACTCTAAGAGATAAGGACTTTTAAAGGAAAAAGGTCAAAAATAGAGTTCGTATGAAGGAGATACGTTTTTTAGAAAAATATAAAATACGGGTTTAAAATAAAAGTCAGAATTTAGCAACGTGACCTTAAAGAAAGTTGCAGTACTAGTAGAGCGCTATACAAATATATAAAGCTGGTAAGAAACAAGATTCATATAAGGAAGATATGACCTATTATAAAAGATTTAAGGGTGCACGCCATGCTCATCACGCACACTTGAAACCCAGATTCGTCGAAGATTAGAAAGACGTGGACCATCAGAAGTGTGACATGTGGCAAGCTCTGGATGGAGCCACGAAGTGGGTGCACGTCGTGCTTGAAGTGCATCGTGCGCACAACCACTATAAATAGAGGTGCTCACATTCTAATTTTCTTGTCCCAAACACTCACCCAAAACCCTCTCTATACCTCTCAAGCTGTTTCGGAAGTCCTCCCAATGGCGCGAAGTTTCGGGTGTAATGGATTGGATGCTTAGGAATACGATACTAGAGTGAGTTCACGGCCCCTATTTCACTATTTTAAATGTTTTACCCGGGAAAGCAGGGGAATACATGCTTATCAAATGGTTTTATCAAAATATATTTATATCTATAAATATCAAATCATTTTATAAAGCTTAAATCCTTAGGATAATGTAGTTATAGATATTATGCCTCATTGTAAGCTATGATATTATGCTTAAGATTTATGATACCCGATAGTCTAGGAAGAGAAAATACCTAGATGTTATAATGGCCAAATCCCTAGGGTAATGTAGTACTTAGAATCTATGTTGGTCAAATGTAGGGATATGCACCGTACCTAATTGTTACTCTGCCCAAATATCTTGTTTTTAAATAACCATAATTAGGGTGGGTGTATATATATATATATATATATATATATATATGAATACTTATATATGCGAAATAGTTATAAGATCAAAAGTTATAATTATCAAATATAAGATAAAAGGATTTATATTGTCATAGTTATAGGAAATCCCTAAGAAGGATAAATGAACAAATATAAATACCTAAGGTTAATGTGTTAGTGAGACGATAATATTCATCCAAATTCCTTGATTAAATTCAGAAATCCTCGGTATCTATAATCGTTATCTTGCGAGAGCTAGAAAGATATGTATAGATCTATACGGGGATTGACACCCCCATCTACGATTGCTAGCTATAATCCCGGAAGTATAACTTTCTTATTATTCACTATTCGACGTTCGATGAAGCGTCATGACGGGGAAAATTATTAGTTAAACAACTTTGATTATGAGGGCTCATGGTAATACATTACAAAAACCTTAAAGATCCGACTATCATTACGGATGCCTTAGAATGGTAGATAAAATATGTTAGGGTTGTTAGTTATCCTACAATGATTATAAATTAGGATTAATAAAATATCCTAAAGGACAATAAGATAGGATCGTTACATATCCTATAAAGATAGTAAGTTAGGATTAATAATACATCTTAAACGTTAATAAGATAGGGTTAGCAGATAAAGAGGTGATATAATAAGACATAGGAAACTAGGAATCTAGAAAGGCAAAGATTTATAAAAAGTTTTCAAAAGAGTTAATTATACTTTTACCTCAAAACTTGTGAACTCACCAACATCAAGTTTATATTTTCAAAAATCGCAAGTGTTCCTAGGATAGAGTAGAAATAAAGTCATTAAAGGATTAATCAAGTCAGTAAAGGGTTATCGGCATTAAGACTTGTAGATTCTTGTTTAGTTAAGGTGAATTATGATCGGCGCTCTGTGATTTGGGAAATCTATGTACCGTCACCACTCGGTATTTTCCACCATCAGTCGGGGAGGGTGTGACATATTGGTATCAAAGATAGTTGTTATAGCAAATTAGTATTTCTTTAGGAATTATGACTATAGATTAGGACTCTAACTTGGTTTGTCTTGAAACCTATAAATAAAAATATTACTAATAATTACGCTACTGATAGACTACGTACTGGAGAGGTGCCTAGGCTGAAACTGTCAACTTGGATTGTTGGATTTCATAACAACTATACGCCAAAACGGTCTTTCCCACCGACTTTTCCTACCTGTCCAAACCTTACTTAGTCTAGAAGTACAAAACAATAATAATCTCCAGTCTCGAATAACATATGGAAATTTATAATGAAATCCACAAAGACGGATATCCATAATGGTTTCGTATGTAGAGGTTGAGTCACTCCTACACGTAGCCTGGTCAACTATGTTTAGTCTTGATTGAACCAATACATCGACTGAATTGGGATAGATAAACTATAAAACAAAAGTCATATATACAAATACAAACAACATACATAAAGTGTATCAGAATATATCGTAAGTATCAAACCTAAAAACCTCAACCTACTCATTGTTGCTCTCATATTTAGCCTCATCGTCCTATGTGCCCTCATCGTTGTCATCATCAGTATCTCTGGGATGTATGCTTGAAGTCCCTACACCATCATGAAAGGTTCCCCGTGGCTGAGAAGGATGTGGAATAGTAGGACCCGCCATAGGAAAAGGTGGATGGTCGATCCCCAGATCCTACATCTCCCCAACGATCGAAGCCATAATTCAATGACGCTCCTCTTGTGCAACAACCAGACACTGCATCACATCATGTAGAGTCGGCTCTGGTTGGCCGGGCTCCGTGTATCTAGGCCATTGACGCCTCACGATGACAGAATCAGGGATATCCTCTGGCTCCACCTGCTGGATTAGCTCCACGATATCGTCCTCCGAAATCCTCCACTACTGCCCCACTCCCATAACCAACACCTGTATCTTCCCGTGAGCGGTAGTACCCATCTCCCGAATAGGCATATGAACCATCCCACTAATATCAACCTCATAATATAAGGCCAACCTAGTAATCCAGCGACCCCTGCAAATCCTTCTCGAAGGTGTGGAACCTAGAGCCATGCTAGATAAGAAGATATAAATGGCAGAGGGAAGATGAAGGCAAACCTCCATCTGAGTGATGCACCACATATAGAAAAGGATGCCAAAGGGAACCTTGTCTCACTCCTGTCCATGAAAAATGGTAGAAGCAATCAATCGGTGAATCAACCGATAGATAGGAGAATGGAAGGTGCTCTCCTTGGCCGTCCAGGAAACATAAGTCCCGGAGCGTGACCCCGGACTTGCATGTGGTTGTACTCCTGTGGTGGCGCAGTAATACAACTGTCAAGATAAGCATAAAAATGAGGACTCATAGTCTACTCATTAGTATAAATCCCTAGACGCCTCCCCAGCTCGATCAGACTGCAGGAGCGGGATACGCCTACCAAACGAAAAGTAAAGACCGATCGATCAGTCCAACTCGTTGAATCCTTCTCAAAGAGAACTATCGAAAAGAACTCTCAGTAGAGCTCCTTGTAGACCACCTCCTAATCCCTGAAAACTCATTGTCATCCATGGCAGACAAAAAGCTCGAGACCACAATCATCCCACAGTACACGGGTAAGGAACGACGCTAGTCGAGTCGTCAGCCCAGAATCATCTGCCACTCTCCAGGAAAGCGCATGGGGAATACTAATCTTCTTGGATAGAAGAGCAGTCAGGAGAGATACAAAAGAGCTCTGATCAGTAAGATCATCAGGGAACTCTAGAAATGGATGTGAAAGCCAGTTAGGAGGTAACTGACCCGCAACTTGTTGACATCGTCTCGCTAGACCTATAAAAAAATAGGCCAAAAAGCATTTAGGAATAAGTTAGAAACGATAAAAGTTGCATTAGGTGTTGAAATGGGAAAAACATGCTAGGCGTGCGATGTATGTGAGTGCACGCAGTGCACATGCATCTATACGGCACACTCCAAGAACACGAAGAACATCAGGCATCGCAACCTGCTATTTCTTCAAAATTTCGACAAAAAAATCATATAGGGAGGTTTGACTAAGATTCTATAACACGAATAGGCAAACCATTTATTCTAAAACATCACAAAATTACAGATTTAGTTAAAAAATTTCGAAAATTTAAAAATTCAAAATGAGGATCCATGGATGAATTAAATACAAAAGTGATTATATATGAAGTAAAATCAGTAGGATGAGATGCTTCAATGATCATCTATTTCACAAAAACTAACCCAAATTCATCAATTAAGAAAAACCTCAAAAACGCAAAAAACTCAAAAATTTAGCCCAAAATCTAAGTTAGGATTAAGCATGGAAGTTACCTGGAAGTAGAGTGATCGAACGTGATGAAGAAATCGAAGATTTGAGGTAGGCACGTGAAGTGTGCGTTGTGCGTGTGGGACCCAGTCGAGACAAATCTGATGGGAACAAAAGGAATATTGGAAAGGTTTCGAATGAAGCCAAAATTCGACTTTAATGTTGATCTGCTGCAAGTGCACGATATGCATATCGTATGTCCGGCGTATGTTCAAGATTTCAAAAAATCTACACTTTTCATCCTCAAGAACCATTAATTACCCTAGATACTAAAAGCCTTTAAGATTTTAATTTAATTAAAACATTAAGCTCAAGGAAAAAGGATTTCCTTGAAGTAATAGGAAGTTTAATTCATTTAAAAGTTTCTAGGAAAGCAACAGTAGTAGGAAAATTCATTCTTAATAAAAGTTGCTAAGAAATCAATAGTAGTAGGAAATTGCATTCGTAATAAAACTTGCTAGGAAAGCAACAATAGTAGGAAACTTTATTCGTAATAAAAGTTGCTAGGAAAGCAACAATAATACAGGAACCCCATTCATAATAAGAGTTGATGGGAAAGCAACAATAGTATGTCGTGATAAGAGAGAACAAAAATAAAAGAAAAGATACTAGTAAAGTCTCTATTTAAACAAGTGATAAGGAGACATGTCGTTAGGATAGCAACAATAGTAACCTACAAATAAAAAGTAGTGTTAACCCCTTAGGAACAAAAAATAACCTTCTTACTATTATTTCGGGACAGCAACCCAGCTATGTTAACCTTGATTGACCCGACCACCATTCAGACCACGATTCAGCTTCAAGTCTCTAATGCATTAGGGAATCTCAGAGCTAATAAGGAAGGGAGAAGAAATAAGGAAGGTATTCAATTTACAAGAACCTATCAGGATTTTCTCAACAGCAGGTCGAGATCATTCTATGGAGATAGGGGAGTAGATGTTGTGATCTATTGGGCGAAAGAGATAAAGAATAAGTGTGCTAGTGAACATAGAGTTAAGTTCACAACTTGCATGCTCATGGGAAGAGCTATCCTCTGGTTGAGTATCCAGGTCAAGGCTTTGGGAGTAGATTAAGCCTATGGAACTCCCAAGCAAGAATTAAAGAAGCACATCATAAAGGAATTTTGTTTTGGCAGAGATGTGGCACGATCCGAGCATGAATTTAATCATTTAAGCACCAAAGAGTCAGGATTAGCTTTCTATATGGTATGCTTTGAGTACCTAGTCACCATATGCCCTAAATTGGTCAACTCAGAGATCCATAAGATCAATGCATATCTCCAAGGGTTAGCTCCCCATATCAGAGTCGAAGTGCAGTCACACCAACCTAATACCTATGAGGAAGCTAAATATTTATCCTTTAGTCTCACGGATCCTGTGCCCCAGAACCCAGGAAGGAGTAAGAAAAAGTCCAAAGAGCTCAAGAACAAGTAGGGAGGAATCATCAAGGGCAAATCTAGTCGGCTCTTATGGAAGGAAAGAGAGGAAAGGAAGCCTCATGAGAGATCATCCACTTCACCAAGGGGATACTTAGGAAGACTCCCCTTGTGCAAAAATGTAACACTCCAAATCAGGTACTACCTTGTAACCCTTGAATTATTTCAAATATTTCATAAGAAGCCCTTAAGTACGTTGGGCGTACTTATGAGCACGCTTAGCATACTTAGCAAAAAGGATCGGGAACGGGCAGCACGTATGATGGGCGTACCAGACATGAGACCTATATAAACACCCTTAACTCATTTGAGCCTCACCCTAAACAGCCTCCTTCGCCTTAAAACGTCTCTGAAAACCCTAATACCATTTCTGAGTGCATTTTGAGTTTTAAGAGTGCATTTTGTGGTCCTTATAGTGTTCATTCAAGAAGGAGAAGTTGTCAAGGAAGCTTGGAGTGTCATTTGGCTTCAACAATCTGCATATAGTCGACCTTGAGGAGCTTTTGGAGGTATAAAGCTTGGACCTTTCCACCTTAATCACTAGAACTAGCTAGGGTTTTCTATTTTGGTCCCATTTATTGATTTTGGACCTTTTCTTATGAGTTGAGCAACTCCAGATGATGGAAATGTCATATTTGAGGTCCTTTGGTCCGTTTGCAACATAAAAATGGAGTATTGGTGGGTGTTTTGACCTGATGCATGGGTTAAGAACCTGAGAAAAGTCTTAATTGGGTGTTAGGAACATATGAGACATGAAAAGACATAAAGTTGCCAACTTTATGCCCTAGGTCGTCTTAATAAGCTTAGATCCGACTTTTAGATGTAAGGGAATCGAGTATTAAGCACTTAATGGAGAAACTAATTAATCTGTTAGTACGCTGGCCGTAACCTAGCGTACGCAATGTGTAAGTCCTAGAAACTCAGTACGTTGTGCATACCACAGTGGTATGCTAAGCGTACGCACCACATATGGGCTTGGATTTGTTTGGGCCTTTGAGCTGTTAGGCCTCATTTGGTTATTGGACCTTGTTGTATTTTTGGAATAGTAGGCCATCTTATCTGTTTTAGACCACTAATGTTATGGTAGGGCCTTATTGGGCCAAGAGGCCCATTAATGATTTTTGGACATGGACTTTGGGCCCATTAACAAATAAAGGATATTTGGGCCTTCATTTGGGTCCCTTTGATTATGTGATGTCCTAACATGGATTAATACTATTATTCAGCACGGGAGGTTACAGTCAGTTAGGAGAGCAGTTTCGGATTCTTCGGACAGAAGTGAGTCTTCTCACCATACCCATGGGTCTAAGGAACCAAGGTCGGCCCATTATGTAATTATGGTATATGTGTTAGTCATTTATGTGATTTGATATGCTATATGATTACGTGTTAGTGCGTGGAAGACCCTGGGGAGCCCGTGGCAATTGGATGTAAGACCATGTGGGGTAGCCCATGGCATTCCAAGGTAAAGACCATGTAGGGTAGCCTATGGCACGTTGGATGTAAGACCATGTGGGGTAGCCCATGGCATTCCCAGGTAAAAACCATGCAGGGTAGCCCATGGCACTAAGGTGTAAGACCTTGGGGGATCCCATGGCATCCTTACAGGTTTATGTATGCATGGCTTATCTGTTATAGGTAGCTATTATAGCTAACACGATATGTGATATGTGTAATGTGTGTGTGGTATGCTCTTGGAAACTCACTAAGCATTTAGCTTACAGATTGTGGATTTGTTTCAGTTACTTCAGATCCCAAGGGCAAAGGCAATGCGTGATGGCGTGACATGCACTCTCTCCCAGGCATTCTTATGGACATTCTGATGTTTGGAATAAAAGTTGTATTTCACATGTGTTTTGAAAACAATTATGATTAGATTTCTTAAATTATGGAAATGTATTTGACTATTCCAAAAATGAAAATTTTCTTTGAAAAATTGGGTCGTTACAAGTTGGTATCATAACCTTGGTTTGAGGGATTCAGGCACACTCTCGAGTGTGTCAGGACTCAAACTAAGGAAATGGGTAAAATTGTTTTCAAAAATAATATAAAAGGTTTTTGAAAGAAAGGAACAAATGAGAGTGCAACGCGTGTGATCAGCCAAGCCAAGTATTTAGTTCCCCAATATGTTAGCCATGTTATACTGATATTTGAGCTTTGTTGATCATATGGAACTTGCTATGTGTATGCTTTTAAAATTGTATATGATTAGGAGCTTATAGAATCAGAATGATTGATTTGGCCTTATTTCCTATTCTTTGTTTGGTTTCGGTCCTAGGGTAAAATCTTTTATTCGAAAGTCTATTTGATCCTTTTCTGTGTACAATTTGCATGCTTAAAGGCAACCTGTTATGATTGGTCTGGTTGGTATGAGTAGAGAAAATCTTAGGATAGCATGAGACTTGATGTATGCGGTACTTGTGGGATATGGGTTAGTTTTGGGACGAATTGAAGTTATCAGGTAGAGCATTGGGGAAAGGTACATGTAGGTGTGGAAGGTAGTATTAGGCCCGTACTACTGAAAGCACAAGACTTGTAACCGAACCAATGTTAGATCTGACGACTTCAAGGAGGACCGGTGTGGGAAGATCCCTTATCTGGAAATCCTGATCGTTGTGATTTATGACATTTCAGTTCAGCATGGTGGTGACACGATTTGGAGCAGGGGGATCAGGATCGGGATCTGGATCCGGGGATGGATCAGGTGACACTACCGATGTCATCGATGAGAGGTTGCGTGAGCTTATCGCAACCGAGCTTACCAGGGGAATCCTTGACGCTACCCCAGTCATCTTTTGGACGGTCAAGGAGGGTATGATGGAGATTATGGAGAAAAGACCCAGGGGATTCAGAGCTGAGATTGTTGAGGGTTAGGTTGGGGCCCAAATTCTCTCATTCCGGGAGTTCAAGGTGTGTCGGGTGTCGGAGTTTTTCGGGTTCAGGGACCCCATTGTTAGCCGATGCTAGGTGGCGGATATCGAAAACGCCTAGAGCACGAGTTATTGCCCGGATACGGCAAAGGTTGGATTTGCTTCTTGCATGCTGAGAGACAAGGCCCAAGATTGGTGGGGCGAGGTTACTATCCAGGTAGGAGCAGCCGAGGTGGCTGAGATGACATGGGCCAAGTTTGTCTGATAGTTTTATTTGGAGTTTGCACCATCCATTGAGGTGCAGAGGATGGTGAAGGAGTTCCATGAACTCCAGCAGACCACCGAGACTGTGGCGGAGATCACCACCAAGTTTCATGAGCGAGCTTTGTTGATTCCTCAGTATGCTACTGACGGGGATATGGGAAGGACGAGATATCATTCCATGCTAAGGGATGATATTCGGGAGTGTGTGAGCTTTACAGGGTGAAAAACCCTGAATGAGATGGTGGAGAAGGCCCGGGAACGGGAGATGGAGTTAGACTTCTGCACCAAGCGGAAGCCAGAGCAGGCACAGGCAACAATGGGACAGGCTAACAAGCCTAAGAATTCAGAAACTTCCAACAGGAGCCAGCAGGGTCAGGGCTGGTGTGCTAAGTGCGGGAGATTTCACAGCGGGGCTTGTCAGACAGTCGGGATATCAGGATGTTACTCGTGTGGTCAGCAGGGCCACTTGAGCAGGGATTGCCCAAAGAAGGACTTGATATGTTTCCACTCCAACCAGACTGGCCATAAAAAGTTCGACTGTCGGAGGTTGTAGGGAGGGGGAGTAGCAGTGGCGATGCCTGCACTCGCCGCACTAAGGATCAGCGATGGCCGCCCTGTTAAGGCGGAAGCTCCGACGGTGAGGAGCCGTGTATTTCAGCTAACTACCGAGGAGGCTCGGGCAGCACCAGACATCGTGTTTGGCCCGTGTCTATTATTCTATGTTCTTATTATTTGTATGACTTATGGGTACTTTATGCTTGTATAGGGACCTTTTTGGTCAATGGTATGTCTGCCCATGTTTTGTTTGATTCGGGTGCTACCCGATCGTTCGTGTCTCTTGCGCTTAGCAAGAAGTTCTGGGACACACCGGGAACTTTGGTTTCCCCGCTCGAGGTAGAGATTGCAGATGACCGCACTGGGAGTGCTGCGAAGGTGTATCAGGTTTGCGTCCTGAATGTGTTGGGCAAGAGGTTTCACGTGGATCTGGTCCTGATACCGTTGCGAGGGCTGAAGGTGATCGTTGGGATGGACTGGTTGGGGCCCAACGGGGCCATGATTGACTGCGAGCGGCAGTTGGTTAGGGTTCGAACCCCAAGTGGGGGATAACTCGTTATTCATGGTGAGAGAGCCTCGTAGGGGCCAACTCTCTGTTCGGCTGCGAGGGCTAAAAGGTTTATGTAGCAAGATTGTACGGGATTTTTAGCTTATATATCGGATACAAGGGTAGAGACCACGAAAGATGTGGGTGGTGTGCCAGTTGTACATGACTTTCGGGATGCTTTCCCCAAAGAGTTACCGGGAGTGACTCCGAAGAGGCAAGTGGAGTTTCGCATCAACTTGTAGCCTAGTGCCGCTCCGATAGCAAAGGCACCTATCGGTTGGCACCACCTGAGATGTAGAAGTTATCTACACATCTTCAGGAACTGCTAGACCGAGGGTTCATACGTCTAAGCAGTTCCCCGTGGGGAGCACCGATCTTTTTCGTGAAAAAGAAGGATGGAGCACACAGGATGTGCATCGATTATAGAGAGATGAAACAAACTAACGGTGAAGAACCGTTATCCGTTGCCAAGGATCAATGATTTGTTTCATCAGCTGCAGGGTGCGTCTTGGTTTTCCAAGATTGATCTTCGGTCGGGATACCATACGATGAGGATTTGTAATGAGGATATACTAAAGACGGCTTTCAGGACTCAGTATGGGCATTATGAGTTTGTGGTGATGCCGTTTGGGCTCACCAACGCCCCAGCAACATTCATGGATCTCATGAACATGGTGTGTAAACCGATGCTGTATCGGTCAGTGATCGTTTTTATTGATGATATTCTGGTCTATTCTAAGACCAGGGAGCAGCATGAGCAACATTTGAGGGAGGTACTGGAGACCCTGAGGGCATAGAAGCTTTATGCAAAGTTCTCCAAGTGTGATTTCTGGGCTACGGGAGGTACAATTTTTGGGGCATATCATCAATCAGGATGGCATTTCGGTCGATCCAACCAAGGTCGAAGTTGTGATGCGGTGGGTGTTGGATTAGTGTCTAAGTCCATAACTATTTTGGTATGTACTTGACCCGATGGTGCATGGTCCTTTTGGGTTGCCTTCACCAAAGCAACTTGATAGGATGAATTATGGAGAGAAAGGATTAAATATGATTTATTAATATATTATGGGAATAATATATTAAAGGAGAAATCATATTGTTTAATTAATATTAGTCAATAATTAATTGGTAATTAGTTTTGTGACTAAAAGAGATTAATTAAACTTAAGGGACTGGAATTGTAATTATAAGATAATTGCAATTTGGGCCATGGATTGTCTTAAATCAAGAGGTGGAAGAATTCTTATGGGAAGTCCATAAGGAAACCGTCCAAGGGCTTGATTAAAGGAGTCTATGGGTTGCTTAGGGCTTAAGCAACCAAATTAGGGTTTCCTTGTTAGATAACCCTAATAGCCTCACTATATATAGAACCCTTAAGGCTCAAAAACTTGGACAAGCAACCTTCTAGGGTTTTCACACGGTTTTGGCAGCCTCCATCCTCTCTCATCTTCATCCTCTTGCTTATGGTGTTTGTGAACCATTAGAGGAGTGACACTTGTGACTCTAAGCCTTCCAAAGTCAATTCAAGGAGGAGTTGGGATTGTTATTGCTACATAACAATCAAGGTAATATCATAAACCTAATTATATGTTAATGTTGATTTCCATATGCTAGAATTAGGGTTTATAGTCTTGGATTCAAAGCATGTATAATAGAGAAACCTAGATCCAAGCATTAGGGTTTGTATAAGCACATAGGATGTCTTATGACCAAAACCCATCAATGGTATCAGAGCCTAGACTGGTTTCTATTGTATTGATGCTTGATATGGTTGAAAATTTTGATTTTTTGGTTTCTGGAGGCTGGACTCGCCGAGTCCATAGCTGAACTCGACGAGTCCATGCAGACTCGACGAGTCCAAGCCTGACTCACCGAGTCAACTCGTCAGATGGAAGGTATTTCGCGATTTCTTGCTGTTTTTTCTTATGGATTGTTACCTTATCATATTAGATCAATATAAATCCGATTTTTTGATATATATGACTATATTTTTGATCTAATTGAAGATATTTATCAATTAATAAGATAATTGTTTCCTTATGTGATAATTGTTTAATTATTTTGACTAAATTGATAAATTGTTTTGCAAGAAATCATTAAATAAATCAAATATGGATAATTATGTGATTAAATGTTAATTTTAGATTATTTGTTATTTGATCCTTGTTGTTATGAAAAGTTTCATATTTTCCCCTTTAGGTTTTATAGTTTAAATTTGAACACAAAAGTTTTGTTGTTTTGAAATTTAAATAGTTGAAACCCTAATGTTTTGAAAAAGGTTTCAAAACTTGTCCTCAAGTTTTGGAAATTAAAAAGTTGATTAAAAGTTTAATTAGGAATGTTAAATTCTAAAACTCTAGTATAGTTTTGAAAAAGTTCAAATCACACCCTTATGGTTTTATTAATTAATTAAGTGTATAATTAAAAGAGGTTTAATAGATCCATAAAAGTTTTGGTTTACAATTTAATTGAATTAAAAGTATAATTGTTAAATTTGACCACCTAGTATTTTAAAAAGTATAAAATACACCCTATACTATATATAACATAAAAGTCTAACATTATATATATGTATGAGTAAAAGTCAGTCTTACCGTTAGTAGGCCTCATTCACGAAGCTGGTCTATAAGGGGTGTTTAAGGAAATTGCCTATAAAATGGCGATTGAATGGGTATCCACTCTTACCCACCACACTCTTGACTAGTGGAGGGTCGTTAGCCGAACGGGTAGGATAGGACGAAACCTTCCATTATAAGTATAATGAATTATTAAAGTAACTAAATGTTTTCATAAAATTCCCAATCTTAGTTACTTAGGCAAAGTGAATTGATGCAATTCCATGAAATTACACTTTGTGCCCTTGCAAAGACGTTAGTGGAGCGTGTGTGGTTTACCGGCACACTAAATGGTTCTGAGCAAAGGTAGCAAAGGGTGACTCAATGTTTGTCATAGTTCGGTGGAGCGTGTGTGGTTTACCGGCACATCGAATAGGTGACTGTAACATGTGAGGGCACCATGTAAGTTTGCATGGTTATTCACACCCGCTTTGTGATCCTTGGCATCTCAGTCACAAACTAGAGGGGCATATCGAGATTTAAAGATGCCATTGGAAGTTCAATGAATCTCAAAGGATCTAGGAGTTTTCATAGATTTAAAACTTAAATTTCTTTTTCATTTTTCATGGTGGAAATTAGTGAATTGTCATTCACTTACCTTCAAATATTCTGCAATTAGGGTTACGGCATCCCTCTCCCGAGTTGTAGAATATTGTGTTGGGTCCTAGCCTTAGTATTTCATTTGGGTGATTTACTAAGGATTCTATCAATCAACTAACTTGAATTTGTTTTCTCCCGTCGACAACTATGGTCTTCTCAAATCCCATGGAACAAGCATTCCACATGAAGATGATATTCCACGATTCGATCGAGGAACAAGAGATCATACTTCACTTCCTCCTCCTCCTCTAATTATTCTCCCTAACCCACAAGTTCAAAGGCTTGAAAAGTTCAAGATCACTCAAGCCCTTTTGGCAAGTAAACATAAAGAAGGAAAACCGGTGTGTGCACACGTCCTAGGGATGAAGTCACACATTGATAGGTTAAGAATGTTGGGATCCGTTGTCTGTGAGGAAATGGCTGTTGATTGGGTTCTTCGGTCACTTCCTAACTCATATAGTGAGTTCGTAAGAGAGTACTATATGATGAACCGCGACGTGACCCTTATAGATCTGACCTATATGCTTATTGCTGCTGAATCAGCAATGGTTTGGCGCAATAGAAAAGCAATGTTGATTGGTGAATCTGCCTTCGAGAGCTCAATGGATGTAGACAATGGCAACGAAAGACATGCAATGATCGAAAAGTTTGATCATAAGAGAAAGGCGATGTCTAAAGTAGTTCCATGTGTTGTTCCAAAAGAGTCAATTTGATTTTATTGCCAAGAGAAGGGGCATTGGAGACGAAGTTGCCCAAATTACCTAAGAGATCTAAGAGATGGGAGAGTCAGAACGTATGGCTCTACTTTAGGTAAGAATCCACTATCTAACTCCGTTAAGTTCCTATTCATTGATTCTTAATACATGATGTAATAAGATTGCATTTGAGTGTTTTTGCAGGATCGGTGAAAAGAAAGGAAGCTTGTTGAGAGAGCAAGATGAATCTAATCACCAAGAGATGGATCTCGATCGCATGGACTTGAAGATTAGATTTTGAGCTTAAATAGTTATGATAGAGTTGTTAGAAATTTTCCTTTTACATAGTTTTCAATGGATTTTGCATTGTAAGGACAAATTTATCCGCTGCTTTTATAAACAAAATAAATTTTGTTTGACTTATTTATTTATTTATTTCCTTGCAATGAAATCGTTATGAAAATTGATGTTTGAATATTTCTACAACGAATGGATATGATTCTTAGTTATGTTGTTTATGGAGATGTCAGGAATTTACCAAATAGGGAGAGTTTCTCATCACCCAAGGTTTCAAATGGACAGAAATTTGGAATCACGCAATTTGGTTGCATGATGAATGAGAAATCTCATATTTGATAATTAGACTAATTCGTTGACAATGTGTCAAGTGAAGGACTAGGCGATCGAGCACACAAAGTTGTGTGCAGATCAAGTTCACCATAAGAGTAACAAATATATTCGTCATGATTTACTAAAGGTTTAGTAAATGTGATTATACTTACAAGATTAAGTGTAATTCTGAATTGATTAAAGGGTTTAGATCAATAGCAGAACAAATAAGAAGAATCAAGTAGGCAGAAAGATAAAAGTTTCTCCATTCTAAGAAGAAGGGAGAGTAGCTTTTTTGCTTTATGATAGGTCTTAATGATTAAGAACCATATCTCAATTGATCCTCTAAGTGAGTCTTAGTACAATTGTATGTTTAAGAAGAGGAATCAAGGATTGAAGAAATGGTTAAATCAAAAAGTCAATCATACTTCGTTCCAATAACAAGTCTTAAAGTTAAGATTGTGACAATGAGTGAAAAGTATTAAGAAGTTTATAACATTCATCAATTGTGGAAAGTTGTGATGTCTTGGATAAGACAAAGACCAACTAGGACCAAAGTTATGAAGTGTTTTGTCTTGATAAAAGCTACACTAACTCTTGAATATTTATTTGTCAAGAAATGTTTTGACAAGAGAATTTTATATGTCAAGGAGTCAGTGGGAGTCTTAATGGTCTTGAAAGGTTTCAAGAACAAATCAAATAAACCTTATCGATCATCACTAGCACACAAGTTGAGGTTTACAACCTATCGTGTTGACATTATTTTGTTTCTATGCCGATCCAATCGAGTTAATCATGTATGTGAGTCCTATGAGTTCTCATTTGAATGCATATAAGGCAAGGACCTTGATCAATGGAAAGTACATTGATAAGAAAAGGTGAGCTGCTTAACTGCTTGGAAGACATGGTGGGCAGCTGTGCTACCATAAGGCAAGAAATCGAGATTAAGAAAGTTCGATCCATATGAGTTTGAATTTGTCGTAAACTTTGGTTTTAACGAATTCACATGGATAGGAACACATACACCGTTTAAATCTAAGTGTCATAAGATTTCCTCCTTCATGAAAATGATTGTGAGGAAATGCTTTCACTAAGAAAGATTTTAAGAAGATAGTGATTGTAAAATTGCATTCTCGAATTTGATTATGGTTACGGTATCCCTTTCCATAATTTGAATTGTGTGGTTTGGCAATTAGTCTTAATTGTTTAGACACACATATGAACTATTGAAGGCAAAGGTGTATAAAGAAGCCTTGATAAAAGATTATCAAAGCATTAAGTATTAGAAACATGAACTTAAGAAATTCAATAAGTATTGATTTTTTGAAAGTTAAGATGTTTATGAATACATGTCGAAGCTAGTGGGAGCATAAGTGTTATGTTTTATAATAATCATCATGATAGTGGGAGCATAAATGTTATGATTATATGATTATTAAGGCAAGTATTGCAAAGTTGGCAATATTAATTATAGAAAACAAGAGTCATTCTTTGCAAAGTTGTAAGGATGGAATAGTTGTTTTGCTATAATTAAGGGAGAGAATATTATGCTTCATTTCAAATCTAAAGGCTTAGGTTGTGGAATGTTAATAAAATTTAGTCAAGGGTACATAGTGCGTTCTTAAAATTTCGATTATGATTACGACATTCCTCTTCACAATTCGAATTTTGAGAACATAGCAAATAAAACATTATGCGTCGTGTCCCATACGCTTCGGGTATAGGATCGATTGCAAATGCTTTAATGTTTGACCATTCTAAAATTTTCCAAATGTCTAGCGCATTTAGAAGGAAAAAGGACTAGAATCGGTTTTGACTAAAATAATTAAACAACTATCAAAGGACAATCCAAAGTTCGACGAGGATTGGTCGCTTGTGAGTAGTTGGAAGCATGATATTGGATGGACCATATCGACATTATTATGAATAAAAAAGATTCTATTAAGAATGAGTTGTCATATGGAAATTATGGAAATGTTTCCATATCGGATGGACCATATTGACATCATTACGAATAGATAAGATTCTATTAAGAATGAGTTGTCATATGGAAAATATAGAAGCGTGTCCATATTAGGGAATTGAATATTGAAAATCTATGTCTAGATTAGAAACTCTTATGCAAAAGGATGTTCAAAGGAATGTACTTTGAGTGAGAGACATCATATCTAAGGAATTGTCTTGTAACAATCTCCGATAGAGGACTTTGTAATATCATTGGCAATAGTCCTTGTGACTTTGGTACAGTGACATTACGAAAGGATAAGTTGCATAGAATGTTAGAATCTAGCATATTCTATAAGTAACAAGAATTTGATATTCTTTCACTTATGGAAAAAGGATTTGGAGTTGTGAAATGAGAATGATTGGAAATGTGTTCAATGTGATCTATTTCACAAAGTAAGAACCATAGGTAAACATTCTGTGCATGCTAGGAGCATGGGACAAGTGTTGTGATTTAAGTAAGAAGTTGAATACCCGAAACGACAAATAATGAGTAATTGGTATGGTGATAAATAAAAGGTGCTTTATTTATGCTCAAGGGTTTGAGGCCATATGGGATTAGTATTATTCTTGTGTTTCACATTTGCATGTTTTGACTTCCAGAATACTTGAGTTTATTAAGAATAATCGAATTATTCGAACGGGCCACAGTCGTTCATATGATGGAAGTAGATATGAATGAAGATTGTCGTGAATTGGTGTGTGGATTGTCTAGAAAAGCATTAGACATAAGCAAATGTTTGCTGCAACGTTCATGAGTGCTTACGAATATGATTTGAGCATTGGATTAAACCCACACTCACTTGGATCACTCCATGAATTGTATCACGAGTGATTGGTGAGACGATAACATCTTATATTCTTGAAACCGAGATGTGTGAGTTGTATCTTGCAAATCAGTTGCACATTGATAATATGTAAACGCACTAGTAACTTGATGTTATAAAACATATTGTTGTGTGTAATTCGGTGGGTGAGTGCAAGCAAGCATTGTATCAAAGTTTATCCGTTCCTTTTATTCAAAGTAGGATAAAAGTGATATATTTGGGCCCCTCGATGGTTTAGTGATGACAAACGTAAATGCTCGGCCAGGCTAGGGCTAATTTGATTTGTTCAATTAGTCTGTCGTCATAAATCAGAAATCGAGATATAGTACAAAGAGAATGATTTGAAATCATATCTCATACGATATCTAGAATGGAGGAATATATGATCTCTTATCTAAGGACATGCGTATCTGATAGGATCAGAGTTGACAGCGGCTTTGGAAAGCTACGATTGCAGATCAGGATCTGAAGTCATACGCAGAATACTTGTTAGACTTATCCAAGTGGGAGACTGTTGGATTAGTGTCTAAGTCCATAACTATTTTGGTATGTACTTGACCCGATGGTGCATGGTCCTTTTGGGTTGCCTTCACCAAAGCAACTTGATAGGATGAATTATGGAGAGAAAGGATTAAATATGATTTATTAATATATTATGGGAATAATATATTAAAGGAGAAATCATATTGTTTAATTAATATTAGTCAATAATTAATTGGTAATTAGTTTTGTGACTAAAAGAGATTAATTAAACTTAAGGGACTGGAATTGTAATTATAAGATAATTGTAATTTGGGCCATGGATTGTCTTAAATCAAGAGGTGGAAGAATTCTTATGGGAAGTCCATAAGGAAACCGTCCAAGGGCTTGATTAAAGGAGTCTATGGGTTGCTTAGGGCTTAAGCAACCAAATTAGGGTTTCCTTGTTAGATAACCCTAATAGCCTCACTATATATAGAACTCTTAAGGCTCAAAAACTTGGACAAGCAACCTTCTAGGGTTTTCACACGGTTTTGGCAGCCTCCATCCTCTCTCATCTTCATCCTCTTGCTTATGGTGTTTGTGAACCATTAGAGGAGTGACACTTGTGACTCTAAGCCTTCCAAAGTCAATTCAAGGAGGAGTTGGGATTGTTATTGCTACATAACAATCAAGGTAATATCATAAACCTAATTATATGTTAATATTGATTTCCATATGCTAGAATTTGGGTTTATAGTCTTGGATTCAAAGCATGTACAATAGAGAAACCTAGATCCAAGCATTAGGGTTTGTATGAGCACATAGGATGTCTTATGACCAAAACCCATCAGTGGGAAGTAACAAAAAACGCATCAGAAATTCGTAGCTTCTTGGGTTTAGCAGGCTATTATCGGAGATTTATCTAGGATTTCTCCAAGATTTTTGTGCCATTGACCTGCTTAACCAAGAAGAATGTGACCTTTCGGTGGGGCACGGATCAGCACACGGCTTTTGAGACCCTGAGACGGAGGTTATGCGAGGCCCTGACCTAGTACTACCCGAGGGGTTAGACGATTTGGTGGTGTACTGTGACGCATCGATTTCAGGGTTGGGTGTGGTACTGATGTAAAGGGGGGCACGTGATAAGTTATGCCTCAAGGCAGTTGAAGCCTTATGAGGCGAATTACCCCACTCACGACCTGGAACTGGGGGCAGTGGTGTTTTCTCTCAAGATTTGGAGGCACTATTTGTATGGAGTGTGGTGCACCATTTATACCGATCACAAGAGTTTGAAGTATTTGATGGATCAGCAGAACCTCAACAGGCGACAGAGGAGGTGGTTGGATGTGCTGAAGGATTATGATTGTGAGATCCTATACCATCCAGGGAAGGCCAGCGTGGTGTCCGATGCTCTAAGCCACAAGACGACAGGGTCCTCGATTGGGAACATTTGTATGAGGATGACAGTGATTTCTCCTTTGTTGGATATGATCAAAGAGGCCCAGGTTGAGGGAGTGAAGAAAGAGAAAATCTGGGGATAGTATCATCTGTTTGTTAAGGATAGTCGTGGCCTCTTGATGCAGTCTCCAGCGGAGCTGGGCGCCAGGGCCCTAGCTGCACTAGCGATTGGTACATAGGGGAGTGTTTGGAAACCCAAAACAATTCTAGGCTTAAGAACAATGATGCTAGTTCAATTGTTGAAAAAAATGTGGTCGGGTGTGGCTGCCGATGACTGGGGGAGTGAGACATAGGATATTAGAGGAGGCACATAAGTTCAAGTTCTTTATCAATCCATGGGCTACGAAAATGTATACGGACTTGAGACTGAGTTATTGGTGGCCCTGCATGGGGGTGTTGGGAACATATGAGACATGCAAAGACATAAAGTTGCCAACTTTATGCCCTAGGTCGTCTTAATAAGCTTAGATATGAATTTTGGACGTAAGGGAATCGAGTATTAAGCACTTAATGGAGAAAGTGATTAATCTTTTAGTACATTGGGCGTAACCTAGCATACGCAATGTGTAAGTCCTAGAAACTCAGTACGATGCGCGTACCAGGGTGGTACGCTAAGCGTACGCACCACAGATGGGCTTGGATCTGTTTGGGCCTTTGAACTGTTGGGCCTCATTTGGTTATTGGACCCTGTTGCATTTTGGGAATAGTGGGCCATCTTATCTGTTTTGGGCCATTAATGTTATGGTAGGGCCTTATTGGGCCAAGAGGCCCATTAATGATTTTTGGACATGGACTTTGGGCCCATTAACAATGAAAGGATATTTGGGCCTTCATGGAAGGACTTGGGGTTTGGGTTTCCCTTTAATTATGTGATGTCCTAACATGGGTTAATACTATTATTCAGCACAGGAGGTTACCGTCAGTTAGGAGAGCAGTTTAGGATTCTTCGGACAGGGGTGAGTCTTCTCACCATACCCATGGGTCTAAGGCACCAAGGTCGACCCATTATGTGATTATGGTATATGTGTTAGTCATTTCTGTGATTTGATATGCTATGTGATTGTGTGTTATTCCATGGAAGACCCCGAGGGGAGCCCATGGCAATTGGATGTAAGACCATGTGAGGTAGCCCATGGCATTCCCAGGTAAAGACCATGTAGGGTAGCCTATGGCACGTTGGATGTAAGACCATGTGGGGTAGCCAATGGCATTCCCAGGTAAAGACCATGTGGGGTAGCCTATGGCATGAAGGTGTAAGACCTTGGGGGAGCCCATGGCATCCTTACAGGTTTATGTTTGCATGGCTTATGTGTTATAGATAGCTTTTATAGCTAACATGATATGTGACACGTACAGAAGGAAACACTTTGGGAAATGAATTGAAGGAGTGACCTACTTCAAGTGTGGGAAGATTGTTTACTATGCTAATGAATGCACGAACAAGAAAGAAGTCTGCTTTAAGTGTGGTGAAAAAGGAAATTCAAAACAAGACTGCCCAAAGAGAGAAGGAGATGCAAAGCCAAACGTGTAGCCAAAACCAAAGGCAAGAGCATTCCAGATGATCCTAGATGCAGAGAGAGATGAAGCCGATGACACCTGACTAAAACAAGAGAAGGAATCGGTTTCTCCAAAATCAAGATACAAAGCAGTCATCCTATATAAATAGTATTAGGTTATGTAGCATGATATTAGAGGTATGGTAGTATGGTGAACTTCGAAAATTAATGTAATCATTTTCACAAGTTAAAAAATCCCTAATTATGTATTACCCACCGTGTTAAGTTTCTATGTGACTTTTCTTGTGTGGTGACTTGGGGACTGCAAGAAAATTCTTGGACTAAGTATGAGTAGGTGTGAAAGATAGTAGAGGCTTATACTACTACAAGCACAGGACTCACACTTGGACCGGGGAAAGTCACAAGGTTACTAAGGCACTAGTAGTTGACTTCATTTTGTTTGTTCCGTCATTACCTTTGTTTCGGTGATGACTACAAAGATAAATGTTATTCTGACCCTAGTGGTCATATCAAAATCGAGTTTGAATAGGACAAATCTACAAAGAAAGTTACTTGGTTCAGAGAACCATGATCAATGTAGTGTCCGAATTTAGTTAAAAGATTGAAGGAAAAGATAATTAAAGCGATCGACAAAAGTGTCGTAGTTGTCGTTAAGGCTAAGTAGCCAATAGCTAGAATTGCTACCTACAATGATGTGGTTGTACCAAATTAGAACATGAAGGAAGGTATCTGCCATGCTAGAGACTAACTCATAGAGACCTGAGTCTAGCCATTGTATCATACGATGTAAGGTCATTAGAGCATGACCATTTGATTTGTTACAATAGTCGAAGTAAAGACCTTACCTTGGGTTAAGTATGTTCTAGAAGGAGCAGGAGTCTCCAATAAAGGTTGTGACCACAAGAGATGAAGAGTACGTGCATGTTTGAGCACCGCCAGTAGTCAAGAAGTCCAAGAGTCTGATGAGGAAGGTATACAATTTATGGTTATACCACTGGATGGAAAAGTGACTTGCGGGTCATCATCCATCCATGATTTGCTAAAAAGTTGTGACATCCCCAATTTTTCGGCCAGAATGACCGATTTGTTTATGCTTTATTTGAAAATCAGAGTATCTTTTTAAAGAAATATGTTGCGGAATTTGTTCCCAAAAATATGATAATTTAAACTATCAAAGCATTTCCGAAGAAATGTGTTTTCATTATATTAAAAACGTTGGGATGTCAATGTCAATAAAATACATAAGCATAAACAGAAATAGTACAGGCCTTACAACATCTATTATTCTAATGGCCTATAATCCATTGATCTCTCATCAGATCATCATTCCTGTGCTCTGTGGCCACTACATGTCATACAAGAAACTGAGTAGGTCAGGATTGGGAGCCTGGTGAGCACATGGAGTTTTCAACCCACAAGGGACCTAGCCTAAGGATCGTCATTGGGAAGACAATATTTCTTAGGGGATTCCTCAGCAATATATGTCAGTAAGGCAACCATGAGGGGGATGGAGTAGTACACCAGTGAACACATCGTTTACAAACACCTGCAGGTTGTGAGCCTGCCAGAGTTCCACTAGATTGTCTAGAAAAGTCTGTGGTCGTCATCTATACTCCGCTAGATGCCTAAATTTTCTCAAACATTGGGGCCTCTCATCATTTATTTCATCATCTACCAATCTTTACCCATCCTAATTATAGGTATAAAATACACATACAGTTTAAAGCGAATAAAACATATATATTTTGTTCATCCAGCATAGATATCAAGAACACAGATAATATGCACACATAACACGTAATTTATATTAAATACTTCATATTTATGTGTAAGATGAAAGTATCTATGCACTACTTGTTAAAGTGCTGACTTCAAACTCAGGCAGCGCTTCGCTTCTAACAATTTTATTTCCTTCGACGAAACCTAGTATCATTATCACTATATTTTAGTCTAATATTTATTGCGACTAATTATTAGTCTAGATTTATCATTAACTCAAGGTCTACATGAAATATTATTTTCTTGTATTATATAAGAGTTAAATAGTACTTTTCAACTACTATGTACAGACAGGGGTTGGACATGAAACACCGGACGGGCAGGACCATTTTGGCATTAAAGTTGTTCTGAAATCTAACAACCCTATGCGGCCCTTCAAACTAGATTCCCCATACCGCGAGCAGTTAAAAGGTATTATAATAACACATTGTATAGTTTATAATACTTATCACATATATTGTTTATAGGTTCATAATAACGATAATAAACTTAAGCATAAGTTATACTTAAAGTAGGGTATGCATAACTCACTTACAAGAGGGTTTAGCTAGGAGTCGGGCTCTGCGGGGGCAGAACTTCTTAGCCAAAATCTCTTCTTCTCGGAGCCTTATGGCGCTTCGGGACTCGCCTCTAGCACTTGGGAAGTGCTAGGGAATGGGAGGGGCTAAGAGGGGTATTTGAGAGAGAAAGAATTGGAAAGGTGTGAGAAAATTGGAAGATTCGCGCCTCTATTTATAGGCCGAGAAATGGCTCAACACGACGTGTTTCTAAGCCCTAATCTACGTGTTGGGGTGCCAAGTGTCATCATCTGGTGGCAAGGCATGGGGGAGAAGCATTGGCTCAGATCGCGCCCGTGTCACTTGTTGATCACTCCAAAACCTAATTATCTTCTAAAATCCGTAACTTTCATATACGAGATCTGTTTTTGACGTTCTTTATATCCATGTGTAGGTATCGATGGGATTTACAACTTTTGTTTAGACTCCGTCGGCTAATTTTGACTTTTTTAAGTTTTATTTTAACAGGCTTAGACAGTTAAAGTTCGTTAAAAATTCATAACTTTGTCATCCGACGTCCGTTTTCAAATGTCTTTATATTGTTGAACTTTTATTAAGGAGATCTTCAATTCTCATTTAGTTTGTGTCGGCTAAAAATCAATCGATCTGAAATTCAATTTCCGGGCTGCATACTATTGTGCCAAATGTCAGAAAAATCATAACTTCCTCTAACGAACTCAAATTTGGACGTTCTCCATATGCACGCTCTCGGTTTAACGTATACTACGAATTTCGTTTATATCGCTAAGGCTAAAAACTAATTTATTCTTCGTTATAAATCGGAGTTTAGCGTTCCTTATATCCCTGGAATCCTTGTTGCGACCACTTTAAATTTCTTCATAGATATTAGGTTTATCTATTATTTTATTTTTGACGCATTATTTTATTACATCGTTATAAGCACGTATATTGCACACAAATCACATAATACTCAAATAATTCTTCTTCATTGCTTCAAAAGAGGTTATAACTGTTGACCCTAACTATTACATCATAATATTAATTCTTAGCTTAAAACACAGGTGATACAAGATTCCGGGACGTAATCATCCTAAGGGGGGATAATTGAAACGCATGCAGATTCGGGATAGACAATTAAGATATAACAAGAAATAAAGTGACATTTCTATAGAAGGTTATTTAGGATAAATAATCTTAACCAAATTTTTAGCAGATGTGGCAATGATTCTGTACATATAAAGAAATATGAAATCCGACTTCATATGAAGAAGTTATGTTCTTCAAAGTTTCGTGATTAAACCGAAATTACTATGTGTATCGTAAAAAGTGAATTTTAGATTAATTGTTTATTAGCCTAATTATTCTAAATGAAAGTCGTAGTAATCGTAAAACCAATAGTGTATATATAGAGAACGTCAAAATCTGACTTCATATGACGAAGATATGATTTTTCGAAATTTTAGTACAACAGTGCGCGACACTAAAATCGAAATTTAAACTGGTTGAGTGTTAGCCAAAACAATGTAAACAAGATTTGAAGATCTCGTAAATATGAACCCGTCGATATAAAGACAGTCGAGAACAGAGTCCGTATGAAGGAATATGATTTTCGCAACGATTTTAAAAACCTAGCCTCTATAAAATATGAATTTTTGATAGATTGAGAATTCGCTTTTGGAATCTAAAGGAAAGTTGTAGAGCTCGTCGAGAAGATTTCAAGAATATAAAGAACATAAAAAACGAAGGTTGTATGCGAAAGTTGTATTTTTTGAAGTTTGCAAAAAATACACGGTAAAGTGATGACGTGGCACCACTTGAAGGTACCACGTGGCAATGTTGGGCGCCCGACTCTTTCGTGAAACTGAGTGACAGGGCACAAAGAGGAACACATGGCTCCATGAACATGCGACATGTGGCATGGTCAAAGGCGACATCAACAAGGCGACGTGGACCAAGACGGAGGCGACACATGACATCAACCAACACTAGACACGTCAACACCAGACACGAAGCGCCTGTGTATAGGGTGCGACGCACCCTCTCGAATTATATATATATATATATATATATATATATATATATATATATAGAGAGAGAGAGAGAGAGAGAGAGAGAGAGAAAGATAGAAAGAGAAAGAGAGCTAGGTTCAGGTATTTAAAGTAATTATTGTGTTATTGTATGCACCAATCAGATTTTAGATAAATCAAATCATTTAATAAATAATATAAGGGTATTATAGTAATCTTATTATTAGTTAATTATGGTAAAATAGATATATAATTGGATATTAGCTGTATTTCTAGTAAATCGTAAGAAGCACAGATATATTTAGAACATTCAATCGGCATCAAGATTTAAAACCCTAAATTGAAGCCAATATCATTTTTTCCTTCTTCACTTCTCAAATCCGATCGACACCTCCCAAAATCGCACCTCCTCTTCTTTGTGTCTCCTCCCTCTGGTCGATAGAAGCCAAATGATTGCAGCTCCATTGTCTCTTCTCCAATTGATCGATGAAATTAACAGGTCCTTAATCTTGCTGCTTGATCGGACGTAATTGTCTCTCTTTTCCTCCTCTATTTCTGATTCGAATAGCACCACACTCTTTTATTTTTTTATTGGCAAAATTGATGAATGCTAGTGGTTTGGCGGAGGTTAATGGACTTATAAGTTTGGGTGTTTGGTGATGGTGGTGGCTGGAAAGTGGTATAAGGTGGTACTGAGTGGTTCGGTGGTAGCAGTTATCACGAGACAAGGGGAGGAATAAGGGTGGTTTCGATTGGCTGCTGTGATTTGGGTTCTCACAGGTGGCTGTTTAAGGTAGATTCGTTGGTGATGAAGGTGGGATAAAGGAGGGAGAAGGGTGATGGTTTTTGGGAGTTTGAAGGTTGTTAACGGTGATGTGTAAGAAATCTATAAAGTACAAAGTGAAGGTCGTTTGTCACTATTTTCATATCAAATTTACTTCTTCTTATATGATAAAAATCAATTTGTTTATGTAGATGATTCAATGGATGATATTGGTGTCATTCCAATTCTTTTGGAATGGAATTACGAATTCCAATTCTGTTGGAATGGAATCATGAATTCTAATTCTGTTGGAATGGAGTATGGATATTTTTTCATTGATTGATGCATGTTCTACAATTCTTGGTTATTGGTTTTGGTGCCATTCACAAGTCCACATATTTTTCCAAAGAAATTTAGTTTTTTATTTTTTATTTGCTAATGCATTGTTGGAATCTAAACTACAATTTGGTTTTGTTTTCACAGAAGTTGATGCTTGAAGAACGTACCACAAAATTAAAAGTGATTCTAAGCAACATTATTCTTTTAGAATGTATTAATGTCGTTGTTAAATTTTGATGTTTTCTTTCCCATTTTTTTAGTTTTATTTTTTAACAATAAATGTAATTCTTAATAATTGTCACTTATATTCTATAAGAAATAATATATTTTTCGTTTTTATTTTTCAATTGATTGTTCAAGAATTTTTTGTTCTACAAGAAGTTTTTAAAGTCATGAGCAAGAAATAGGTTCAAGAATATTTTTATATTTATAGTTCAAGAATATTTTTATTTTTGAATATACTCATAAACATATTCTGTCAGAATCTCTGAATTAAAAGAATTATAATTTGTAAAATCGGGTTTTTAAAATTAATAGAATCTATATCCCTTAAAAAATTGCAGTTTTCCTTTATTAAATGTATATTAATTGACTAAAATACCCTTGTAAATAAATTAGATGATATTTTTCAATTATATTTAATTCAATAATATGTATTAGCCACTTTCTTAAAATAAGTAAAATTGATTGGTCCATATTTATGCATATAATAACACAATAATTACTTTGAATAGAATAACCTAAGTGTATATATATATATATATATATATATATATATATATATATATATATATATATATATGTGTGTGTGTGTATGTGTTTGTGTGTGTTTTCTAGCCTAATTTCACACTCATTCCTCCTCAATTCCTATAGAAATTTTTTTACACACCTAGCCCCTATACTCCCTAGTTCCCGACTACTTTAGCAAGGCTCTGGAGCACAAAGAGAGCTCGGTGAAAAAGAGCTTTTCGTTTCGCAATTCTGCCCGCGAAATTTCCCAGTTTTTGCTAAAATTATGGTAAGTCAAGTTGCACTTATTTTGTTTCAAGTGTAACTTATATTGATGTTCATAATCGTTATTATGGACCTATAAATAGGATTTTTCAGTGATTCTAGGTCATTATATTGATTGATCTATTTACGGGAATGATGTTTAGGCTGGATTTAGTGAGATGTTTAAAGTGGGATTTCCAAATATTATAATTCGTATACCAAATGAACCTTACCTCCAATATGATTCTACTTTATTGTTCTTTACTTGATAGATCTTGACGTAGATATTGAGATTAATGAGGAATCTAGACTATCATTAGTCACCAGAAATCTAGCATGGCAGCATGCCACATCAACAAACAACTCAGTGATTGGGTTATTAGTACACATTGAAATTAAATTGAAAAAATCAATGTATTAATTACAACAAAAAAAAAATCAAAATAACAAATAACAATGATGCTAATTTATGTACTACAAAGGAATATTAACCCTAAACAAGTTGCATGTATGTATAACAAATTAACAATGGTCAACAATGACCTAGAGTATATGTTTATTTGGGCTCTAGGTGAGGCCAAATTAAGCACAGCCTTACCGCCAAATCAATTGGGCTATACTATATTAGTAAGTCCAAATTGTTTTCAAAGTAAAATCGTTTGTTGATCTTTCAAAAATTTCACACAAAAGGTATTTAATAATAAATTTTTAATAGAAGCTATTTTTATGATAACTATTTGCTTAACTGCTTGTTGTCATTCAATAGCATATTAGATTTTGTGTTTTGTTTTTTCATTGACCATTCAAGGAATTGTCAATTTATTTTTAGTCAATGCATACCTAATTTTGTATCATCCGATTTTTTTGTCTTTTTAATTATATTTAAATTCTAAGTATCTATTATTATTTTTACTAATTAAATAATTTTATTATATATTAAATAGATTATATTTTTTTAGTTGTTTAATTAAAGTCTATTAGTATTTTTTTTATTAAAATGTTTTATATGTATTAATATATAGTGTGTGTGGAAAAAATAACAAATAAATGAGAAGATTTTATAAAATGTATAAGATGAAAATAAACTATTTAGATTTATAAAAAAATATCAAGAAAAATAATTATTAAAAAATAATTAAGTTAAAGATTAAAATTAGTATAGAAAGAACGTGAAAAAGAATTTTAAATCTTGGCCATTAAAAATGTTATAAGGCCCCAAAAACATATTTTAAGACCGTGACATCAATCATAGGTTATCTTTATAATAATTAAAACTGAAATAATAAGTCTATCTTAGACACCTCATTACACATAATATAAATACTAAAGATTTGATCTTCACGTCACAATTTGGACTTTTCATTCTTATCTAAAATAAAGATCTTAAATCTTTATCTTTATATTTTAATAAACTTGACCTATAGATTACTTGTATTTAATATACTTGCGGTCCATTTATTTTGCAATCAGTTTTCGAATCATTAACTTAAAATAAGGAATACGTTAGTTAATTAATAAGTTAAAGTGAAAAAATATTATTATTTTATATAAAAAAAAATTTCTAATCATGCTTAATATAAAGCTTTAGAAAAACTCAACCTAATATATTTTTAAATGTGAAAAGTCATTATCTTATTATTTGTATAATAAAAATATTTTATGTTCTGATAACATATAAAATAATACATTATAACCAACAAGCCCTTAAAAACCGATTGCCTAGCATTACATGGCTTTTAAAAAAATGACATGATATTATTAATGTTGTTTATTAAGCTTACGTGAGTATATCCTCGAATAGGCATTGGTAGATTAGGGGTTTTGACTTGTTAGGGTCTACTAATTGGATTTTTTTAGAGGACCCTCATTAATGATTTTTTAAGTATAAATTTTCGTACATTTATAATATCAATAGCTTGTATAATTACTAAAAGTTATTTTTTTTAAACTCATACCTATCATTTAATTCTTATAAACTTTTATTTATTATATATTTTATTCTTTTATAATCAAATAATAATACAACATGTTAACGTTTTCTACTATATATTTTAATATTTATATAAACCAAAAAATAAAAATAAAATGATATTAAATATTTAAATGAAAACTAAGTATTTTTATTATATCGTATTTGAAGTCACTTATTATTATGCTTTCATATAAAAATGATTTTAATATATTTTTATTTTAATACTTTTTTATAAAAATGATATTCTTTTTTTCTATAAACAAATCTTCACCCTTTTATTATGTAATGATTAGTTTTATTTAAAGTAAAATATAAAATAATCATGAGGCTCTAATATTATGTAATGATTATTAATAAAAAGATAATTATTTTGTAATGATTAACTTATTTTAGGAAAAAAGTTAAAGTAATTATTAAGGGATCCTTTAAGAAAATAAAAAGGGTCGAAATAGCTAGAACCAATTGTTATTGTTTTTTTGCAATGGCAATTGAACTAATAAATTTTGTCAATCTTCAATGGTAATCCCATTTTCTCTTCATGTACACATTGTTTATAAAATTCCATAGGATTTTTTATTGTGTTAATTACCAATCATTAAATGAGTAAATTAAATTCCACATTGTTAGGGATGTCAAAAAGTCTCGTGGGACCCCGTTTCCGTGGGGGGCCCGTCCCGTTTGGGGGATTTTTTTTTTTAAAAAATCGGGGGCGGGGGCGGGGTAGGCAATCTCGTCCCGAAATCCCCATGGGGACCCCGTTAATAAATTACACATATATTTACATATATTAATTATATAAATATAATAAACAATAACATGATTTTGAGCTTCCAAAATTCATCAAAATACATGTTTTTAAGCTGTTAGTATAATTTTTTAAAATGTCATAACTTTTTTATTTTTAACATATAAAATTTTGCTATAAATAATTATTTGTTACCTAAAAAATAGCTTATTTTAGCCTAAATAACAACTTCTTTTAGCCCAAAAAAAGTAGCCCAAAATCAATCGGGGGCGGGGGAACGGGGGCGGGAGCGGGGGTAATAAAGGGGATTCGGGGGCGGGGGCGGGGGCGGGGGCGGAGGTAGGAACATCAGACATTCCGGGGGCGGGGGGACGGGGAAATTTCGGGGGCGGGGGCGGGAGATGCACTCCCCGCCCCGTTTGCCCCCGTTGACATCCCTACACATTGTAGGGAAATTAAGGGTTTATGGTGGAGATCTGGATACCAACTTGGATCGTGATATCACTTTCCGAAATGATATTTCTACCATATGTCTGAGTTACAAGAAATTCAGCCTAGGATAATCCAAGTGAACACTTACGATTCTAGGCACATAAATCGTAAGCCAATATGCTAGAGGATTCTGTGAAAGTATGATAAAACCAGAGCTTAATATCGTAACTCTCTTCTGAAGAGGAAGAGCTCTTTATATATTAAACGAGATTAAGGTTTCATTAGAGTTGTGTCGTCATTAGTTGCTTTGGAAGCAATTCATGATAATCCAGATTTAATGAGGATTTAGAGTTACCAAAACTAACGAGTTTCGTTAGTTTTACCATAATCACCCTCAAGAAATTGAATTTTCCACTATGTTCCCATATGTAAAATTCGGTGATGTTTTGCCCTTGGACCCCGCTAAGGGCGCTGCCCCTAGACCCGCCAAAGGGGCGTTGCCCCTTTGGAAACCCTGGACCCAGGGGCGCTGCCCCCGGACCCCCGACTAGTCGTCGAACCGGCTTCTAATTCGATCTTATACATGCGTGCACTCCACACAACCCCGTACATATATTAGAGTACAAATTATGAAGCATCTTAGCTTACATGTTAGTTCCAGTTACTTAAAATGACATAAAACACTAAAATCACCAACACACATGTATGTCGAGTTGTATTTTCAAATGTCTTTCGGTTTAGATTTAACAAATATTCTATTATTTTGAAACACAATATGTCCACTACGAATATGAAAATTTTAAATTTGTTTATTGGTTCGTTTTTATCCAAATTTGGATTATATGTGCAATGGGAAAAAAAATTCGGCCACAATATATGAAAATTGTACATTTACTTACTAAGTCGTTTCCGAAAATTTGGATTGTTGGTTCAATTGAAAGAGAAAAAAATTCATTGCACATCTAATCCAAAGTTCATGTCTCGCTTCGCTTTGCACCATGATATTGTATGCCCTATTAACAACGTTAGGTGCAGCTTCACTCTTCACTGCCTCCGTTGAATTTCAAACGCTATTGGTTATTTGAGCTTTGTTACAATTACCTTGTGGCGTCTAAGCATATTCCATTTGCAGAAATGATGACAATATGAATAAGATACTTACTTGAATTCTCTCAGTTTTGAATAATTGTCACTTGCAAATAACTTGTAAAACAGTGACTAGTAGAGATATTTGATGAGGTAACGGTATTTGATGAGGTGACGACAGTTAGGTAGGTATTCTATAATTCTAACTGCAAATTCAATTATGACAAGCTGTTTCCCAAGAGAAAATATATGGAATAAGGGGAAGATAAAAGTTTTATTATATAAAAGCATAACATAAAATATTTTATTATACAACATCATAACATAATTGTTTTTTTGTATTTTGAAAGATAATAGGTTGAGTTTCTCTAAAATCATATAATTTAGGTAACCCGTACAAAAAAAATATGACGATTACCAAACATTATTATTTTTGGCGTGATTATATAACACAAAATGATTTTATTATAGACAAAATTGCAAGAATGGTCCTTGTGGTATGTCAAAACTAATAACTTTGGTTCAAAATGGGTTTAGCTTGCAAGGATGGTCCAATAGTTTCGTTTTGTTGCGAGTTTAGTCCAAAATTTTTATAACTTTTTATAATGACGAATTTGCCCTTGGTATTTTCTCTTTTTCAATTTTTTTATTAAAGAAATCAAAAAAAGAAAAAGAAAAAATCTCTCCCTCTCTCTCTCTCTCTCTCTCTCTCTCTATCTCTCTCCTCGACCTCCCTTTCATCTCCAACTTGTCTATCTCTCTCGTTTCTCACTTCTATGGCGAAGAGAGCCACCACAGTCGACTGTGGTAGCTCCTTCGTCTTCGCGTGTCGTGACCCACCACCATCCAACATCCCAAATCCAAATCCACAATGGGTGTTCTTCGTTCTTGATTTTGGATCTGAAATAAAACCCAACTCCAAAATTTGAAGGTAGGTATATTCTTGTTCCAAATTTGAAACAAAGATGAAGAAGGGTAAATCTAAAACAAAATCCACACACAAAACCTTACCTGAAACGAAAACCCATCATCGATTCGAAGAGAAACGAAAACCCACCATTGATTTTGGATCTGAAATAAATCACTACACTTGTTGCCTCCTGTTTTGCTTTCCTGTCGGCGAGAATGAAGAGAAAGGAAGCTGGTGGTCGGAGGGAGTGGCAACATTTGGTAGCCAGAACTCACAACAGTAGCGGTGGCAGGAAGCTGTTTGGGTGGCATAGCGACGGGAGGAGCTGGGTTTCCTCCTTAGCGGTGTAGTATGACTGGAGAGAGGTAACGAGGGTGGTGAGGTCATGTACGGTGGTGAGAGGTGGCGTTGAGCGACTGGGACGGGCGGAACAAGGCTAGCAGTCGACGAGTATTCTTCTCTCATCATCGCTGCAAATTTAAAGGGGGGTGGTTGGAGAAAGTCGTAAAGGCAGTGGTGGTGCTGTGACAGACAAAGGGGTGGTGGATGTTCACGATGGCCACCACAGCAACACCACCGGTATCAAAACCACTGGTGCTCCATTCTTTGTTTGTGAAACAGGGACAAAAGGAAGAAAGAAGACGAATCAAGAGAGAGAGAGAGAGAGAGAGAGAGAGAGAGAGATTTTATTTTGGTTTTATTTTTAATTATTTTTTAAATGTTGTAATAAAAGAAAAATGGAAAATAAAATAATAAGGGGCAAATTTGTCATTATGAAAAAGTTCATAGGACATTGGACTAAACTCGCAACAAAATGAAACTATTGGACCATCCTTGCGAATCAAACTCATTTTGGACCAAAGTTGCTAGTTTTGACATACCACAGGGACCATTCTTGCAATTTTGTCTTTATTATACAAATTAATACTACCAAACTGTTTATTCTTTGTGTATTTAGGATGATATATTTATTTTTTCTAAATTTTTCCTTTGGACATAATTTGTTAGTTATAACTTATAAGTTAAGTGAAACATATCCGGTGGAACTTTTACTAGTATCTTGGTGCTTTTTATAAAACGCTCTAATGTTTAGGAAAAAAATTTGAGCATAATTTAAAATGTCATCGTAGTAACATTCCACACCACTAGTCATTAGGGTGTGTATGAGACGGTTTGATTCGGTTGTTAGCCAAAACCGAACCATAACCATTATAAATGGTCAATGCATTTCAGTAGTCATTAGATAACAGTTAGTCTTGGTTATGATGATTAACAATTTTAGTCGGTTTATGGTTATGAGTAATACTCAATATTGGTTAATCATAATAGTCCAAACTAAATATAAGTATAAAGGTGCAAATATAAATTATATATTGCTATAAAAAATTAATGATTAAGTGGGTATAATTATATTAATATGATAGAAGCTTATGTATTTCATTTGATTCCAAATAATAAACGTTTTAAAAATTCAATTCCTAATATAGTTACATTACATATCATATATTTAATATTATATTATATTATATTAAAAACATTTATTTATATTATTGGTTCAGTTTGGTTTGTAGTGGTTAGGTTTTAGACACAAACCATAATTGAACCATATACATTTGGTTAATCAAAATTAAAAATTGTGCCACCTCTTTTAGTAATTGTTCAGTTAAAATGGTTTGGTTATATCAGTTAATTTGATTTTAGTTCGGTTTTTCGGTGAATATGTTCATTCCTACTGAGATATCATTCATTTAACTCGTAATATCATTTTCTAGTATAACATTAAGATGTTCATGTTTTGTAAAAAGAAATATGTATTATCACAGCCTTGCCCAGTAATAAATTTCTTAACGGGTGTGTATAACCAGACCTTCGCCTTTCCGTAATCCTTAGAAGTACCTGAAACACATAAACCAACAAATGTAAGCATGATGCTTAATGAATTCTCAAGATACCACGTACAACACAACATAAATAAATAGTTATGGGTTATCAGCAACCATGGGGACTATTAGCAGTCTCAGTGAGCAACAACACGCCCTATGGATTATCAACAACCCTGGGGACTATCAACAGTCTCAGTGAGCAACAACGCGCCCTATGGGTTATCAGCAACCCTGGAGACTATCTGCAGTCTCGGTCACACATAAACAACATAATACAAAGTAACAGTTAGACCCATATGGGCATCACAAATACAGTTATTCTACCACATAGGTAAGAATAAGTCAAGAGACTCACCTGATACTGATGACAGATGAATCACACACCCAAACTGTTGGAACTAGACTCTACCTAATAACACAACAAATAACCCTAATTAATAATCAAGGTCCTCAACTTAACTCACAAGTCTAAATCCCACACTAAACCCCTTAAGGGAAAAAAGACTATTTTGCCCTCCCATGGTCCAAAACCCTAAATCTTAACCAAAAGTCAAAAGTCAGCAAAAGTCAACTGCCCAACACGTACGTTGGATGTACTCGATAATCAGGCGGGATTGGAGTCTCACCTGGCTACATTGGGCATAGCCATTAGTACGCAGGGCGTACGCCGCATGACCCCAAATATTACTCCAAAATGGTCTTAAACCATTAAGACATGCATCCAAAGTCCAAAACTTTAAGCCTTTGTATGGTTGAAGAGAGCTTAATCCTTAAAACTCTAAATTAATCCATACTCAACACTACCAAGCTCCTGCACGGCTACAAATGGACCATCAAGCAACCATTTTTATGAATTTACAAGACCTAAAATGCATGAAAGGACAGCTAAAATACTCTGGAGTACGCCATACTCACAAAGGTCAAATCTCTTTAACAAGAACCTCATAAAAACTCATTCATGGAGATCAAAAAGGAAAAACATAAATTTATAAACTTTACCTTCAAAATATACACAAGGTGAAGTAGTTTTTGGATCCACAAGCTTGCAAGCAACACCACCTTCTTCACTAGTCTTTTTCTTCAACAAAAGGTCACCAAAATCACCACCAAGCTTCAAGATCTTCACTCACAAGGGATACACTCGAGATTAGGGTTATGAAGGCGTGAAGGTTGGTTAGGGGAGGTCCAAGGGTGAATTAATGTCTTTAAAAAGGGGTAAAACCCTAAAATTTAGTGTTTAGAGGTTGGGCTAGTACATCCGACATACCACATGTATGCCCAGCGTACTAGCTTGACTTTTGCGATCCGAGCTTCTCACGAGTACGTTGCGCATACCTACACAGACGCCCAATGTACGAACTAAAATGTCGAACTTAAACCATAAAGGACCAAATGTGTCAACTTTGATTAGGTCAAGGGATAAAAATAAAAGTACCTTTTAATCGGATGTTACAATAATAGTGTTAGTTTTTTAGGTTTGCAAGAAATGAGAATGATGCAAGTTGATTTGTATAAAATTAAAAGTATGCGGGGAACTATCATTTCAATTTTTCAAATGTTGTGCTCGTGGCCATTCTGGGGTAGATTGTCTTTATGGGATTCAAATATTTTTGTTAATCGTAACGTGGTGTGCATTAGAAATATGGTAATTGTGGATGGAACGTGGATTGCTTTAAATCTAAAATGTTTTATGGTAAATGTGTATGCATGTAAAATATTCCTAAGGAAAAAGATTACTGGAATTATCCTTTGACTTTTGTGAATCGAAATGGTGGTCTTATGTGTTTTTTTGGGGATTTTACATGTCATTAGGGAAAAGTCAGAGAGGCATGGTTATGTGTTTTGCCAAGTTGCGGCTAACCATTTTAATGATTTTATAGATATAGTCGGTGTGGTGGAGGTTCTTAGGAATGGTAAACACATTTATGAAGGTGGTTGTTATTGGTACTAAATTGGGTACATTGGATCACTTTTTGCAATTAGAAGAGATTATGGTCGGTTTCCCTATTTGCATTTCATGGTCTTAGATAGTAAATGGATGGATCATTGTCCTATATTGGTAAAAACAAATATAGTAATGACTATGGTCTTATTTCATTAAAGTTCTTTAATTATTGGATGGGAGTGGATGGGTTTGATGAGGCGGTGAGAGTTGTTGTGGTTGATTTTAGGGTGAAATCGGGGTGGAGTAAGTTTATTATTTTATAACAACAAACGTGAATTCATTAAAAAAATATATGGAGGTGAAACACCAAACTATGACCAACAAAGGCAACCTCATTAAAAGGTTGGAAGAAATTAATGCTCTAATTGATGATGGTTGCACCACGGATACCGTGATAGTGGAGAAATATGAAGTGCTTCAAAATTTTTGAGAATTTGGAAGCTCGGAATATGTTGGATTTGATGCAAAATTCCAAGGTTAAATAGTCGATACAAGGTAATGAGAACTCGAATTAATTTAATGGGGTGCTCAATAGAAAGATGTGTGTAACACCCGATTTCTAAGTTATGGTTTATCTCTTAATCTTCTTTAAGATAAGTTTAATTTAGGGTTTCGGCGAAGTCGTAGCGTGGTGTGATGGTGTCCATGGCACGGCCACGTTACTTAAGTGGTGACGCGTTTTAGTGTGGACTGTGGCACGGTGGCGGTTGGGCTCAAAATCATAGATCTCAGTCCTTAGTCCCTATTTAATGGTGCTAACTTCTAAGGTTTCTTAGAATATCACCAGTCATCCTCTTAACTCGAAACCCTAGCCTCCGTGTTTATGTGTTGTTGTTCTCGAAGCTTTTGGTGGGCTAAGAAGCTCTCAAATGTTCAAGATTAGTGTTTTCTCTCATCCTCAACTCAAGAAACCATCTTCCAAAATCTCGTATGCATTGTAAGTCTTCAAGATATAAACTTTATTCAAATTAGTGTTTAGATTAAGATTTATTTGTGTTTTAGGTCACTTATGGCCATTTTGACCTTATGTTCTTGGACTTTGAGCAACTCCAGAACTTTTGATAGAAAATATGTATGATTCTGGACTTTGGAAAAAAGAAAAATGTGTCTGCTTATGTTCTTATTTAACCATGCAAGGAATTACGAGCTTTATTGGACTTAATCAAGTTAGGGTTGTAGTTTACGCTAGAACTAGCCCTTGGAATAGATAAAGTTGGAAACTTTATCCATTAGTTCACTATGATGAATCAGATCTAACCATATAAGCCTTGATTTGTAGTGGTTAAAGTATTGTGCCAGAAGAACTGTGGCATAGTCAAGGGCTGACCACGACATGGTAGATAAGGGAGTACCATGACTATTTTTTCATGACTGGCCACGGCACAGTTGGTCGTTGACCATTGACTTTTTGACCGGTTTAAGTTTTGGTCAATTGTGTTGGTGTAACGTCCCAAAATTTAAGACCAAAAATTTCATTTTTTATAATAATAAAACCATCATCCGATACATTTTTATAAAACCATAATGAAACCATAGTATGTCAATAATCATCCAAATACATCATAGTCAAATAAAATGCCGAACAATATGGTGTGTGTGATGCGATCATCCTGAGATCTTCCTATTCGATCCGGAAGTACCTAAAACATAAACTAAAAACCGTAAGCACAAATCTTAGTGAGTTCCCCAAAATACCTTATACCATACGTATCGAACATACAACAGGCCTTGGCCAACAACCATCAGGCCCCGCTCTAAACAAAACTGTCAATAACATGAGATGGTCCCCACCTCATCACATTCATCAGGCTCTACCTGGAATTTGACGCCGCCCGAAATTCATATAGATACATAAAACACATGCAAGAATCACTAAGACAAATAGCATACAATACACTCATCAGACCTCATTTAGCATGAAGGGTTTTGAGCATTCTAACACTCCTAAGGTGTAACTGCAACCCTAGAAACCTTGGATCTATGTTTTACTAAGATACATGCAAATTTGATTTTCCAAGGTTCTTAACCTAACTAGCATGACATGGGGAACTTGGAAACATAAAAGCTAGTAGAAGAACATACCTTTCTTGTTGCTTGGATTCCTTGAGAACCTTGTGAGCCTAGCACCTCAAGTGTGATGCCTCAAATTTTTCACAAAACGCCACAACTTTTGGAATAACTTTGAGAGAAGTACACTATCACTCAAAATCGGCTAGCCCTCTTGTTCTACACATAGTTCCGATTTTGGTATCCCATGGGGTCCTTTTATAGTTGTGTCACAAGTAGGGTTACAACATGTAAACCCTAAATGACATGGCTTTCCATATTCCATGATCCATGGGTTTATAACCTCCATGGACTATCCAAGGAGCACCTTATGGGTTTTATCCCAATTCAATAAACCATGGATCATTAGCCCACTATAAAAGAATGCATGATTTGCACAATCAACCCCATATATTTAATTAGTCTCCTTTTGATCACCAAATTAATTCTTGATCAATAATAACTAAATAATATTATTAATATATTAGAACTTATAATATATTAATAAACCTTAAGTGTACTTTCTCTTATTTAGTCTATCCAAGTGTTGCAATGCCATGCAACCCAAAATGGACCATGCCAACCGAGTCAAGTACATCTCAGAAATAGTTATGAACTTAGACACCTAATCCAAGAGTCTCCCACTTGGATAAGTCCAATATATAACTGCAAGAATGACTTCAGGAACCGATCAGCAATCGTAGCTCTTTCAAGGTCTCGTGGAACTAAGATGATGATGATACGCCATTTAAGATAAGTGATCATATAATCCTCTGTTCTAGTTATCAGCCGAACAAATACATGGAACAATGTCTTACTTATTGTCCAGCAGTTTATTTCCCGATTTCTGATTTGTATGTCTTACTTATTGTCCAGCAGTTTGTTTCCCGATTTCTGATTTGTTTGACATAAAACTTAATCGAACACATCAATTTAGTTCTGACCGGGCCCGGTACATAGGTCAACACAAAATCATCGAGGGGCCCAAATATCGCTTCTAATCCAAGAGGAACAGATAAACTTCGACTCATATGCTTGTTCTACTACTTGTTGGATCATACACAAAGGCACGTTTTATAACATTGAGTTACCAATGCGTTTTTGTACAATCAATGTGTAACATCCCCCTCTGGCACTTATCACAATATTGTCCGCTTTGGGCCACTCGGAACGAGGACTTCCCAGGGGGTCACCCATCTTGGTACTACTCCCGCCCGAGCACGCTTAACTGCAGAGTTCTTATGGGATCTGCTGCCCTCACGGCTTTAAAACGCGTTGTGTTAGGGAAGGTATCCACACCTCTTATAAGGAATGCTTAGTTCTCCTTCCCAGCCGATGTGGGATCAGATCTAACCCACTTTCACCCCCCATTATAGGGTTCGACGTCCCCGTCGAACACATCGACCCGTGCCCTGGCTCTGATACCATTTGGAACATCCCCCTCTGGCACGTATCACAATATTGTCCGCTTTGGGCCACTCGGCACGAGGACTTCCCAGGGGGTCACCCATCCTGGTACTACTCCCGCCCGAGCACACTTAACTGCAGAGTTCTTATGGGATCTGCTGCCATCACGGTTTTAAAACGCGTTGTGATAGGGAAGGTATCCACACCTCTTTAGAAGGAAATGTTTCGTTCTCCTTCCAAGCCGATGTGGGATCAGATCTAACCCACTTTCACCCCCCATTATAGGGTTCGACGTCCCCGTCGAACACATCGACCCGTGCCCTAGCTCTGATACCATTTGTAACACCCCCCTCTGGCACGTATCACAATATTGTCCGCTTTGGGCCACTTGGCACGAGGACTTCCCAGGGGGTCATCCATCCTGGTACTACTCCCGCCCGAGCACGCTTAACTGCAGAGTTCTTATGGGATCTGCTGCCCTCACGGCTTTAAAACGCGTTGTGACAAGTAAGGTATCCACACCCCTTATAAGGAGTGTTTAGTTCTCCTTCCAAGCCGATGTGGGATCAGATCTAACCCACGTGCCGAGTGGCCCAAAGCGGACAATATTGTGATACGTGCCAGAGGGGGATGTCACAAATGGTATCAGAGCTAGGGCACGGGTTGATGTGTTCGACGGGGACGTCGAACCCTATAATGGGGGGTGAAAGTGGGTTAGATCAGATCCTACATCGGCTTGGAAGGAGAACGAAACATTTCCTTATAAAGGGGTGTGGATACCTTCCCTATCACAACACGTTTTAAAACCGTGAGGGCAGCAGATCCCATAAGAACTCTGCAGTTAAGCGTGCTCGGGCGGGAGTAGTACCAGGATGGGTGACCCCCTAGGAAGTCCTCGTGCCGAGTGGCCCAAAGCGGACAATATTGTGATACGTGCCAGAGGGGGATGTTACAAATGGTATCAGAGCTAGGGCACGGGTCGATGTGTTCGACGGGGACGTCCCCCCTATAATGGGGGGTGAAAGTGGGTTAGATCTGATCCCACATCGGCTTGGAAGGAGAACTAAACACTCCTTATAAGGGGTGTGGATACCTTACTTGTCACAACGCGTTTTAAAGCCGTGAGGGCAGCAGATCCCATAAGAACTCTGTAGTTAAGCGTGCTCGGGCGGGAGTAGTACCAGGATGGGTGACCCCCTGGGAAGTCCTCGTGCTGAGTGGCCCAAAGCGGACAATATTGTGATACGTGCCAGAGGGGGGTGTTACAAATGGTATCAGAGCTAGGGCACGGGTCGATGTGTTCGACGGGGACGTCCCCCCTATAATGGGGGGTGAAAGTGGGTTAGATCTGATCCCACATCGGCTTGGAAGGAGAACTAAACACTCCTTATAAGGGGTGTGGATACCTTACTTGTCACAACGCGTTTTAAAGCCGTGAGGGCAGCAGATCCCATAAGAACTCTGCAGTTAAGGGTGCTCGGGCGGGAGTAGTACCAGGATGGGTGACCCCCTGGGAAGTCCTCGTGCCGAGTGGCCCAAAGCGGACAATATTGTGATACGTGCCAGAGGGGGGTGTTACACAATGTATAACCAACTCATAGTCAATAATTCATATCTCTAGGTTTGAAGAGTTATATGATATTACCATCTCACGATCACTCGAGATAAATTCCATGAAGTGATACAAGTGAGCATGGGTTAAATCCAATACTCAGAACTTATGAGCACTCATGAGTGTTGTAGAAACTCTTGCTATGTCCAACACCTTAGACATCTACAAGCCAACTTCATGACAGAAGATGCTTAACCCTAATATAATCCTTTAGCCCTATGTGCCTTGCATGCTGAAGATGCTTAACCCTACTCGGTCCCTTCGTGAGGGGATCTGATGGGTTCTCATCCGATGATACCCTCTTTGCCACGAGGAGTCCTTCTTCTATTCGATGTCTGATGAAATGGTATTTTCTATCGATGTGTCTAGATCTTCCGTGATCCCTCGGTTCCTTGGCTAAGGCAACTGCACTTTCACTATCACAGAAAATCTCCATATGCTCCTTTATAGCTGGTACAACTCCAAGGTCTCCAATGAAGTTCTTTAGCCATATAGCCTCCTTGCTACCTCGCTTGTCGCTAAATACTCTGATTTGCAAGTTGAATCAGGCATTGTCTCCTACTTGGAACTTTTCTAAGAAATTGTTCCTCCGTTTAAGGTTAAAGACTCAAGCTGACTGAGAACGGAAATTATCCCTATCGGTCTGAAAGCTAGCATCACTATACCCCAAAACTCTCAAGTCATCACTCCCACCGAGGGTAAGGAGCCAGTCCTTAGTCCTCCACAGGTACTTGAGAATATTCTTTACCTCAATCCAGTAAGCCTTGCCAGGGTTCCCCTGATATTTGCTGACCATGCTCAATGCAAAATCACATCAGGACGAGTGCAAGTCATAGCATACATGATCGAGCCTATAGCGGAAGCATACGGTACTCGACTCATTTCTGCTATCTCAGCCTCTATACTCGGACTCTGAGTTTTACTCAATCTGGCGTTACTCTGGATCGGTAACTCTCCTTTTTTGGAGTTCTGCATGTTGAATCTATTAAGCACCTTCTCCAAGTAGGTACTATGACTAAGTCCAATTAGTCTCTTACTCATGTCTCTCAAAATCCTTATCCCTAGGATATAGGCAACTTCTCCAAGGTCCTTCATAGCGAAAGACTTCCCAAGCCAGGACTTAACTTCCTGCAGAGTTGGTATGTCATTTCCTCTGAGTAGTATGTCATCCACATACAGTACCAAAAAGTTGACTATACTCCCACTAGCCTTGACATATACACAAGATTCATCTTCACTCCTCGAAAAGCCAAACTCTTTGACTTTCTCATCGAAGAAAAGATTCCATCTGCGAGGTGCTTGCTTTAATCCATAAATGGATTTCTCAAGCTTACATATTCTATTAGGGTACTCTTTACGGACAAAACCCTCTGGCTGACTTATATAAACATCCTCAGCAAACTTTCCATTAAGGAAAGCGGTTTTAACATCCATTTGCCATATTTCATAATCATGAAATGCAGCAATGGCTAACATAACCCTAATAGACTTAATCTTAGCTACTTGTGAACAGGTCTCATCATAATCAACTCCCGGGGTTTGAGAAAAGCCCTTTGCAACCAGTCGCGCTTTATAAGTGTGTACATTACCATCCATGCCGGTCTTTTTCTTGAAGATCCATTTGAACCCAACTATCTTACGACCTGGTACATTGTCAACCAAGTTCCAAACTTGATTGTCATACATGGACTGTATCTCGCTGTCCATAGCCTCTTTCCATTTAGCAGCCTCAGGGACTGCCATGGCTTCCGAGTAGTTGTTAGGTTCATGTAGACTTACCAGTGTGCTATCACTGATAAGTGTATCACCTTCCGTAGTAATATGGAAACCATAGTAATGCTCAGGTGCATTCCTAACTCTCGTGGAATGCCTCAGAGGTACAGACTCGTCAGTCGGATCAACAGGAGTTTCCTCCTCAGGTTGATTGCTAGGGTTTGAGGTTCCTTCACCACTTGACTCTTGAATTTCTTCAAGGTCAAGTTGCCTCCCACTGTTTCCTTGGCTTATGAACTCTCCTCGCGAAAGACTCCTCTCCTGGCTACAAAGACCACATTATCAGTGGGTCTGTAGAAGAGATAACCAAAGGATTTCTGTGGGTAGCCGATGAAAATACACCTCTCACTTCGAGGTTCGAGCTTATCGTGAGTCTCGTCCCTCATGAAAGCCTCGCAACCCCAAATCTTGATGTGGTCCAAATTGGGAACTTTTCCAGTCCACATCTCGTGAGGTGTTTTGGCCACCTTTTTGGTAGGGACTAGATTAAGGATATGGGCGACAGTCTCTAAGGCATACCCCCTAAAATGAGATTGGTATCGAAGCTCGACTCATCATGGAACGAACCATATCCAACAAGGTTCGATTACGCCTCTCAGCCACACCATTACGTTGTGGTGTCCTGGGAGGTGTCATTTGTGAGACAATCCCACATTCCTTAAGATAGTCAAGGAACTCTGTACTAAGATACTCACCACCTCGATCAGATCGAAGCATCTTAATGTTCCTACCCAACTAATTCTCCACTTCCTGTTTAAACTCCTTAAACCTTTCAAAGGTTTCTGACTTATGCTTGATTAAGTAGACATATCCATATCTACTATAACCATTAGTAAAAGTCACATAGAAGCAGTTAGCGTCCCTTGTGGTAGTTCTGAAGGGTCCACACACATCAGTATGTATAAGGTCCAACAAACCCTCACCTCTAACACAAGTACCAGTGAAGGGTGACTTTGTCATTTTCCCAAGTAAACAAGATTCACAACTATCATCCAACTTTAGGTCAAATGACTCCAAGACTCCATCCTTTTGGAGTTGGCCTATGCGTTTCTTGCTTACATGTCGAAGACGATAATGCCATAATGATGCTTTATCCAAGTTAGTGGAAGAATCAATACACAACACATTATTTCCTAGGTTATCAACAACCGACACAGTTTCATACACACCATCACAAGGTAATGCTTTAAAATAAAGAACATTATTAAAGAAAGCATTAATACCACCACATTCATTATCAAACGAAAAGGTAAACCCTTGTTTCTACAAACCATGAAAGGAAATAATATTTCTCGCCATTTCAGACGAGTAAAAACATTGATTCAAATCTAATGTCAACCCAATACTTAGCAACAAAGAATAAACTCTAATATTGGTGACAAGTGAAGCTTTCATATTCCCCATGATTAAGTTTATCTTCCCATGCTCCACATTCTCACTTCTTCTAAGTCACTGCAAATCAGAACATATGTGAATACCACAACCAGTATCAAGGACCCAAGAATTAGAATGGTGTGAGTTATTAGATAATATAGTGTAAATACCTACATGGTTGGGTTTTACTTTCCCATCCTTAACATCTTGCAGGTACTTTGGGCAATTTCGCTTCCGGTGCGACTTTTCATGGCAATAGAAGCATTCAACCTCATTAGGATTGGCAGAAGGAGTGAAAGAACCACTTTTGGTTCTACTTGAAGAGGAGCCATCAAGGGACTTTCCCTTGGTATCCTTCGAAGGGCTCTTCCTCTTCTTCCCTTTACCTTGCCCGATTGCCAAGACAGGGGCCGCGGTAGGAGTAGGAGTAGTAATAACCGATTTACTTTTACGACCACTTTCGACAGTATTCAAAAGTCTTTGAAGTTTGCTGAGTGTGACCTCCTCCTTGCTCATGTGATATGTCATTCTGAATTGATCATAACAAGGAGGTAAGGAGTGCAAAATGATGTCAATTGCCAACTCCTCGGGAAAGTTCACTTTCAATTTCAGCAAACGGTCCACGAATCTTTGCATTTTCTGCATGTGGCCCGTGATGGGTTCACCATCCTTCATTCGGGTTGTTATCATGGAGGAGATGATTTCATACCTCTCTTGACGAGCACTTTGATGGTAACGGTCCATCAAATCCTGGTGCATCTCAAAAGGTTAATAGTCCTCATAGGACTTTTGGAGCTCGGCTGTCATCTTGGCCAACATGATACATGCTACTTTAGTAGCATCTCTCTCATGTGCCCTAAAGTCAGCGATCTCCTCGGGAGTAGCGGTAGACTCATCAATTTCCTTAAGCTCCTTGTCGAGGACATAGTCCTTGTCCTCATAATGAGTGACCATCCTGATGTTTCGGATCCAATTCAAAAAATTGGAACCATCGAAGATGAGTCTCCCACAAAGGTTCATGAGAGAGAATGAGTCGATAGGGTTTGAGCCAGAAGCAGCATTGTTGGAAGACATCTGAGAAGAAGGAAGGACAAGTTTAGATTAGATATAAATATAGTCCTTAATAAGACACCCAAATGTAATATTAAGGCTAGGACCCAACACAATATTTTATAACTTAGAAGAGGGATGCCATAATCCAAGCTATAAAATATTTGAAGGTAAGTGAATGACGATTCACCAATTTCCACCATGAAAAATGAAATGTATTATTAGGTTTTAATTGGTTTTGAAACTCCTAGATTCTTTGAGATTCATTGAACTTTTCAATGGCGTGTTTCAATCTCGAATGTCCCCTTCATGTTTTGTGACTGGGATGCCAAGGATCACATAACAAGGTGTGAATTAACCATGCGAATTACTTGGTACTCTTAATGTTTATCACCTAACCGATGTGTCGGTTAACCACACGTGCTCCACCGATCTATGATAAACCTTAAGCCACCCTTTGCCTACCTTGTTAAGTCTAGGTTAGTGTGTCGGTTAACCAGACATGCTCCACTAACGACTTAAGCAAAGTGCAAAGTGTAATTTCATGGGTTAGCACCATATTCACATTTTCCTAAGGTAACTAAGATTGGGAATTTATAAAACATTTAGGGGCTGTTTGGATTGGTGTAATGCTATGGAATGTAATTAAATTCTATTGTAATTGAAATCTGAAGGAATTGAATTCTGTTGCGTGTTTGGCTGCCAAATTTTGAGTTGTAATTGAAATCCATTCCCATGTCTATTTTCCCGCTAACATAGAAGACGACAAAGAAATAGAAAGCATGAAGAAGAAATCAGATTGGAACATTGTGATAGAGACTGGAACGAATTGATGGAACTGATTTGAAGGAACCGATTCGAAGGAACTAATTAGCAAATCAGATTGAACAAAGATGACAAAGAAATTAATAGAAAGCACGGTGAAGAAATCAAATTAACATACCTTTATGATGAACGAAGATGACGAAGATGGCAAGGATCAGTTCGTTCACTGGATTGGAGGTCCTCCTACACGAAAGGAAGGAAAGAAAGTGAGCAATAAACTGGAACTAGGACATCGTTCTTTTTTGTTGAAAGGAAAGGGGTATTTTTGTCTCAATAAAATATGAAACACGAGTTGTATTTGAAATCTTCTCTCATAGCCAAGGAATCTGATTACACTAGAGAAGGGCATGTTTTTTTCATTTCGTAATTCAATTCCTTATAAAAACCTAGCCAAACACACTTTGTAATTGGAATTCAATTCCAATTACAAAGGAATGCAGCCAAATACATCACAACAAACACGCCCTTAGTTACTTTATGGAAGACCCTCACTTTCGTAATTCTAAAAGACCCAAACTTTCATACTTGACAATATAGTTACTCCAAAACATGCTACTTGCATATTCATAAAAACAATATTTTACATTGATAAAGAGATTACAAATGACTGGATACAAACCGACTATTACAAAGTGTTATATATTACACAACTACCCAGGATACTATACATTTATACATACATGATCCCTAAATAAAAAAGTAATATTACAACTATTCTAAACCTTCCGATAGTATATGGCTATACTGGTTACTTATCTCCTGCAAATTTGTTAAACATTGAGAGGGTAAGCGGTGACGCTTAGTGAGATCAATAATAGATACAATATAACATTATGCCATATATATACTTCAATATGGAAGAAGCAAAAAGGAACAAGGAACAACAGGGGCATATGTAAATCATGTGACAAAATTTCCATATCAATCATTGATTTGGTTCAAAGATATACAATCAATGAGACATAACGATTTCCATGGAATAGAAATCGTTCTCTTACGAAGACATGTTCTACATGGCCAGAGGCTACATACCAGTACCAACATGAATCTAAGTCCTTTCACTGATCACATCGTCAAAGATATTTCTTTGCTATTAAAAATAGCGAATAAAAATAACATGGGAAAATAACCTGGAATAATAACACTGAAAAGCACATAGCACATATGACACATAACATACAATTGTTCCTATATAGTAAACTCACCTTGAAATAACTGGGGGTTAAATTAGTAATTTGAGCAGCATTTCGGCTCCAAATATGACTTTATTCGTTGAAAACCGGGAGATTTATTGAAAAGTCGGGCTCTGCGAAGGTAGAGCTTCAAAAACGAAAAGATAAATTTTTCTGGCTTCTTGGGAACTTCTAGGCGTGTTTCGGGTGCTAAAATTGATATCGGGGCTTCGGGGGATGTCAAAATAGTGAAAATATTGAAAAAGGGGTGTAAAATGGAAATTTCTCAAAATTACTCGAGAAGGCTCGCAAGCCTAGTATTTATCGGGCGAGGATGCGAGGGTTCAGCGGAGAAGGGTGAGTCAGCGAGGGCAGGTGGCAGCAGTAGCGAAGGCCACGCGGCTCATGCGAAGCTCGGACACGCAAAGGGCACGCGTCGCTCCGCGGTTGGTCCAGCGCCTCGGATGCGAGGAGTCACTGTACACGCGTAAGAGTCTCGGCTGCACAGCGCATCGGTGACTAAGCTACTTCGGACACGAGGCAGACACGGGGCATGCATGCGAGGATCCGATGACGTGGCCTATTCCGGACCTTATCCTTCCGAAATTCCTCGGAAAATGAGCCCAAATCTTCTAAAATCCATAACTTTCTCATGCGGGCTCCGTTTTTGACGTTCTTTAGATGCACATGTAGGTGTAAATATATTCTACAACTTTCGTTTAGACTCTGTTGGCTAATTTTGATTTTATTTTTAATATTCTTTTTTTTAACAGACCGGGATAGGAAAATCCGTTAAAAATTCATAACTTCTTCATCCAACATCCGTTTTCGTCAGACTTTTTACCGTTGTACTACTATTGACGAGACCTTTGATTCTCGTTTAGATTGTGTCAGCTAAAAATCACTCGATCTAAAATTCGAGCTTTTAGCTGTCTACTGCTAAGTTAAAACTTAGAAAAATCATAACTTCCTCATACGAAGTCAGATTTTGGCATTCTTTTTATCGAACTTCACGGTCTAACGAGTACCATGAATTAAAGTTAGATCACTAAGTCTAAAAAGTAGTTTATAAAAAAATCACTTTTTACGTGGCGTCGTGTCGGTTTTGTCGTGGATCTTTGATTGGTCATAACTTCTTCGTTATAACTCGGATTTCGACGAGGTTTTCACCTACAAGTTTCTAACGAGATTATTTACAACTTTCAATAATAAAATTTTACTTATTTCAAATTATATATTTTCGCTAAATTTCACTATTTGGCTTTTAATTGGAACCTCATAAGACTTTCAATATTTTCTGAGTGATTCTAAACATAGTTTTAGTTCATTTCTAGTAAAAACTAACTGTTAGAACTCAACACTCAATTTTACATAATATTTCATAATATTATTCTCTTTTATAATTTACAATACATGATTTCAAAACGTGTATGTTACACTTTATAACCATTATACGTTTAATGAGGATTAAAGTCATTGTCCTACCCGTTCGGCTAACGACCCTCCACCAGTCAAGGAAGTGGTGGGTGAGAATGGACACCCATTAAGCTGCCATTTTATTGGCAACAACCTTATACCCCCCTTATAGACTGACTTTGTGAATGAGACCTACTAACGGTTAAACGACTTGTTCTTCTACATATATACATATTATTTACTTATAATATTATAAAGTATAAGGGTTGAATTTTAACTTTTAAAATTCTAGGGGTTGGAACTAAAGCTTTTAAGGTGACTTTACATGTTCCAAAACTTGAGGGCAAGTTTTGTAACTTTCAAAACTTTTCCTCTTTCATAACTTATGAGTTAATGGTTTATTAAAATGATAGACTCTTCATTTTATGTAACCTATGTGTTTATTAATGGACTTTAAAAGAAAGATTTTTGGTAATCCAAAACTTGAGGACAAATTATGGATTCCATTAAAACACATCAAGATCAAAAATTAAACTAACAAAATAATTCCTATGATCTACTAAACTCATAAGTTCATAAACATTCATATCAACAATTTCAAGAATCATAAAAGCACATATAAAACTTGAAATTTTGATAATAGCCATTGTAAATGGATTAGAATAACCATTACACCATCTAAAACAAGTTTTATAAGACCAAAACAGTTTAGGGAAATGTTTCTAGTCCATTTCCAGCAGCAAAACTCGAAAATCTGCATTCAGGGCCTCCTACACGTCGAGTCCAAGAACCTACTCGACGAGTTGGATGAAATAACACATGGACTCGTCGAGTCCCCCCATGGAATCGGCGAGTTCACTCAACAGAATGCAGAAATCGTGAGTTTTTTCAACAATTTGCATCAAGTATCAAGAAAACAAGCCTAGGCTTTGATACCACTGAAGGGTTTTGAGCATTCTAACACTCCTAATGAGCCTAGCACCTCAAGTGTGATGCCTTCTTGTTGCTAGTAGAAGAACATACCCTTCTTGTTGCTTGGATTCCTTGAGAACCTTATGAGCCTAGCACCTCAAGTGTGATGCCTCAAATGTTTTACACAACGCCACAACTTTTGGAATAACTTTGAGAGAAGTACACTATCACTCAAAATCGGCTAGCCCTCTTGTTCTACACATTGTTCCGATTTTGGTAGCCTATGGGGTCCTTTTATAGTTGTGTCACAAGTAGGGTTACAACATGTAAACCCTAATTGACATGGCTTTCCATATTGCATAATCCATGGGTTTATAACCTCCATGGACTATCCAAGGAGCACCTTATGGTTTTTAGCCCAATTCAATAAACCATGGATCATTAGCCCACTATAAAAGAATACATGATTTGCACAATCAACCCCATATATTTAATTAGTCTCCTTTTGATCACCAAATTAATTCTAAATTAATTCTTGATCAATACTAATTAAATAATATTATTAATATATTAGAACTTATAATATATTAATAAACCTTAAGTGTACTTTCTCTTATTTAGTCTATCCAAGTGTTGCAATGCCATGCAACCCAAAATGGACCATGCCAACCGGGTCAAGTACATTCTAGAAATAGTTATAAACTTAGACACCTAATCCAACATAGCATCAGACCCCGCCCGGTATACATATCATATAATACACATGTAAGAGTCACACAGACAACTAGCGTCCTAATCATAATAAATCATGGGTCGGTATTTGTGCCTTCGACCCTTCAAGCACACTGAGGGGACCACCTCAAGTGCTGAAAATTAGATAAATGCTTGGGCTGTTGATCTGGAAAATCCCCATGAGAAACAATCAAACAATACCCTAATTAATAATTAGGTCAAATTCATAACCGGGGTCCCCGACCCAACACCCTCAACCTCTAGGGTAAAAAGACGATCCTATCTTTTTCTTTATTAGGACCAGCTAGATTGGACCAATAACCATATAGTGGTCCAAGGCCCTATAATGGCCTAACCCATAAACCTAAGGTCCAACTATGACCCAACAGATGTGACAACTAGGAAATTTTGAATTAAGCAAGGTTCAACATGTATCTAGGTATAAGTGCAACCACAATGTAACCTTGTTGTAACTAAACTTTGAAAGCCATAAGGACATTGTTTGTATAAGTGTATATATGTGAATATATGCATACTTTATAAATCATGTTTGAAGTAAACACTTAAAGGTCAAGCAAGCCGAACAATTGGAACAAATCATGGAATTAAGAACACTACTTTATAGCCTTTGGCCAAGTACCCCACTCACCTAGTGATTTCGGTTTGCCAAGGCCGAAATCACCATCCTATAACACCCTAGGACCGAAAACCCTTTGATGGATGACCCTTAAGACCAAAAACAACACAAAACAAACCCACATAGGCCAAAAACTCCAAAATGAGCCCACTAAGGCCGAAATCACATTTGGTGGGGGACTTAGGACCGAAATCACAAAGCGAATAGAGTGATTTCGGACATGTATGGCTGAAAACACCTCCTTTACCTCCTTTCAAAAGTGATTACGATTTAAGGAAGCAGATAAGGGGTTTTGACTTTGTGATTTAGATGTTTATCCTATTTTCCCATGCAAAATTCAACAGTAACCCAAACAAAACTCCAATGAGTAAATACAATATCCATCAGTTAACGAAGCAAAATTCATGTCATTTATCCCCCTTATAATGCATGAACTTACAGCCCTAATAATCCCCATCCATTTCATTCCTCTTTGCTGCCACTTCAAAACCCCTCAAGAGAAAGCCAAATCCTCCAAATACAAAATTCTTCAAGTGCGTTCTTAAAGTTTGGTAAGTATTTTCGTGATTACCTAGTGTTTTAATACATTTTCGTGTCCATTCCATCCTATTTACACACATTAAAATGTGTTAAACCCTTAGGATAATACTATCTCCAAGGAAGTTTATCCACTCCACTCAAGAATTTAGGCTTGAAATCTGCACTTCATCTTCTCAAACAAGCCACAATTCCACTCAAGGTGAGTTCATACCCCCCATATTTTCAAGATTTTTCATGCTTTAGGGGGGGGGGGGGGGAATAAAAGTCAAAAATTGTTCATCACACAAATTTTGCATGTTTTATCTTTATGTTAAAGTATAAGCCTTTATTTGCATAAGATGTGATTATTACTAGTTTTGTACAAATATTTGTGTTATATTAGTTTTCAAGTGTAAAACTAACAAAAACAAAACTAGATCTATGTTATAAAAATCGTGAGGAAAGTTATGATTTACAAAACTATAAGGTTTTTGGAAGCTTTTCACCAAAAATATAGTTTTCCAACAAAATTGAGTGTATTCTATTTATTCCACTATTTTGTGGGTTTTAACCCAAAATATGAGGTTTGATACAAATGAAACTAAACAACATGATTACTATTTAATTATATAAAGGATTATATAAATGTTCTACACAAACAAACATGATAAACTATAATTGGTATAGTTGGAAGTCACAAAACTACATTATCTTTTCAGAAGGGACAAATAATTATTTAAAGGTATAGTTATTTCATTTACAAGAAAATGGGGGGTTTTCATTTCACGTAAATCGATTGATATTGGTTGTGAGATGTTAGGCTTCACCATACCCACCAGAGTACACATACTAAGATCTGCATTATAACCAAATTCTCTTATAGGGAGAGCGTGACACTTGTGTATAGATTTGTACGGGATTGACAACCCCGCACCTAAACTGTTAGCTACAGTTGGACCGGCAGGTATGGGGTGACAAATGTTTTAAACAATTCAGACGTCCGGAGCACGTCGTTTAGGCAACTAGTCGCATTAGTATGGTTATAATGACTCACATAGAGTATCGACAAACATTTGATTTACAGGTCAACATCTCTTCAATAGTTTTATTTACATAAAACTACGTTACACAATTTTTAGTATAATACAATTTATACATGACGAAACATGCTTTCAAATGGATTTATATACGAATAAAGCTACATATTACTGCTTTTGTGTACAACAATACTTATACATTTTGGTCTTAGGGTTTTAAGACTACAACTCATTTACAATGAAAATATTGGATTTTCTGGAAGTATACATTATCATTTTACAAGAAACAGTTACAAACTCCTTCGCATACAAAAACGCTTATGAACTCACCAACTTAATTGTTGACACTTTTCAAAATCACTTGTATTCTGTGACATCCCCAAAATCACGGCCAGAAAAAACCGATTTCATTTATGCTTTTTAAAATAATTTCAAAGTAAATCCTTTTGATTTAAAAGTGTTGCGGAATTTGTTCCCAAAACAAAATATGATAGAATAATATTTATCAAAGCATTTCATCAAGAGATGCCTTTTCATTATATAATCAAAACTCGGGATGTCATGTTCCGATACAGACCATAAAGCATAAACGATAACATTACAAGTCATTCAACAAATATATATATACAGACTTGTAATCAAAACAACTTGATGATTCAACCATATTATGCCCTCGCTCCACTACCTATAATATGAATAAAACCGAGTGGGTCAGGCTTGGGAGCCTGGTGAGCACATAGGGTTGTCAACCCACAATAAATAAATTATATTTAATTTCACAAACCAATCACTATCCCGATTACCCATTCCCGTTATCCTCACTTTACGTCCCTAAAACAACATCTATCTCAAGGGACCTAATCTAGGATTTTCATCGGGACATACATTACTGCTAAGGGGTTTCCTCAACAATAGATATCCTAAAGGCAACCATGAGGGGGATAGAGTACACCGGTGAACACATCGTTCACAACACCTACAGGTTATGAACCTGCTAGCGTTCCACAGGACTGTCTAGAAAGAGTCTGTGGTCGTTATCCATACTCCGCTGAATAACTAGATCAACAACAACAACAACAACATTGAGGCCTCTCATCTGTTTATTACACACCAACTATCTACCCATGTTCTACCCAACATATTAGTAGATAAAAATATATATTTTCATATATAGTTTAAAACCTGTATAGCATTTTCATTCAATACATATTCCACATAACAGATGAGGCACACCCACATAACACGTATTTCATAGAAAATAAATCAGATCTATGAGATAGAAGAGAGTGAATACACATTCACACACATAACCACAAAATTATACACATAACACGTATTTTGTATAAAATACTTCATAATTATGCGTTAGAAGAAAGTAACTACACACTCACTTGATCAGAAGATGATCGGACAGCACTACGACTTGTAGAAGTAGTATTCTTCGGTGAAACCGGGATCACTTCACACACCGGGTTTCTCGCGGGCAGAGTTTTGGCTCGGAAACTCTTTTCTGCTCGGGATCTTCGGGCTTCGGGACTTGCTTCGGGTCTCGGGGTTGATACCGGGGCTTCGGGGGTACTTCTTTACATGTAAATCAAGGTAATATGGGAGAGAGATGAGAGAATGAGCAACCCTAAACGGCTGGCCCTTCAAATCTATTTATAGGGCAAAACTGGCCCTTGCCACGTCGTGGCAACCTTCTTCCACGTCGTGGGCTTGGTTGTCACTGCATGCGTCATCCCAAGTTGCATCTGGGGGACTCCCGGAGGTGTTAGGAGACTTGCCACGTCGTGGTCTCTGACAGTTTTGGGGTTTTACGCCCCCGAACTTCAGAAATTCATAACTTTCGCATACGAACTCCGTTTTCGACGTTCTTTATATCGCCGCGAAGGTGAGATTATGCTCTACAACTCTCGTTTAGACTCCATTGGCTAATTTTGACTTTATTTTTAATAAATTATAAGTATATTACTTATATATTATCTTTAGTAGGCCGGGACAGGAAAATTTCGTTCGAAATTCATAACTCCTTCATCTGAACTCCGTTTCCGTCCGCTTTTCCGTCGTTGCACTAATATCGATGAGATCTTCAATTCTCATTTAGATCACTAAGTATAGATATCTATCTACCTTAAGTTCACTATTTACGTCGCGCTGGGTCGTGTTGGTTCTGTCGCGAAACTTCGATAGGTCATAACTTCTTCGTTATAACTCGGATTTTGGCGTTCTTTATATGCACGGAAACCTCGTTTCAACTACTACAACATTATCCACAAATATCAGCTTTATCTAACAGTTCATTTTGACGCTTATTTTTATTCTTAATTAAATTAAGACACACAATTAAGTACATAACACATAATACTCAAATAATACACTTCTATTATTTCAAAATGGGTTACAAAAGTTAACCTAGACTATTACATTGCTAAAAATGGCAACCCCAGAAACACAGGCGTTACAATTCTCTCCACCTTAGAATGAATCTGTCCCCAGAATCACGCATCAACAAATAAATGCGGATAGCGACCCATCATGTCACTCTCCGTCTCCCAGGTGAGATTCGGCCCATTCGTGTGTTTCCATCGGACAATCACTAACTCGACCATCTTGCGTCGCAACTTCTTTGTCTTTCGGTCAACGATTGCCTCTGGTTCTTCAATCAACCTTTTGTTCTCATCGATTCTCAAATCCGAAAGTGGAATCATGTCGGGAACTTCTCCCGTGAATTTCCGCAAATAACACAAATGGAAAGGGTTATGAATTCCATTCAGTTCTTCTGGTAGTTCAAGCTTGTAAGCTTGGTTCCCAATCCTCTGAAGAACTTTAAACGGTCCAATAAACCTTGGACTTAATTTTCCTCTTTTACCAAATCTTATAAGTCCCTTCCACGGCGAGACTTTAAGCAAAACCGAATCTCCAACTTCGAAAGTCATCGGTCTTTGCTTGTTGTCAGCATAACTCTTTTGACGATCCTGAGCTGCTAACATTCTTTCCCTAATTATTTTCAACTTTTCAGCAGCTTGATGAACCATCTCTGGTCGCATAAACTGCTTTTCCCCAGCCTCAAGCCAACAAGACGGCGTACGACACTTCTGCTCGTACAAAGCTTGATAATGTGCCATCTTAATGCTCGAGTGAAAACTATTATTGAAGGAAAATTCTACCAAAGGTAAATGTTCATCCCAGTTACCTAGGAATTCCATAGTACATGCTCTCAGCATATCTTCAAGCGTTTGTATCGTCAGTTCGCTCTGACCATCAGTCTGCGGATGGTAAGCTGTACTTAAACACAACTTGGTACCCAATTCCTCTTGTAGACTTTTCCAAAATCACGAGGTGAAACGGCTATCACGATCCGATACAATCGTCAATGGAACACCATGACGCCTTACAATTTCCTTCACGTAAGAATTCGCAAGCTTCTCCATAGACCATTTTGTTGGATTAGTGTCTAAGTCCATAACTATTTTGGTATGTACTTGACCCGATTATGAGCATGGTCCTTTTGGGTTGCCTTCACCATAGCAATATGTAGGATGAATTAAGGAAAGAAAGGTTTAAATATGATTTATTAATATATTATGAGAATAATATATTAAAGGAGAAATCATATTGTTTAATTAATATTAGTCAAGAATTAATTGATAATTAATTTTGTGGCTAAAAGAGATTAATTAAATTCAGGGACTGGACTGCAATTATTGGATAATTGAGTTATTGGGCTAAGGAATGCTAAAGGAACAAGGGGTGAACGAAATTATGATGGAAGCCCATCATATTTTCGTCCATGGCCTTATCCAGAAGGTTCCATGGGCTGCTTAGAGTTTAAGCTGTCCATTAGGGTTTTGACTGAAACTCTAGCAGCCCACACAAGTATATAAAGGACCCCTTAGGCCCCAAAAACGTGGACAACGAATTCTCTAGGGTTTCTAGTCGTTTTTGGGCAGCCTCCTTTCTTCTCCTCTTCATCCAAGTTGTATATGGTGTTTGTGACTCCATTAGAGGTGCAGCACTTGAGGCACTAAGCTTTTAAAGCCAATCCAAGCAAGGAATTGATTGTTATTGCTATATAACAATCAAAGGTAATTCTAAAAACCCTAATTCAGTTCATAATATGTTAGATCTAATATTTATAAGTCTTGGATTCAAAGCATGTACAATAGAGAAACCTAGATCCAAGCATTAGGGTTTGTATCAGCACATAGGATTGTTCTTATGCATTAAACCCATCAGTGGTATCAGAGCCTTGATTGGTTTTAGTTGTATGTGATGCTTAACTATTTTGTTTGCTTAAAATCGAGTTTTTGGCCTCTGCCCGACTAAACTCGGCGAGTCAGTATCTGGACTCGGCGAGTTGGCCCTACTCGGCGAGTCCAGGTCTGACTCGGCGAGTCAGTGCGTCAGGCAGAGGGTATTTTGGGATTTAGCTGCTGTTTTGACTTGGATTTGATGCTTAATTTGTTTTTTGAAGTTAAAATCCGATTTGTATATTAAATTAATGATTATCCTTGCCAAAACCATAGATAATTTCAAATCTTTTAAATATTGGTTGTTTATATGATAAATATGGATTATTTCAAATTATTTGGTAATTATCTAGTGACTAAAATAAAATTAGGTCAAATATAGATAATTATGAAATTAATTGTTTAATTTGAATTATTTGTTATTTGATCCCTAATGTTTTGAAATGTTTCAAAACTTGCCCTCAAGTTTTGGAATTTAAAATTTGACTAAAAGTTTAATTTTGAAATGTTAAATTCTAAAACCCTAGTAATTTGAAAAGTTCAAATCACACCCTTATGGTTTTATTAATAAATTAAAGTGCATAATTAAAAGTGATTTAATAAACCCATAAAGTTTTTGGTTTACATTTAATTAAATTAAAAGTATAACTTACTAAGTTAAACCACCTAGTATTTTAAAAGTGTAAAATACACCCTATACTATATATAACATTAAAAGTCTAATATTATATATATGTATGAGTAAACAGTCAGTCTTACCGTTAGTAGGCCTCATTCACGAAGCTGGTCTATAAGGGGTGTTTAAGGAAATTGCCTATAAAATGGCGATTGAATGGGTATCCAATCTTACCCACCGCACTCTTGACAAGTGGAGGGTCGTTAGCTGAACGGGTAGGATAGGACAGAAACCTTCCATTATAAGTATAATGAAGTACAAAGTAACTAAATGCTTTTTCAAATTCCCAAATCATAGTTACTTTAAGAAAAATGTGAAATTGTATGCTACTCCATAGAATTACACTTCGTACCACTGTCAAACGTTAGTGGAGCGTGTGTGGTTAACCGGCACATTGATTAGGTGATAGTAGCATTGGGTGCACCACGTGATTCGTATGGTTATTCACACCTTGTTTGTGATCCTCGGCATCCCAGTCACAAATAGTAGGGCATAATCGAGATTAAACATGCCATTGAAAAGTTCAATGAATCTTAAAAGATCTAGGAGTTTCAATTCATTTAAAACTTAAACTTCCTTTTCGTTTTTCATGGTGGAAATTGGTAAATCGTCATTTACCTACCTTCAAATATTCTGCAACTAGATTATGGCATCCCTCTTCTAGGTTGTAAAGTATTGTGTTGGATCCTAGCTTGATGTTTCATTTGGGTGTTGCATCAAGAACTCTAATCAACTTAACTTGAATTTTCTCCCGTTTTGCAGATGTCTACATCTTACAATGGTCTTCCCAAATCCTTTGGAACAAGCTTTCCAAATGAAGATGACGTTCCGAGATACGATCAAGGAAATGAGAGTCATGCTTCACTTCCTCCACCTCCGCCAATTGTTCTCCCTAACCCACAAGTTCAAAGGCTTGAAAAGTTTGAGCTCACTCAAGCCCTTTTGGCAAGTAAACACGAAGATGGGAAACCTATGTGTGCGCATGTCTTAGAGATGAAGTCACACATTGATAGGTTAAACATGTTGGGTGTCGAGATTTCAAGTGAGTTGGCTGTTGATTGGGTTCTTCAGTCACTTCCTAAATCATATAGTAAGTTCATTAGAGAGTACTATATGATGGATCATGACGTGACCCTCATTAATCTCACCTATTTGCTTATAGTTGCTGAATCAGCAATGATTTGGCGTGCTGGTCAAGCAAATTTTATCTGGTGAATCAAACTCCCAAACTTCAATGGACACTGGCAACATTAGAAGTCCAGAAAGAACTAAGTCTGTGATTGTCCGATGTGCTGTGCCAAAGGAGTCCATTTGCTTTTATTGCCAAGAGAAGGGGCATTGGAGACGAAGCTGCCCTAACTACCTGAGAGATCTAAGAGATGGGAGAGTCAAGACGTATGGCTCTACTTTAGGTAAAAATCCATTATCTAACTCTTTTGAGTTCCTATTCTAGATTCTTAATACATGATGTGATAAGATTACATTTTGATGTTTTGTAGGATCGAAGAAAAGAAAGGAAGCTTGAGGGAAGAAGTGAGCTGAATCTAATCATGAAGAAATGGATTTTGATCGCATTACTTGAAGAATGGATTCTTGAGCTACTACTTTGAGTTAGAATAGATTGTTAAGAAATATGTAATAACATAGTTTTTCAATTGAATTGCATTGTAAGGACAAAAACTTTTTCCGCAATAAAATGAATTTTGATTTTATGTTATTTATTTATCCTTGCAATGGCATGTATGAAAAATTGATGTTTGAATGTTTCTATTATTAGCAATAATGGATTTGATTCTTAATTGTGTTATTTGTGGAAATGTCAAAAGTTTACCAAATAGGGAGAGTTTCTCATCGCCCAAGTTTCAATTGGACAGAAACTTGGAATCATGCAATGTGTATTGTATGATGAATGAAAAACTTTCACATTTGGGAAACTTAGACCAATTCTATGACAAAGTGTCAATTGAAGGACAAGGAGATCAAGTACACAAGGTTGTGCGTTGATCAAGTCCACCACAAGAGTGACAAAGATATTCGTCATGATTTGCTAAAGTTTAGTAAATATGATTATACTTATAAGATTGAGTGTAATTCTGAGTTGATTGAAAGAGTTTCAATGAATAGTAGAACGAATAAAGAAGAATCAAGTATGCAGAAAAATAAAAGTTTCTCCTCTCTAAGAAGAAGGGAGAGTACCTTTTATTGTGTTTTATGATAAGTCTTAAAGATTAAGAACCATGTCTCAATAGATCCACTAAGTGAGTCTTAGTGCAATTGCATGTCTAAGAAGAGGAATCGAGTATTGTAGAAATGGTTAAATCAATAAGTCAATCATACTTCGTTCCAATATCAAGTCTTAGAGTCAAGATTGTGACATTGAGTGAAAAGTCTTAAGTAGGTTTATAACACTTAACAAATGTGGAATTTGGAAGAGTTTTCTTATTCTTGCGCATTTGAAATTGGTAAGTTGTGCTGTCTTGGATAAGACAAAGACCAACTAGGACCAATTATGTGAAGTGTTTTGTCTTGATATGAACTACACTAACTCTTGAATATTTTCCTTATCAAGAAATGTTTCTTGAAAAGAGAATCTTATATATCAAGGAGTCAGTGGGAGTCTTAATGGTCTTGAAAGGTTTCAAGAACAAATTGAGAATAAACCTTATAGATCATCACTAGCACACGACTTGAGGTTTACAACCTGTCGTGCTGACATTATTTTGTTTCTCTACCATTCCAATTGAGTTAATTGTGTATGTGAGTTCTACGAGTTCTCATTTAAATGCATACTAGAGCCTTAGTCGTTGGAAAGTACATTGATATGTAAGGACAAATTACTAAACTACTTGGAAGACATGGTGGACACTCGTGTTACCATAAGGCAAGAAATCAAGATTAAGAAAGTTCAGTCCATATGAGGTTTAATTTGTCACAAACTTTGGTTTTGGCAAATTCACATGGATAGGAACTCATACACCGTAAAATCTAAGTGTCATAAGATTCCCTCCTTCATAAAAATGACTGTGAGGAAATGCTTTCACTAAGAGAGATCTTAAGAAGATAGCAATTGTGAAAATTGTATTCTCAAATTCGATTATGGTTACGGCATCCCTTTCCATAGTTCGAATTGTGAGATTTGGCAGTTAGTTTGAACATTTGGAACTTAGTAACATAAGTTCTAAATTGTTTAAACACACATATGAGATATCTAAGGCAAAGGTGTATAAGTTTAAGAAACTTAGATAAAGGCTTATCGAAGCATCTGGTATTAGAAATATGAATTTCAAAAAAAAAAATTCAATAGGCATTGTTTTCTGGAAGTTCATTTGTTTTCTAAATACATGTCAAAGCTAGTGGGAGCATAAGTGTTATGCTTATATAATAATCATCATGATAGTGGGAGCATAAATGTTATGATTGTATGATTATTATGGCGAGTATTGCAAGTTAGCAATATTAATTATAGAAAACAAGATTCAATTTGCAAAGTTGCATGGGTTGAAAAGTTGTTTTGCTATAATTAAGGGAGAGAATATTATAGTCCGTTTCAAAATCTAAAGCTTAGATTGAGAAATTTTAATAAATTTAGTCAAAGGATACATAGTGTGTTCTCAAATTTCGACTATGATTACGGCATCCCTCTTCATAGTTCGAATTGTGAGAATGTGACACATAAAATATTATGGAAAAAGATTTGTAAAGTATCATATCATTATGTAAGACATTATGCATCGTGTCCCATACGCTTCGGGTATAGGATCGATTGCGAATGCTATAATATTTGACCATTCTAAAATTTTCCAAATGTCTAGCGCATTAAGAGGGAAAAAGGACTAGAATTCGTTTTGACTGAAATAATTAAACAACTATCAAAGGACGATCCAAAGTTCGCTGAGGATTGGTCGCTTGTGAGTAGTTGGAAGTATGGTATTGGATGGACCATATCGACATTATTATGAATAGATAAGATTCTATTAAGAATGAGTTGTCATATGGAAAATGTGGAGATATTTCCATATTGGGAGTTGGATATTAAGAATCTATGTCTAGATTAGAAACTTTTATGCAAGAAGGATGTTCAAAGGAATGTACTTTGAATGTGAGACTTCACGTCTATAGAATTGTCTTTTAACAAATTCCGATAGAGTACTTTGTAATTTCATTGGCCAAGTTTGGTGACTTTTGTGCTATAATTTTGCAAAAGGATCGTTGCATAAAATGTTAGAATCTAGCATATTCTAGTAGTGGCAAGAACCTTGTGTTCTTACACTAACAGTTAGGATTAAGGAATTGTGAAATAAGCATTATTGGAAAAGTTTTCAGTTGATCTATTTCACAAAGCATGGACCATTGGAAACAAAGTGTGCATGCTTAGAGCATGGGACAATTGTTGTTGTAATTCAAGTAATGAGTTGATTATCTGAAACATTAAATGATAAATAATGAGTAATCAATATGGTGGATAAATAGAAGTGTTTTATTTACTCTCACAAGTTTGAGGCCATATAGGATTAAGTATTATTGTTATGTGTCAATTTGCATGTTTTGACTTCCCGAATAACTAGTTTATTCAAACATCCACAGTCGGTCATACGTTGGAAGTAAGTATGAAGGAAGACTGTCATGAAGAGTCTGTAGATTGTCTGAAAAGTTTAGACATAGCACAAGTTTGCTGCAGAGTTCATGAGTGCTTTGATAAGATTAGAGTATTGGATTAAACCCACGCTCACTTGGATCACTTCATGGCTTTATCACGAGTGATTAGTGAGACGATAATATTATATATTCTTGAAACCAAGACATGTGAGTTGTTATTTGTTGGTCGGTTGCACATTGATAATAAGTAAACGCACCAGTAACTTGGTGTTATAAAACTTATTGTTGTGTGTGATTCGATCAGTAAATGCAAGCGCGCATTTGAGTCGAAGTTTATCCATTCCTTTTACCCAAAGTGGGATAAAAGCGATATATGTGGGCCTCTCGATGATTTAGTGATGATACCTAAGCGCTTGGCCAAGCCAGGACTAAGTTGATGTGTTCAATTGTAGTTTGTTATCAGTCGTCATAAATCAAAAGTCGGGAAACAGTATAGAGAGAATGATTAAAATTCATGTCTTATGTCTATACGGTATCTTGAGAATGGAGGAATATATAATCCCTTATCTAAAGGACACGCCATCTGATAAGATCAGAGTTGACAGCGGCTTTTGAAAGCTACGATTGCTGATCAGGTTCTGAAGTCATACGGAAAATAGTTATTAGACTTATCCAAGTGGGAGACTGTTGGATTAGTGTCTAAGTCCATAACTCTTTTGGTATGTACTTGACCCGATTATGAGCATGGTCCTTTTGGGTTGCCTTCACCATAGCAATATGTAGGATGAATTAAGGAAAGAAAGGTTTAAATATGATTTATTAATATATTATGAGAATAATATATTAAAGGAGAAATCATATTGTTTAATTAATATTAGTCAAGAATTAATTGATAATTAATTTTGTGGCTAAAAGAGATTAATTAAATTCAGGGACTGGACTGCAATTATCGGATAATTGAGTTATTGGGCTAAGGAATGCTAAAGGAACAAGGGGTGAACGAAATTATGATGGAAGCCCCATCATATTTTCGTCCATGGCCTTATCCAGAAGGTTCCATGGGCTGCTTAGAGTTTAAGCTGTCCATTAGGGTTTTGACTGAAACCCTAGCAGCCCACACAAGTATATAAAGGACCCCTTAGGCCCCAAAAACGTGGACAACGAATTGTCTAGGGTTTCTAGTTATTTTTGGGCAGCCTCCTTTCTTCTCCTCTTCATCCAAGTTGTATATGGTGTTTGTGACTCCATTAGAGGTGCAACACTTGAGGCACTAAGCTTTTAAAGCCAATCCAAGCAAGGAATTGATTGTTATTGCTATATAACAATCAAAGGTAATTCTCTAAACCCTAATTTAGTTCATAATATGTTAGATCTAAGTTTATAAGTCTTGGATTCAAAGCATGTACAATAGAGAAACCTAGATCCAAGCATTAGGGTTTGTATGAGCACATAGGATTGTTCTTATGCATTAAACCCATCACATTTCTCCTTGGCCGCTATGAAATGCGCACTCTTAGTGAATCGATCAACGACCACCCAAATCATGTCGTGACCATTCTTTGTTATGGGCAGTTTAGTGACAAAATCCATAGCAATCTCTTCCCACTTACCCATAGGCACATGCAATGGTTCTAAACTCCCATACGGTTTTTGATGCTGTGTCTTTACTCTTGCACAAGTCACACACTCAGCCACATACTTTGCAACATCAAGCTTCATCGTCGGCCACCAGTAGTAGGGTTTTAGGTCCCTATACATTTTAGTGCTACCGGGATGAATCGAGTACATGGTTTTGTGAGCTTCTTCCATCAGAAGATCTCTGACTCCTCCTGTCTTAGGTATCCAAATCCGATCTTGGAACACCTTTAGTCCATGACTGTTTACACCGAACACCAACGTTTTGCCCAAACGTTCTTCCTTTCGGTTATTCTTTTCAGAAGCTTCGCTTTGAGCTTTCTTTATACTTTCCAAAATAGTCGAGACAACTTCAATTCTCAACGCTCTTGGCCTTCTCTTTTCAAGATTGACTTTCCGACTGAGAGCATAAGCAACAACATTTGCTTTACCGGGGTGGTAAAGTATCTCGCAGTCGTAGTCCTTAAGTAACTCTAGCCAGCGTCATTGCCTCATATTCAATTCTTTCTGATTAAAGAGATATTGGAGACTCTTATGATCAGTGAAAAGTTTGCACTTCGTGCCATAGAGGTAATGCCTCCATATCTTCAGAGCGAAAACAACCGCTGCCAACTACAAGTCATGAGTCGGGTAGTTCTTTTCATGCTCTTTCAATTGTCAAGACGTATATGCGATCACCTTATCCCTTTGGGTCAGAACACAACCCAATCCAACCCCAGACGCATCGCTAAAACAGCGAAGTCTTCAACTCCATCGGGTAGAGAAAGTATTTGTGTCTCGCATAGTTTCTTCTTTAGCTTCTCGAATGCTTCTTTATGCTTATCATTCCAAGCATAAGTAGCTCCTTTGTGGGTCAAAGCTGTCAATGGAGTAGCGATCAAAGAAAAACCTTGGATAAACCTTCGGTAATATCCGGCTAATCCTAAAAAGCTTCGGATCTCCGTGGGACTTTTCGGTTGTTCCCACTTCATCACAGCTTCGATCTTCGCTGGATCAACCATTATCCCTTCTTGGTTGACCACATGACCCAAGAATTGGACTTCTCGAATCCAAAAATCACATTTGGAGAACTTAGCATACAACTTCTCCTTCTTCAAGACTTCTAACACTTCTCGCAAGTGTCTGCCATGCTCCTCTTGGCTCTTTGAGTAAATCAGAATATCATCTATGAACACTATCACATATTTATCTAGGAACGGATTACAAACCCTATTCATTAAATCCATGAATGCTGCTGGAGCATTGGTTAGTCCAAACGACATAACCAAAAACTCGTAGTGTCCATATCGTGTTTTGAATGCAGTCTTCTCTATATCCTGCTCTCTTACTTTCAGCTGATGATATCCTGACCTTAGGTCGATCTTTGAAAATAACTTGAACCTTGTAGTTGATCGAACAGGTCATCAATCCTCGGCAACGGATATCTATTCTTTATTGTTGCCTTATTCAACTCTCGGTAATCAATGCACATTCTCATACTTCCATCTTTCTTCTTCACAAATAACACCAGAGTTCCCCAGGGTGATGAACTAGGTCTAATGAAACCCTTGTCCAATAACTCCTGAAGTTGCATCATCAGCTCCTTCATCTCTTTCGGTGCTAATCGATAAGGTGTTTTTGCTATTGGCGTCGTCCTTGGTAACAAGTCTATTCTAAACTCCACTTGTCTATCAGGCGGTAATCCAGGAAGATCTTCGGGAAATACTTATGGATAATCACATACAACGGGAATATTCTGCATCACCTTCTTTTCCTACTTAGCATCGATCACGAATGCTAAGTATGATGTACACCCCTTGGTCAAGCATTTTCTGGCTTTCATTAGAGAAATGATTCCAGAATTTACACTGCGTTTATCTCCATACACCATAAACGATTCCTTCCCAGGCGGGTTCACTTTCACTATCTTCTTCTTGCACAAAATTTTGGCATCATTGGCGCTAAGCCAATCCATTCCCAATACGATGTCGAAACCATTAAGTTCGATAGGCAATAATTCCTCGTGGAACTTATTCCCACTCAGATCAATTAAGATGTTTTTCATACGATGGCTAACAGGTACAAACTTGCCACTAGAAACTTCGACTAATAAGGCATTATCTAGTCTAACAACAGGCAAAGCTAGTTTCCTACCAAATTCATGCGAAATAAAGGAGTAGTTGGCTCCAGAATCAAATAAAATTTGGGAAGGCAATGTGTTTACGAGAAAGGTACCTGAAGCGACATCAGCTTCATCTTTAGCAGCTTCCAGTGTCATCTGGAATGCTCTCGCCTTCGGCTTTGGCGGAATGTTGGGTCTAGCTGCCTCCTTCTTCTTCGGGCAGTCCCTCGACATGTGTCCCTCCTCACCACAACCATAGCAAACTTTCTTAGAGAGGGTACATTCATTGGCATAGTGCCCTGGCTTTCCACACTTGTAGCACGTGGCCACTACCTCACATTTTCCATGATGCTTCTTCTTACATTTGTCGCACCATTTCGCTTCGCCTCCACTTCCCCTCGAACCAGACTTTGAGAACTTGTTTTTCTTGTTGGACCCTGAAGTTCCATCGAACTTCCTCTTTTCACCAACTTCTATCCTTTCAAGACCCTTTTCCTTCTGCTGGGCCTCCACATTCTTAGCTGCACGAACAGCCGTTTTCAGAGTAGTTGCCATCTTGACTGTCGGACCAAAATCGGCAGGCAGTCCATTAGCAAACCTCTCAATCTTGGAGAGTTCCGTTGGCACTAGGTACGGAAATAACTTCATTTTCTCGGTGAATGCAGTATCATAGTCCTCTATGCTCATCCTCCCCTTCTTCAAGTTTTGGAACTCATTGTTCAGATCAGTCAGATCTATCTCTGAACAATACTGTACCCTTAACTGTTCCAAGAACTGCTCCGATGACATTTTCAGGGCTTCTCCTCGTGGCATAGTATCTGCCAACAACTTCCACCAACTCAAGACTCCAGTCTTCAGTTGTCTAACTGCAAAGACAGTCTTCTGTTTGTTGCTACAGTCGCAACTTTCAAATACCATCTCCATTTCGGAGATCAAATCCATTATCTCAACAGGCTTTGGGCTCCCAGAAAGACTTGGCGGCTTGGCGCCCAAGAAGTTCTTGTACATTCGCCCATCCTTGTTGTTTCTCCTTTCCGGATCGTTCCTTCGTTCTCCTTGAGTCCCAACTTGACTCATAATGCAACTATTGTTCCCTTCTTCCGATTGTTCGGGAATCAATTCGGGTTCCTCAATAGGTATGATAGGTTCGTCCCTATTATCATGCAACATCTGTCGCATTTCATCCCTTTGTTCGGCTAACATAGCCCAAATCATGGCTTGCACCCCAGCCATCGTTATTGGTTCTGGTGCTGCTGCTACAACAGGTGCTTGCTCAATCACTGGCGGTTGATTCCTGTTTTCATCCGCGTTTCCAACGCCACTCCTTGTTCTCACCATTTTTGATCTACACACCGAATAAAGTGAAATTAGATCCTCATTCACGATAGATATTCAAATCATCCTTATTACTCCGAAACATTTACATGCTAGTTCTAATAACGTAGGCATACGCTTAGAATCCTACACACATAAGGTTTCCAAATCCGGTCGGCAACAGACCGTAGATCCGAACAATTAATATCATATATGGCAACATATAACATTTAGCTCATAAAATCATTTTAGGCAACTTTCCTAAAATAAACTACTGCTCGTGTCTAAAATCCAACAGACACTTAACTCAAATTTCCACTTAGCATTCTAAGTTTAAGTCTAGAAATCCTACAAATTCCTAGTTTTCTTAAACTAATGCTTTGATACCAACTGTGACATCCCCAAAATCACGGCCAGAAAAGACCGATTTCATTTATGTTTTTTAAAATAATTTCAGAGTAAATCCTTTTGATTTAAAAGTGTTGCGGAATTTGTTCCCAAAACAAAATATGATAGAATAATATTTATCGAAGCATTTCATCAAGAGATGCCTTTTCATTATATAATCAAAACTCGAGATGTCATGTTTCGATACAGACCATAAAGCATAAACGATAACATTACAAGTCATTCAACAAATATATACATATACAGACTTGTAAACAAAACAACTTGATGATTCAACCAAACTGGCCCTTGCCACGTCGTGGCAACCTTCTTCCACGTCGTGCGTTTGGTCGTCACTGCATGCGTCATCCCAAGTTGCATCTGGGGGACTCCCGGAGGTGTCAGGAGACTTGCCACGTCGTGGCACTGCTTGCCACGTCGTGGTCTCTGACAGTTTTGGGGTTTTGCGCCCCGAACTTCAGAAATTCATAACTTTCGCATACGAACTCCGTTTTCGACGTTCTTTATATCGCCGCGAAGGTGAGATTATACTCTACAACTCTGGTTTAGACTCCATTGGCTAATTTTGACTTTATTTTTAATATATTATAAGTATATTACTTATATATTATCTTTAGTAGGCCGGGACAGGAAAACTCCGTTCGAAATTCATAAATCCTTCATCTGAACTCCGTTTTCGTCCGTCTTTCCGTCGTTGCACTACTATCGATGAGATATTCAATTCTCATTTATATCACTAAGGATAGATATCTATCTACCTTAAATTCACTATTTACGTCGCGCTGGGTCACGCTGGGTCGTGCCGGTTCTGTCGCGAAACTTCGATAGGTCATAACTTCTTCGTTATAACTCGGATTTTGGCGTTCTTTATATGCACGGAAACATCGTTTCAACTACTACAACATTATCCATAGATATCGGCTTTATCTAAAATTTCATTTTGATGCTTATTTTTATTCTTAATTAAATTAAGACACACAATTAAGCACATAACACATAATACTCAAATAATACACTTCTATTATTTCAAAACGGGTTACAAAGGTTAACCTTGACTATTACATTGCTAAAAATGGCAAGCCCAGAAACACAGGCGTTACATATTCTCAGGAAAACATTGAATAGGTAATTGATGTGTAATTTTTAATGCACTAGTTTTTTATTTATAAGTCCTAATTTATCACATCTAACCACACCTTACAGGCAGTGAACCCGATCGAGTATAGTATAGATTTGATAAGTAAGGGTGTCGAACACAAGGGGAACGGTGGTAAATTAATTCAGAATATTTGATTATAGGTTACAAAACACACGAAAGGAATAAAGAAGTAGTTTAATAAATCTCAAACGAACAATTAATTGACAAATCTCGATAAACTAAGAGGAGAACAAATCTCTTCAGGTACTTTGGTTTAGATAAATGACACCTTAAAAGCATAGACAATTGCATACACAAATTCATTTATTCATGTTCACCGATTCCTAAAATGATTAGATTCGCGTTCACTATTACTAATCCTTTAGCAAACAAGTCAATTCAAACAGTGATCAGTTGATTAAACTAACATGCTTCCTAGTGTTCAGTTCGTATCAAGCAAGACTTGTAATAGTAGTTAATCAAATTGGTCGTTCTATTAACCTCTTGTTGATGGTCATCAACCAAGGCTCACACATTAACTTACTTATTTCCAAGTTAATCCTAGTTTCGCATTCGCTATTTCTAGACTTATAATCTTGATGGTCATCAAAGTCATAAGATACAAGAAATCAAGCAGATGTTCATACAACTTAATTTACTTGACAATTAACAGCAAATAATTATCATTAACACATAAGGATCTTTTAACAAGCTTAGCAAGATAAATTAAACATAAACAAATAATTCAATATAGCAATTAGTCCAATAATCAAGGTTTCATTCAATCATAAACACAAAGTAAAAGGTTTTTACACCTAAATCAGAAACTAAACACATAATAGTATCACAATGGAATGCTAAACATGGTCACGTTAACAACCCATATGATTACCGACATGTATCCGCTCTCTAATCCTTCCGATCTCCGCTCCAATTAGCTTAACGGCCTTTCGTCCACCTTCTAGACCCTCAAAACAGCTTAACAGAAGTTAATTATCGACTAAATTAGGTTAGAAGTCGAATCCCACCCTCTGGTTAGCTGATAATCGCTTTTTATAACCCTTGGAACCAACTTACGTAGCTGGGCGTAAGTCAGATTACGCTGGGCGTACTGAGAATTATGTCGCGATGAGGACATCTGGATGCAAGCTGTTATGCTGGGCGTAACCCGTGTTTGGCCATTACGCTTAGCGTACTTAGCAATTACGTTGGGCGTAATTGACTCCTCCAGCATTTTTCTTTCTTTTAGCTTCTAATCCCTAATTCCACTCTAGTTTTTTCTTTTGCGCTCTATCGACAACTAATAGCTGCAAATCATAATTCAAAGCATTGTAAGTACTTTTTAGCTCTAAAAGAGAATAATAAAGGCTAAAATATTAAGATATAATGTATAAAAATATATATAAAAATACACATATCAAAATACCCCACACTTAGCTTTTGCTTGCCCTCAAGCAATTTACTTTTATTTTACCAATCTCGCACTAAACAATCCATTTTAAACTCAGCCATTATGTCAAGACCGCAACGCATGCATTTGTGTCTAAAATTTTCCTAAAGTACCCCCCCATACTTTAAATACTCACAATCTTCATAAACACTCGCTCACTTCTTTCGAACAATGCTCATTTTATACATCCCTCCGAATGCATCCGCAGAAAACCTCCTAACCTCAAGGTGTTTTTGGTTGAGCAACCCAAGCATACATAATCTAGAATTACAATTTATGATACCACTATGGAGCTCTTTTGAATTTCTTCACTTCTTTGATATTTGATCTTTGATTTTTGGGTATCTTCAACTTTTGAACTTCTTCAGAATTTATTCATCTTTGATCTTCATACTTTGACTTTGATGCTCCAAAAATTCTTCAAACTTTTTCTTGTAATTCTCTCTTTTTTTCTTTTTTTCTTTTTTTTAAACATGCACCTCACTTTTTCTCACTCAAAACCCTACATGCTTAAGTAGGGGCGCTCAACTTCAACATTTATTGGTTAAAGATAATAATTTTCCTGGATACATTTCTGGTACACAATGCTAAACATATTGCATCCCTCAAACTAAGCGAGGTTGTGTTTTTGTTCCATGATTTCACTAAAATAAGGGCGGCCACAAATGCACTATAACGTGTATTGGCTCAACTAAACATTTGAGTTCTCATCGGATCATCTCATACGATATTAGCAATTTTTTTTAAATTATCACTAGATTTTTCTAAATTAAACTATTATTTCAAGTTTTTAAATTTTTAAATTTCCCTAAATCTAGCAATTTCCAAACTATTATTTCATTTTTTTTAAATTTACTTTTATCGACTCCTACCCCACACTTATTTCATACAATGTCCTCATTGTATGCATAAAACTAATTAAGCACATAAAAAGGGAGAAAAAAGAACAGACTCCCCTGGGGTAGTTGTCGCGAGATCGAATGGGGCTGCTACAAGTTGCTCCAAACATTGCTGAAAGACTGGAAACTGGAACTGCTGTTTCTAAATTTGCCGATAAATAAAATTAAGAATGCTGACTTCGAAAATGTGGTGCACAAGATTGCAAACAAATGCAATGTATAGTAACCATGACGTGGGAAAGTGTCGACCACGTTGTCTCGTCAAGAATGACAGCCTCTTCTCGCGATGAAAATTCCCCCACAACATAGGAAAGTGTCAACCATATCGTGGCAGCCGGGATGATACTTCTACCTCGCGTCAAAATAAAACTCTATGGTGTGGGAACAACTCATCTATACCATAAGAGTTAAAAATAAAATGCCACTCTTCTAAATAATCGCTCACGAAATCAATATGCATCCCCCACTTATGACAAATCGTGGGTCTTGACTATAATCTTCGAACTCTCACACGACTCTTTCTAGCAACAGTCAGACCTAGCTGCTGAACTTACTGCCAACTTCTAAGGGCGAAAATTCTGCAAAGATCTAAACAACCAAAGAGCATCAACATGGAAAACAAAAATAAAACAACCTAAATTAAACTTAATTACATACCAAATAAAAATACTAATACTAAGCAACACAAAAATAAACTAAAAATAACACAAAAAATAAAAATAAAAAGGATAAACTAAATCACTCGTCATCCCCGTCATCATGCTGCTGTGTCCCAGATGTACCGGCTCCATCAGGTCGTGACTAGAATGGTGGTGGGAAAGGAACCGAGTATTGAAACCCCTGGTGGGCAAAGAATGCGGTCAACGCATCCCCATACCATTGTTGTTATCTCTCCACATGTGCAACGCGCTCTCCCAGGCTTTGAAATCCCTCGTCCATGCGCGGAGCCAGGTAACGTATATCAATCTCCGACTCAGGTCCCTGCTGTGCTCCTCGAGGAGCAGGTCTACGCCGTTGGGCTCGTCGCAGCTGTGGCTCGACTGCACCCTCCTCGTCCGCCACGTCATCTGGTCGTACCCGCAAGACACCATACTCGCCCCGCTCAAGTACATGCATCGACTCCAATAACTGAAGGCTCATCGGCCTCATATCATGAAACACCATCGATCTCGTAATCTCATGCGTCAACAACTGATAGGATCGAACTAATCGCGTGATAAAATGCCCCCCCCCCCCCCCCCCCCCCGCAAATCGGGCTATCCTCCTGAAGTCCCCTGGCCCTCCTACCCAAATAAGCGGCTAAAGCAACTGGAAGGTTTAGGTGCCTCCCTGGAGTAACAAGTGCCCATAAGAAATACAAGTATGTAGACGGCACTCTCTCACTATTCTTATGGTGCGTGAGAGATATGGAAATCAGATGGTGCAGCAATCTATATGTGGTAGACCGAATCATCTTCCCCCATGCAGTAGATGGCGTGTACACTCCCCTTGTTATCTCGGCCCAAAAAGTGTTTTCATTATAGTCATCTGGCCGGCCTGTGAGACAATCAGCAAGGAATGCCGGGAAGTGAACACTCCTCGTCTCGTCTGCTGTGTATATCCCAACTCGAGTGGCAAGCTCAATCGCACTGCACTCCCGACTCACACCACCCAGTCTGAAGGAAAAGGTTGTCCTATCATCAGGTGTCTTCCTAGGGTCATAGGAAACTAAAGCATAAAACTCCAACAAAAATTCCCGATACACAGGCTCCTGGATCCTGAACAGTCTTGCCCATCCCTGACATACGAACAAATGCACTCCACTCGCGTCCGAGTGCGTGTATTGCAAAAAAATCCCGGATCAGCGCAGCAAGTCCAGTCTGGGTCGCCTGTTCCCAGTCAAATGAAGGTGCTATGTCGATCTCCTTAGTAAGCAGCAGACTCTGATTGTTGATATATCTAGCCCGGGTTGCATTGTTTAGAGTTTACGGAAACTGTAAGAAACGGTGATCGGTCACGTCCTCGGGTGGGATGGTCCTTTGAGTTCTACGGTTCATAATCTGCACAAATAAACACCAAACAAAATAATCCCAACATTAACAGATTTAGACTGAAAAAATAATGGTGCTTGGGCATGACTGTACGCTGGGCGTACATCCAGCATACTATACGTCCAGGAAGTGGAAACTATGTTCTGCTCATTCTCAATTATAATCTATAAATCCAACAAATATATATGCAGTGGGATTACATTGGGGTAGTTAAGATAGAACTCATCTACAGGCAGTCAAACTGGGAAGGTAGTCAAAATACAGAATCAAAAGAGTGCGTACGTCTAGATGCTCAAGGACTCGTAACTGGGCAATTTCGTTCAAAGTCTCAGGCCATATTCAATCAAGTAGTTGTTCATGGTCCGTATTCAATCAAAATTATTTGTTTTTAATAAGTATTCACAGGGCCTTACGCAAGGATAGTCAAAATACGGGACCAACAGATAGCATTCGTCCAGCGAACGCTAGGCGTGCATCCACAAAGTTGAATCGATGGGTATTGCTCGGGATTAAAGCCAAATTAAGTCCTAGGGTTTAGTCTAATGGTCTGAATCGGTCTAATAAGACATAATCAAACACCAAATTCGTGTGAAATCGACCCCAATTGACGAAGGGTATAAACCCTAGAATTCTATTTAGGCTAAATGAAGCTAATGCCACTAAATTAAAAACAAATTAACGTGATATGGCTTCCGAATAACATACCTTTGTGTCGATTTCTATAAGAAAAGAAGAAAAATCGAAGATCTTGTGGGAGTATTCGACCGTCTCAGTTCGTGCGGCGAAGGAAAAATGTGAAAGAATAATAAAAAAGTCAAAGGGTAAAAAGACATAACATGTCACCGATTTACGCTGGGCGTAAGTTCAAACATACGCAGGGCGTACCGCCCATTCCGAGAAGAAGTCATCCGCGATCAAGGTTGCGTACGCTTGGCGTAATGTCAATTACGTTGGGCGTAATTTAACTGAAATTTATCCTTTTCCTTATTTGAAATTCCTTTTTCCAACTAATAAATTTGGGAACTTCTAAATATAAAATTTTTTAATTGCTTTAACAACAGCCATGACTTTCCGATGAGTGACATATTCTTTTTAAAAAAAAGAGACATCATAATCAATTGTCTTTGTCGAGATCAAACAACAATAGTAGATTAAAACCCTTGCACGCAAGAAATGGTTTGTGAAAACAACAACTTTTGGGACCCGTTAGAATATTTCCTTTGTTTTCTTCGTACCTTTAACTAAAAGTAGAACAAGAAGTGACCTAGCTAGTCAAGAACAACAAGAGCTCGGTCTTCTACTTAACCACCACAATACGCCTTGCTATACTACGCCCCATGGATTGAGTTAGACAAATCAACAAAGTAGTAGGCTAAGCAGGTCAAGAATTCCCTAATCGCTTGCATTCTCGAAACCCATGCAAAAGGTAAAGTCAATCAATGTGTACGATCCCAAATTCCTACAATTAACAACAAGAACCTTCCCGACAAGTGAAATGATATCAACGAAAATAAAACTAAAAATAACAACTAACTAAACTAAAAACAAATAACGAATAATCAAATAAACTAAATTAATTAAAAGTCGTTCCCCGGCAAGGCGCCAAAAACTTGATGTGTAATTTTTAATGCACTAGTTTTTTATTTATAAGTCCTAATTTATCGCATCTAACCACACCTTACAGGCAGTGAACCCGATCGAGTATAGTATAGATTTGATAAGTAAGGGTGTCGAACACAAGGAGAGCGGTGGTAAATTAATTCAGAATATTTGATTATAGGTTACAAAACACACGAAAGGAATAAAGAAGTAGTTTAATAAATCTCAAACGAACAATTAATTGACAAATCTCAATAAACTAACAGGAGAACAAATCTCTTCAACTACTTTGGTTTAGATAAATGACACCGTAAAAGCATAGACAATTGCATACACAACTTCATTTATTCATGTTCACCGATTCCTAAAATGATTAGATTCGCGTTCACTATTACTAATCCTTTAGCAAACAAGTCAATTCAAACAGTGATCAGTTGATTAAACTAACATGCTTCCTAGTGTTCAGTTCGTATCAAGCAAGACTTGTAATAGTAGTTAATCAAATTGGTCGTTCAATTAACCTCTTGTTGATGGTCATCAACCAAGGCTCACACATTAACTTACTTATTTCCAAGTTAATCCTAGTTTCGCATTCGCTATTTCTAGACTTATAATCTTGATGGTCATCAAAGTCATAAGATACAAGAAATCAAGCAGATGTTCATACAACTTAATTTACTTGACAATTAACAGCAAATAATTATCATTAACACATAAGGATCTTTTAACAAGCTTGGCAAGATAAATTAAACATAAACAAACAATTCAATATAGCAATTAGTCCAATAATCAAGGTTTCAGTCAATCATAAACACAAAGTAAAACGTTTTTACACCTATATCAGTAACTAAACACATAATAGTATCACAATGGAATGCTAAACATGGTCACGTTAACAACCCATATGATTACCGACATGTATCCGCTCTCTAATCCTTCCGATCTTCGCTCCCATTAGCTTAACGGCCTTCCGACCACCTTCTAGACCCTCAAAACGGCTTAACAGAAGTTAATTATCGACTAAATTAGGTTAGAAGTCGAATCCCCGCTCTGGTTAGCCGATAATCGCTTTTTATAACCCTTGGAACCGACTTACGTACGCTGGGCATAAGTCGGATTACGCTGGGCGTACTGAGAATTATGTCGCGATGAGGATATCTGGATGCAAGCCGTTACGCTGGGCGTAACCATATACTACGCTGGGCGTAACCTGTGTGTCACACCCCCAAACCAAGGATGGCGGAAACGTCAGGGGGTGGAGGACTTCATGTACAGTATCACAACAACGTGTATAATAGTGCTCAAAGTAAATACAACCATCATAAATATAATTGAAAAAGTTACACCAAAGTATATGTTTACATGTTTCAAAATCAATTACATTATGATGACAAAAATAAATTGTTGACGGTTTAAAGTCCCATCCTCAAAGCGCTGAAGTTTTCCTGTTTCACTGATTTCCTGAGAATACAAGTAGTTTTGAAAGAGTGTCAACAATTAAGTTGGTGAGTTCATAAGAGTTTTGTTTGGAGTAGAAACCGTTTTCCTTATAAAATCGATAGAGTTGATTTCCAGAAAATCCAATATTTTCTTAGTTAAGTGTAATCAGCATATTCCTATATGATGTATTAATGAACCCTAGATTGACCCGTAGATTTCCCCTATAATCGTCCAGCGTATATAAGTTATAGAAGATTTAAGTTAGATAAAACGTTGAATATAGTGGGTCTGCCCTAGGTCCACAACCCAACGAGGAACAGGAGATGAGGCGGGCACCACCAATTCTAAGCCAATCCAGACTAAATTCTTGTATGACTCAAGCATATACGCTCAACGATTATAGTTGAAGTCTAACAATGCGAAAATTTAATGTGGACTTAAATCCAAAAACCGGAACCAAACCCTAGTGTAGTGTATGAAATAGTAGTAGTGACTGTGAACATAAACTATACATATCATAGTTCATCGGATAGTGATAGTGACTAGTGAACATGAACTATGCATATTATAGTTTACCAAAAGTGGTGGTGATGGTGAATATAATCTATACATATCATAGTTCATCAAATAGTGATAGTGACTAGTGAACATGAACTATGCATATTATAGTTTACCAAAAGTGGTGGTGATGGTGAATTCCTTTCTTGTAATTAAGTTCATAGGGTAGATGAAACATAAACTATACCTATTATAGTTTATCACTTTGTTTGTAATATATATATGCCATAACTATACCGATTATAACTAGCGTGTTCGTTTGTGGGGGTATAATGGCTTAACTATACTTATTATAGTTTATCATAATTATCCATAGTGGTAATAACTCTTTTGTATGTGTAAAACCTTTAATCATGTGTTTGTTATGTAAAATAACCCTAAACTATACCTATTATAGTTTATTAATTATTTGTGTGGGTAGTGAGCATAAGCCTTACTTGTCATAATTTACCAATGTTTATATTTTAATGGATATAGCCTTGTAATATCATTTATATATTTACCATACTTGTGGAGGTATAAATCCATTTGTTTTCTGATGTATGTCTATATAAGAATACAAAATTGTCATATATTGCAACAACACATAATCACATAATGATGTATACCTTGCTCAACATGTTACAAGGTGAAATGAAATTTATAGTGTTTTTCTGTTAATAACATTTTATGTAACTGTTATTGGTAAATTTGTAGAAAAATCATAAAAGGTCCAAATCAAGTTCTGTAACTTCTGAGAGTTTGAAAAATGAGTCTAGTTTGTTCATAATTTTTATTATAATTTTTAATGACCTCTTACTTGTGTGAAAAAGTCCATAATCACAGACTGGTCCGGATTGATGTTTGAAATGATAGGCAGTTTTGTAACAATCACCATAAATTGTAGAAAAATCGTATGGAGATGTGCAAGTAGTCATTTTAAAGCTAAGAAGTGGAACTACATGCACCTAAAACAGTTTTGAAAACTAAAATGTTTAAGTTGTCCAAAACAGTCCGTGAATGAAGTTGAACTTTTCTGATGAAGGCTGTTAGAAAAGTTTAGTTATGTTCTTGGTGTTTTAACTTGTATTCCCCCCCTAAAAACTTGAGAAAACATGAAAATGTAGGGGTATGAACTCACCTTGAGTGATTTCAGTAGATAAGTGTTGAAGAAGAGAAGTGTTCAACCCAAGAACACTTGAAGAATCCCTTGAAGATTCGAAGCTCTAACACAAATATAATGGAGTTTGTGTAAGATATCCATGATTTGAGTGGAAATAATTGAGATAATCATAAAGAGAATGGATTATGCTTACCAAATGTGGAGGAAAAACTCAAGATCAGCCCTGGAAATCTCGAATTTCTAGAGAGAGAAAGTGAGAGAGAAAAGAGTTTGATCTTCTTGTGAAATGAGAGCAAATGAGAGAAGTGAGGAGAGAGGATGAATATTCAGCTCTCAAAAACGTGGGAAAGAGTGATGATTGAGTGGAAAGGACATTGATGTGACCTAGGTAAGGTGGGGAGGTGTGGCTGGTCATAGAGTGGGTGTGGGAGTGGTTGCTTGTGTCATAAGGTAAAGCAAAGTCAACACTCCACCTCTTTGTACTTTACCCACTTGCTTTTATTATTTAAATAAAGATTTTTATGAAAATATGATTAAATTGTGAATATTTAGGGTTTATTATGTTAAAATATGATTTTGGGTGAAAATCCCGCGTTAAAATAATCAAAAACAGGCCTTAAACGCAAAACTACGCGAAAACCGGGAGAAAATGAGTTCCCAGCGAGACCTCTCGGTCCTAGGCCGAGGTTCGGTCCCTAGGCCGAGGCTCGGTCCATGCTGAGGATTGTAGCCGGAAACAAACAGAGGGAAACGAAGGAGCGGGGAGCTCGGTCCGAAGTCATAAGCGAGGGCTTGGTCCTCGGTCCTCAGAAGGGAAGGTTCGGCAAGCCATCAGAAGGGAGGGTTCGGTTAGTCATCAGAAGAGGAAATGGTCAGAATCGAAAGGTGCCGAACGTTCGGGTTCGGTTGAGCAGCCTTCGACTCAGAAGGGTTCGGTTCTTAGAGTGAGGTTCGGTTCGGTTCAGCAGCCTTCTTCATCAGGAGGGTTCGGTTCCTAAGGGGACTTTCGGTTCCTAAGAGGACTTTCGGGTCCTAAGAGGGGTTTCGGTTCCTCATGCCCGTTTTTCGTGTAGACTTCCGTTTTTGGGCTGTTCTCGCCAAATTCGAGGGTCGGGATGCCCCGAGTGATTATAGAGAGTTGGGAGAGATTTCGAGAGAGATTTGAGAGAGATTCCACATACTCAGAGAGATTTGGGAGAGATTTGACATACTTGGGGAGATTTCACATACAAAGAGATATTTGGGAGAGATTTCACATTCTTAGAGAGATTTGGGAGAGATTTGACATTCTAGGAGAGATTTCTCATTCAGAGAGAGATTTGGGAGAGATTTCACATACTTAGAGAGATTTGGGAGAGATTTGACATTTTTGGAGAGATTTCTCATACAAGGAGAGATTTCACATACTTAGAGAGATTTGGGAGAGATTTGACATTCTTGGAGAGATTTCTCATTCAGAGAGAGATTTGGGAGAGATTTGACATTTTTGGAGAGATTTCTCATACAAAGAGAGATTTGGGAGAGATTTCACATACTTAGAGAGATTTGGGAGAGATTTGACATTCTTGGAGAGATTTCTCATACAAAGACAGATTTGGGAGAGATTTCACATACTTAGAGAGATTTGGGAGAGATTTCTGATAAGAAGAGATGGAGTGAACACGATTGAGAGAGGTTTCATTGGTGACCTTTTTGAGTGTCCGGCTTCGCAATGCAGGGTCCGTAAGCCCCGTTAAGCCTTGTTTAAGGATCTTGCATACTCCCGATGAGTATGCAACATTGTTTTATCGGTTTGTCTCGCCACGTACCACAGTTTTAGGTTAAGGAAATCTAGATGTACGCACTTTTCAATTTATGATTTCTCATTAGAATAGAGAGTTGTTTAGAAATTACATAATGTAAACTCTAATACTCATGGTAAATTGAGTTGACCGGTTTGACTTGTTGACTTTAGTTGACTTTGACTTGACCGAAAATTGACGGTTGTCACACCGTGTTTGGCCATTACGCTTAGCGTACTTAGCAATTACGCTGGGCGTAATTGACTCCTCCAGCATTTTTCTTTCTTTTAGCTTCTAAGCCCTAATTCCACTCCAGTCTTTTCTTTTGCGCTCTATCGACAACTAATAACTGCAAATCATAATTCAAAGCATTGTAAGTACTTTTTAGTTCTAAAAGAGAATAATAAGGGCTAAAATATTAAGATATAATGTATAAAAATATATATATAAATACACATATCAGTAACCATAGAAGTTTTTGAGGGATGGGACGTCGTCGCATCTCGTTATTCATGTTTGTCGTACACTTTTAATATCATGTAAATACTGGTTTCGTGAACAAAAATGTGAATTTATTTAATATTCAATGTAATGGTTTTGATTCTTTGATCTCTATTATTCAATTGTTATGATATTATACATGAAGTCATCCGCCCCCAGACATTTCCGCGGTTCTGGTTTGGGGGTATGACAACAGATACAAGGCCCGAAATCCAGTTAAGGCCGAAAGTCCAATGGGAGTCCAAATCCAAAAGAAGGCCCAAAAAGAAAAGAGCCCAATCATAGCGTACACCCTGCGTACCCTTTGTACGCACCGCATACCTGCGTTGACCCGACCTTCAGTATGCTGACCCAATACAGTAGCGTACTACGGTGTACTCCTGACGTACTCACCAAAGTCCTAAATTCCAACTTAGATTCTTATTCCCTTAAGACCTTTTCATCAAACTTCAGATCTAAGTCTTATGGAACGTCTTAATCCTTAAATTCGTGAAGTTGGAGCCTTTGCATGGCTCAAAAGAACCCAAACCTTACTTTTGGCATTCTACTTTCACCAAATGGACCTAAACACTTGTATGGATGATCCACAACCATCAAGATGCTAACTTTATGGACTAGAGACCTCAAAAACATCAACAGAAGCAACTCCTAACTTCTAGAGTGGAAGAAAGACACTAGATCTTTTCATAGGACCAAAAAGGGACCAAAACCTCATAAAGACTAGATCTAACTATACAAGGAGCAAGTTCCAAGCTTTATACCTCAATGAAGCTAGAAATAGTGTGTGAAGTCTGGATCTAAAAGCTCTCCTTTGATCAAGGCTCCTTCTTCCAAGCTCTTCTTCCTCAAATCTCACCAACACACACTAAAAACACACACAACAGGGTCAAATTTCCTCAAGTGGGGTTAGGGTTTCGAAATGGGACTCAAAGGGCTATGAAGGTTGAGAAATGCGAGAATCAAGGTTCATAATGTTGTTTAAATAGGGTCCAAACCCTAAATTTTAAGGTATGTCCCCTGCATGCGTACGTCCCGCAAACTCCCATGATTTCCAAAATTGGCAAAATTGTCCCCTAGGGACCAAATCTACAAAATATTTACATACCAAGGGTCAAAAATGAAAGTACCTTGAAGCGGGTGATATAGTTGGGTTTGGGTGTTTGATGGGAAAAATGGAATTTTGTCTATAAAATAGCTCTTATTGGACCTAGAATCAATAAGGAAGGGTAAATAAATAATTTAGAAAAAACTGCAAAAATGGTCCCTAGGGTATGCATTTTTTCTGACGTTTGGTCCAAACCTTGATTTTTTTGGATTGCGGTCCTTTTGAGCTAGTTTTTTTTGGTTTTGGTCCCTCAGAAAATTAAAAACACTAAAATGCCCTTTTATTTTTATTTTACATTTTTAATACTTATTTTTATATTTTATTAGTTAAAAAACAACAAAAGGACCCACATTTCTCTCTCTCTCTCTCTCTCTCTCTCTTTCTCTCTCTCCCACACACAACTGCACACCTTCACGCTCAAAAATCTAAACCATGAACTCCACCAAATCACCATCACACACACACACTCATTATCAATTTTTACAACAGATTCCTAGTCATATTTATTGCGATTGATATCTGCAATCAATTTATCATTGTAACTACAATCGATTCCAAGATGACTTTTGCAAGCCGGTTTCTACCATCAGACCCGTGTGGACAAAATTTTCAAGCCAAAAAGGGAGTTATGTTCGTTGTAAGAGAATCAAAAAAAAAAATGGACCACCCTCTCACCGGAAAATATGGTGCATCTTTTCTATGAAAACCTCAATCTGATAAGAACATACTATATGACTCACACATCAAAAACCAGGTGCAATTTTGGATCTAAAACCTAAACCTGAATCAAACCTCATTTATACTAAGCCTTGTTTTGATTGATGGTTTTTTTGACACCGTCATTACTTGAATCAAATTTCATTTTGATCGTCCCTTCATCCTCCTTCACAACAATTACTTGAAAATTGATTTTTGAAACCAAATCCTAATTTGAATAGAATTCTGATTTGAAACCTAAACCCAAACTTGATCTGAAACAATTTATGATCTAAAACTTCCTTTTGTAAGTTTACAGGGTACCAATCATAAACACGCAGACATTTAAAACCTAAAACTAAATTGGCTTAGTATCATCTATAAACCCACCCTCATCATCGTTACCTCTATTTCCACTGTCCTTGATATTGTTTTCATTAGGACCTCAAAGTTTCATAGAGAGACAGAGACGTAAGAGGGACAGAGAAGGGTGGAGGAGATGAGAGGCGAAGATTTGGGTGTTGTGGGATGGTGGGCTGAAAATGTGATTTGATGAAGAATCTCATGAAGAAGATAAATTGCAGAACCTATAAATCATTTTACTTTAAAACTAGAAATAAAAAGCCGATCAAAATTCTGAAATCATGAAGATCATTAAGAATTTGGGTTTGTTCTTTATCAAAAACCAAGCTAGAAGAAAGAAGAGACCACATATAAATTCACAGAAGAAATTGTTGGTCGTTTGCTTCATCAAATTCACTTTCCTACCGTTAATGCTTGTTACCATAGATGCTAGCTTTGATTGACGAAAATAAGAGAAGAAAATAAATGAGGAAATGGGGAAGTAGAAGTGTATGTATGGTGGAATCCATGGTTTTGATTTTTTAGTGTAGGGGTGTGCAGCTGGGAGAGAGAGAGAGAGAGAGAGAGAGAGAGAGAGAAGTGGGTTCTCTCTTCTTTTTTACTTAATAAAATATAAAAATATGTATTAAAATGTTAAAATAAAAATAAAAGGGCATTTTAGTCTTTTTAGTTTTCTGAGGGACCAAAACCAAAAAGAAAACTAGCTCAAAAGGACCTCAATAAAAAGAATCAAGGTTTGGACCAAACCTAAAAAAATACATACCATAGGGACCATTTTTGCAGTTTTGTCAATACTTTATCTTAATTATTAAATTACAGTTATTTATTGTGTAGCAATTTGATGAAGTCTCGATACCACCGACTTGGCTCTGTGGATTTCATTTTGTCGGTTGTTCATGTGAGTTCTCATGAACATACTTATTATGTGGAATATATGATTTTTGCATGTAAGACCACAAAAATCCTCTCAAGGGAAAGTGGTCATGAATTAAGCAACTAGAGAAAAGTCTCACATAGGGAGTCTATTTGTTTCGGTCTGGATGGCCATGTACGGATGGTAGCAGGATGGATTACTAGAGAATAACATCTTAAGTGAGGAAGTTCTAGTTCTACCATATGGGGTAAAGGATTATGCTGACATATATTATGGGAAAGAATGTAAAGTGGTATGTGATTATTACTTGATATTTATGTGTATGATGTGAATTGCATAAGTGTAACACCTGTTTTCTAGGATGGATCAATTGAAGATTGGAGTAATCAATGGTAAGATTTTTGTGGCAAGAGGAGTGCCACAAAGTGGCAGCAACAGCAGCTCAAGCCCATGATATTTTAGGGTTTCTTCCATATTTAAGCACCTAATCTCAAGGATTAGGGAATCTTCTTCAGCCTCCAACCCTTCATCACAAAACCTTAGCCTCCATGGATTTTTCAGAGTCTGTCTTCTTGATTTGGATCTATTCTTTGGATTGTGGTAAAGCTTGAGGGAGAAGGAAGTTCACATTAGTGCAAGGAATTAAGGAGCTAGTTTGGATCCATCATTCTCTTCTGATTTCTGAGCTATTTGAGGTATAAAGTTCATACCTTGACATTCCTTCTTCTAAATTCAAGTTTGGCGTCACTTTTGGTGGTTTTGGTCCCTTCCATAGACGCTCTTGGAGTTTGAGGAACTCCAGATCTTGTTATGGTCCTTTTAGGTCTCCAAGCTTCTAGTAATTTAGAAAAGATCCATGGTTACAGTTACTTGTGTCAAAGTTCGATATGTGTCCCCATTAAGGACTTATTGGTTTTAGAATTGTAGATATTGCCTTGTGGTGGAGTCCTAATGGATAAAGTTGGAAACTTTGTCCATTAAGTCATTGAAAAGGACTAGATCTGAAGTTATGGGTTTAGATCTGTAAGGGTTAAACTCTTAATGAAGAATATGGAAATTTTCCAATTTCGACGATGTAAAAATGGGCTTGCCACGACATGGTGGTTCTCAGCTTTACAGCTGCTTTGTCCTGATGTGCCCACAACATGGCCAAGAGATCTCTACATTGTGGTGAGTGATGAATTGGTTAACCGTTGACTTTTGTTGACTGTTGACCGTTGACTTTTGACCAATTTGACTTTGGTTCAAACTTGAAGGACTTGGGTTACTAATTTATTTGTATTTTGTGCCAACCTATTCGTGGAAGTGATCAATGCAGGGAGTGATGTCGCTACTGTGTTTCCTTAGGTCTTCTATTCAGGTGAGTTCCCTCACTATACTATGTGTTACAATATATATCCTTATGTGTCAGGATATAGGAGTAGGGGTATGTTGGTTAGAGTAGCAATAAGTAGGTAATCTTCTGTAGAGTGACCTAGGGGATATGTGTAGTCATGTATGATAGTCTGAGAACTCTTGATCTAGGATTTCTTTCCTGTTCCTTATTTGGTTGTGGCTCAAGAATGGGATCACCTGTTTGAATGTCTATCTCACCTCTAGTTACATATACCTATGCATTCCTTAGAGATCTTTCGGTAGTGGTGTAGTGTCCTGTATGAGGCCTGATATGCGGTAGTGAGCTGTAGTATAGATAGTTGCATGTGTTTATGTGTTTACTTGATTGCTTGTTGTTACATATGTCAACATATTGGGTGTAGGGTTAAGATGGTCCTGCTTTTTTTTGTAGGCCAGGAAACCCAGGCAGGCCAACGATGTGTTTTAGGCCAGGTGTAGATCAACTGTATGATGATAAAGAGGGGTCCAGGTGTACTGTAGGCCTTGTGTTGCGGTCCTGTCAGACTGTAGGCTCAGGAGAGCGGTTTAGGAATTTTGTAGGCCTTGCGAGGCAAGACAAATAGATTGAAGGCTCATTTGTGCATGTATTATATGTATATTGTGGTGTGTGGTATTTTGGAGGAACTCACTAAGCTTTGGCTTACAATTGTGGAATAAATGTTTTTCGGTACCATTAGTAACCGTGGGAGGACGAAGGCGTGACTGTACACACTCATCCGCAACAATGGAGATTATACGTTATTTATATTACTTTGATTTTCAAACAACTGTATTTTGGAAGAAATAGGTTTTCATAACTTGGGTTTTATGTAAATGGTGATTTTACCCATTTTAAAAATGAATTTTTTTTCTTGTCAAAATGGGACGTTACAATAAGATCTGTATAATGGGCGAGTGTTTCCATTACTCACTAAGCCCTAGGCTTACAATTTCTACTTAATGTTTTAGTTTCAGTTCCTTCAGGTTTGAAGGACAAGGAGTTGACATGACTAGGATATCTGTGTAACACCCGATTTTTCAGGTACATTTATTATAATTAAAAGTCTTAATTTTATTTTGGAAAATTGGTCCTACTCGGGGCGTAAGTAGTCATCTACGCATGGCGTAGGTTAACAAGTCATTACAAGGACTTAATGCTCTACGCAGGGCGTACTAATGGCTACGCATGACGTAGGAGCGTTGGATCTAAAACCCTAATTGGGGATTTTTTTAGCCCTATTTAAAGGCTTTAAACCCTTGAGAGCCTTCTCATGCTCAACCTCCAGCCTCTCATATTGTAACTACGAAACCCTAGCCCCTTAGTGTGGATTATGAAGCTTTCGAGTGATACTTGTGTGTTTTGGTGAAGAAGTAGGCCATTGAAGGAGTACTTGGTGAACCTCAAGCTTATAGATATCGACTTTGCTCTTCTTCAACATTTTCCAAGAGGTAAAAAGCTTGAAACTTGATGATTTCTTTGATAACTCTAGTTAGTTGTGAGTTTTATGAGCTTTTTGTCCAGTGACTTTGGTCCTAGTGAGTATGATCTACTCCAGACCTCATAAGTGTCTTTCTCTATCATTTCTAAGGTTGAAGAGTGTTAAAAATGGGAGCTTTTCTGCTCCTATCCTTTCATTCATGAGTTCTTGAGCTTTGAAGTGTGTTTTGGACTTAGGGATTGGTATTATGCTCCATTCAGCCATGCAAAGGCATAAAGTTGAAGACTTTATCACTTAGGATGTTATTTGGGACCAAATATGAGAGTTAGACGTTTGTTCCTTGTGAATTAGGGACTTAATAAGAAGTTGTAAATATAGAGCATTTACGCGGGGTGTAATCTTGGCTAGGCAGAGTGTAGCCTGATTTTGTCCTGATTCCATCCAAATGATATGTTGGGCGCAGATCAAGGTACACATGTTGTAACCCATAAGTTGAGTTTTGATCAAAATGGGAATTAGGTCAGGTTGGGTGGACTATGGCCATGAAAGGGTAAAATGGTCTTTTACCCAAAAAGAAAGAGTAATTATGGAATATAACCCTTGGGTGTGAATTATTGCTTTGATTTCTAATGAGGGTCTTACGGTATATTGATTAGCACGAGAAGTTCCAATTTCGACAACTCGAGTGTGAGATTTGTTGTCTTCAGATTAAGGTGACTTTTCTCATTGTACTCGTAAGTCGAAGGCACTAATGCCAACCCACAGGATTGTGCTAGTTATCTTTGTGACTCTTGTTTGTTATGTTGTGTTGGGCCATTTGTATGTTGGGTTAGGCCCATTATTACTCATGTTGGGATGGGCCCATTTGTATGTTGGGTTGGTCCCATTAGTATTTATGTTGGGCTAGGCCTATTTATATGTTGGGTTGGGCCCATTTATATGGTATGTGGTATTTTGGGAAATGTACTAAGCTTTGCGCTTACGCTTTAGTGGTTTAACATTTTCAGGTACTTCCAGCTCGAAAGAGAAGGGCCCGACGTGATCGCACAACATCCCCCATGATTTTATTATGCATTAACTTTTGATTTCAGTCTGATGTTGAGAATAGTTTGTACTATGGTTGTTTGGAACAAATTGGTGTTACTTTGGGTGTTTGAAAAATAAAATTTTACCGTTGTTTTTGGGACGTTACAATATGGACGTTCTCGGAGTCACATGACATCTAGTTTAACCATTCTATGTTATGTTATGGTTTTCAAAACAAGACTTATCTTCTGCATTTTTATTACGATTATGTAGGTGTAATGTGTGAAACGTCCCGAAATTTTAAAGCAAGATTTTCATTTTTATTTATTTTAAAATATATGTCTAATTTTTGGAGGATTTTTGCTTGGCCACGACGTGGTGATTGAGGGACCACGACGTGGCATCTTTAGGTTAAGTAATGTGTATTTGTTAAGCACCACGACCTGACAAGGCCTTGACTATGACGTAGTGGTTATTTTGGTGCAAAACCCTAGATCTTCGGGTTTATGCCCTATTTAAAGGCACTGACTCCTAGGGTCGAAGGAAGAAGGAGTCCATTTTGGTGCTTGTGTGCTTGGTTCTAGCTTAGATCTTGCATCTTCATCACATTTTTGGTCTTTTAGTGGTATAAAGTCTTTACCTTGCACATTAGATCTATAGATCTAGTTCTAGGTCATTTTATGAGCTTTTTGGTCCATATCTTCTCGTTTTTGGAGTTTGAGTGAACTCCAGAACCTTTGTGTGCCTTGTTCGACTTTTGGACCATGGTGGTGGTTAGAAAGGGGATTTTCATGACTTAGTTTAGTGTCCATGCAATAGGTGCAACCATTAAGAGCTTAGGACTTGAGATCTTGCCTTATTGGGATATCTTAATGGATAAAGTTGGAAACTTTATCCATCAAAACCATGGGAAGGTTCAGATATGAAATTTGTGGCTCATAGGGTTAAAAATTAAGAGCTTAATCCATTAAGCTGTGAGAGACCAATTCCCACGATGTTGGCAATTTGCTTGCCACGATGTGGTGGATGGTGTCACCATGTCTTTTTTGTCGTGTAGCTGCCACGACGTGGTCTATAGATAGCCTTGATGTGGAGGTCAGTTGGGGCTAACTTTGACTGTTGACTTTTTTTGTCAAGTTTGACTTTTGGTCAAAATTAGAGAGGTGTTGAGCTATAGTCTGAGGTTTAGCTTGTGATTGGTTTAGGAGGTTCGTGTAGTTGTTTCTGCAGGACTTTGAGTAGTAGATTTTAGCTCTTTGATTTAGTGAGTTTTCTTATTGCATTACCCATGTCATAGTATATGCATGCCAGACCAGTTGGGTCTTATTTGCTTATTGTTGTTATATATGTATCTGAGTTGCCGATAACTCCAGGACTTTTGATAGTCTATAGGGTTGCCGATAACCCACATGGTTAATAATAACCCATAGGGTTGTTGTGATCCCATAGGGCTGCTAATAGTCTCGGTTGCTGATAACCCATAACTGATTATAATGTTGTGATGTATGTGATATTTTGAGGGAACTCATTATGCTTCGTGTTTAAATTTGTGGTTTAAATGTGTTTCAGCTACTTCAAATGATCGTGGGAAGATGAAAGCTTGACTGTACACACTCATCAGCAACTTTTGTGATTCTGCATTATTATGATACTCTGATTTTGGGATGACTCCTATTTTGACACTCAGGGTTTTTCTTTACTTGGTTTTATGGAAACAATGTTTTTACCTAATTTAAAAATGAAATACTTTTGTTGTGAAAATGAGACGTTACATTTTATAATTGACAAAATTGCATAAATGGTCCATATGCTTGTAAATTATAAGTGGTTTTAGTCCCAAAATGTTTGGTGGTGCACCAGTTGTCCGATTTTGGATACTTTGTGTGATGTCGGTCCCTATGGTTGACATCTTGTTGTGATTTTGGTTAATAACCCGCCTAAATTGATGAATATGCACCTAAAATAGTTATTTTAATTTCATTTTATTTATATTCTTATTCTTTTAGTTAAAAAACTAAAAGGAAATCCCACCCACCCCACCCAACACTACCTAAGTCATCACTCATACCAAAATCTCTCTCTCTCTCTCTCTCTCATTCCCTCTATCTATATCTCTCTCTCCACCAAAAAGAAATACCACCTCATGAACCTCCGATTGCCACTACCTTTAACCACCTCTAGCTCTACCTATATTTTAGATGAAAATGTCCCAAATGCCATGAAAAATCCAATCTCCAAGAATATGATCCACAAATACAATCAACTTATAATTTAGCACAACAAGCAATTTCCCATCTCGAACGCCAAAAAGAAATTGGTATAATCCTTCAAGAAACGGAGCTAGTTGATACCCAATTGTTACACTCATAATCTCCAACCATACTTCACTCTCTCTTTCTTTCTCATACATAAGTGATGTTGATTTGTAATGGATTGCATATTCTCCGACGAGTTCAATTCCGACCGTACATTTGTTTGAGTTTGTCTCCTTCATGTTGAAATCAAAGCACAAGAAAACCACATATCGGAGAAGTGCAAAAAAAAAATCAGATTGAATCTATAGGTATGCGTATGCATGTGTTTTAATCTATAGGTGTGTATGTACAAAAGTAGTACGAAGAAAGATAAAGAAAATGAGAGGGTACAATAGGGGTAGAGTGGGAAAAAAGGAGAAGGCCACCAAAATCCGGGAAGTATCGGCTCTCGACTTCGCTGGAGAAAACCACCAAATCTGATTTTTTGGTTTTAGCACACTAGTTTTCTCTTGTCGTCCATGTTTTCCGACGACTTCAACAGTCGATTCCTTTTGTTTCACCCGAACGCCAACAAAGGAAGATAACAAATTTCTGGCTGGTACTTATCGAGGCTGTAACTCCTCGAAGAACAAGACTTGCCTCAATCATCTATAGCCTTTTGTATAGAGACGGAGAGGGAGAGATGGGTCCACCACTAGGGGAATCTAGTTAATCAACGTGTTTCGAATTTCAGTGAAGTCTTTCAACACCGGTGGTAGTGGTGTTGATTGGTGGCGTTTTGGGGGAGAAGAAGAAAATAAAAAGAGATGAGGAGGAGGGTGGGCCATACTCTTATTTTTAATAACTTAAAATCATTAAAATAAATAAAATAACAAATAATAAGGGTTATAATCGCATTTTTAAGTGTATAAGGACCAAAATCATTAAAAAGATCTAAAATTAAACCACTTATACATCACCAAATTTTTTTGGATTAAAACCACAGTTTTTTGACAAGCATAAGGACCATTTTTGCATTTTTGTCTTTATAATTTTTACCCAACTTTGATCGACCATAACTCCTCATACAAGCCCGAAATTAGTTGACTTTTTTTCAAGGTTGTAACCCTATATCTTGACTACAATTTAGGCTAAAAAAACAATTAAATTGGTTAAGAAATAGTTTAGTTACATAACCCTAAACATAAACTATTAGGGTTGTTGGTTTTTCCTAACCAACAATTTTGATTTTATATCTCATTATAATGGTAATCTAAATCACTAGATAATGTGAAAATACTACCCCAAAATACGAAAAACAACAATGTACTTAGAAGTGCGGTTTTTTTGCGGCCTTGGAACCGGAAACCAAAACTGCTCCGGAACCGAACTTGTATTTTTATTTTCCGTTTGGTTTTAGATTGATTTTCAAATTTTTGATTCTTAGTTATGTTTCAATCTTGGAATAATTTATATATTTTATTGTTTGATAAAAGAATTTATTTGGAAATAACAAAACTAAGGAATACAAACTCTTTGTTTCCATAAAAAGAAATATTTTTTGCAAAATCGTGTTGCTGGAGTGGAAATAGCAAATATCTGGTCTGAGGAGACGAATGGCGTCTTCCAGAGGAGGCGGCTGCGGCCGTCGTATGCCACTCTTATAAGCCCTACAGTTGTACCCTTCCACTTCCAGAGATCAGAAGAAGCAAAGAGAAGAAGAGGCTTTCTACGCCAACCTTCTCTCTCTCTCTTTCTCTCTCTCTCCGTCTTCTCTCTCCTCTCTTCAAATGGAAGGCGGTGGAGAAGAAGTCATCATGCCAATCCATGATCCTGATGTCCTCCCCGTTGGTTCGCCGGAGGAAACGATCATGGATCCTCACTTCGACAATCAGTCTCCGGAATCCGATGAACTTCCCCCTCCTCATCCTTCGGCCGCCGATACCGCCACCCTAACGGATGAGCTTCGGGACAAGATCATCAAACAGGTATGCCAAATTTTTTGAATATGTAATATGTGATGGTGCTTGGGGTATCTTATAGGGTTTTAGGATATCCGGATATCGATTGAATTCGATTTTGGCTCAAATCATCTTCAAATTTGTGCCTGTGACTAGGTTGGTTTGTGCAAGCTTGTAAGTATCCATTACTAGTTACTTGATAATACGATCAGGCGCAACATGCCTCGATTAATTGCGCTTTCTTTCCATCGATTCCTTGTCTGTGTATGTGTTATATTTCTGTTTGTGTATATACTTGATTTTTCCAATTTGTGCTGGTTTATAGCTATTAACCTAAAAAGGTAGTTGCTCTTCTTCAGAAAACGACATGATACCTTATTCCATGACAATATAATCAACCCAAGGGTGCTTATTGTCCATTGATGCAGAACATTGATGTATCTAGTTTAGTCTACTGAGGACCACATTGTAATTCCTTTTTCTTTGGTATGATGCTCGAATTGACAGTGTGTTTAGATTCTGTTTCGTTTCTACTTCATGACCCTAATGGGGACATGACTTAATCTCTAAAAGCTGTATATGTGTGCATTATTTTGACTCAAACAACAAAGAACAGATTGTTTACAGATTGTGAAACACAATAGTAAATACACTCTCTTTATGCACAGGTGGAATACTATTTCAGTGATGAAAACTTGAGAACAGACAAGTTTTTGTTGAAGTATCTTGCAAAAGATGAGGAAGGCTATGGTAAGTAATTCACTTCACTACTTAATTGACTAAATTTCACAATCATCTCCATAGAAATGACACACTCTTTCTTGCAGTTCCTGTTGCAGTTATTGCTTCTTTCAAGAAAATGAAGAAGCTCACACATCACAAATCACTGATTGTGGCTGCACTTAAGGAATCTTCTCTTCTAGTAAGTTACACAATCTTTCTTAATTTCAAATCATAATCATCCTAAACATAGTGTTATTAGTTTTCAAAGCTAGATTTTTGATGTTTGATGGATGCAGACATTAAGTTCAAATGAGAAGAAAGTCAAACGAGTTCATCCATTCCCTTTGACCGAGGCTTTGGATCCAGAGGTATACACTATACAGTATACAATATACTCCACCTTTTTCATCTCTTTTATAAAAACTTAAAAAGTTTTCTTTTTAGCATAATATGTAATGAAATAATTCTTTCTTTATACCTATAGCTATGCACTGTTTTGGTGGAGAATCTTCCAGAAGATCACACAGTAGAGAACATGAAGAAGATATTTAGCCAAGCTGGAGTGTATGCTACTTTTTTTTATATACTTTTATTTTTATTTTTATCTTTTTACCTTTTATGTGTCAGTTGTCTTATATTTACTAATGCTGTTTAGTATCAAGAAAATTACTATTCATGAAGAGAATGCTGCAAAGGAGCAAAGGAAATGCAGTATTGAGGAGAAGCTTCTAAGTGGAAAGGTAAGGTACATAGTTTTTTTCTTTTATTTTTTATTTGAATTATGTATTTTATTTAAAATCAATGTTTTTTTTAATTGGTGTTTGCAGCTGCATGCAGTGGTGGAATACAACACTGTTGAAGCTGCTGAGAATGCTGTAAGTTTGAAGCTCTCTTCATTTTTAATTTCAACTCCTTTTATAATATTTATTTATATGGTTTACATATTTATATTATAATAATTATAATTTATGGTGTTTAGGTTGCGACTTTAAACAATGAGCAAGATTGGCGACATGGCATGCGAGTGAAGCTTCTCAAACGCAAGGTAATTCATTTTTTTTTTTATAAATTATATTTTTAATCATTGATAATTATGATTTTACTAATAACAATTAGGTCAAAATTGCACAAAGAAAAAAAGGACATGATTCCGAGAAGAAAATTAATGTTCAAGTGGATCCACATCCACCAATGGAAAAAGAAAACCAACAATCAAGTGAGCATCATGATGATATACCAAATGAAGAGGTATTAATAAATTAATAAATAATAATTCAATATCATCATAAAAATTATATATTTTTTTTTACCTAATGGAGTTTTTTACAAAAAAAAAAAGGAGAAAAACGGAAACAGGAATTGTCAAAACCAAAACCGAAGGCGTCCAAGGAAAAACAAGTATCAAGGATCTAGTGGCATTGGCATTGGCATGGGTAAGATGGTCATTTTGATGTGGTTATTTATTATAATTATAATAAATAATAATGATATATGTAAATAAATATAGGTCATGGGACATTGGTGCATAATAATCATGGGGGTGAAGTATCAAAGCCGCCACCTGGACCACGAATGCCGGATGGAACAAAAGGGTTTACAATGGGACGTGGACGTGGAGGTGGAGGTGGAGGATCTCTTAATGTTTAATTCTCTATGGAAAAATGATATTTTTATATATAGTGAAGTGAATTGGTATTATATAATTTGGTATATGAGGCCATTATATGCATATAAATGTGCAAAAAGGAAAATGTATTTTGAGATGGATTGTGTATGTTTTGGTTGACTTTTTTGATGCTATGGAAAATGGGTAGTTAAGTTGTTGTGTTTTTTTTTTTTAAAGTTCGATTACTTTTTTGAAGAATTGATTCGACTGTTGTATCATGAAAGACAGACAACGTTGATGAAATATATTCAAGGAATTCATATATGTTTTCAACCTACTACTCAAGCTCATGTCTTATTGTTCGATTAGGTTTTACATCAATCAACTATTCTTTCTACGAATCTTAAAACATTTTTTTTTATCTCGAATGACAACAAATCAACAACTTTTCTATCGGAAAAAAAAAACAAGGGTCTTGCAATACACAAAACAAAAGTAAAAGTACAAATCTTGGAAAATGAAATGTTTAGATGTTTTAGACTCGTATTTTAGGCTAAAACAATTTTTGAATAACTTGTCATGTTGTAAATAAAAATCAGTAATTAAGTTCTCATAAATTTATCCAAAATTCATTTGGCATTCTATTGTAATGTCTCTACATTGACTGGGTTGAAAAATACTCAGACTAATTTTTTTGTTCAGGGTATGTATTATTGAAAATGCAAAAAATTATTTGAAGCACCAAAACCATTTGATATGAATATTTTGGGTCTTAAGATTTTGATGCTTGTATAATATGAAAATATTGAGATGCTACATGTCTTTGTCATAAATAATTGTCATAGGATCTTATATAAGATGTTATAATATATTATTTGATGCAGTAAATGAATAAATAGGATCAATTGTCCAACAAATACAATATATATTTACAACCCAAATAATATGATGTAGAGAACTTAATGTGCTTAGTTGCTAATATGTCATACACAATTTATGTTATGGGTCCATGTATATTCCAAATTGATTATTGTGACCATGTGATAAGTTACTTGATTCTAGGCTATAGTTTTCGAGTATTTTACATGAAATATACAATAGTACTCTATTATATTAGTATTCGAAATTATCCTACTTTCCTTATTTATATTTGATATTGTTTCCGTATTTGCAGTGACATAGTTTTCATATTATGGTATTAGTATTAGCATAGAATTCTTCATTGTAATCTACAAATACCTTTCAGATTAATAAGACAAGACCCTGAGCCACATAATTATTCCAAATAGTATGCATTCTAACAAATAGAAAGTGGAACAATAGTTTTGGTCATCTTAAAACCAGATTCAAGGAAATAAGGATATTAATCCGTAAAAGCTAGGAATTTCACATAAACATATGACCATGTTATACGAACTTCACATAATCATATCGATATGTTTGATATGAATATAATGGATGTCCATTCATGGTTGATAGAGGTGGAGACCACAAGCATGTGAATTTTCATGATAATACAACACATGCTATGGTCACATGATCACTAAGGAAGAGTACATGGTCACTAAGAACGAGTGATCAACATCAGAATAGTAGACTTGAAGTCCCCTATTAAACATGTACAAATTTGATGAATGGCTTTTTGTTGGAGTCGATTTTATAGTCTTTGTTTTTGCAAAATAAATTATCACATAGTAGTGGGATAACTCTCTTCAGATTGAACCTATTCCTACCTATAGAATAAAATATGATTAGGGACAAAATTAGTCCAAAACCAACAGTTTGTGGGGTTGCTATGACATTAACCCTTAATAATATAAAGGGTTTGATAGATCAATAACTATATGAAGTCATTATCATGTTGAAAAATGGAAGAATTCGATTTGTTCTTATTTCATAATGTTATAATAGAAGAAAAATTCATCAAAATACAACATTTTTATCATAATACTAAATACTTCATTCTATTCGATTTCATCATAAATATTCAATTTCATTACTACATACAACTGGAAACCACCAAAAGCTTTGCTTAATGCTTTACCAAATAAATCACAACATAAAAACTAAACCACAAACAACAAAACCAAAACAAAAACCACCAAACCCGAAAACCCTAACCCTCTAACCCCCTTCGAAACCACCACCGCCACGTCATCAACCACGGGCCCACACAAAGAGCTCATATCATCACTTCTCGTATTATAATAAACACTATAAAACGCGACACGTGTCCTCTCGGCCTTAGCCGTAAAATTCACATTCACAATTTGAAAAGTGGAATTCCCGTTTGGTGCATAGTGAATGTTTTCCGCTTGGTCACCCGCGAATGCCATGACTGCAAGAGGTTGCTTGCACATGTCATTCGCGTGACCGAGGGAAAATGACATTTTGTAAGGCTTGTTTGGGGTGGTGGAAACCATTTGGGAGATTATGCCTTCTTTGCCTGAAAGCAGTTCTAGGGCGCGTTTGCCGCCCGGAACTGAGAAATGGTTTGAGTCGATGTAACGAACTGCCCGGTTGGATTCTACGATCCAACCGGGTAGGGATGAGATTTCCTCATCCAGGTTGGTTGGGAGTAGGACGCCTAGAGATGCGTTCCTAAACATCCATGGACCTTCTTCGAAATCTCCATTTAGTACTGCGTTATCTGGATAAATAATGTTTAAAAATATCTGAGAAAATGAAGACCAATTTTAATGAATTCAACTTTGGTTCATTTTTTTTTTAATTTTCTATTAAGATGTTCTTTTTGCATTAAGTCGAAAAGAAACACTCATATATGGCTTACGGATTAAATTCAACATGTGTTCATTTATCTTTGAATTATAGCATCCAACTTTCATATTCTCTATTAAAATATTGTTTTGAAAACTCTATCAATTTTTTTTGAGTAAATTACCTTGTTTTTGTCATTGAATATAGTTGAGTTTCTCATTTTTTGTCCCAAAAAGTTCTCTTGCAATTTTAGTCCTTACTCTTTACTTGAGGTTTTTGTAATTACAAGTAAAATGATTATTTTTAGGACCAAAATTGCAAAAATCAGTTGTACTTCAGAACAAAAAAAAGTCATTTTACATGGAATCAGGGACCAAATTAGCAAAATTAGCTATACCCAGGGTACTAAAAGTGCAATTTACTCAAATCTTGTTCTTAATAGAGTATTTATACTTTTGAAAAATCTACCAATTATGAAAATGGTTTTGTAAAGATCTTTTAAATGTATTACTAAAAGTATGATGCTATTTCTTGTATGTAAAAGAATAAATCATACCTTTAGGTTTGGTAGGAACAAAAAGCTTCTTAATAGCAATATCATCAATGATGGGCCCACACGTGGGGTCATCTTCCATGCCAGGATTCGTAAAAACGACATTAGTATCTTCTTGATCAGCTTGAAACGCCCAAGCGTACGTGTCCCACCCTTGAACACTATACAGCGTTTGTAAATCAATCGTCTGTGACGCAGGAGGAACAGACACGTTTAAGGATTCTAGCTGTGCACACGTGCGAGAGGCGCTGAAAGTGATGGAGTAAATTTCGCCTTTTTCTAATTTTAATTCTTGGGAGATCTGAGCGTCGTTGCCGAGTCTCACTGCGTGTCGACCTTCGGGGACGATGAGGATCATTCCGCCTTGTTTTTGACCGGAGGCGACTAATTCCACCGTGCCGTTGACTTTCCAGTTTGGGATTGCGTCGGGGTTGTCGCCGAGGCCTTCGTCGGCGAAACCTCCCGATGGTGGTGTCTCGAAGTCGCCGTTGGTTAGTAAGCCTATGTGATTAGATAGTTTATTATTTTGTTATTAAATGAAAAAGAAATGAGTATAATATGTAAATAAATTTAGATATGATGAGAAAAAGAATGCACCAAATTTCCGTCAAAAAATTGGTTGCAAAAGAAATTGTAATGAAATAATTATAGGAGATTTTTTTTTTTGGGAAAATAATAAAATATATTTATCCGATAAACGATTTTTTATGTTATATTACATTTAATCTTTTCATAAATTAATATTCGGGGGAAAAAAGATAAATATGTCTAATTCCAACAACCATTTCCAAAAATTAGTCTTTTTAACAACAATTTAGAACCGATGACGTAGCAACCAAAACAGTTTTGATTTATAAAAAAATAAAAAATACGTAAGTGCTATGTAAAAAAAAAAACAACTTTTTTGAAGTTTTTTAGTATTAAAAATTGCAAATATCATTTCCACAAAAAATGAAGTATTTACAAAGTATGTTACTTAAAGATAAATAAAATACAACTATTGATGAAAATTTATGACAGGTACTCTGTTCTTTTGCTAAATGACTTATACCACACATAAAAAGGTACATTATTATTATTATTTTATGACTCTATCCCATTATCCCAATAGATATCGAAAAAAACATTTTTGTTACGATTAACGTTAAATTAACTAGTTCTTTTTAGGTCCTCTAAAAGTATTCATTTAATATCCTTGTTGGTGGTTAGAAAAGGTAACAAAAATTATAGACCTTTATGAAAATCGATTATCATGTGTAATAATAGTAAACAATAAACTACTAATGAAACTTATAACTAAATATTATATATTTTTGGATAAGAATAAAAAAAATTATTTTCGAAACAAAATAAAGTTATTACACTATATAATAAGTATTATTTTATTTAATTATTTGTTATTATTTTATAAATGACTTATTGTCAAAGATTCCATGACAAACAAAACGGGCCTACATATTTGCGCGGTAAAACACAACGGTACAATAATAATAATAATAATAATAATAATAATAATAATAAAAGATAAATATTCTTACTTTATAGAAAATGCTTCCTTTATCTCAGTAAGTTTATATCAAATACAATAATTTTAAATTTGACAATTTGCATAAAAAGAATACATGCTTTTGACTTAATTGACATTGTATGTCTCTAAAATCATAGTCTTTTTTATATTACTATATCACTTCAAGATTAATGTTTTAGGAGCTGATTTATATATAATATTTTTTTATCATATATAATAATCACATGTTTTTTAAAATTAAGTTAATTTAACAAGAAAGTAATATAAAAGGTGTGCAACCAAGTAATGAAAATATTACAAAAAAACCAATAAAGATGTACTAAGACAAGAGACAAATGCAAATGGTAGACAAAGGCACAAGCAACCATGTTTGAGTTTATCTGATACGATATCACATGGACCATGTTCGAGTGATCATTATCTTTTTCTATGAATCATATGGATTTTTTTTACAGTTTATTATTTTTACAGTTTTAGGATGTGAGACTAGTTGAAACCAAATCCAACCCATTAAGTAATAAAAATGATAAAAAGTGTGTAATATTTGGTGAACAAAATAATTTTCCTCCAACCCATTGCACCATTTTAAACAACAAAAAAAATATGTTACAAATACATTACTTTTCTTCAATATGTTAAAGATTTTCAAAGACAATCCTTGTATTTTGCGTTAAACAAATAATATAACACGATACTTGATCTTTACTAAGAAGAATATTTCTTCATGAAACAAATATTGGTTAGAACAATATTATACCAAAATTAATACGAAAAAAGAAAAAAAGAATTTGATATTGAATTGGAGATACTCTATAAAAAGTACTTGTATAGTTGTATCTTGATGAAAGTGACAAAGTATAAAGTTAGAGGTAGCATTTTGACACTTTTAGGTGGGCAAATAAAACAATACAAGAGGATGCAAACCGAAACTTCCTAAAACGCTCATATCGGTGATCAATCTTTTCAGTAATAAATGTAGTTTGCAAAGAAAATGCAAAATGGGTTAAAAAAGAATTTATTGACATTTTTTCTATAAAAACCTATATATTAAATTCCACTTTAATATCATGTGATAGCAATCATGAGATATCTTTTAAGTACATTAATGCACATATTTTTATTACTAAAATTAATTATACAATTAGATAACATAAAGAGCTTAGATTAGATTATAAAAATGATTTCGAAATGGGTAATGATTGAGATAGACAAGTCAAAAGTGGGACTAAAGAGGTTGCATAAAGTTGGGTTAATCTGATACTCGTTTTTTTCGTTCTTTTCTCCATTTACATTATTGTCATGTTGGTATAATAAGGTTTTACATTAAAAATATATTTAAGATGCATATAAATATGTATTATTAAACAAGTGTGTTCCCTTATGCACTTTTACAATGTATTTGGTAAAATTATTTGTAGCCTTTATTAATATAGAAGTGTTCGATAAAATTTTAAAAACATAGAATATGATTTTTTTTCTCTTTCAAAATTACTAATTTTTACAACATTTATTTGTGATAGGACATCCATTAAAAGCAATTTCGAAATTGACAACTAACCGATTAAGAAAGACATATGTTATATCTCATATTATAAAGGATTGTTATTGTACTTGAATATAATATACAAATTTGTTATTAAGGTTTTGTTTGACAAACAAAGGTAGGTGATAATTTATAAGCTAGTTTATGAATTAATAATGCTCAGTATTGATAAAGCTAGTTTATGAATTAATAATGTTCAGTAAAAAAATAGTTTATAAGCTTGATTACCATGTACAATGACATAAATAAACATTTATATATATAACTAATAGTACAAGAAAAATAGATATTATTAAGGGCATGTTTAGAATATTTATGAAAAAAATTCCTTATCGAAAGCTATCTCAAAGTAGTTTATCAAAACTAATTCATAAGCTAAAATAAGTTTGTTTTTGGGGTTTTACTTATTTTGGCCAAACATAACCTAAAAGTAAATATCTTACTAATTATCAGTTATTTTTATTTCAATTAATTATATATCAATGTAATCGATGTCCTTTTTTCATAGAGGAATCATATAAAATTTGTTGTTCACTAATCTAAACGACTTCAAGCCATGCAGTTTTTTCACAACGGTTTATATGCTTTAAAAACAAGTTACTACAAATACTTTTTACCCATATTTTGTATAATAACTCCTAAAATAACAATTTCTACCTATAATTTCACAATGTTGCACAAATTTTATGATAATTTTTGTATGTTTTCTTCAGTTTCATTATAAACATTTACATTAAGTCATGTTTTGCTATAAATACCATAAATTAAGAGCAAGTGTGTGAAAAATGCAAAACATAAGTTGAAAAGGATGAGTATTTCGTTGGGATCCACAGTTTTGAGAACGAAAGAGGTGTTAGTGTGCATTATAACTTGTACATTGTAGTACAACTAAATCTGCACGATTACTTGATTTCCGGGAGCTAAGAGGATTTACTGACAAAACTAAGGACACACATAAAGCTGTTTGAAATCAACAATATACAGTATAAACACACATTCTTTTTCTCTATGATCTCAAATTACGAAGCTCAAATCTCTCGATTTCACTCCATTTACGCAATTAAATCGCATAAACATACAGACAGATCTCGTATTATCATATACAGTAAACAAAAACACTCACAAACAGAACACGAATTGGAAAATCAGATCTCAAATGCGATAAACAGCAAGAACAAGTGAACAACACCGACAATTGAAAATCAAAATGAAAACAGAGAGAGAGTGAATGAAGTAAGTGTACATACCATCTTCTGCAGTAAAAACAGCAAGGAAATGAGAGACGATAAGACAAAATAGTGTAAACGATTTGGTTGTTGCGGAGTATGAAGCCATTTTCGTGTGAAAGGTAACTGTTTCTCTCTCTCTCTCTCTCTCTCTCTCTCTCTCTCTCTCTCTCTAAAAAGGGTGAGTTTCTCTCTCTAGAAACAGAGGGAGAGTCGAGTGGGAAGTAGGAGGATAGGAGTCTGGCTTTTTAACCGAGATTCCAGCAACTTGGTGTCCTTGCGTTTGTTGCTTTAATAATTAATTTAAAATTTAATGATGAAAGGAAATTATTTTTTTATTATTTTTTAGGGAAAAGTAAATTCCTTTCTTTTGCTTTTGTTTTTTTTGTATTTTTTTTTTTTTCACTTTGTATTTTTTTTTTTTACCGAAAAGAGGTGTTCGCACGGTCTTCTTGTTTCTTCACACGTCCAATCTGACAGTGGTGCGGTGTGTCGTGTAGTGTCTATATTTGGAATATCATATTATACAAATTAGAATTAATGCCATAAAAATCCTAATCTGGAGATTTTGTTTAAGACAAAAGTGCATAAATGGTTTATGAGGTTAGTGAAATTGATATTTTAAAATATTTGAACTAACACTAGAGTTCAATTTTTTTTTATTTTGTTGCGATTTTGGTTAATTTGAATTGAACTTTTTTAAAAATATTATTTATTTTTCCATTTTTCTTTTATTACCAGCAATTAAAAAGAAATTAAAATGAAATAAAATCTCTCTCTCTCTCTCTCTCCATAACACACACATTGATTGGTTTGTAATGTTCTTCAACATTCAAGAACATACATACACATATCCACATAATTCTCTCTCTCTTTAACCAGAGAACTTTCAATCACTTTATTGTTTCTCAATCAAGAACACCTCATCTCTCAATCACACAATTTTTTTTAAAAAAGAATCAGTTCTAAACTAACCCACAACTTAGATCCTAAAATTTCAACTATCCCTTGCATTTGATACAGAACATGCTTCTAATCTTTCTCCATACTCTCCAATGTACGATAGCACCAAGACCATCGTCAAGTGGTTGATGAGTTGTGTGGTCTGGCTGTTTTGGGGTTGAGGTGATTAGTCTGAATCAAGTCGTTTTTGGCAGTCAAAAGAATGTAGGGAACAAGGTAGAAGAATGTGAGGCTTTGGAAGAGATGACTGAAAGACCAGTGATGGCGAAGCCACAATAGGAGCTCAAAATCGGAGACTTGAAGTTGGGAGAACAAATTGTGGTCAGTTTGAGTCAAACTCTGATCGGATCTTTCCCTTTCATCTGTCAATATCTATCTCCTCTTGTTGTCACCCTTATCGTTTCATAAAACCCTAACCCGCCGCCTTTCTCATTTCAAGCTATGTAAGAACGAGTATAGATGCTTTACCTCTCTTCCAATCAACTTCGTACATACGGCCATCAGACCAAAAATACTTCCTAGATCCGTGAGGCACGTTACCAGAAAAGCTTCCGATGTATAGATCCCCGTTCTGGAGGTGTTTCTCTGTAGTCGTCAAACTAATGGTTTGGGCTCCATTTCTTCTTCAGATTTCTTCTTTGTTGCAAAAGTATTGTCATTATCTTCATTGGAAGGAGGATGATGCAAATGGTTCCAACATGATTTTGAAATGGGGTATCTCTTGAATCCCTTTACTTTAAAGAAAGTTTCAAGACATGAAGCATGCTAGAAGCATTCCGCTGTGAATCTCTCAATTTGTTGGGTTGGATTTACCTCTAATTGAAAAAACATAATATTGGGGTAGGGAGGAATAGCGGTGATAGAGATCAAAAAGAGACAAAAATCTCTGAAACTGAAAAGTAAAGGAGGGAGAGAGAGAGAGAGAGAGAGAGATTTTATTTTTGTTTTATTTTTAATTGCTTTTTAATTATTGGTAATAAAAGAAAAATGAAAAAATAAATTACAAGGGGCAAAATCGTCTTTATAAAAAAGTTCAATCCAAATTGGACCAAAGTCGCAACAAAATGAAAAGATTGGACCTCTGGTGCTAGTCCAAGCTTTTTTTGGACCAAAGTGACAATTTTCAGCTAACCACAAGGACTATTTGTACAGTTTTGTCTTTGTTTAAAGTTAGATTTATATTTGTTTTTGCCAATCATATATTTTTTTTAAAATGTTTGGTTTTATGTTGTCATTGATAATAACAAGTTTTTCATCATTATATTAACTTTGCAAAAAAAAAAACAAAGTGACAATTTTCAGCTAACCACAAGGACTATTTGTACAGTTTTGTCTTTGTTTAAAGTTAGATTTATATTTGTTTTTGCCAATCATATATTTTTTTAAAATGTTTGGTTTTATGTTGTGATTGATAATAACAAGTTTTTCATGATTATATTAACTTTGCAAAAAAAAAAAAACCCTTATATATATATATATATATATATATATATATATATATATATATATATATATATATATATATATTATGCTTTTACTCTTAAGTTTAAAACTTTTTTACAATTTTACATGTAATATTTTTTTCATATTATACATACTCATGTAAAAAAATAGTCATGCTTAAAAAAACCCCAATGGAGGTTTTTAATACATAGTTTTCCACAAAGGAAAAATACATTGTTTTCCACAAAGGAAAAATGACATTGGTTTTATGTTGTCATTGATAATAACAAGTTTTTCATGATTATATTAACTTTGGTATGCATATGCATGTGTTTTAATCTATAGGTGTGTATGTACAAAAGTAGTACGGAGAGAGATAAAGAAAAGGAGAGGGCACAATAGGGGTAGAGTGGAAAAAAAAGGCCACCAAAATCCTGGAAGTATCGGCTCTCGACTTCGCTGGAGGAAACCACTAGATCTGATTTTTTGGTTTTAGCACACTAGTTTTCTCTTGTCGTCCATGTTTTCCAACGACTTCAACAGTCGATTCCTTTTGTTTCACCCGAATGCCAACAAAGGAAGATAACAAATTTCTAATTAGTACTTATCGAGGCTGCGACTGCTCGCAGAACAAGACTTACCTCAATCATCTATAGCCTTTTGTATAGAGACAGAAAGGGAGAGATGGGTCCACCACTAAAGGAATCTAGTTAATCAATGTGTTTCGAATTTCGGGGAAGTCTTTCAACACCGATGGTAGTGGTGTTGATTGGTGGCGTTTTGGGGGAGAAGAAGAAAATAAAGAGAATTAATTGATATATATATATATATATATATATATATATATATATATATATAATTTATTTTTCATTACTAATTATTCTAATTTAGTTTAAGGAAAAATGACATTGTAGCACATCGAAGTTTCGACAATTATCTAATTTCGTTACTAAAGTTTTTTTTGTACATTAGACCACTAAACTCCAATTTTACCTTCTAATTACACCATTTTAAAAAAAAAATTAGACGATTTATCGGTTCCACTAGGACTGTTCACTATTCGGATAAAACCGAATTATCCAATTGGACAATTTGGATTTGACTATTTGGTTCGGATATTCGGATTTTTGGATTGGTTTTCAACAAAACCGAATTATTATTTTGGATTTCGGATTGGTTTTGGTTTTTAAAATAAGAACCGAATAGTCCAAAAAAACCGAATAAAGATTTATTATTTATCTATTTATAATATATATCTATAGTTATTTATTAATTTTGTAATTTATTTTTTTAAATAGGTTCAAAATGTTTCACCCGATAAAAAAAACATTAATATGCAATATCTATAAAATATTTAACTATAATATATCTTTATTAGTTGTTTATAAATTTCAAATCACAACTAAATTATTTGTTTTTGCTTCTTGTGTAAAGTTGGATAATATTATAATTATATGTCGTTTTAAAATGTTTCGGTTTTGAAAACCGAATTATAAAAACCGATCCAACCGAATTGTAATTGGATCGGATTGGATAGAATTTGAATTTAGTTTGGACAATTCGGATTCATGTTTTGAAAACCGAAATCAATTTGGATTTACTTGATTGGATCGGATCAAACCGATCCATCCAAACGAACACTCCTAGGTTCCACTGCTTATGTGGTTGGGTGATGTGTCCAATAAGTTTATGTATAACACAAAGAAGGTGACTCGTCCAACAACCCTTATTAATTGAAACCCTGAATCGGACCACTATTTAAATGTTACTTAACCTTTTGTGAAAAGTCAAATCCTCTCCACCAATTCTTGTCATCCTCAAGAACAATGTCTTTCAGCTTGTCCACTTCAAGGAATCAGCTACAAGTGACTTGTGTTCAAATGCGAGAAAGGGTACAGCTTTGCGATTGTAACGTTACAGCTAAAGAACGAACGTATTGGAAGATAATAAACCATGGGAGGCGTTTCTGGAATTGTCGAAATAGTTTGGTAAGTCCTGATAATCTCGATCATGCTACCTTTATTATAACTAAATTTTAGGGTTTGACTGTGGTGTTTCTTTGTGAAAAGTCGATCATGCTAGATTTGTATTTTGAAAAAAAAAAAAAAAAACTAATTTTATTTTCTTCTTGACTGTGGTTTGGAATCCGTTTTTAGTTAGAATTGGGGGGGGGGGGGGGATGTTAACCTTGGCGTGTTGATGTTGTAAGCTGGTAAGTCTATAATGAAAATACATTTATAACGTTTGTAAAGCCAGATTGAAAGTCCCAATTGTATGACATGTTGTATAATCAGATGTTGGAAATGTTTATGTTATTGAAACATGCATGGATTGTTTTGCTTTTATTATATATAATTAAATTGGTTGTAGTGCATGGTATTATATTAGGAATAAAGTAGAAAGTGGTCCATGTGAAAGTACACTATATATATGGGGACCATTTTCAGTCAATAGTCAGTGGATGTTTTTATATTGGAAAATAGGACCTTTCAACGCATTAAAGAACCATATCCAGGACCATATAACACATTCATATGCATGCACATTATTCCAAATTACCCCATGCAGAAATATACACAACCATCTTTCGTAAAGACCATCTTCATCACATTCACATGCATGCACAAAATACCCTTTTGTGTCATGAATTTACTTAAAATGGCAACATATTTTCATAAGTGACCAAAATACCCTTTTGTGTCATTAATTTACTTGAAAAGGCAACATATTTTCATAAGTGACCAAAATACTCTTTTATGTCATGAATATACTTAAAAAGCAACATACTTTCATAAGTGACCAAAATGCCTTTTATGTCATTAATTTACCTGAAAAGGCAACATACACCTTGTTTGACTCCTTGAAAACAAACATAGAACTTGATAAAATACTTCTTTCCATCTGGACCACTCTTCACATCTAGTTTTACAGTTGATCTAGGATTTGTCCTCAAAATCTCATGACCATAGCTTAGCATAATGTTCAACAAGACTACCTTCAATAAGATTTAGTGCATACTTCTTTGCTCTCATGCATTTGCCCATACTAACTTGGATACCAAACTTGGTCATTAACTTTACCCTAAACTTCCTTACACTAAATTTCTGAGTCTGTACAATCTCTTTGGTATATTAACTCCCAATCCATGTATATGTCACCGGTCATCCAAACTTGAAGTTCCTAGTACAATTATGATAAGCTTTTGGTGACTTGATTTCGAAACTCTCTTCATCAATCATCTAAGAAGCCCATGATCTAAATGTACAAGAACCCTTACTACACCTCACCAAAAGTCTATGCCTATCATTTTTTTCAAAACACAGTTGATATCCATTAGCCACGACATGGTTGCAAAAACATTGATTTTACTTCCCCTGGACCCTTAAATCTCATTCCTATAATTGGTTTTTGTTTATTCTAGTGTAATAACTCATTAAATATGGAATGAATTTGGATGTTAGGTTCAAATTCGATCCCACCATCATCATTTGCAATATCCTCTTCCCTATCAACACATAACTTACTCAAGAAAGGATCATTTAATGTCCTATTCATATGCACTACATCCTCATTAAATTCAAACTCAATACTCGTAAGTTCATCTATGTTATCTTCATTTTCACCATGAATACAAGACTTATGTCCATCATCATCATCAAACCACCCATCAACACCAACCCCAATATGATCCACATAAACAAAAATTATATCATCTGTTCCATAATCATAAAAAATAAAAGCAACATATTCCACATCATCTGAAATGGGATTAAGCCCTTCCATCAGGGAAATGTCTGGTTCACAGTAATATACCTTTTTACAATCTTCATGCATGAAACGTTCGAAGAAGGCCACACACTCAGAATAAGTCATAAAAGAAAAGTGAACATCATTGAAAATGATTTTCACACCACCAATGTAAGAAAAAAGATTACAAGTAAATACTCCTTGGTAGTTGAGCTCCACCATCGCAAACAGTCCATTAGGTTCCGATTGTGCCATTAGAGCGACTTCTTTCGTACTTCAGCTCGATCACAAAAATGCTTCACAAACCCTAGCACAGCTTCGTTTACAGTGAAAAACGAAGAATGAAGGTCGACGGGTGAAGATGATAGGTTTTAAGGTTTGTATATCATTTATTGACGTGACATATCTCAAATGTCATCGGATTAGCAAAAAAATATATATTAATTGACACATATACAACGTCAACCGGGAAACCGTTTAAAAGCAAGGAAAATGACTAAATTGACAGATCAAATACGAGTTTAGTGGTCTAATGTACCAAAAAAAATTAGTGACCAAATTAGACAATTGTCAAAACTTTGATGTGCTACATTGTTACTTCCCCTTATTTAATATATAATCTTTATATTTTTGAGATTAAAAAAAGAGTTTATTTGATTTTTAGCCTTATTTACAATGAGTTTATATACGTAAATATAAAATCAGTTTTGGACTATCAGAGTTTGATTAATTCCGAACATTTTTATCTATTTTGGCATTAAATACGGATTTACAATTTAACTATTAAACGAACAATTATTTTTTACGATACGAACATGACATCAAGTAGTTAATATTATCTACATGTTGTAAAAATACTATAAAAAAATTGTAAGTTGTAAAACAAAGTTACAGGTTCTGATGAACGAGCTTCATATATACGAACAAGATTTTAAAAAGTTATGATTAATGTCAATTTTTAGGCTATCGAATTCCAACCAAATAAATGGAACCGGAAATTTTTTTGAAAATATAAATGATTTACTTGAAAAATTAGTTGATTTTAAATTGGAAATAAAAAATAAATCCAACCACATAATTATTTGTAAAAATCTTTAAAAAAAATAAATAAATAAGAAAAAGTTAGAAAAATAAATGCTTTAACGTCAAAACAATCGAAGTAGTAATTTTTTTTATAATAAGATATATTTAAATATAAATAATCTAAAGAATTAATTTAAGGCGAGCAGGTTAGCTGCACCTAAAGGAGAACTAAACATTCCTTATAAGGGGTGTGAATACATTTCCTAACACAACGTGTTTTAAAGTCATTAGAGCATCAGATCCCATAAAAACTCTGCAGTTAAGTGTGCTCGGGTGAGAGTAGTACTGAGATGGATGACCCTGTAGGAAGTCTTATTGTTGAACGGCCCATAGCGGACAATATAAGACCATCTCCATTTTTCCCCTATAAATGGATTAAAAATTGGGTAAATAGTATTTCATCTCCAACTCTACTCCATTTTCTATCCCATTTTTTACCCCAAAAAATATACTCATAGAATATTCCATTTTTATAACTTTTATATATATATATATATATATATATATATATATATATATATATATATATATATATATATATATATATATATATATATATATATATATATATATATATATATTGTCAAATACACCTTCTACTAATTAGATTTAACAAATACTATATATTATATTTTTTCATTACAAAAATATTATAAATTATATACCATAAATAAAATGTTTATATATAATAAATTTAAATTAAATATTATGTTATTATAAATAATTATTTAATAAATAATATTATATTTATAATAAATATATCAAAATCACGATCATATCTAATTACTATATTTTATACAATATGTTATTGTATTTCAAGTCAATACATGCATTAGACATGTATGTCTATAAAGCAACAACTTTTATGTTAGTTTTGGTGTTAGAAACACTTTTGGAGCTGATGGACTAAGAACTTTAGAGACTAAGTGCTTAATGGTTAAGTTCATGTCATGTTTTGCCTTTATTGGACCTAGGGTTTGAGATCTTGATCTCTTGGGGGTCTTAACCATAGGAAGGACCAAATCTGAGCTTTGGAGCTGTTGGGATCAAAGGAAACAACTTAACCCATTAAGCTGTTAAGAACCCAGTGCCTCTGTTATGCTATTCTGACCGCCACGGCGTGACAACTAGGGATGTACCGACTGTTTTTGACTTGAGTTGACTTTTGGTCAAACGCCTGGTTTTGGAAGGTGGACTAAGGTTTTTACCTTGTGTGACTGTCTAGGTGGTGTATAACATCTGTATTTCGGCAGTGAGAACAGTATCAGTTGATTATTGTTTGGAAGGTGAGTCTTCTCATTATACTTGTTGGTCGAAGGCACCAATGTCGGTCTACTGGATTCTGTTATGTAGGATGCTAGTTGTATTTGTGATACTTACATGGAAGACCCGGAGGTAGCACTTGACATTTGTTGAAAGACCATGAAGGTTGCCCATGACACTTGTGATGGGTTTTGGTCATAAGACATCCTATGTGCTCATACAAACCCTAATGCTTGGATCTAAGTTTCTCTATTGTACATGCAAGTTATCCAAGGCTATAAACCCTAATTCTAGCATATGGAAATTGATATTAACATATAAATGGGTTTAAGATCATACCTTTGATTGTTATGTAGCAATAACAATCGAATTCCTCCTTGAATTGACTTTGGAAGGCTTAGAGTCACAAGTGTCACTCCTCTAATAGCTTACAAACACCAAGAGCAAATGGAGAAGGTATAAGGAGAGAGGAGGGGTATAAGAATTCGTCTCTAGGACCTCTTGGGAAGGCATGGGCGAATTCATGAGCCTTAGGGGTCTTTATATAGGTGTAGAGATTAGGGTTTTAGTCCTTATCCTTATCTAGTTGCTTGCCCACCAAGTAACCATAAGATAAGCCTTGAAAACCCTTATCCTTTATCCTTTGGACGATTTCAAGGATCCTTATCTCCTTGAATTCGTTCCACCCATATTTAGGATAACCATTACCATATTTTGTAACTATCACATAATTACAATTCAGCCCCTCTAGTTTAATTAATTACACTTGATCACAAAATTAATTCTTAATTAATTATTGACCAATATTAATTAAACAAATATGATTTCTCCTTTAATATATTATTCTTATAACATATTAATAAATCATAATAAATTCTCTCTCTATTTATTTCTCCAATCAAGTTGCTTTGGTGAAGGCAACCCAAAAGAACCATGCACCATCGAGTCAAGTACATACCAAAATAGTTATGGACTTAGACACTAATCCAACAATCTCCCACTTGGATAAGTCTAATAACTATTATGCGTATGACTTCAGATCCTGATATGCAATCGTAGCTTTCCAAAGCCGCTGTCAACTCTGATCCTATCAGATACGTGTGTCCTTAGATAAGGGATAATATATTCCTCCATTCTAGATATCATATGAGATATGATTTCAAATCATTCTCTTTGTACTATATCTCGATTCCGATTTATGACGACTGACTAATTGAACAAATCAAATTAGCCCTAGCCCGGCCGAGCATTTACGTTTGTCATCACTAAATCATCGAAGGGCCCAAAGATATCGCTTTTATCCTACTTTGGATAAAAGGAACGGATAAACTTTGATACAATGCTTGCTTGCACTCACTAACCAAATCACACACAACAATATGTTATATAACACCAAGTTACTAGTGCGTTTACATATTATCAATGTGCAACCGATTCGCAAGATACAACTCACACATCTCGGTTTCAAGAATATAAGATGTTATTGTCTCACCAATCACTCGTGATATAATTCATGGAGTAATCCAAGTGAGCGTGGGTTTGATCCAATGCTCAAATTCATATTCATAAGCACTCATGAACGTTGCAGCAAACATTTGCTTATGTCTAATGCTCTTTAGCCAATCCACACACCAATTCACGACAGTCTTCATTCATATCTACTTCCAACATATTAATGACTGTGGCCCATTTGAATAATACGATTATTCTTAATAAACTCAATTATTCTGGAAGTCAAAACATGCAAAGTGAAACACAAGAATAATACTAATCCCATATGGCCTCAACCTTTGAGTATAAATAAAACACCTTTTATTTATCACCATATCGATTACTCATTATTTGTCGTTTCGGGTAATCAACTTATTACTTGAATTATTACACTTGTCCCATGCTCCTAGCATGCACACAATGTTTTCCTATGGTTCTTACTTTGTGAAATAGATCACATTGGACACATTTCCAATCATTCTCATTTCACAACTCCAAATCCATTTTTCATAAGGTTAAGAATATCAAATTCTTGCTACTTATAGAATATGCTAGATTCTAACATTTTATGCAATGATCCTTTCGTAATGTCACTGCACCAAAGTCACAAATACTATTTCCAATGATATTACAAAGTCCTCTATCGGAGATGGTTACAAGACAATTCCTTAGATATGATGTCTCTCACTCAAAGTACATTCCTTTGAACATCCTTTTGCATAAAAGTTTCTAATCTAGTCATAGATTATCAATATTCAATTCCCAATATGGATACATTTCCATATTTTCCATATGACAACTTATTCTTAATAGAATCTTATCTATTCCTAATAATGTCGATATGGTCCATCCAATATGAAAACATTTCCATATCTTCCAATACTATACTTCCAACTACTCACAAGCAACCAATCCTCGTCGAACTTGGATTGTCCTTTGATAGTTGTTTAATTATTTTAGTCAAAAACCGATTCTAGTCCCTTTTCCCTCTAAATGCGCTAGACATTTGGAGAAATTTTAGAATGGTCAAATATTAAAGCATTCGCAATCGATCCTATACCCGAAGCATATGGGACACGACGCATAATGTTTTATTTGCTATGTTCTCAAAATTCGAATTGTGAAGAGGAATGTCGTAATCATAATCGAAATTTTAAGAACACACTATGTACCTTTGACTAAATTTATTAACATTTCTCAACCTAAACCTTTAGATTTGAAATGAAGCATAATATTCTCTCCCTTAATTATAGCAAAAAAAAATTTACAACCCTTACTACTTTGCAAGGTATAACTCTTGTTTTTCTATAATTAATATTGCCAACTTGCAATACTTTCCATAATAATCATACAATCATAACTTTTATGCTCCCACTATCATGATGATTACTATAAAACATAACACTTATGCTCCCACTAGCTTCGACATGTATTCATAAACATCTTAACTTTCAGAAAAACAATGCTTATTGAATTTCTTAAGTTCATGTTTCTAATACTTAGTGCTTTGATAATCTTTTATCAAGGCTTCTTGAACTTATACACCTTTGCTTTCGATAGTTCATATGTGTGTCTAAACACTTAAGACTAATTGCCAAACCTCACAATTCAAATTATGGAAAGGGATACCATAACCATAATCCAATTCGAGAATGCAATTTTACAATCACTATCTTCTTAAAATCTTTCTCAGTGAAAGCATTTCCTCACAGTCATTTTCATGAAGGAGGAAATCTTATGACACTTAGATTTAAACGGTGTATGTGTTCCTATCCATGTGAATTTGTTAAAACCAAAGTTTACGACAAATTCAAACTCATATGGATTGAACTTTCTTAATCTTGATTTCTTGCCTTATGGTAGCATAGCTGCCCACCATGTCTTCCAAGTAGTTAAGCAACTCACCTTTTCTTATCAATGTACTTTCCATTTATCAAGGTCCTTGCCTTTTATGCATTCAAATGAGAACTCATAAGACTCACATGCATAATTAACTCGATTGGATTGGCACAGAAACAAAATAATGTCGACACGATAGGTTGTAAACCTCAACTCATGTGCTAGTGATGATCGATAAGGTTTATTTAATTTGTTCTTGAAACCTTTCAAGACCATTAAGACTCCCACTGACTCCTTGACATATAAGATTCTCTTTGTCAATAACCATTTCTTGACAAACAAATATTCAAGAGTTAGTGTAGTTTTTATCAAAACATTTCATAAATTGGTCCTAGTTGGTCTTTGTCTTATCCAAGACATCACAACTTTCCACATTTGATGAATGTTATAAACCTTCTTAATACTTATCACTCAATGTCACAATCTTAACTCTAAGACTTGTTTTGGAACGAAGTATGATTGACTTCTTGATTTAACCACTTCTTCAATTGTTGATTCCTCTTCTTAGACATACAATTGTACTAATACTTACTTAGAGGATCAATTGAGATATCGTTCTTAATCATTAAGACCTATCATAAAGCATAAAAGCTACTCTCCCTTCTTCTTAGAATGGAGAAACTTTTATCTTTCTGCCTACATGATTCTTCTTATTCGTTTTGCTATTGATTTAAACCTTTTTAATCAATTCCGAATTACACTTAATCTTATAAGTATAATCATATTTACTGAACTTTTAGTAAACCATGACGAATATCTTGTTACTCTTTATGGTGGACTTTGACCCACACACGACTTTGTGTACTCGATATCCTAGTCCTTCACATGACACTTTGTCAATGAATTAGTCTAATTTCCAAATATGAAATTTCTCATTCTTCGTGCAACCAAGTTGCATGATTCCAAATTTTTGTCCAATTGAAACTTGGGCGATGAGAAACTCTCCCTATTTGGTAAATTCTCGACTTCTCCACAAACACCATAAATAAGAATCATATCCATTTGTTGTAGAAATATGCAAACACCAATTGTCATAACGATTTCATTGCAAGGAAATAAACAAATAAATAAATAAGTCAAACGAAAATTTATTTTATTTATAAAAGCAGCGGAAAACATTTGTCCTCACAATGCAAAATCCATTGAAAACTATGTATTTCAAAAGGAAAATTTCTAACAATATCATAACTATCTAAGCTCAAAATCTAATCTTCAAGTCAATGCGACCAAGATCCATTCCTTGTGATTAGATTCATCTTGCTCTTTCACCAAGCTTCCTTTCTTTTCACCGATCCTGCAAAACATTCAAATGCAATCTTATCACATCATGTATTAAGAATCAATGAATAGGAACTTAACGGAGTTAGATAGTGGATTTTACCTGAAGCGTAGCCATACTCCTTGACTCTCCCATCTTCTGGACTCTTCAGGCTCTTTGGGCAGACTTGTATCCAACGCCCTTTCTTTTGGCAGCAAACGCAGGTCGGTTCTCCTAGAACATCCTCGGAAGCATGGTCGGTTGACTTTCCCAACAAATACGCTCCATTGCTTCGCCAAATCATTTCTGATTCAGCAGCAATGAGCATGTAAGTTAGGTCAATGAGGTTGTTGTCATGATCCATCATATAATACTTTCTTTTGAACTCATTATATGATTCAGGAAGTGACTGCAAAACCCAATTCACAGCCAACTCATCTGGGAATGACACACCCAACATTATCAACCTATCAATATGTGATTTCATTCCTAGAACGTGGGCACACACGGGTTTACCATCTTCATGTTTCATTTCCAATATGACTTTAGTGATATTGAACCTTTTAATTCTTTGATCTTGTGGGTTGGGGAGAATAATAGGAGGAGGAGGAAGTGAAGCATGATTTCTCGTTCCTCGATTGAATCGTGGAATACCATCTTCATGTGAAATGCTTGTTCCACGGGATTTAGGAAGACCATAGTTGTCGAACTTTGACATCTACAAAACGGGAGAAAAACAAATTCAATTTAGTTGATAGATTGATTCCTTAGTAAATCACCCAAATGAAATACTAAGGCTAGGACCCAACACAATATTCCACAACTCGGGAGATGGATGCCGTAACCCTAATTGCAGAACATTTGAAGGTAAGTGAATGACGATTCACTAATTTCCACCACGAAAAACGAAAAAGAGATTTAGGTTTTAAATCTATGAAAACTCCTAGATCCTTTGAGATTCATTGAACTTTCAATGGCATGTTTAAATCTCGATATGCCCCTCTTGTTTGTGACTGGGATGCCGAGGATCACAAAGCGGGTGTGAATAACCATGCAAACTTACATGGTGCCCTCACATGTTACGGTCACCTATTCGATGTGCCGGTAAACCACACACGCTCCACCGAACTATGACAAACATTGAGTCACCATTTGCTACCTTTTCTTAGAACCATTTAGTGTGTCGGTTAACCACACACGCTCCACTAACGTCTTCGCAAGGGCACAAAGTGTAATTTCATGGAATTGCATCAATTCACTTTTGCCTAGGTAACTAAGATTGGGAATTTTTTAAAACATTTAGTTACTTTTGTACTTTATTATACTTATAATGGAAGATTTCGTCCTATCCTACCCGTTCGGCTAACGACCCTTCACTAGTCAAGAGTGCGGTGGGTAAGAGTGGATACCCATTCAATCGCCATTTTATAGCCAATTTCCTTAAACACCCCTTATAGACCAGCTTCGTGAATGAGGCCTACTAACGGTAAGACTGACTTTTACTCATACATATATATAATGTTAGACTTTTAATGTTATATATAGTATAGGGTGTATTTTACACTTTTAAAATATTAGGTGGTCTAATTCAAAAATTATACTTTTAATTCAATTAAATTGTAAACCTAAACATTTATGGATTTATTAAACCTCTTTTAATTATACACCTTAATTAATTAATAAAACCATAAGGGTGTGATTTGAACTTTTTCAAAACAATACTAGAGTTTTAGAATTTAACATTCCTAATTAAACTTTTAATCAATTTTTAAATTCCAAAACTTGAAGGCAAGTTTTGAAACATTTCAAAACATTAGGGTTTAGAATTTAAATATACATCAAAATTAATCTATTAATCAAAATTTAAATTCCAAAACTTGAGGGCAAGTTTTGAAACCTTTTTCAAAACATTAGGGTTTCAACTATTTAAATTTCAAAACAACAAAACTTTTGGGTTCAAATTTAAACTATAAAACCTAAAGGGAAACATATGAAACTTTTCATAACAACAAGGATCAAATAAAAAATAATCTTAATTAACATTTAATCACATAATTATCCATATTTGATTTATTTAATGATTTCTTGCAAAACAATTTACCAATTTAATCAAAATAATTAATCAATTATCACATAAGGAAATAAATATTTTATTAATTGATAAATATCTTCAATTAGATCAAGAATACAGTCAAATATATCATAAAATCGGATTTATATTGATCTAATATGATAAGGTAACTATCCCAAAGCAAAAACAGCAAGAAATCCCGAGATATGCTCCATCTGACGAGTTGACTCGTCGAGTCACCATGGACTCGGCGAGTCCAGCCTCCAGAAACCAAAAAATCGAATTTTTCAAACATGTAATGCATCAATACAATTGAAACCAATCTAGGCTCTGATACCACTGATGGGTTTTGGTCATAAGACATCCTATGTGCTCATACAAACCCTAATGCTCAGATCTAGGTTTCTCTATTGTACATGCAAGTTATCCAAGGCTATAAACCCTAATTCTAGCATATGGAAATCGATATTAACATATAAATGGGTTTAAGATCATACCTTTGATTGTTATGTAGCAATAACAATCGAATTCCTCCTTGAATTGACTTTGGAAGGCTTAGAGTCACAAGTGTCACTCCTCTAATGGCTTACAAACACCAAGAGCAAATGGAGAAGGTATAAGGAGAGAGGAGAGGTATAAGAATTCGTCTCTAAGACCTCTTGGGAAGGCATGGGCGAATTCATGAGCCTTAGGGGTCTTTATATAGGTGTAGAGATTAGGGTTTTAATCCTTATCCTTATCTAGTTGCTTGCCCACCAAGTAACCATAAGATAAGCCTTGAACCTTATCCTTTATCCTTTGGACGATTTCAAGGATCCTTATCTCCTTGAATTCGTTCCACCCATATTTAGGATAACCATTACCATATTTTGTAACTATCATATAATTACAATTCAGCCCCTCTAGTTTAATTAATTACACCTGATCACAAAATTAATTCTTAATTAATTATTGACCAATATTAATTAAACAAATATGATTTCTCTTTTAATATATTATTCTTATAACATATTAATAAATCATAATAAATTCTCTCTCTATTTATTTCTCCAATCAAGTTGCTTTGGTGAAGGCAACCCAAAAGAACCATGCACCATCGGGTCAAGTACATACCAAAATAGTTATGGACTTAGACACTAATCCAACAACTTGTGTATAAGACCTTAGGATAGCCAAGGCACTGTAAGGGAAGACCATCATAGCAACCCTTGTTTTTATTCCACATAGACATTGATTTCACTCTGATGTTAATAATATTGATACTATGGTCGATTTGGAACAATTTGGTTGTATTTTTGGAGGTTTGAAAAATAAAAATTTTACAATCATTTTTGGGAAGTTACAAAGTCACATATGATCCTAAAAATCATAAAAGTATTCTTTAATAATTTAATAAAAACATCAACATTACTCGAGAATTTTACTACATTTAGGAATGAGAGGTAGATATCAATGATCATGTCTCCATATAGAGAAAAGAGGCTATATCACACATAAATGACCTCCGACATATGTAAACAAACAAGTTGCAATGCAGGAAAATAAGAGGAGAGTAAGTCAAAATAAGCAATGATCCTAAAACATAGATAAATGACAATACACACATCTTATATTTGTAAGTGATACAAATATAATGATGAGTAAGTTAATAAGCCAATAAAAATACGCTAATACATCATCGTACAAGCATATAAGCATGAATTAGGAAACAACATAATAGATTAGAAAATGAAGGGAATAAGAGGGGTTAGACAACTCATTAACCCTAATGTTTAACCTCCACAATCTCCTATCAAGGTTATATCCTCAGAATTAACATGCTCTTTCATGTCTAGCCCACATAGTCCTCTTACTTCCTTCGATGTGCTCTCATTCTCTTACCATCAATCATCATTGATTAAGTCATCCTTATTGTCGCTAGATGGTAACCCTTTTTTTGACTTGTCAATATTCAACATTCCTTCAATATTTGACAATTCTAAATAATTTTTACTTCATGATTCTCGAAATGTTGAATGTTGCAGTATGTTTAACAAGAATACATTGTTTTATCTGTTACACCCATTATATATATATATATATATATATATATATATATATATATATATATATATATATATATATATATATATATAAACAGGATCATGTGATGACTATTTTTTCGGTGAGGACTCGTGAGGACACCTTAACAAAATTGAATAAAAATTAAAAAAAATACAAATCATAAAATCGAGCATAGTACTATATTGGAGAAAAAAAAATTGAAACTTTTTTTTTGGATCATTAACATTGAATCATGGATCATTTTTTATGATCCATATTCATGTTTTATGATCCATGATTCAATTTTAATGATCCTAATTTTTTTTTCTCTCCAATATAGTACTATGCTCGATTTCATGATCTGTATTTTTTTTTTAATTTTTTAAAGATGTCCTTACGAGTCTTCACCGAAAAAAAAAGTCATCACCGGAACCAGACTATATATATATATATATATATATATATATATATATATATATATATATATATATATATATACACACACACACATTAAATAATATAAAAATACGAAAAATATAATTATTTGGAGTGGTAGTATTTTAAAGTGGTGTAGTTTAAATGTGGTGATAATATGGGATTAGGGTGACAACATTTTTGATGTGAGTGTGTTGGGTATATCTCATGGTCTAATATGTTGAAAGAGTATGAGTTGAGGAGATAAAAATAAATAAGTGAATAAGAAAGAGCATGAGACGAGAGACGGAATTGAGAAACTCATAATACTATTATAGGGAAAATTATAAAGAGTAAGAGTCAAGGAGACAAAGGAGTGAAGACGTATTTGTGTGTTAAATTTTTGATCTAGCTGATTGAGTCATTTCTACATTACAAAACGAATTAACATATATATATATATATATATATATATATATATATATATATATATATATATATATATATATATATATATATATAGTTTTAATTTATCAATTAAAAAATCTTGCATATAAATTAACAACTTATTTTTGAGTTAAATTTTTTAATCACAACCTTATTTGTTATTTTTATGTCGTGTCAATCCATTTAATTAAACGAACAAAAATCTTTTATCCAAACTCCTTTATTTTGTGCTATTTTATGAGATACATACAAGAATGATAGTAATATATAAATTAAATTAGTTTTACGTTTATCCTACGGATATGCAAGCATTTTAGAAAGCAATGTTTAATAATTAATAGTAATCGAACATTTTTTTCATTAAAATCAACCATTATATATATATATATATATATATATATATATATATATATATATATATATATATATATATATATATATATATATATATATATATATATAATTTTCGGAACTTGCATTAACTAAAAAAAATTAAAAAAAAATTCCATTTTTTTTGAAAAATACGTGAAATATTCTAATAAAATATTACACTGACATATTCTAAAAAATAATTTTAAAATGCAGAATAAACGGAAAAATCTAAAAAAAAAAATTTAAATATTATTTTCGGAACTTGAATTAACTAAACAAATAAAAAAAATAAAAATAAAAATAAAAATAAATTCCATTTTTTTTGAAAAATACGTGAAATATTCTAATAGAATATTACATTGTACATATCTAAAAAAATAATTTTAAAATGCAAAATAAATGAAAAAATCCAAAAATTCTTTTTTTAAATATTATTTTCGGAACTTGAATTAACTAAAATAAATAAAAAAAGTAAAAAAATGCGTCTCACGATCTCACAAAATTAGGCCCGCTCACATGAACCTAACCCTATATATATATATATATATATATATATATATATATATATATATATATATATATATATATATATATATATATATATACCATTAGTGATTAAATATAATTTTAATGCTTTGATACTAGGAAGTAAAGCACAAACGCGTAAAAGTTATCCGGATTCCGGATTCCGCGTTTCAGGAAATGGGTCGCAATGGTGTGGTCAGGTAGTCTAAAAAAGAGGCCCCTCGGGGGTGTGATAATTTCTACCGTGTCTTATTGGTCACTGTTTATTGTGTAGCCTCCTATGACCCTACCAAACCGAATAATGGAGTAATCCCGAATTATGTTCTCATTTATGAGAAATGTTTATTTCTAGCAATTTACTCGGGAATAAATGTATCTTTATATAATTATGTTTTTCTATTATGAATTTATTATAAAGTAACATGGACTATATAACTGAAATTTAACTTATGATTGAATATTCATTATTTTATGCATACATAATATTGTAAAAATGGTTAAAAAAAACAAAATTGTTGCATAACTTGACATGAATAAGCTCATTTCATTACATAAATTAATATACACATATTTATTGTTTTATTGTAGGAATATTTAATGTTGTATGGGGTTAGCCCATATTCAATCGCAGCCCATCATAAGACGATTGTTTACCCGACCGGTCAAGGCTTTGCCAAAAAGAATAATTGAATAGAAAGGAAGAGTAGAAGAGAAGGATAGAAAGTACAATCAGATAGAAAAATAGAACTATTCTCAAGAATCTTGTACATCTAAGAAGATCTGACAAAGAATATACGAATGAAGTCTACCATTCCCTGCCTATAAATAAAAGCTTTGCAAAAACACTCCAAGTAATTGTTCTTAACTCACTTCAACCTTACTCTTTTATGGAGACATCTCTGTCTCCGCACAGTTGGCTCTATCCCATGGAGTCGACTCTTTTCATATTAGTGATCTAAGTTGATCGTCAGAGCTTGCTCCCGGGGTACAGTACCTGGGGCAAATGTAACGGTCTTGTTTCTTGCCGTTGCCCATATTTTATAGTCAGAATCTAACTATGACGCACACTCGATCGACATATGAGCTGAAACAACACCCATGGAACCGACAACAAAACCGACGTAACAATATTGGCACATCTGTAATATCATTCTAAGAAATGCAATCTAGCGACCATAGGTGGAACTCCAAAGGAAATAAGACATAACAAAAAGGAAAACACCTACAAAACCGCAAGAAAAAAAAACTTCTCCAATCGACAGTATATACGTATTCATCGCACAAAAAACACACAGACACACAACATGTTTTATCTTCTAAAAACCTTACCCACAACACATACTATGCTCATGCATGCTTTATTGCTTACAACATATTTTATTAGCACATGATAAATGCATAGCCTTATAATACCAAATGCAACAAAAGTAGTATTTTTAGTATTCTAGTCTTAAAAAAGTAGGAATGAACCACCCACTCCATGCAATCACAATTTGTACATATCTCATAGAAGACTAAAATAATCAAAATTATCAGACACTTATATTCCAGGCAATATAAAATTTACTAGACAAGCTTGAAAAAATGTTGTATGCAATGAGATTTATTTGTTATAAAAATCATATTTTGGTGGAAAAACTTAAACCCTAAGTTTGCATGCAACCTAAAAGATCTATGTTTTTACTATTGAATGCAATAACCAATTGAACATCAAGAACCCTAGTATTTTCAAAAATCATAAAGGGGTTTAGAAAAACATATATCTTGATTATACTAGTAGATAATTAAACAAAATCCTTCTTGTAATCACTTGGAAGCTTGTACCAGAAATCTCGTGCCTCTGATGGTTCACACCCGACCTTAGCAACAAAGAGACTTAAAGAGAGAAGAGAAAGAGAGTAAAAATTTCGGCTTTCTCTTGGGATAATGAGATGGTCGAAATTATGAATCACATGGAGAGTTTATATAGGTGACTAAGGGAACTTGGATAAGACAGGTTTCCTTAGATAAGTCTTATCCATTTCCTTTCTCCAAGGCATTCGATGCTTCTTTAATGCCCAAGAAAACCCTACAACCCTTCAAGAATCCGTCCCCCCTCTTAGGGAGGTTCTAGAATTAGTCAATGTTCAACTTTTGAACATTGTCACCTTTAGTCTTTCCATTCTTAATTATTCAAATTAATCCCAAAATTAATCCTGATTAATTTATAACTAAATAATAATATTTCTAATTAATATATTATGCTCTTAATATATTAATAAATTATTTATCTTGATTTATAATTAGTTTATTAATCACATAATAAATTAATAAATTAGTCTCTCTCTCTCTCTAAAAGTCTATCTATTCAATTACTACGTTTAAGGGCAACCTAAAAGGACTTTGATAATAATTCAAGTATATACTAATTTAGTTATTGGCTTAGACACCTAATCCAACATACACAAAGACACATTCAATTTTGTACACACAACTTCTAATGTTGTACCCTACACAGAAAAATACATTAGTTCTCAGCACCGAACCACTACAAAAAATGTCCTACACTAGATTGGATATTCCAAAACAATTGTTGACAACTTTTACACTATTCATTTGACAGCTTTACAATTACACATAAAAAATAAAAATTCTTTAATACATGCAAACATAGCACCTATGATTTACTATATACCAACCCAACCTGCTGCTCGGTTCCCTGACTAAGGGACGACAACTACCAAAATTTTAAAACACAACCATGTTGCTCGATTTCCTGGCTAAGGGACGAAGGCTACCAAACCTCACCTAAATATCTTGTTGCTTGATTAGTGTAACACCGTAAATTCAAACAAAATTTTCATTTAAAATCACATAATTCTCATAACACATTTCACAAAAATCTCATTTATTTAATTTACAAATCGCAACTCCATAATTGTTTGATTAAAATCCAGGATCCTCAAAACATAACTCTTTCACTAGTGTGTATAATCAAGCTCGGTGCCTTCCCGCGATCCTGAGAAAAACTTGAAACACATAACACATAACACGGTAAGCACGAAGCTTAGTGAGTTCTCCAAAATACCACACATATCTCAGTAGCCTCTCATGGCTATACTCAGATAAGACCCTCCAGTCATGTGTCTCAGTGGGACCCTCCGGTCCCACAACTCGGGTGGACCCTCCGGTCCTAACTCAAGAAGCTCATAATAATAATACTCAGCATAAATCACAAAGACATAATGCAGAATATCACAATACACAGATAAACACATAAGTCATCTCAGTCACTAAAGATACCACTCATGGTAAGTATAGTGAGAAGACTCACCTCGGATGATGAACAACCCTATAAACGCTGTTGTTGCGCATCGACCTCTATCTCTAAGCCAAACCCACAATTAACCCAATTAGGAACTAAGTCCAAACTCTCACTCATTAGGTCTAAAGGTAGCCCACTAACGAGTGCATCAATAAACTAATACCCATTGGGTCCACCAAGGCCCAATAATATATGGGCTCTCCCGAGGCCTATCTCTCAAATCTAATGGAAAGCTCAACCCAAGGGCCTAAAGCACACATACACACACACACACACACATATATATATATATATATATTCCTCTAGTCCAAAACTCTAATGCAACAAGCCCAAACTCCAGGCCCAACATTCAAGGCCCAAAATGAGACTTAACCCAAAAGTCCACAGTGAGGTTACGCGGGGCGTACCTCCCTTGGTACGCTCAGTGTGCTCACGCATCCAGATTGGCCATCGGGGACCCTTGGTCAGTACGTGGGGCGTACTGGAATTACGCTCAACGTACTTCCCAGATTCACTCTTTCTACTCATTTGGTCTTAATTCGTTAAGACCTTGGCTCATATCACACATCTGGACTCCCTAATAGCTCTTACTCCATAAAGTCAGTGACTTTAAGCTGACTTTAAGCCTTGATATGGCTAAAAAAGTCACAAACACACAAAGCTCTCAGTCTTCTATCACAAAATGCTCATATCTCATGCATGGCTTGATTCCAACGTCCAAGTCTTGATTTTTATGACATTACACCACTAAATACACTCAAAGGGGTTGATCAAAGTCTCTGGAGCTCAATATCTAATAAAGTCTCCAACTTTTGGGACAAAACCCCTAAAATACTCTACTAAGATGCACAAATCAGAAGAGTGAGAAAGTTTGAAGCTTTATACCTTTATATGAAGTTCCCAACATAGACATGCTTAGATCGAAGGGCCCGGAATCTCACTCATTATTCTCCAAATCTTCTTCTTCACTCCAAGAACACACAAAAACACTCAAAGGCTCTCAAATGCACTCACAAGCTCCATGAACGAAGGTTTAAGGTTTAAGAGGGTTTGAAATCTTAGGATGGTGGCCAGGAATGAGGCCATCTCATTCTTTATATAGGGTCACACCCAAAATTAGGGTTTTCACTCTGTGCCTAGTACGCCCAACGTACCCTCTGGTACGTCCAGCGTACTAGGTGGCTCCGCTTAAAAATCACGCACATGAGTACGCTAAGCGTACACACACGTACGCCCAACGTACTCAACTGCCACCTTTCTCAAATAAGGGATTATTCCTGCCAAAACTTCAAACTTATATTGATTCCTCGATATAAATCCATTTCCAATGAACCTCATATCCATAGAAAGGTGACGAGATGCCCTACGCTTCTAGCAACTCGTCGCAACCCTGGTACCTCCTCATACCCGGGTTGCAGCCCACGAACCCTAATCACGGACGATCTGAAACAGGATGTTACACTTAGTCCCCCTAGCTATATGTGACTAGCAACACATGCTTATCGTATAGATTTTAGGTGATGCCGACTATCCACCAACCTTTTCATCTACCAACCTATATAAACCCGTCATCAGATGCCCAAGGGCTTAGTGAGCTACCCCCAAAATACTAACACCACACTGATAATATCATATCAGTAATAATCAATCAATCAATATGCATACTGGGCCATCGGCCCGACTGGACCGCCTTACAGGGTCTACAGTCTAACTGAATCTATACCGAGCCTTTGGCATAACTGGAACGCCTCGTGAGCCTACAGTCTCCCCGGACCTCTCATAGGGTATGTTGGCCTTCAACACAAAGCAGGACCGCCTCAACCCAACCCCCAATCAACACACATGTGCACATAAATATCATACGCTAGCATTCATAACAGTCAAACCGATCTAACAGATCAAATAGCATAACAACATCCTATAATCAGGATACCGATCTAACCGAAATCTAACATAGCAACCATCTAAAACCAGGATGAAATCTAACATATCAGTAACATAGCAACCATCCTAAACCAGGATGTATCTAGCATATCAATAACATAGCAACCATCCTAAACCAGGATGAAATCTAGCATATCTGTAACATAGCAACCATCCTAAACCAGGATGTATCTAGAATATCAATAACATAGCAACCATCCTAAATGTGACATCCCCATTTTTACGGCCAGAAAAGACCAATTTTGTTTATGCTTTGTTTGAAAATCAGAGTAACATTTTAAATAAAAGTGTTACGGAATTTGTCCCAAAACAAAATATGATAAAGATTTATCAAAATCATTTCCATAGAAATGTATTTCATTAAAAGAATTAGGATGTCATGTTCGTACAGATCAAAAGCATAAACAGTACAATATAAGCCTTACTACATTATTTCATATCTACATGCTTATATCTGTAATCCCTCGTCCAAACATCATATCTATGCTCAAGCGCCACTACCTGTAATACATAAAACTGAGTGGGTCAGGCTTGGGAGCCTGGTGAGCACATAGGGTTTTCAACCCACAATAAATAAGTTTATTAATTTCATCAATCAACAATAACCCGATTACCCGTTCCCGTTATCCTCACTTTACGTCCCTAAACACCTATCATAAGGGACATAGTCTAAGGATCATCATCGAGATGGACACTACTGCTAAGGGGATTCCTTAACAATAAATGTCCTAAAGGCAACCATGTGGGGGATGGAGTACACCGGTGAACACATCGTTCACAAACACCTACAGGTTGCGAGCCTGCTAGTGTTCCACTGGACCGTCTAGAAGAGTCTGTGGTCATCATCCATACTCCGCTAGATGACATAATCAACAACATCAACATCGAGGCCTCTCATCATTTTATCACACATCACCTATTACATCTACCCATGTTTTACAACAATATTTTCGTAGATATAAAATACATATATAGTTTAAATCATTGAAAACATGTATAAAAACGTTGATCCAGCATAGATAGCAAGTGTTCAGATAATATGCACACATAGCATGTAATTTATATAAAATACTTCATATCTATGTGTAAGCTGAAAGTAACTATGCACTCACCTGGTAAGGTGGTGACTCGGCACTCGGACATCTCTTCGTTACTTCTTACAACAATTTTTCTTTGACCAAAACCTAGTATTAATACCACTAGAGTTTAGTTTTAACATTAATCGCGACTAATTAATAGTCTAGCTATTATTACTATTATATAAGCGTTAAATAACACTCAATATAACTCATAATAATAGCCCAAATAATTATTTTAAGGTCCTAATAATGTTACTATAATTAAATAAAAGCTATATTAAATATAGTATAGGCGTAACTCGCTTACAGCGAGTTTTTATTAAAAACCGGACTTTGCTGGAGCAACGTTTCCGAGCCGAAAGCTTTTCTTCTCGGAGCCGTCGGGCGCTTCGGGGCTTTCTTCTCGTGATAGGGAGGTTCCCTAGACTTGGGAGGGGTTTAGGGAGGTTAGAGAGAAGTTAGAGAGAGAAAGAAAGGTTTGAAGGTGTGAGGAAATAATGAAGAGTTCATCTCTTATTTATAGGAAGTATATAGTAAAGTAGTCTCCAAGCTTCGTCCGTAAATTTTGCATATGAGCTCCGTTTTTGTCTGTCTTTTTACCGTTGAGTTCCTATTAAAGAGATCTTCAACTTTCATTTAGACCTCGTTAGCTAATTCTCATTCTATCTCGGATTTACAAAACTGTATCGAATTCGCCGCGCTCGAAAAGTAGAGACTAAGCTTCGTCCATAACTTTTGCATACGAGCTCCGTTTTTGTCTGTCTTTTTACCGTTGAGTTCCTATTAATGAGATCTTTAACTCTCACTTAGACCTCGTTGGCTAATTCTCATTCTATCTCGGATTTACAAAACTGTATCAAATTTGCGGCGCTCGAAAAGTAGGGACTAAGCTCCGTCCATATCTTTCGCATACGAGCTCTATTATCGACGTTATTTATATCCACGTGTTTGTATTTACGAGTACTACAACTTTCATTTAGATCCCGTCGGCTAAAAATCGACCGATCTAAAATTCAGATTTCGGGCTGTGCACTGTTATGCTAAATCTTAGCAAAATCATAACCTCCTCATACGAAGTCAGATTTGGGCGTTCTTTTTATCGATGTTCTTAGTTTAACATATTCTATGACTTTCGTTTAGAGCGCTAAGGCTAAATCTTGCTCTATCGTAAATTCACTATTTACGTTTCCCGGTATCGTGCTGGTTCTGTCGTGAAACTTCGACCGGTCATAACTTCTTCGTTATAACTCGGATTTCGACGTTCCTTATATCCCCATAATCCTTGTTTCGACCACTACAACTTTATGTAGAGATATCGGGTTTATCTCACACTTTAATTTTAACGCTTATTTTTATTCTTTATTGATTATACATTTATAATTAAATAATAAGCACAATAACACACATAATTCACATAATACTCAAATATTTCATCTTTATTACTTCAAAAAGAGTTACAATAGTTGACCTAGACTATTACATTGACAAATATGCTTAGCCCTGAAACCCGGGCGTTGCACCGGGCGTTGCACTAAACCAGGATGAATTCTGTTGAATATTAATCTAGACGTATTAGAAATATTAGAATTAATTTAATATGTTAAATAAACAGTTATGTCATTTAGAAAGTAACTGTCATATGACAGTTACCAAAATTGTTTATATATATATATATATATATATATATATATATGTGTGTGTGTGTGTGTGTCTTGTCTTGATGTAAATGCTGTTGACATATCAATAAAAGGGTATATATTTGTATTCTTCTATAAACGTCCACTGCCTTTTTTGTTCTTTCTTCATATATATTTGCAGAGAAAACTTTCTGCACTTGGTAAATCCTGGTTTGATTCCAACAAAGTGGTATCAGAGCCAACAATTATCAAAAGATATCTCGTTTCTTTCCTTAAAGATGGCCACGAACAACAATCTTTATCAAACCCAATTACAAGATTGAATAGTAAAAATTATCATCATTGGAGTGTCCAAATGAAGGTTTTGTATGAATCTTTGGATCTATGGAGTATTGTGGATAAAGGAATCTCGCAACCAGTGAATCCCTCTGCACAACAAGGAAAGGATTTAAAGGAATTAGAAAGGAAGGACAAGAAGGCATTATTTTTGATTTATCAGTCAGTTGATGATCCTATCTTTGAAAGGATATCAGAGTCAAAATCTTCCAAGGAAGCATGGGATGCATTGCATAACACATACAGGGGACAAGATAGGGTCAGAGTAGTCCGTTTGCAAACCTTGCGGTGTGAGTTTGATGGGTTAAGAATGAAAGAATCGGAAACCATAGAAGAATTTTACAATCGGGTGTTTGCCTTGATAAATCAAATGAGATTGAATGGGGAAGATATTGAAGAGAAGAGGGTTGTTCAGAAGATACTACAGAGCCTCACTTGCAAATTCGAATATGTGGTTGTAGCAGTGGAAGAATCAAAGGATTTATCTGTTTTATCATTGGAAAATCTCTTGGGGATACTTCAATCCCATGAATTTCGTATGAGGAACTTTGATGATGACTCTACAGAAAAAGCTTTTCAAGTCTCTTCAAAACTAAAAGGTAAGGAGCATGCAAAACCTTTAGCAGATTTTCAATGCTTTTAATGTCACAAGTTTGGACATACAATGAAATATTGCAAGAAACGAAAGGAAGATGAGAGTGAGGATGCCAATTTCATTTGTGGGAATGAATTCAAGAAAGATGACACGATGTTTATGGCTATCGAAGAACTTGAGAGTTTGGTTGATAATGGATGGTGCAAGGATGGTGTATGTGATGATCTTGTGAAAGAAAACAAGAAACTGTGTATGCCTGTGGATGACAAACTCCATGGGAAGTTGAAGGAAATTGATGATGATGATAATGATGCTTGAAGTATAAATACTTTAGGAAGATGGATGTTATGTCATATGCTGTATATAGTAAGTTTAAATAGTCTAGCTTAAGGGGGTATGTTGAATATTAATCTAGACGTATTAGAAATATTAGAATTAATTTAATATGTTAAATGGGTCAACAGTTATGTCATTTAGAAAGTAACTGTCATATCATAGTTACCAAAACTGTATATATATATATATATATATATATATATATATATATATATATGTGTGTGTGTGTGTGTGTGTGTGTCTTGTCTTGATGTAAATGCTGTTGACATATCAATAAAAGGGTATATATTTGTATTCTTCTATAAACGTCCACTGCCTTTTTTGTTCTTTCTTTATATATATTTGCAGAGAAAACTTTCTGCACTTGGTAAATCCTGGTTTGATTCCAACAAATTGTAGCATATCAATAACATAGCAACCATCCTAAACCAGGATGTATCTAGCATATCAACAACATATTAACCATCCTAAACCAGGATGCAAACCATAAAGGGACAACCTTGGTGCCTTAGACCCTTTTGATACAGTGAGGATAACTCACCTCGCAGATGTCGACTCGGTAGATAAATCCTAACTCTCGGATCACTCGCGAAAGACTCCTCCACCTATTACCATAGTACAAGCATACTCATAAATTCTCAACCTCACAAGTACTCCATAAACCAACTAGTCAACCCCAGGTCAATAGTCAAAGTCAAAGTCCTCAGTCAAGGTCAAAAGTCCATGTTGACCTTAACTCGCCGAGTACCCTCGGCTACTCGCCGAGTTCTTTGAAGTTCTTTCCCACTCACCAAGTCATCAGGTGACTCGTCGAGTTCCTACGATTTTCAATCGAAACCCTAAGGTCACCCGTCGAGTTTCCTTCTTGCAACACGCCGGCTACACACACATTCATAACTCGGGGAAAACTGATCCGACTCGCCGAGTTGTTCATACAACTCGTCGAGTCTAAGGAAATCTTCATCGGACTCGCCGAGTTGTTCATCAACTCGTCGAGTTCATCGGTCCTCTTTATATGACTCGCCGAGTTCCTTCAGTCCTTAAGCCATACAGACTTATTTAAGCCATGAAATGGCTCCAAATTACATATCCAAGCTTCTAGGGCATGCTTATCACGTAAAGTTGCAAACTTTACGTGCATGCATGACTAACAAGGGTCTTAATGCCAAATCTAAGCTCTTAATGGGGTTTCATGCACAAGGAGGGCCTCAACCACGACCAAAACAGAAACTTTATGATTCTAGAACTTGAGAAGGGTCCAGATCTGAAGTTACAACTTCAGATCTAGCCCATAGCTCACCAATGTGACTCCCAAAAATCCATAAAACCCTAGAACTCAACCACAAAGAGATCTAGAAGAAAAGGGGAGTAAATATTGCAACTTGATACCTACAAAAGATGCTAGATGAGGTAAGTTCTGTTTCCCACACCTTCCTTGCCTCAACTCCTTTGCTCTTCAAGCTCTTCCCTCCAAGCCAATCTTCTTTCCAAGGTCTTACACACACCACAAGGACCAACTGAATTAGGGTTTCACTGAACTCTCAAAGACTATAAAGAGGCCAAAGGAGGCTGAGGCTTCCTTAAATAGGGTGCAAAACCCCGAGATTTAGGGTTTATTCTGCCAGCTCTTACTCGTCGAGTCCCTCCCTGGACTCGACGAGTAGGTCACTTAACACGCGATCTTACCCCGCTGCTACTCTACGAGCAGGGCAACCAACTTGTCGAGTAGGACTTAAAACCAAAGAAACTTTTATTTAAATCCATACATGAGAATCAGGACGTTACAATCCGGTTGCAAAGAGTCGAGTTAATCAATATTTTATACCGGAGAAATATATATTCACCTTCCACATATAAAGAGGGAATACTGATTTTTCTTATTAATAAAACTCAAAACGTAATCAGATACACAAAGCTATAACACATATCCAGAATCTTGGAGAAAGCTGCCCGACAAACAGTATAGCAATAAACAAAAACATATTTGATTTTCCGACAACAACCATTGGACCAAAGTGCTCGGACTCGAGCACCAAGCTCCATACATTGAGTCTGGCATAAAATCTTGCCAAATATTTAAACTGCTCGGTTGATTCAGTCAACCTTCATCCCAGTTCAGTCTAACCTTAAGGCTGTGGGGAGTTGTCACCACCAACCCATTGAAAAAGTGGTGTCATCTCTACGCCACGTCAGCTTCACCACCAACCCACCACGAACCCACTAGACATAGGAAATTGTCACCACTCCACAATTATCATTTTTTTTTTATTTTTTATTTTTTTATGATTTGATTAAATAAAAACATAATTTAGAACGTAATAAATATTTTATATTAATTGAAACCACATTACATTAATTAAAAAAATATAGAAAACTAAACCTAAAAAAATAGAAAATTAAACATAAATTACTAAAAAAACATAAAAGCACATAGAAAGTGAAAACTAAAATACTAAAAAAAACATAAAAATAACGTAGAAAATTAATAAATTACTAAAAACATAGAATCTAGTTGCAATATTTGTCGAGAACTTCTTGTTGAATTTTCAAAAACACCCTTAAATTTTCCGGGTCGAGATTCGGTTGCGACACCATGTTTATAATTTGAAGATCGGTGAGTGTCAATTGTCGCCAACGTTGTTCCTCTGTTGAATATATATATATATATATATATATATATATATATATATATATATATATATATATATATATATATATTTAATTTAGAGTTTTGTCGATTTTCACCGCTAGTATGTCCTCGTTGATTGATTTTCCGCTAGAAGATGCCCACTTTCTTGCTTTGTCCCTTCTCGGTGGTCGACAAAGTTGGACGTCCGGTGGACCCTCTCCCTCGGTGACGTCGAACTCATCATTGAGGTTGAGGTTAACACCAATGTCCGTCTTGGACGTTCTCGACCTTTTGTTGGAACCGGTGGTAGATCCCGAATGTGTCGTTTCCGGATAAAAGACCCATTTTGGACCATTGCGACAAACTTCCACGCTTTTTAATTGGCAAACGGTTTACCATTGTTGGTAATTCTGTATTGGTACAACGCAGTTGATAAAATATTGAAATCGTTGCTACCACTTCGATGTATATTTTTAAGATTGTTAAATACACCGTTAAGATTAGTGCAAGCCGCTCGAAGGTCACACCATTTAGCATTGACCGCGTCGTATGTCCGACTCGTTTGTCTTCCTAATAACGCGTGAAAGTGGTCTAAACACGATTGCAAAAGCTTTGACCGGTTTGCACGTTGGCGATATCCTCGTCTTGTGATATGAAATTCCAAGCTTTAGTTAAAGTTTCCTCATCCTCCTCGGTCCATTGCGTATTTTTCTTTTTCCTTGGATCTTTTGATTTTTTTTGCCTTCTACGATTTGGTTGTGTTTCTTCAACCCATTCGTCATCGTTGTCATTGTCGAGGTTTACGGGTTGAGATTGAGATAATGAAACTTGAGATGGTTGTGAAGTTTGTTGACGTTGGGAAGTTTATGGTTGAAATTGCAGAGAAGGTTGTTAAAAGGCTTGAAATTGGGGTTGAACGAATTGTGATGGTTGTTGTCGTTGATCGTAGTGTGGTGGTATGAAAGATTGGTGAATAGAAGTTGCTGTTGAATGGGGGATGATAACAATTGCATGTAGCCAATATTCGCCAACGGATCATTTGGAGTGTTTGGAATGTTCGGGATGGGTGAGGTATTTTGGTTTGGATTCATGAGGAAAGAATATTTTTTGGTGAATATATGTGTTTGTGTTGAAAATATGTTATGTGTTTGAAATGAAAAAAAAAAGATTGATATATATATATATATATATATATATATATATATATATATATATATATATATAGAGAGAGAGAGAGAGAGAGAAAGAAGGCGTGGTAAATAATAAATAAATAAATAAATTATTATTATTATTATTATTATTATTATTTTTTTACAACAATCAAATATGGAATAACCAATCACATCGCTCGTTCTCCTTCGTCTTCGTGAAAAGGCAAAACCCAATCCATTAAAGTTGGAGGAAGTGTTCACACATCTTGGGGGCTAACACGTCGGCCTCCACGCGTCTTCCACCAACCCACTCCGGGTAGCCTAAGGCTCCGATCCCCAAATAAAAAAGAATAAAAGAAGAAAACAAACCATGAATTGAAGGTTTCGAATTCAGCTCCACCGCATAGACATCTGGACTCAACATGGCTTCCCGGTAAATCAATTTCGTGACCTGGTCCCGACCCAGTAACTCACCCTATCCGGTAACCGAGTTTAGTCAACAACTCGGTGTACCAAAAACCTTTTCCCAGGCGACCCGCAGGGAAAACCGTCGAACTCGACTCATCTCGACCAACAACTAGCTTCCAGACAACGACTTGACCTAGTCAGCAGCTTGGCAACTCGAACCGTTTGGAGTTTGGTCTCCAAACCTGCGACGCAACCTTTGTCCCTGTGTCGGCGATTTGCAAAAATAAGCGAGAACTTGTTTTAACCCTATATCCCGTACCCACATTTATCTTTTTTTTTTCTATCTGATCCAACACAATAAACCCAAAAATAGATTTAGCAAATCTTAGGATTAGATCCTCCCACAAACAAATTGTTAACAGTTTACAACCTTAAAATTATCGGCCTTTTATCGGCAAAATACAACACACATTTTGTACCTAATTTACAATTTAGGTTCTTGGAAAAATTATCTATTAGCTCTATAGCCCCTCCACAAATAACACATATTATCTTTTAATACTACTTAGGTCCCCATATGTTTGTATATTGCGCCTCGGAAGGATATCTCACTTCGTTGATTTACACCGGGACCCAATTCATCGAATCCAATTTCTTTTCTTTCTTTCTTCGAGAATAGTATTCCCAAAGGCTATTTAAACAAATAAAAGAGCCTAATTATGCAATGGGTCGCTATGTGTTTAGACTTTAGATATTAAACCTAAGTTCATTAGCCACAATAAACATATAAATAGCTAAATGCCATGTAGTTACTTGACTTTTATTAATTACTAGCACTAAAATATGATTTTATAGCTTCACACAATTGACAATAATAAAAGCGAGATAATTTGTACACAACAATTTTTTTCCATACATAACAATTGGTGCTTTAAAATATTGTACCGTACAACTCTATAATGCATAAATTGTTGTGTATGACAAAAAATGTTATGTACGAATTCCATCACAAAGATCCCATGCAGAACAACTTGTACATACCTTAATATCAACAAGCATCAAAACAGTAAAATATAGTATCCTCGTCAACACGATTTCCACAAGAAAGCAATTCAAAATCTAACAATTTGAACTCCTGATTCATATTTAACCCAACGTGTAAGAAAAAATAATATCAAAATGTGCCTATACTCATTTTGGCAAGTAAAACGTATTAACTAGCTGAATCCTAATTTACATATTTGGCCTTTTAAACAATTTCAGGATAACAATATGACAAATAATTGCACATAATTCGTCCATCTATTTAAAAAAAAAATACATATGAAACATCAAATCAATTTTCAAAATGACTGTTCTATGCTTATTCTGACATATACCAACACACAAGGAGCAAAAAACATATTCAACCTAGTATACATAAAGCGGTCCACACTCGATCAAGTGTCGAGGTCCAACAGATTCTCTATGATTATATAAAAGGGTAATACTATCGAAACTGTCATTGGTTGATAACCATTTGTTTGCTGAGATTCATGATACAAATCACTCGATGCACAACAAATGAGGTAAATTGCTTGACACACACATTGAGCAAGCACGTCGCAATATTATAAATAGTAGCAACAATATACACCTAGGAAGATCTTTATCTTAAAGTGACTATAGTCAGCCCTAAGGCAAGTCATCATATCAAGAAATTAAAAGCCCACCCTAAAAACCATCTACAGGAACCATCTGGATTTTGAAGAAAATCATTACTAACACTTGGAGGAAACCATTGTACAATCCCTAATTTCCCCCAAGAACAACTGATAAAGCGCCTATCACTTGATTGATGACATAACAAGTGTCATCAAATTCTTCTTCTAGCAAGTGACAATAAGTCGGACCCTAAGAAAAAGATAATAAACCCAACCAATCAGATATTCAAAACTGAAAGGAGTAGACATGAAGAAACAATGGTGTACTATTGGACGACGAACCAACATAGCTTTGGGAAACAAATGAACATCTAGTCTTTGAAAACTTTGATGGTTCAATGACTATGCATGTTAGAAACCATCAAAATTTTGTAGGGTGGAGGGTACTTACGTTTCCCAGAGAACTAGTTGGCAATTTAATCAAATGAAGTATCACTCCAACTTCTACCATAAAACCCCATGAATAATACCCGCATCTAGCTAGTGCAAATATGATAACATGATTATTTGTATATATTTTAGCAATCGTTTTCTTTTGCTTTTAGCATTTTTAATATCCTTTTTGCATTAAATTGTTAGATTTATTGTTTTGAATATTTTTACTCGTTTAAGCTATTTTGGTGTAGATTTGTTCGAGCAAGATGCTATTTTGAAGCATCGTTAAAGCCACAACGAATTCCTTGCAACCACGATTGAAGTCTTGTAGCACAATCCGGAGCGAAAAGAAAACAACAAAGCGATATAAATTAATTTCGGATTTTGACAGCATTGCACGACCTTTTCCAAGTGATCAGACGGAGGGGAAAACGTCGTCTGATTGAGCTGAAAATTTACACACATCTTCCCAACTCGTTGATCTTCGTTCTCACCAAAAAGAATTTTCTCACAACCCATATTTGGAGTAGTAGCCCATATTTGGAGTAGTAGCCCATCTAATTGTTTTTGTGGGGTTGTGAAAAAAAGGCACAAACAACATCAAGCAGAAGGGCATAAAAGGATGTATGGCATCACATTTTTACATTCGCCGACAGAAAGAAAAGAAGAGTGGACGATGCCTCTTTGGTCTCTCCACTTTATTTTTCTTTGTTTTATTTTTGGAATATAGCAGCTATGATTTCACAATAATTTGTTAATGGGTTATTTATCTTTTAATTAGATTAGGTTAGGTTGATTTTTGTATTAATACTTGGATTATGGAGGGTGTTTTTGAAGCAATAAGAAGTCATGATTTCAAGATGCTTTATCATCTTCATTTCATATAATCGGTATTGGTATAATTTCTATCATTATTAGTATTGTCATTATTTTGTCTAGTTAGTTTTTATTTTCCATATTGGGTGAGTCTATGGAACAATTAATTGATTAAAAATAGTTTTGTGTGGTTTTGATGGTATTCTATGAAAATATTTTCTAATAAAACATCTATTTATGTTCAAATGTCTTTAATCATGAGTTTATATATGTGAATGTTTAATTAGTTGGTTAATTTCTTGATTACGTAATAGATCCTCAAATAAACAAGCGACAAATAGTTCTTGTAATTGCTTTCCTTTCACACAACATAAAAATATTTTCTCCAACATGGTAGTGAAAACATTTTGACTTCTTAGATTTGGAGACTTTTAAATCTTAATGCTAGTTAATTTTCATTAATTACATGCTTCATGAAAATTGTGACTTTAACTAAGAAAATGTGTTATCAGCTTCTCTAACCATTGTATTAACTAAGAAAAGTCTAGGTTATCTCAATCTTCTTAGATTGCTATAGTGAAATTAATATTCATTAAACCTATTGTACCACAAAATTATGATGATTAGTCAAATAGTTGAACTTGCGATTTATCCCAATATTGAAACGTTTTTGTTTTATAGATTTTATATTTTGTTATTTAGTTTATATATATATATATATATATATATATATATATATATATATATATATATATATATATATATATATATTAGTTTTTATCGCATTATATATTTTTATTTCGTAGAAACTGAATGTATAGATCTGATTCGAACCAATCCTTGTGGATTCGATTCCTATTACCGCTACTACAATTCATTTTTGTATGTCGTCGTATTTAGTTTTTTTTTTATTTGGTGGTCTTGACAACCACCAAATTTTTGGCGCCGTTGTCGAAGATTGGTTATCTTTGATCGAATTTTTTTTCTATGCTCAAGTTTCTATACGTATATATTTTTTATGCCTTTCTTTTGTTATTGTTATTGTTTTCATGCATTTTTAGGTTGTATATATAGTCGCATTTTTAGTTTGCATTTTAGACCATATTCTATCGAAAATTCCAAAAAAAAAAGTTTATTATTTTTAGAGTTTTCATTTTAGCATTGCATTTAACTTAAGTTTTGCGTGCATTTTTTTTTTTTATTTTTCTCAATTTTATCCAAAAACCAAAAAGATTTTTATTTCTTCTTTTCAATTTTTTTATAGCATAGCATTTAGTTTAGGTTCATTCTCATGCATTTTTGTTGTCTCTTTATTCTCACCCTCGGATAATTTTAATTGCAAGTCTTAATACTCCAAGGTGCAAATCTTTTTAAAACAATAGAAATGCTCATGAGGACCTTCATTTGTCACATCTTCTTATAACACACATATGATAGAGTACAAGCTATTTATGCAAATGAATCGACTTATTGCAAACATGACATGACGCGTGGGACAAGTTAGCCATAAAGTCTTAGAAACCGTCCCCCACGAGCGTATTACTTATTAAGCATACCGATCTTCCAAAGATGAGAGCAAGAACTAGAACTTGCTATTTTGAGATCTTTTATGTCTAGCTATTGCATTTCATGTCATCTTACTCTATGGTATAGACATATTTTCCCGTTTGATCTCAATTTAGTTTTTACTTAGTTTTTGTGCTTACATCTGTTAGTTGTATCTTATATATAATTATGCTTTATATTTTTATTTGATGCTATATTTATAAAACTCCTTAGTAAACCAAAAAAGTGAGCAAAAAAAAAAAAAAAAAAAAAACATAAAATGACAACTATCCCTTTTTAGTATTGTTCATTTTGTTTATGTAAGTGTTTTTTTTGTGTTGGAAATCAAAGGCTAGTTGTTTTAAAAAGTGTTTTGGAAATTTTTTTTACTAATTTTCGATAAATTTTAGTGGAAACCTAATATTTAGTATGTGTTATGTGAAGTTTCATATGTTTTTATTGTTGTTAGAAAAGTCAAGTTTTTATCCTATCTTCCTATGTAAAGTTTGAAATTTGTTTTTGTTGATTTTAGTCTTTAAAATAAAAAAAAAATGTTTAGAAAAGTCGGATATTATCGCAATCATACAATGCAAATATAGTTAGGTGTTTTTAGTATTTCTCAAATTGTGTATGTATAGATTTTATGTTAGTAGTTTAGGTCTTTGTATTTATATTTATAATCGTATCTTTGGGGTTTTGTTGTCTAAAAAAAAATATAAAAAAAAGAAAAAATGGTCGGGCCAAGGAGTTGTATCTATTTTTTGTTCATTAGATGTTTAGATTACATTTCTCTTATATATATTTCATTTCCATTTTGATGTATTTTTAGTCTAAAATTCGTCTTTTGTTAACAACTACAATAGTGTTCCATTATCATCTTTTGCTCGAGTATCCTCTTTACATGAATCTCATTTTGGTATCAACCACTGTATATAGCTCATTTCTAATTTGTCATTTAGATTTAAGTTATTTTTCTTGGTCTTGTTTCTTGATTTGGAAGAAAATTATGAATGGTGAGTGGTATGCGAAGGGGGGGGGGGGAAATCTGTTGTGATGTGAAGGCTAAATCGGACCACAATTGCGTCATGTGCGTCATATTAGAGAAGTATGCATAAGTAGTTTTGTATCTCTTTCATATGTGTCCCTTTACTAGAATAGTAACAAATGTTCGTCCTTTAAAGTGATTCGTAAATCTAAAATGAAGGTTTTTATTTCTAAACGATGTTGTTTTAATTTGCTATTGAAGACATTCATTCTTTTTATTTTGTTTGTTTTGTCATTCCCGTTTTTTCCTGTTCTTGTTTTCCTAGAGGACAAGGAAATGTTCAAGCTTGGGGATGATGCTTTATTTATTTTATTTTTCTTCATTTAAGATATTTTTTATGCATTGTATTTAGTTAATTTCATGTTTTTATGTGTCAAAGAAAAAAAAACATTTTTTAGCATTCTCATGTTGCATTAGTAATGATAATTTATGTTTTGATGGTACTTTATGTTTATTTAACTAGTTTATATTTGTTGTAATTTAAATGTATTATGTTATTTGTTCTTATTTTGTTGAAATTTCTAATTTTTTTTTTGTTTCAATAATTGAGTATAAATTGGATTTTTTTGCATGATTATTAAACCCGTATCTTAATTGCAACTTATATAATCTTGGTCAAGTTTTTTATAAAGTAATAAAAGAAAATCTTTTTTTATTAGTGTTGATAAATTTGCATTTGTCATTTTGCTTTTTGTTTTTTTGTTTTCTTTTTGTTTTCTTCGGTTTGACTTTTCCGTATTATTTTCCTTGAGGACAAGAAAATGTTAGGTTTGGGGGATTGTGATAAGTTGATTATTTATATATTTTTTAGCAATCGTTTTCTTTTGCTTTTAGCATTTTTAATATTCTTTTTGCATTAAATCGTTAGATTTATTGTTTTGAATATTTTTACTTGTTTAAGTTATTTTTGTGTAGATTTCTTCGAGCAAAATGATATTTTGAAGCATCGTTAAAGCCACATCGAATTCCTTGCAACCACGATTGAAGTCTCATAGCAAAATGCGGGAGCGAAAAGAAAAAAACAAAGTGATATAAATTAATTTTCGGATTTTGACATCATCGCACAACCTTTTGCAAGCGTTGAGACGGAGAGGCAAACGTTGTCCAACTGAGCTAAAAATTTACACACGTCTTCCTAACTCGTTGATTTTCGATCTCACCAAAAAGAATTGGATTTGGACAAGTTTTTGTCATTTTCTTTTGGTCTCGTGAACAGCTGGGCAGAAGGCTACCAGCTTAAATTTTGGCAGCGCAAATTGAGATTTCAGCAGCCTAATTTGGAAACCCATCTTTAAATTTTATAGCAGCCCACAAATGAATTTTCTCACGGCCCATATTTGAAGTAGTAGCCCATCTAATTGTTTTTGTGGGGCTGAGAAAAAAGGCACAAACAACAGCAAGTAGAAGGGGACAAAAGGATGCATGACATCTCATTTTTACATTCGCCGGCAGAAAGAAAAGATGAGTGGACAATGCCTCTCTGGTGTCTCAACTTTATTTTTCTTTGTTTTATTTTTGGAACCTAGCAGTTATGATTTCACAATCATAATTTGTTAATAAGTTATTTATCTTTTTAATTAGATTAGGTTAGGTTGATTTTTGTATTAATACTTGGATTATAGATGGAGTTTTTGAAGCAATAAGAAGCAGGGCGGACCTAGTTGGTGTGCCGGTGTGGCACCGTCAACTCCTATTTTTTCTGTTTGCAGTGGAAAAATTTAGATTTTTAGATTTTTTTACTTATTTTTTCTACATCGGCAACACCTATTTCAACCTCGGCAACACCTACTATGTATTCCTGCGTCAGTCCCATTAAGTCCCATTAAGAAGTGACGATTTCAAGAAGCTTTTTCATCTTTGTTTCATAATCGGTATTGGTATAATTTCTATCATTTTTATTATTGATGCGTAAAATAATATGCATTAGTTAATCCTACTAACGTGACTAATTATTTCTATGGCAGTGTACCTTGTTGAAGATTGTATAACACAATAGACAAGTATCGAACACAGGGAACGAGATTATTAGCTAACTCTTATCAACTACTAACTAAATTACTAATAAATTTAGAAAAATGGTTTTCTCTAGTTTTGCAAGACTAGAAACTTAATTTACTAAACTAACTAACTATCAATTAATGAAGTAAATATTAAAACTAAAAGCAAATAACGCACAAAAGACGATTTAACCAAGGTAATTGAAAGACTTTCATTTAGCTTCAGATTTATTTGCTATTATGGTTGATTTATGGATGTGCAATGGATTTTTTTGTTTCATTGGTTACTGATTCCTAAAATGACCAAGTTAATGTTCACTAACTTAATCCTTTAGCAAACAAGTTCATTCATACGGTGATCAGACAGATAAACTAACAAGTTTACTAGTGTTCAGTTTGAGTTAATTTAGACTTATAACGAATTGATTAAATTGGTTTATTAGCTCAGTTCAATATAAGATTGGTTTTAATATATTAGCTCCTACGTTTATTACCCACTTTTTTTTTTTATTTAAACCTAGGTTTTGTTCAAAACTCTAGTCCTATAATTTTGCAATTCGTAAGATCATAAGATTCAAATTCAATTAAGAAAGATGGTCATACAGACTTAATTAAATTCATCAATAAATAGAGAAAGCAGTTATCATAAACACGGAAGGTTCTTTAATAAGCTAAACCAACAAGTAACCAATAAAATTAAATCCAAACCTTAAATCAAACCATAATGAGTTAAGTAACTCTACACTAAATGAAAGTCATAAGGCTTTAGCCCATAATTTCAGCAATCAAACAAATAAAAACGAATTCCAAAGCAATAGACATGATTAATTAAGTATAAAATCGTAATTTAGAATTGTATTGACTTAATGCTCCCAATGCCTTAGCTATAATCGACTCCTTCACCTCCAAGCTTCAAATCAAATACTTGGCCTTCAAAAATCGATAGTTGCTTCCATGAAAAGTTCCAATTTCGGAGGATAATGACATGTATTTATAGTTTCCTGAAAAATAGATCACCACGACGTGGTAAGGCCACCATGCCATGATCTTCGTTGTTATCCCATATTCAACAAGTGTCCTTGATCCATCAGGAATGTCCAAATTGCCATGTCGTGGTAGGGTCACCACAACGTGGATAGTACATTTTTTTCTTCAATTTAAAGTCTTCTTTCATACTCTTAGCTTCCAACTTCCTTTTTGCTCCAAGCATGTCTTTTACCCCTACAACACAATACATAAAAAATTAAGTACATTTTGTTCTATAAACGCCATAAAAATAATTAGAAATATTAAGATATGACATAAAGTTATATGTATAGATATGCACATATCAATTATTATTATCATTTTGTCTAGTTAGTTTTTATTTTCAATATTGGGAGAATCTATGAAACAATTAATTGATTAAAAATATTTTTATGTGGTTTTGATGGTATGCTATGAAAATATTTTCTATTAAAACATCTATTTATGCTTATATGTCTTTAATCATGAGTTTAGATATGTGAATGTTTAATTACTTGGTTAATTTCTTGATTACGTAATAGATCCTCAAATTAACAATTGACAGATGGTTCTTATGATTGCTTTCCTTTAACACAATCATGAAAGTATTTTCTCCAACATGGTAGTGAAAACATTTTTCCTCCTCATGGATATGGTGACTTTTAAATCTTAATTCTAGTTAATTTTCATTACTTACATGCTTCATGAAAATTGTGACTTTAACTAAGAAAATGTGTTATGAGATTCTCTAACCATTATATTAACTAAGAAAAGTCTAAGTGATCTCAAGCTTTTTAGATTTCTATAGGCAAATTAGTATCCATTAAACCCATTGCACCACAAAAATATGATGATATATATATATATATATATATATATATATATTGATGATATATGGTCCATTAGCATGACCTAGACCGCTTTAGCATGCCAGCCTTGCCTGGTGCGCTCCCGCCAGCTCTGCCTGGCTCTCCCTTGCCAGCCTTACTGGGGCTCTCCCGCCGGCCCGGCCTTGCGCTACCTGGTCTGGCTCTCCCTTGCTAGCCTTGCTGGGGACTCCCTTGCCAGCCTTGTTGGGGACTCTCCTGTCGGCTTGGCCTGGCGCTCCATTGCCAACCATGCCGGGGACTCTCTCGTCGGCCCGAACTGGCGCTCCCTTGCCATCCTTTCCTGGTGCGCACCGGCCAGCCTTGCCTGGTGCGCACCCGCTAGCCTCGCCCGGCGCCTCCGGGCAGCCTCGCCCAACTCCTTGCTAGCTGGGCCAGAATTGGGCTGGCCTAAGGCCTGACCTAATTGTACCTTATAAAGTCAACAGTATCTCCACCATGGAAGGGATCTTTCCCTTGGATCAGCTGCCACACTATACTCTGGTCGGGTGGCTCAGCCGCCACTTTCCGTCGTCAATCACCATACACGACCACCAACACCAAGATGGTTCTATCTAGCTAAAGAGAACAATCTCAGATCTACTAGATGATCTAACTTGACCGTCGGAGCCCGCTCCCGGGGCACAGTCCCTGGGGCGGCTCTAACGGCCTAGTCTGTTGTGACGTCGCAGATCTGTCTCCGGCATAGAAGCACATCCTCAGAGCAGGTGGTCGGAGCCGATGTCGCATCATATATATATATATATATATATATATATATATATATATATATAGTGTTTGCATGGTCAGATTGAAATATAACCCATGACGCGACCCATTATGGCATGTTCGGGTTGAAATATACCCTAGGGCGGGGACCATTATGCCATATTCGGGTTGAAATATACCCCAAGGCGGGGCTCACTATTGTACGATCAGGTTGAAATATGCCCCAGGGCGAGGCCCCGGGGCAGGGCCCATACTTGCTTATTGGGTTGGAATATACCCCAAGGCTAGGCCTATTTGTATGTTTGGCATGTGGTACTTTGGGAAAACTCACTTAGATTTTGTTTACAATTTGCATTGTGGTTTCAGGTACTTCCGGTGCAAAGGGGAAGTGCCCGACTTGATGGCGCAACATTCACTCCCCACTATTTTCCGCACTTATTGATATTGTCACTTTAATGATTTGATATGATGATTTTGTAATGGATTTTGGAATCAAACTTATGATTGTAAATCATAATTAAAACTGTAAATAATTTCTCCTAGTTTTTGGGTTGTTACAAGTTGGTATCAGAGCCTTGGTTTGAGGGATTCAGGCACACTCTCGAGTGTGACTGAACTCAAACTAAGGAATTGGTGATCTTCCTTAAAAAGAAAATAAGTTTTAAAAATATTTTTTTTTGAAAAAGGGAAGAAATTTCTAAAAGGATTTTGTAAAAACAAAAGGGGTGTGATGCATGCAATCGACCAAGCTTAAGTAAGTGATTCCCATAATACCCATACATGTTTGTTTTGATTATATGTTATGAGTACTGCATGCTAGGTTGAGGCTAGGGATACTTTTAGGAATTGCATGATAGATTGACCTGATATGTGTTGCCTTGTAGCTTAAGGAGTAGTGGATGCTATGCTAGATTGGGAATATGTATTGGTATTAGTAATTTCTAAGTGTATACTTTAAAAATTGTATACGGTTAGGATCACATAGCCCTAAAATGATTGATTTGTCCTTATTTCTTGCTCCTCGTTTGGTTGCGGTCCTAGGGTAGAATCTTTTATTCGACAATCTATTTGATCCTGTATTGTGTATAATTTGCATGTATAAGGAAACCGGTAGTGAGAGCGGAAGTTTCTAGCATGAGATGTAGTATGTGAGTTTGAATGTTCTTTGGTTATTCTATGGATTGGTGTGCTATTGCACGAATGCTACTTGCTTTTTGCTTTGTGGGACTCTTAAGTGATGTGAGTTAGCTATTAAGTGAATATGCTAAGTCACATGTGACCAAGGTCAAATAATCTCAAAGTGATGGAATTTGTCCCTATTGTGCAAATCTTGTTTGAGTCTTATCGTTGTAGGGATGACTCTTTTTCTCAAAGGATTATCTGAGCTTAGTTGCGTGTGATTGTATTCATGAGGTAGCTAGCTGACATTATGGGAGTTCTTCAACAATTGATGGCAGGTTGAGGTTAGGAACCTAGGAAAGCCTAGGAAGTACTTCAGTAGGTTTAGTGGTGTTGTTTAGCGATCATTTGGAGTATCAGTTTGAGAAGGTGACTTAGAGGTTTTGGGATGATTCTTGAGGAAAGTATGGATAGGTGTGGAAGGTAGTATTGGGCCCTCACTACTAAAAGCATAGGATCCATACTCGAGTCGAGGAGAGTCTTGGAAAATCTAGGAAGCATGTGGGATGAGGATTCTTGGGTATGTTCTGATCATTTGTATGTTGTTTTTCAGTTAATGATGAACAATTAAGAAGGAGGTTCAGGTTCTGGCTCAGGTGCAGGTACTAAGCCGATTAGCGAGCATATGTCGGAGTTCATCTCATCGGAGATTACTTGCGGTATTTTGGAGCAGAATCCTGTGATCTTTGGTATGGTTAAGGAGGAGATTTTAGAGATTTTGGATGAGTGTCTGGGCGCATTCTGCGCTGAGGTTATGTGTATTGTTGGAGCTCGCACTCTTTCTTTTCGTAAGTTCTGTGCTGGTGGAGATCCCACGTTCTTTGGGGAGAAGGACCCCATTACCAGTAGGAGATGGTTAAAAGATATTGCTAACGCGTTCAGGACGAGTTTCTGTCCCAAGGGGTCGAAGGTTAGATTTGCTTCATGTCTTCTGAAAGACATAGCTCGAGATTGATGGGAGGAGGTAGACTTCGCCTTGGGAGGCGAGGCCCAGGAGAAGATGTATTGGGATCAGTTTGTGACCCGGTTTAGGGCTGAGTTCACGCCAACTATTGAGGTACAGCTATTGGTGAAGGAGTTTCAGGATCTTCGTCAGACTACGAAGATTATGGTAGAGCTCACTGCCAGGTTCCGGGAGAGGGATTTATTGGTTCCGCAGTATGCAACGGATGAGGAATTGAAGAAGATAAGGTATCATGATATGCTGAGGGATGACATTAGGAAGTTTGTGAGTATTTCAAGGTGCAAGAACCTGAATGATATGATTGCTAGAGCTCGTGAGCGGGATATTGATTTAAAGCACATGGGGAAGAGGGGGCTAGAGCATGTGCAAGTAGTTGAGGGTCCTGCGAAGAGACCCAAGACTTCAAATCAGCAATTGAGGGGCCAAGAGGGCCGGGTTCAGTGCAACACGTGCAATAAGTAGCATGACGGGGTTTTTTGTTCGAGGGGCACAGGAAGCTACAAGTGTGGAGGGGTTTCTCATGTCAGTCAGGATTGTTCTTAGGGGACAAGATCGTTATGTTTTCAATACAATCAAGTGGGCCACAAGAATGCCGACTGTCTGATGTTGAAGGTGCGGAGCAGTGAGTGCACCTGCTCCGGTTACTTTGAGGATCACTATTGGTCGTGAGGGTAGGGCATGATCCCCATCAGAGATAAGCCGAGCATTGCAGTGCCAGTCAGGGGAGACCACGGTTCCAGTAGGTGATATTGCGGGTATGATCTCTTCTGCTTTCTTCTTTATTGTTATCAGGAATTATGTTGCTATAGAGTTTTGTATTGGTTTGGTTAAGCATGATCTTTTTATAGTCTCTGTTATTGTCTGGGTTATATCATCAAGAATTGTTATATGCCATTTTGCATGCCATGGATCATTAGTGGGTCGTATCTTGCTGAGAGGGTTTCAGTTTGTTCGGTTATGTCCCGGTTCTTTGATGGGTCAATTTAGGGATATTAATTGGAGGGTCTATGGTCAGGATTAGTGGGTTAGTTCTCCAGTGAAGTCAGAGTTCAGTGTTTTAACATTTGAGGCTGGTGGGATCGGCGGTTGTCTATGGAAGAACGTTTAGGTTCAATCACTACCGTTGCTAGGGAAGGAGCGGTAGCAAGAAGATGGTAGTGGCAGTCGCATGGGCTTGGTTGGACACTGGGAGTGCCAATGGAATTTATTTATTGCAAGGGTTATGGTATTTGTCACCAGCATAAAGGACTTAAGGATTTAGGTGCTGTATCATGGGAAGCGTTTGGGGTTGTAGGACTTGCTGAGATTTTAGGGGGTGTTCGTCTGGATTTGAAGAGTTGTATGGTTATTGGGATTGGCTAATGATGGAATACTAGTATTGATATGCGCAGGTTGTCGGTGGTTCAAATTATAAGGAGGTAAGATGGGTTAGGAATCCATCAAACTTCATGGGCTAGGAGAGCTTCGACGAATCCAAGTTGGGGAGAATCATTCAGGTTTCCGGAAGCTGAATTAGACATGAAACTAGGATGGGTTTTACATCCCAGTCGGGAAGGAAGACGACTCAAGTGACCATCTGGATTGAAGATTGTGTAATTTAGGAGTTAGGAAACTTCCAATAGCTCGTTGTCGTCTTCTTGGTGATGGATAACAGGCATATAGATGGATCCAGGCTGAGGGTTGTGTTAGAGCCTCTTTGTCTGTTCTTGTCTGATTAAGGATTTGGGGTATGAATCATGACCGAACACCTGATTGGGGTATAATGAGATGCGTGTTCGACTCTGGATGAGTATGGATGGATTGGTAGATGGACGGTAAGACCATGGGCGGTGCCCATGGCAAGATAGGAGTGTTGTAAGACTGTGGGGTTGCCCGTAGCATTCACTAGGTTGGAAGATAATGTTGGAGTGTTTTAAGATTGCGGGGTGACACGTAGCGTTCACCGGTCCTTGAGTATCAATGCGGGCATGGAAAATCTATGATTTGGATTGCATATTTCTTCATATGGATTAGACCAGAGTAACTCAGTTTGTAAGATTGTGGGAAGGCCATTACATTCATGGAATTAAGGAAGTGGTGGGCCGTATGAGGCCGGTTGTGATATAAGACTATAGTTGGTCATGTATCATGCACTATTAGTATTGGATTTAGTGGCATCAGGTGTGATGGTCGGTTATGATCGGTTGGACCGGAAAGGTTGTTGGAGCCATAGTGGCGAGACAATTGGGACACATCTTGTTTGATGAGGCCTTCGTTCGGAAGTCGCGTGGTGCGACTGTGTAAGACCACTTTCCTTAGCAACCGGGTAGGAATATGGTGAATCGGTTAGTTGGCAGGTAAGTTGGGACCAGGGAGGTGTCGGTTGCTTTTGGAAAACAGCTAGGGGGAATCAAGATGAGCTGAGGCGATATTAGTGGTTTGGACTTGTGTGTGGAGTCGCTTGTTATTCGGAGAATATGGTAAGTCACTTGCAGTTTGGATTAAATAATCTTAGAGTAAGTGATTTGACCTTGCTGCAAGGCTCTCGTTTGAGTCTAACCCTGCAGGGATAAGTCTTCTACTCAAAGGATTATCTGAACCTTCTACTAAGTAAAAGTGTTCCGCGACAATGAATGGTCAGTGATTTTTTCGCAGTAGAAGCAACAAGATAATAAAGGGTCGGAAGTGTTTTTTTTAGCTTGGAATTCAAAGTGGAATTGGCCTGGTAGTGGATCAGTATGGACAGTCTGTTGCGGAGTCCAACCAATTCGAGATTTTAGATTTCGGGTAAGGGATGATTTCGAGGGAGAAATCTAATTTAAGTGGAGGAGAGTTGTAACACTCGATTTATTGCACATTTCGGTTTAGATTTTGGGGGATGTAATGTTTGTAGAATTGGTCCCTAGGGGCTGAATTGTCAACTTTGGGAAAGTTGGAGTATGCTGGGCGTACTCATGAAGGCTAGTCGCGGAGTTCATCCACATACGTTGGGCGTACATGGAGTACGCTTAGCTTATGTGAGTAGTGTAGAAACCCTAATTTTAGGGAATGAGCCTTATTTAAGCTCACTTATGACTCTTAAACCCTCACCCTTATCAACATTCAATGCTTATTAACATCCCTAAAACCCTTGTTTGCTTTTGAGAGTGATCTTTGAGCTTAAAAGTAACCATGATGGCCTTTTTGGTGTGTTTGCAAGAAGAAGAACTTGGTGTGCAAGCATTAGACGTGGTTGAGCTTCAAGATCCTGAATCTACATCATTAGACGTGGTTGAGCTTCAAGATCCATGGATTATGTTTTGTGAGTTTAGGCAACTCAAGAAGCTTGAAATGCTAGATCTTGGTCCCTTTATTGTGTTAGAAGCATAAAAATGTTATCTTGGTGGTTGTTATGACACCGAGCATGGATTTAGAACCTTGAAGTGAGTCTTGATGGACAAAATTAGATGTTGGAATCCCATAAGGAATGCAAAGGCATAAAGTTGCCAACTTTATGCCCTAGGACCCCTTTAATGACCGAGATCTGTAAGTTGGATGAAGTGGCTGCATAGTTTAAGCACTAAAGGGATGAAGGTGCTCAGTAGCTCAATATATCAAGCATACAAAGACGTACGCATCGCGTACTGCTTGGGACCAAGTACGCCGAGCATACTGGAGTTATGCCGTACGTACGACCCTGTGGGCTTTTGGTCAATCGTTGGACTTTTGTAGCTTTTAGGCCTTAGCTAGTTTTTGGTCCTTGGCCTGTTTAGGGTAGGTGGACCTCAGATTTTTGTTGTAGGTCTTAAGTGTTATGAGTTGGGCCTTTTGGGCCTTAGGGCCTATTATTGTGTTATGGGCTCAGGTTGATTGAGTCCATTATGGGTAAGGTGAGGGGGGCCCTGACCTTAGGAATTAGATTGGACTTTAGGCCCATAGTCATGATTGTTAACCCATTTCTAATTAGGGTAATTTGTGTATGTTCAATGTGGGATTTACCGGATTAGTATTTTAGCAGTTAGTATTTATCAGCAGATTGAGATGAGTCTCCTCCCTGTATCCGTGGATTTAAGGCACCAATGTTGGCCCATTATTTAGTTATGTAGAATGCTAGCTATTGTGCGATATATATATATATATATATACATATATATATATATATATATATATATATATATATATTATGTTTGCATGATCGGGTTGAAATATACCCCAGGGCGGGGCCCATTATAGCATGTTCGGGTTGAAATATACCCTAGGGCGGGGTCTATTATGGCATGTTCGGGTTGAAATATACCCTAAGGTGGGGGCCCATTATGACATGTTCGGGTTGAAATATACCCCAGGGCGGGGCCCATTATCATACGATCGGGTTGAAATATACCCCAGGGCGAGGCCCTATGGCGGGTCCCATACTTGCTTATTGGGTTGGAATATACCCCAAGGCCATGCCTATTTGTATGTTTGGTATGTGATACTTTGAGAAAACTCACTAAGCATTTGCTTACAGTTTGCGTTGTGGTTTCAGATACTTCCTGTATTAAGGGGAAGGGTCCGACTTGATGGTGCAACATTCACTCCACACTATTTTCTGCACTTATTGATATTGTCACTCTGATGATTTGATATGATGATTATGTAATGGATTTTGGAATCAAAATTATGATTATAAATCTTAATTAAAAATGAAAAAAGTTTCTCCTGGTTTTTGGGTTGTTACATTTATAGTCGGAATTCAACTATGACGCACACCCGATGGACATATAAGCTGAAGCAACACCCGGAGAACCAACAATGAAACCGCTGCAACAACAATATTAAAGAAACTAACTATTAGGAGTGATATTGTTTATAAAAATAAGTTTTTTTTCAATTTTGAAAAACTACAACGTTATCTGGAACAACACATTACTAACAATTTATTTTGTTTTTGGAGTGTTAGTGTTTTTGGTGAGACGTGACATAAATATATTCTGGAACCTGATATGACATACAAAAAGTGAATTTTGGATTGTCATTATAAATTTGATATTGACCATCGTACATTCTGAAATTACCAATATGGAATTTATAATGACAATCCAAAAGTAATTCCAAAAGTAAATCCTGGAATCTGATATGACATACAAAAAGTAAATTTTGAATTGTCATATAATTTGATATTACATACAAAAAGTAAATCATACATTCTGGAATTACCAATATGGAATTTATTATGATATAAATTTATAATGGTAATCCAAAAGTAATTCCAAAAGTAAAATCTAGAATCTGATATGACATACAAAAAAAATTCCTGAATTGTCATATAATCTGATATGACATACAAAGAGTAAATTTTGGTATTGAAAATGAGTTCATTTCATGTAATCAATTTTCATAAATTATAATCCTCCATAATAAATGAAAATAATTTTGGCACTTGTTCATTTTTTATAATTTTGACATTTGTCATATTATGATATTTTTGAAATAAATTTTATCCATTTGTCAATTTCTGATTCGTTTCAATATTTAAAATTAAAGACATATACTTATATATATATATATATATATATATATATATATATATATATATATATATATATATATATACAAAGTATCAAATATAATATATATGATATTAATTTGCAATGGTATGTTTATTTTTTTCTTATTTTAAAGTTTTACATAAAAAAATATTTACTGTTTACACTTTAATATATATATATATATATATATATATATATATATATATATATATATATATATATATATATATTTTAAATTAACCCGTATAATATACAAGTCTCACACCTAGTAATCTTAATATAATTCATGGAAAATAAAGTTTAATATTTTAGTTTTTCCCACCTCTATATTTCATTCCCTCCACCAAAAGTTCATATTCCCCATATTTCATTCCCACGGAGTTGGATGTCGGAAGTGGGTCAGTTTTGTAGTATAGAGACAAAGTTATTATTTTATTTCCGTTGCCGTCTGAACAACATTTCTTTTGAGAATTTTACTGATTCATATGTTAAGTTAATGTAAAAAGAGTTTTGATGACTTCAAGTCTTAAACCCACCTTAGATGTTCCATTGAGCGACAAAGCGGACCTGTATGTTGGTTCTTTATGTGCATGGTTACATGTATGAAAGGATAAATGGGAGTCCTGAAATACTTTATTTTAAAAGGATACGTCCCTAAAAGAAAATTAATGTGTAATCTAATTAATGAAATCAACACAAGAAGTACGAAATTTATGGTGCGTGGAAGTATTAGCAAAGAAGAAAACATGAAATATCCATTTATTTAGACGCTTAATTCAAGGGGTACATGAAAGAACCAAATTGACAACAAGGTGCTTATTACTTTATTTTTTATAGTCTAACATCGAAGAAATGACTAGATACGATCTTAAAACATAATAAAATACACGCATGCTGCCATATATCAATGTTTACGGCTGAAGAATGACACCCAAAGCATCTATGTAACTCCCACTCCTTCCATAGAATCCAAAAAACTTGCCTTCTGCCAGCCCAACTGAGAAATCAGTCCCCCCATTTATGCCGAATGGCCCATAAGTTTTAATGTTGGTCTGGAAAGAGAATGACGTAATCGCCGTTATGTTTTGAAATGTTCCAAAACGTCCACTAATCCCCACGAGGTTCTCATTGTCAGCCAATTCAATCTGAAATTAATTACCAAAATACAAGATGACTGTTATATTATAAAACAATAACCTAATTAACATCGATTATATACGCGTGCACAAATGAATTTAAAGGTTACATTATGGAGTAAGCCACCATTGCCACCGTATTTTTCAGAAAAAATGTAGCCAGACTCATCTTTGTAAGTGAGGGAGATGGAATCTAGAATGTCTCCACTTCTTACACTGATCTTGATAATCCTAGCACCATCAGGTATTATGAATTGCCAGGTGTTTCCACCCTTTCCTCCCCAAGGTGTAAGCCATACAGTACTCCCTGCCTGCATATGGATCCAAAATAAAATATTACTAAAAGACTTAAAAGAATTTTAGCAATGATCAAGAAACGATGCAAATTAACCTGATAATCATATAAACCTAACACTCCCAAATACATAGATAACAAATTCTTAAAATATGTATGGTGAAAGAGTATACCATTTTGCTAGATCTGAGTGTATTTTCAGAAAGGCGCGCAATGTTCTTCGTGGAACTGAAGTTATTGTATAGCTAACCCATTAGGTACTTGGGTATATATATATATATATATATATATATATATATATATATATATATATATATATATATATATATATATATATATATATATATATATATATATATATATATATATATATATATATATATATATATATATATATATATATATATATATATATATATATATATATATATATATATATATATATAGACACTGGCCAACTTGGGGTTGTATAGTTGATTGATGTGTGGCATGTGGTAGTTGGCATTCAAAAACATTTCACGGGATCCACGTTTTACAATTGCTAAAAGCTAGAGATGGTTGTTAGAAAAATATCCGTGGATAAAAATATTTCTAAAATAAAGAATATTTGATTAAAAATTTCATATGATATGAATATATGCATGTGTAAGAAATACGTGTCATCTTATCTTATCTGATATCTCCTCATGCAATTACAATCAAACATCTGTCAAAAAAGAATCCGATATTAAAATATTCATCCTAAGAATTTATATTGACCATATCTCATAGTACTTTGGTATATATGCAAAGCTTGCTAAATACTAGCACTCAACGATTTTGCCTCATGCAACTTAATTATTTATGATTGTCTATCCATTTCTTGTGTTCCTGTAAGAGCTGCTCAAGTGTTGGGATTCAGTATTCAATCATTCAGACAGCGATTTTGTAACATGTTTTCATTTCATCATAAAAAATCACAGGTCATAAATTTGCAAAACATATAAACGAATAAACGTTGTTGTACGTATTCAACTAGGTACGTCAATTTGATTCCGAGAAAAATCATAGTATTTCTTATCACAAAGGCATACACTCACAAATGAAGCATGCGCGTTACTATGTCATACATCTTAGGGAAGTTGAATTTTCCCTACGGATTTAATTTCAGTGCCACATTAAAAGGGAAAAAAAATCTATGTATGTTGAATTATTTGTAGGATGTTGATTGGCTAGCAAGTTTATTGATTTTGAAGTTATAAAATATCAAATACTACAACTGAAATCATGAGTGGATGAATCCACAATGCGACTACAACACTAATTATATTATTCTATAAAAATGTATGTATAGATAATAACATACCAATATAGGACAACTGCGGCTGTTCAATATATATATAGTGACATACATAAATAAGTTTGGTTCTGTTAGAAATAATTTCCAGAATCACTTCTGCTAGTAGGGAAAACTTTTGGCATACTTTTTTTTTTTTTTTTTCTAACGATTTTTTCCTAATTATTTCGTTATGTTTCGGCAAATGCACAACAAATTGGTATGAGTGCTTGAGGGGAGGTTGTTTTATTTTTATATATTTTTTATTTTTTTCAATGAAGGGGCTGTTTTTGTGAAGTTCTTGGAGCCTGTTCATGGTAATCGATCAAGGGTGACGAAAATAGGTTTGGGTGCAGATCCACTTGAGTTTTCGAAAAGGATTTGATCAAAATCAATGCAGAATTTTCAGAATTCAAATTTCACACCAATCACCAAGTCACCAGTGGGGTAGGCTGGAAGTTCTTCAATTTCGAAGGTTAGGTAACAAAAACAATGAAATTCGTTTTGTTTTGTTCAACTGCCTTTGTTTTAGTGATTTGAATTGAAAATGAAGTCCTTCCACAAAGAAAGTTTGTGTTGAGATTGAGTCTTGAGATTGTACACAAGGTATTCAATAAAAGTCCTAAAGTAATCAATAATGTGGTGACTGGTTTGCTCTTGGGCATTGAATTTCTAGGATTAATGAAAAGGGTGAATTGAGACCATTGGGTGTTAGGTCACTCATGGGTTTCATAATGTTTGATTGATCAAGAAAGTTGAGTTGAAGAACAAAGACACTAGTTCTTGGGAGGAGGGAAATTGAGTTGTTTCATGGAAGAAAGCTGTGACGGTCTTGGTTATTTGACACAATAGAGGGGTGGTGCTTCAAGTGGTAAATTGGCATGGTTACAAAGAACATATTACTATGGCGAGTTGAGTTTTGGTACAAGGTGGAGGCGTTGCTAAGAAATAAAGAATGTGGTTTCCATTTTTCGGAAAGAGGCTTGCAAGTGAGGGATACCTAGTCCTCGTACAAGAGGCTTGCCATTTTGAGTCAAGATACAAGATTCGATAAGAAGTGATGGTCCACCGAGATGGTTGTTTTGGTATGGCAGAGAAGGGGGAGAGTATCTCTAAATGGGTGGGTGGAATATGGTGGCTTTGAGGTAGTATCAAATGTCGGAAAGTATGTTGCTCAAATTGATATGAAGAAGTTGGACAATGAAAGTAGACGTGGAAATTTTCAACATAGCCTCGTGTCTTTGGTGGTGGACTAGTATGAAGATGTTCCTCAAGGTGGAGCTGAAGCAGGTTGTCCTTCGATTGCTCAAGATAGTCATAAAGACGGGTTAACTGCCGATTAGGTATGGGTCCGAGGACATAAAATTCTTCTAGCCCAATAAAACACATATATTCCTACATTGAATTATATTCTACCACCCAAGGTTTTAAAAATTAGGTTAATCGTCTGATTTAAAGGTTTTATAAATTGGTTTAACTGGCTGATTTACTGGTTGAATTAGAACCACGGTAGTGACCAATTTAATAAGTACCAGTTTTATGCTAATTCTATGTCGGAGACATTTGATAGGTTTTTGAGAAAGTCCAGTTGAACCGGTTGTAGTGACCCAACTAAAACCCTTGATATGCGACTTAACCGGCTGGGCAACTTAGGACTTTTGATAATATCTCACGCTTTATAATAAAATACTTATATAATCGGTATAATTTTATATAGAACGGATCGGTTTTAAGTTGGGTTCAACCTAATGGGTTGGGCCGGTTCCTATGGGTCGGTTTTAAGTACTAAAACTGAACCTAGAACCCATTTTCTCATTTTTTAGAAGTTTAAATCCAAACCCAACGGTTTGGATTTGGTTTTGATTTGTCGGTTTTGGTTTTGTCGGTTTTGGTTTTTCGGTTTTAGTTTTGCTCAACCCTACGTTTTGTAGATTCAAGACTGCTAAAAGATCTTACGATCCTATTGACTTCTCAAACACCAAGGGCATGAATTGGCTTCTCAAACACCAAACAACATTTTTTTTCTACAAAATATTAGCGTTGTGTTGTAACTTTAGTTTATTATCTGTCTATTTTTTTTTTGAACAACTGATATTTTAAGAGAAAGTTTGCAAAGGGTAACAAGAACTACAAAGGAATATGTAAAATCAGGTTTGAAAGCCACACAACATGACTAATGCTAAATTTTCTATTCCTAAGAACAAACCAATTATAGGAATAACCGATCAAGCTATCAATCAACATATTCTATTTCATCTTTTGTCCTTTAAAGATAATATTGTCCCTGAAGTTCCCAAGCAACAAACACATATCCATGATAATGGCTTCAACATCACATCGTTCGACAACAAACAAGTGAAGCAAGTCGATCCAGGTCACCACATCTTCAATTTCTAAGAAAGTAGGAAAAGTAACATCGTAGTATCGTATCATCTCCCAAGAAACTTACAAGGATCGATAGCCACCTCATAATGAATGAGAATATGATTGATGTCTTCCATGCCACCATTTCAGATCAAACAAACCACAGAAGGAACATCCAAGCCTTTGTCAGCTAAGTTAAGACTAGTTGGTAATATGCTTAACCAACATATCCAATTAAATATATTAAATTTATGGGAGATATATTTATTGCACATGATAGACCGAGCTCCATCTGTAAAAGAAGTATCACCAATAACTCTACAAGCTTTTAAAACTGTATAATCATCGAGTTCACCAAAATCCCACACCCACATATCTCTTGAATATGAGAACTTGAACTACATGATAAGGGTTTTTAACATGTCCATGTGTTCATCAATCTATGGAGTAAGACATCTCATGTGTTTTAGCACCACTAAATGTAACTCTTCACGAGTTGGCATGATTATTTTTAAACCTAAACCTCTCTTACCTTCAAGTTGACCTAAATCATGAGTTTCAGGAATACCACACTTTCGATACCTTTCATATAGCATGTGAAAAAAAACTAATTATTATATTTCAAGTTAAAACTAATATGTAACATATTGTATATTATTATTATTATTATTATTATTATTATTATTATTATTATTATAATATATTATTGATAGGATTACCTTGGCATAACTCAATCACCTCTTCAAAAGTATACCCTTCAACACTATTGTAACATCCCAAAAGTCAAGGGTAAAAATTTCATTTTTATTATAATCAAACACAATGGTGACTTTATCCAAACATTTAAAAATATTTCAAAATAAGACACTTATCAGAGTTTACTCCCAAAGATCACACATTGTGGAAAACACAGGTGTATGCACTGCGATCAAGCCGAACCCTTTCCTTTCGAAACAGAAGTACTTGAAACCATAATCCACAAACTGGAAGCACAAAGCTTAGTGAGTTCCCCAAATACCACATTACACACATACCAATCGAATCATAAATAACATTCATATCAATGGGCCATACTTAGCATACATATTCCATAATCAGTAAATGTACTATGTGCTATCCATAGTCTTGCCATTATGCCACGAGCCACCGCGTGGTCTTTCTTGCCAGGCCGGGGGCCACAACCCTGGGTCTTACAGACAAGTGCCATGATCCACCTCTGGGTCTTCCATGCAAGTATCACAAAGACAACTAGCATACAGTCTACAACTCCATAACTAACATTTTCTAGAGTTCAGACTCTGGTCTTTCAAACAAATTGCCAGGAGCCGCCTCCTGGTCTCTCATGTAAAATGCCAAGGGTCACCCCCGGGTCTTCCTACCATACATAAACCAAATGGACCGACATTCGTTCCTTCACCCCATAGAACAGTAAGGAGACTCACCTCGAATGCAGAAGCTCACTGAAAGAAATCCTTAGTTGTGGCCCTGCCGACTTACCAAGCTATGAATACCAACAACACACCCAATTAGCAGTTGAGTCCTAAGCTATAATCCATAATCCTTACTTGGGATAAAATGACCATTTTACCCTTGACTCATCATGAACCAAAACTGAGGCCCTAATCCAAAAGATCCATAAAGGCCGACTAATGGCCCAATTTTCCATATTAGGCCCAACCCATATGGGTCTTACCCTAAGCCCATAATTTTCTTGATTACAAATTTGATTACCTCAAATACCCCCTTAGAATAACTTGGTCAAAGGCTAAAGTCAAAAGTCAAAGTCAACAGCCTAAGTTGACCCAACACGCCGAGTTTATCCTTCAACTCGCCGAGTTCATCTAATAATCCGTGAAGTAGGGAAAAGCCAAGCCAACTCGCTGAGTTTATCCATAAACTTGTTGTGTTTGCTAGAAACCTACATATTAATACATTAAGTCAACATTATCTACTCCAAGGACTCTACAACTCGGATCTCGACCAATAAGAGATCAAGAAGGGTAAAGTTTCCAACATTACCCCTAGGAACCACCTAGAGGGGTCCAAAACCAAACCCTGGACTTAAAAGAGTGAGGGATTAACCATTAAGCACTTAATCATCAAGAACAATACCACAAAATGCAGATCTCACCACATAAAGCTAGATGGTCATGTAAAGTTTCCAACTTTACACTGGAGTATGACTAAGGGAAACTCAAAAGCTCAAAAAGGGCTAAATGAAGGATTTAATGAATGCATGATGCCCTTAAATCCATAAAGTTTGCACCTTTATGCCAAAAGAGCTCATGTAGACCTTAGATTTTAAATAATAATCATTTGGGACTTCTATTTCCCCAACAACCACCCATCCATGGCTAAAAGCATACAACTAACTGAAGAAGAGATCTAAGTAATCATTAAGCAAGGTTAGAACTTTATACCTGAAATGTGATGGAAATGGAGCAGAGAATCAAGATCTGAAAGCTCCTACTTGAACTACCACCTTGCACCAAGCTTCTCTTCCTTCAATGAGCTTCAAACACACCAAAACACACCCATAATGAGCTCACAAAACTCAAGGAGGCTCTAGGGTTTCAAGATTAGGGTTAAGGGCTATGGAGGCTGGGAATAAGGCCAACACCTGGGACTTAAGGTATTTAAATAGGGTGCAAAACCCTAAAAATTAGGGTTTCTCGATCAGCATCCAACTCGCTGAGTTCGTTCATAAAAACCCGCGACCCAAAAGTTTCCAGCACACCGAGTTGCCCACCACCAACTCGATGGCTTGGTCCTTAGAAAATGGAATTTATTCTACAAATAATCTTCTAGGTTCTGAGTGTTATAACTATTGTCCTCAGGTCGACTATGGTTTCTGTAACGCCAGCACATTCAGGCTAGTCAAATTAGAGACAATGAGCATCAAAAATGATTTTTTGATAGAAGATTATTTAGAAGTAATAATATTAACCAAGTGGTATTATATGTTACAAGGTTTCCGTACATATAAAGAACGCCGAAATCCGAGTTATAATGAAGAAGTTATGGCCCGTCGAAGTTTTACGGCAAAACCGACACGGCACCGGGAGACGTAAATAGTGAAATTATGATAGAGGACTTTTTAGCCTTAGATATCTAAATAAAAGTTGTAATATACGTTTGAACTAAGAGTGTGCATAAAAAGAACGTCAAAATCTGACTTCGTATGAGGAAGTTATGATTTTTCTAAGATTTGGCATAGCAGTGCATAGCCCGATATTCGAATTTTAGCTCGGTCGGTTTTTGGCCGACGCAACCTAAACGAGAATCAAAGATCTCGTTAATAGTAGCGCAACGGTAAAAAGACAGACGAAAACGGACGTCGGATGAAGAAGTTAAGAATTTTTAACAGACTTTTCCTATCCCGGCCTGTTAAAAATATAACTTTAAAAATAAAGTCGAAACTAGCCCACAAAGTCTAAACGAAAGTTGTAGGGTACGTTCCCGCCTACGCGTGGATATAAAGAACGTCAAAAACGGAGTTCGTATGAACGAGTTATAAATTATAATAGCATATTTACATATTAAAATAAAATATAAATTATATATACGTATACATATATACACAAATGTATATATCATTAGAAAGGTATCGACGATGTGGTCATTATAAGACAAATGTTGAGTACTTTCGACATTAGTTTAGTACAAATATCGTTAAATCTATTTAAAATAATATTATGAAGGGGTGTTTAGTCGTTTATATAACTATAAGGTCATTAAGTAAGTATGGATAGTAGTTTTTATAAATTCAATTACTATAAATAAGACCCCTGGGCTCTCATATTTCTTGCAGCATTCTCTTGATTCAAGAGTCTTTATCTTCTTATCCCCCTAGCATTTCGGTTCCCCGTGATTCGACTTTTCTTTCTATAGTTTTAGTATAGTAAGGTGAGTGCTGAAGCGCTGCAAGAATCTTTCTTAGAAAGATTCAACGATGAAGTTCTGCCCCTATAGAGCTCGGCTCCTAGCTAAAACCCTCTTGTAAGTAAGTTATGCTTACTCTATTTTAAATATAGCTTATATTTAAAATTAGTATTGTTATTATGAACTTATAATAAATATTTGGGCGATTATTATGACTTATATAAGTGTCGTTATAATATCTTTTTAACTACTCGTGGTACGGGGAACATGGTTTAAAGGGCCGCATATGGTTGTTGGATTTCAGAAGTGCTATATGCCAAAATGATCTGCCTTCCGGTGTTTTATGTCTGGCCCCTGTCTGTACAAAGTGGTTGGAAAATATTGTTTAGACGCTTATATAATAATAATAATAATAATGCTAAGACTAATGATTAGTCACGGTAAATATTAGACTAAAATCTAGTGGTAATAATACTAGGTTTCGTCGAAGGAAATTATACTGTTAAGAAGCGAAGCACTGTCTGAGTTTGGAATCATCACTTTAACAAGTGAGTGCATAGTCACTTTCATCTTACACATAGATATGAAATATTTTATATAAATTACGTGCTATGTGTGCATATTGTCTGAATACTTGCTATCTATGCTGGGTGAAAGATTTTTATACATGTTTAAATGATTTAAACTGTACATGTATTTTATATCTACAAAATGTGTTGGGTATAACATGGGTAGATGTAATAGTTGTTGTGTGACAAAATAAAATAATGAGAAACCTTGATATAGATGTTATTGATGATCCAGTCATCTAGCATAGTATAGAAGACGACCCCATACTTTTTCTAGATAGTCAAGTGGAACGCTAGCAGACTCGTAACTTGTAAGGGTTTTTGAACTATGTATTCAGTAGGTATTTTTGAACTAAGTGTTCGCCAGACATTTTGAACTTTGTAAGCGTTTTTGAACTATGTATTCAGTAGGTATTTTTGAACTAAGTGCTCACCAAACATTTTGAACTAAGTGTTCACCAGATTTTTTGAACTTAGCGTTCACCCGATGTTTTGAACTACGTGTTCACTAAATGTTTTGTAAGTGTTCACCAGATGTACCCTGAAAGACCCTAGCGACAATGCGGACTTAGAGACTAAACCTTGGTGACGATGGATTTCGTGTCTATTCCTTTGGATAATCCTTAGGAATGAATTAACAAGGAATAACTAATTCTTAGGGTAAATCCTTAAGAGTAAAGAAGATAACGGGGATGGGTAATTAGGTTAACGGTTTGATGATTAAACATAATAATTATATTATTGTGGGTTGAAAACCCTATCTACTCACCAGGTTTCCCAACCTGACCCAGTCAGTTCATTTGTATCATAGGTGTCGATATGCAGTTATATTACACTGAGAGATTAAGGAGATATAAATCGCTAGTGATAATAAATATAAGTTCTGTTTATGCTTATGTTTCTGTATTGACGATGACATCCCAAAGTTTTAAAATGAATAAAATACATTTCTTTGGAAATGCTTTGATAACGTAATTATCATGTTTTTTTGGGAATAAATTCCGCAACACTTTTCTTTAAAAGGTTCTCTGATTTTCAAAATAAAGCATAAACAAATCGGTATTTTCTGTCCGTGAAAATGGGGATGTCACAGTTTCTTACATAACCTTTAAAGATACCCATGTAGCTTTAAAGGGTACATGTATCGTAGGAATAGGATACCACTAGCATCAATCTCTTGTACAATATGAGATATCAGGTGAACCATTATATCAAAAAATGAGGGCAGACTCTAGTTCACAAAGGGTAACATAAATGTCTGTCTGTCATTGATCCAAATCTTCTACATGAATAACCTTTGAGTGAATGTTGATAAAAACAAACAAATCTTTGTGATTGTATGTTAGATGTTATTTTCTAAACTTCCACGAATTACGATAGGAATCATATGGCTCATCAAAACCTAACAACGATTAGACTTTATTCCAAGAAATTTATAGTGTTTCATCGATACAAATCTTTTAATGTTTGGAGAATAAGTTGATGGAACCTTAAGATCATGTAAACATTGACACCAAAGTAACTTTGCTTAGTTTTCCGAAAACTTCTTATAGATGTTTCTCCACTAAGGTGAATTCACAACATTTCTTAGTTTTCCGCCAGTTACACATTCTTTCGAATGCCAACAAAGTAACTTTGCTTCATTTCCTCTTGAAAATAGGCTTATAAGTTTTGGTATAGTAGGGAGATACCACAACATTTTGGCTAGTAGCCCATTTTTTTTCTAACATCATCATCAACTTCATCCAGATCTTTTTTTCCCTTTTGTACCTCGATGCACCCCATGAAACACTATTATGTTTATTTTCAAACTCCTTTCTAAACAACACACGTTTATTTAGACATTCTAGTATTCTTTAACTTCCAATCCCATAAACCACATTAATTTTTTTGCTTGGAATGTTGAAATTCGTAATTTATTGTCTTCTAGAAGAATGTCATGCAAAAGCTCTAATAGACTTGTGAACATTTTATCACTCCATCCATTTTTCAACTCGAAGTTAATTAACTTCAACATAACATCAAGTTTCATAAATTTAGACGTGTAATATAATAGTGTTTTTACTTCTTCAAATATGCATTGCAATTTTTTTTGTTAAACATTACCCATATTATTCTCCATGTCACTAAACATTACATTGAAATTGTCATTGGGGTCCTTTAAATGGTGATCATCATCATCAAGGTATGGATAATTGTTGAATGTATTATTATTAATGTGTGAATTGATTGGTGATGTGCTACAATCAAACAATGGTTCTCTATGCATGTCTTGAGCAACATGTGTAATTAGGAACAAAACCATTTTGCAACAAATGATACCTTATTTCTTTGGTATCATTAAAACTTTGAAAGTTTTTACAAACGTTGCAAGGAAAACAAATCGATCCACTTCCTTCATTCAAACGGTTTGCTTCGACAACATTAATAAAAATTCGAACACTCTCGATATAAATTCATTATATATGTGTAGTTTTGTACATCCAATAATAACGATCCGTCTGAAAATTAAAATAAACAAACAAGGAATGTAAGTGTATGTGTTGAAAATAATTATATATATATATATATATATATATATATATATATATATATATATATATATATATATATATATATATATATATTAAACAAATGATGTAATTAAATATAAACATGTAGTCTAATCCTCTTTTTAAATACTCTATCTCATCATGTATACATTTTAATTTGTTAATAATATATTAAATCGTTTATCACAAATAACAAGAAACAAACGGTTAATACAAGTTAATACATAAACAAGTTAAATAAAATAAAAAATAATAACAATAATATTACCTTTAATGAAGAGAAAGGAATTTCGAATTTTGATGAATTTATACATAGTAGAAGATCTTGATGAAGAAGAAGAATAATTATTTCAGAAAAGTGATTATGAAAATATGTTAAAAACCCTATATAGTTTTAATGACGCGGTTTATAAAAAATAGCACCAAAAATTTACGTTTTAAAGGTGCGAACTATAAAATTTCGCATAAAAAAAATCAGGTTTTAAAGGTGCCTTTGTGATGAAGCTGCACTAACAAGTTCATTTTATTACGATTATAAAAAACCACAACGACAAACATTTTGAATGATGCGGTTATAAGGAAACGGCAAAGACTAATTTAAATAGTAGTTCATTTGTTTATTAATGCGAAAAGAGTTTTAGGTTGTTTAATAATGCAATTTAAGGCTACAACAGCATCAATAAAACACTCATCTCACCAACAACGGAGGTCTTGTGCAGCTGAATTGAAGTTGTACAACTAGCTAGTAGTTGATGGCTGCTAGCGGTAGCTGAAAGTTTGAAACCGGAAGCTGAAAGTTTGAAACTGAAAGCTGATAGCGTAGCTGGTAGCTAGATGCTATAAATTTTATTTATTATATAAATACTTTTTAAAAAATAAATATAAGCTTTTGAAATGTATAAAATTATATAAAATAACATATTGTTTAAAATATATTTGATGACAGTTCAACAATAGTTAGTACTAAATTATATAAAATAACATATTGTTTAAAATATATTTGATGACACTTCAACAATAGTTAGTACCTAACTAGAGGCGGAGCTACTACAGGGCCATCAATGACCCCCCTGATTTTTTTCCCTTCTAAGTACTTATACTATATACAATATATTGATTTTATTTGCTGAAAAAGGTTTTGCCCCCCATTAATAATATACGAATTTGATATTTCATATTAAACGACAAATTAGGAAATCAAATTAGTAGCTAATAGATTCCACGAAATATTGAAACATTAAAACCGATTATAACAAAATTAGGAAACAAAAATTCTATAAATTACCAGAAAATTATTCTAATATCCAATTTCTTAACTTAATCCTTAAGAAGATTAAAAACCCTAGACTAAATCATCACTCTCCCAGAAGTAATAGTTGTTCACCGGAAAACACAGCCACCGCCGAAGTGTTAATCTCCGTCCACCTTCTCACCAAAATATATCGTTGCTTCCGCCGCTGTAGTGCCTACCACTCCTTATCATGTCCGTCTTTTCTGACCACTGTCTCTCATCTATGACGTTGAACGACCTGCAAGTCTGAGGAGAAACCTCCGACATTCCGTCGCCGGTGCTCTCCATCCTCTACTACGCTGATCACCGGATTTGGACTTGTAAGCATCTCCTTCTAATCTTGCTTCCTCTCTCTATCGTATTCTCCTTTCTCTCGCTAAAGTAGGTTGAAAATAAAATTTTGAAAGTTTAAAAGGATGACATACTTTTAATGTTATTTTAATGTGTGCTAGTTCCAAAATTTATATATTTAAATAACATATTTGGGTATAGAGCTCTAGGAAAATTCAGCTACTTTTTGATCTTTATATATTTATTGATTGTATTTTAATTGCTATTTTTTTTTTATATTTATTGATCGTGACTTGATTATGTTATCTGTTAATTGAGGCTAACGTATAGTTGTAAATTTTATAAAGAAAATTCCACTAAAGCTAATTAATTAGTTGTATCATAATATAATCATACTTTGTTATTTGTTAACTATTAGTAAATTATGTTATGCAGTGTATATTAAAATAAGAAACAATGGATTATTGATGTTTTTCTTAAAAGAAAGCATACAAATTCTTGTGACGTATAGGAAGAGTGACACCAACACCAACCATTGTTTTGGATGCTAATATCTCTATGCTTTTGTTTTAATATTTTGATTTTGGCCCCTCCACTTAAAAGTCTTCGTGTTCCGCCCCTATACCTAACATTGATATTTGAGAAACAAGTGTCCACGCTTTTGTGTCTTTGCTTCCTGTTTCTATCGTCTTGCTAGGTGTTGGTCTTTCTTCAATGTGTCGTCAGTTCAAAAAAACGTCATTAAAACTAATATATATATATATATATATATATATATATATATGTATATATATATATATATATATATATATATATATATATATATATATACACACACACACACACACGTAGACGTCGTTAACGAATAACAAAGGCCTGATAATTAAGGGTGAATGGTAGTTAGAAACTTAATGATAACCTCAGCTCAATGAAAGCAATATCTTGGATGCTGCAGAGAAACATATCCCTCTTGGGAATACAATAGTCCTTTGGATACTTTTTTTACAAGCTTGAACCAATTGACGAGAGACTCACGACAAGCTTGGTGTTGTGAAGCTTTCATTAGATGAGAGACTCACGACAAGCTTGAACCTTGAAGTGAGTGGTGTATTTTCATCGGCTACCCACATAAGTCTTTTGGATACTTTTTCTACAGACCTAGTGAGAACGTGGTCTTTGTAGCACGAAGGGGAGTTTTCTGCGAGAGGAAACTCATATGAAAAAAGGACAGTAGGAGTATAATTGATCTTGAAGAAATTTAAGAGTCAAGCGATGAAGGAACCTCTAACACTAGCGCTCAACCCGAGGAATAAATTCATATTGAACCAATTGACGAGTAGTTGCCTCTTACACATTCCACTCGAGTTAGAATGGCACCAGATTTTTATGGTTTTCATATTATTACGGATGATGTTTTCATATTATTACAGATGGTGATACGTTTATCAGTGATAGTACACTGGTTAATTTGGATGAGCCTTCTAGCTACAAGGAAGCCATGGTGGGCCCTGAGTCTGGTAAATAGAAAGAGGCAATGGACAGCGAGATCCAGTCCATGTATGACAATCATGTTTGGAACTTTATTGACAATGTACCAGGTCATAAGACAGTTAGGTGCAAATGGATCTTCAAGAAGAAGACCGACATGGATGGAAAGGTGCATACATTCAAGATACGATTGGTTGCGAAGGGCTTTACTCAAACCCCGGGGGTTGACTATGATGAGACCTTCTCACCAGTGACCAAGATCAAGTCTATTAGGGTAATGTTAGCCATCGCTGCGATGATTATGAAATCTGGTAGATGGATGTCAAAACCACTTTCCTTAACGAGAAGCTGGCTGAAGATGTTTACATGTGTCAGCTAGAAGGTTTTGTGGATGCGAAATACCCCAATAGAGTGTGTAAGCTTGAGAAATCCATCTATGGATTGAAGAAAGCTTCTTGCAGATGGAATCTTTACTTTGATGAGAAATTCAAAGAGTTTGGTTTCTTTAGGATTGAGGATGAGTCCTGTGTATATGTCAAAGCTAGTGGGATTATAGTCACCTTCCTGGTATTGTATATCTATGAAATACTACTCATAGGAAACGACGTTCCAACCTTGTAGAAGGTTAAGTCCTGGCTTGGAAAGTGTTCCCCTATGAAGGATCTAGGAGAAGATGCTTATATTATGGGGATAAGGATCTTGAGAAATAGCAGTAGAAGACTAATTGGACTTAGTGAAAGTACTTACTTGGAGAAGGTGCTAAAACGTTTTAGCACGGAGAATTCCAAGAAAGGGGAGTTACCTACCCAGAGCAATACCAAACCGAGTAAGACTCAAAATTCGAGTACCGATATAGAGATAGCGGAAATGAGTCGAGTATTAGATGCTTCCGCCGTTGGGTTAATCATGTACGTTATGACATGTAATCGTCCTGATGTGGCTTTTGCTTTCAGCATGGTTAGTCGATATCAAGGGAATCTAGGTAGAGCTCACAGTATAGCAGTTAAGAACATTCTTTAGTATCTACGAAGGACTAAGGACTGGCTCCTTGTGCTTGGTGGTAGTGATGACTTAAGAGTCATAGGGTATTATGTTGCTAACTTTCAGACTAACAGAGATAACTTCCGCTCTCAGTCGGGTTGGGTGTTTACCCTGAATAGAGGAACAGTAACTTGGAAAAGCTCCAAGTAGGAGACTGTAGCTGATTCAACAAGCGAATCAGAGTATATAGTTGCGAGCAAAGCATCAAAAGAGGCTATATGGTTGAAGAACATCATTGGAGACCTTGGAGTTGTGACGGCCATTAAGGAGCTGATGGAGATTTTATGTGATAGAAAATATCACATTATCAAACATCGAGTAGAAGAAGGACACCTCGTCGTAAAAAGGGTATCATCTGAAGAAAATCCATCATATCCCCTCACAAAGGGTCTAAGTAGGATCAAGCACGTTCAACGTGCGAGGAACATTGGTCTGAAGGACGATATTAGTTTTAGTGATTAGAGAGATATTTTAGAAACTTGTAATGGATAAATGTAATTGACATTTGATGATTAAGTAATGGAGATTTATTTATGAGTATTGTTTACTATCTTGTGTCAATTGTTTAATATTGTTTCACTTTTGCATGTTTTACTTCCTGAATAATTAGATTATTCAAATTATCCACAGTCGATCATACTTTGGAAGTATGTAGTGAATTAAGACTGTCATGAATTGGATTGTAGATTGTTTAAGTTCTTAGACATAGAAAAACGTTTGCTGCAACGTTCATGAGTACTTCTGAAATTGGATTTGAGTATTGGAGTAAACCTATGCTTATTTGAATTACTTCATTGCATCTATCACGAGTAATTGTGAGACGATAATATCATATAATCTTTAAACCGAGATATACGAGTTGGTTGTGCATTGATAATGCGTAAATGCATTAGTGTAACGTCTGGGTTTCGGGGCTAAGCATTTTTAGACGATGTAATAGTCTAGGCCAACTATTGTAACTCTTTTTGAAGTAATAAAGATAAAATATTTGAGTATTATGTGAATTATGTGTATTTATGTGCTTATTATTTAATTATAAATGTATAATTAATAAAGAATAAAAATAAGCGTCAAAATTAAAGTGTGAGATAAGCCCGATATCTTTATATAAAGTTGTAGTGGTCGAAACAAGGATTCCGGGGATATAAAGAACGCCGAAATTCGAGTTATAATGAAGAAGTTATGACCCGTCGAAGTTTCGCGACAGAACCGGCACGATACCTGGAAGCGTAAATAGCGAATTTACGATAGAGCGAGATTTAGCCTTAGCGATCTAACTGAAAGTCGTAGAATATGTTAAACTAAAAGCGTTAATAAAAAGAACGCCCAAATCTGACTTCGTATGAAGAAGTTATGATTTTTCGAAGTTTCGGCTTAGCAGTGTACAACCCGAAATTCGAATATTAGATCGAGCGGTTTTTAGCTGACACAACCTAAACGAGAATCGAAGATCTAGTTAAGAGTAGCGTAACGAGAAAAAGATGGGTGAAAACGGACGTCGAATGAAGAAGTTATGAATTTTTAACGGACCAATCCTGTCCCGGCCTGTTAATTAAATAACTTTTTAAATAGAGTCAGAATTAGCCGACGAAGTCTAAACGAAAGTTGTATAGTACGTTCCCACCTTCGCGTGGATATAAAGAACGTCTAAAACGGAGCTCGTATGCGATAGTTACGAATTTTTAAAGATTTCATTCGAATTTGCGAAGGCTATTGCTCAATTGATGATGTGGCTCGATCAGGGCCGTTGCTTGCTGACCACGGTGCTTGCTTCGGATATTGACACGTTGCATCTCGGATGCCCAGTGCTCGCATCGGACGCCCCGCGTACAAACATCGCACGCTCCACGTTCTAGCCTTCCTCGGTCCACAAGCAGCCACATCGCACCAAGAGACTTCGGACATGTGTCTTCGGTGCACGCCCAACGTACTTAAAACTACGCCCAACGTAGTGCGAGCCCTCGCGGCTATAAAAGGAGGCCGAGGACAGCCTCATTCTTCACTCCAAAATTCACTCTCTCTCTAGTTTATTTCTCTCTCTAAGGTTCCAAACCCTCCCTAAAGTCTAGGTGAACCCCTAGCACCCTAAGGAAGCCCCGAGGCTCCCGGAGTCCCGAGAAAAAAAGAGTCTTTCGGTTTCAAAACGCTGCTCCAAATAAAGTTCCGGTTTTCTTTAAAATCCACTGTAAGTGAGCTACGCTTACGCAATTTTTAATATAGCTTTCAAATAATTATAGGAATGTTATTAGGCCCTTAAAATAATTATTTGGGCTATTATTATGAGTTATATTGAGTGTTATTTAACACTTATATAATAATAATAGTCAGACTATTAATTTGTCGCTATGGTATTGGTACTAGGTTTTATCGAAGGAAAATTGTTTTGAGAGTATCGAAGCGCTGTCCGAGTGTTGAGTCACCACCTTTCAGGTGAGTGCATAGTTACTTTCAGCTTACACATAGATATGAAGTATTTTATATAAATTACGTGCTATGTGTGCATATTATCTGAATACTTGCTATCTATGCTGGATGAGCATTGTTATACATGTCTTCAATGATTTAAACTGTATATGTATTTTATATCTATGAAAATGTTGGGGTAAAACATGGGTAGATGTAATAGGTGATGTGTGATAAAATGATGAGAGGCCTCGATGTTGATGTTGTTGATTCTGTCATCTAACGGAGTATGGATGACGACTACGGACTCTTTTAGACAGTCCAGTGGAACACTAGCAGGCTCGCAACCTGTAGGTGTTTGTGAACGATGTGTTCACCGGTGTACTCCATCTCCCACATGGTTGCCTTTAGGAAATTTATTGCTGAGGAATTCCCTTAGCAGTAGTGTCCATCCCGATGATGATCCTAAGGCTAGGTCCCTTATGATAGGTGTTTAGGGACGTAAAGTGAGGATAACGGGAGCGGGTAATCGGGTTATTGTTGATTGATGAAATTAATAAACTTATTTTTTGTGGGTTGAAAACCCTATGTGCTCACCAGGCTCCCCAGCCTGACCCACTCAGTTTCTTGTATTACAGGTAGTGGCGCATGAGCATAGATGTGATGTTTTGGATGAGGGATTACGGATATAGGCCTGTAGATACGAAATAATGTAGTAAGGCTTATATTGTATTGTTTATGCTATTGATCTGTATCGAACATGACATCCCAAGTCTTTTAATGAAATACATTTACTTGGAAATGCTTTTGATAAATCTTTATCATATTTTGTTTTGAGACAAATTCCGCAACACTTTTATTTAAAATGTTACTCTGATTTTCAAACAAAGCATAAACAAAATCGGTCTTTTCTGGCCGTAAAAATAGGGATGTCACACTTAGTAACTTGATGTTATAAAACGTATTGTTTTGTACGATTTGATGTGTAAATAGTACAAGCATATAAGTCAAAGTTTATCTGTTCCTTTTATCACAAGGGGTAAAAGAAATATCTTGGGCCCCTCGATGATTTTTTGTTGACTTATATGCCGGGCCCGGTCAGGACTGAATTGATGTGCTCAATTAAGTTCGTTGTAAAAAAAATCAGAAATCAGGATACAAACTGTTGGACATTGAGAATGATTATGTTCTATGTCTTTGTCCACACGATATATTGCAGAACGGAGGATTATATGATTCCTTATCTAAAGAACACATCATTGACTAGGTCAGAGTTCGATAGCGGCTTTTGAAAGCTACGATTGCTAATCAGATTCTGAAGTCATACTTGCAGTTATATTTATTAGACTTATCCAAGTGGGAGACTTTTGGATTAGGTGTCTAAGCCCATAACTATAATTGGTATATACTTGATTTGATAGTAGCATGGTCCTTTTGGGTTGCCTTCACCGTAGCAACTTGACAGGATGATTTTTAGAGAAAAAGGTTAATAAATGATTTATTAATATATTATAAGAATAATATATTAATTAGAAATCATATTGTTTAATTAGTATTTAATCAAAAACTAAATTGATATTAATTTTAGGATTAAAGGAACTGATTAAAAGAACGGGGACTGGTTTTGCAAATCAATGATAGTTGCAGAGTTAGGTTGATGGACTCCTTTAGAAGGGAGGGGATGTAATCCATAGGAGGCACTATAGAATTTCGTCCAAGGCTTCTATGTAGGAGGTCCATGGGTTGCTTAATCCTTAAGCAGCAAATTAGGTTTTCCATCTGAAAAACCTAGCAACCTCAGCAATATAAGTAACCCTAAGCTTGGCATTTTCGGATCTACGCTTCCAAAAGAAACCCTAGCTGAAAATTGAAAAGCCTCACCACCTTTTTCAGTCATCCATTGCTATTGGTGTTTGTGACTTCATTAGAGGTGCAACACTTGAGGCACTAAAGCTTTCAAAAGTCAAGATCATCCAAGGAATTCTTGTTATTACTAGATAGCCAACAAGGTAATCTTCTAACCCTAGTTTTCGTATATATTTTGAAATTGTATTCTAGTATTAGGGTTATTGCTTTGGAATTTCTATTTGCATGTATAACTAGTGAAAAACTTAGAACGAAAGTAATTAATTGCATGATCACTTAGGATGTTGTTATGCTTAAAACCCATCAGTGGTAACCTACGACCACGTCATGGTCACTAAGTTCTAAACATCTTAATGGGTTAAGTCGTTTCTTGCGATTCTTAGAGTTCCAAAGCTCAGATCTAGTCCTTTATATGGTTTAAATGGATAAAGTTTCTAACTTTATCCCTTCAGACTCTCCAAGAGATCAAGATCTCAAATCCTAGGTCCAAAAAGGTAAACACATAACATTGGCTTAACCATTGAACACTTAATCACCAAAGTCCTTTTTCCATTAGCTCTAGAAGAATCTCTAACCCTAAAACCAAGGTTCTAAATTACGTAAGGCATGACTTGATGGAAATGTCATGCCTCAAGCTTTTCCAAGCCTTGGCGAGCCACGTTGTTTATAAGGCGTCACTTAAGGCGACAACTTTGTATATAATTTATATTTTTATATGTATTTTCAACTATTATTCATTTTTATACACATATACGAGTAAAGGCGGCATTTTGGTAAAGCTTGGCGGCAGGTACAAGACTTGAAGCCATGGCTTGCCATGGAGAGCTTTTCAGAACCTTGACTAAAACTAACTTAAAGGTCGGTGCTTTTTAGATATGCATGTCTAATGCATGTTTTGAACTCATATTAGGTAAAAAATAAGGGTTATGACCAAAATCTCGTGCATGGTTCAATCAATCAACCAAACTTCAGATCTAATCCATGAATTACTCCAAATGATTCCTAGATTCATAAAGTTGCAACCTATATGAAATCCCACGATCCCAACTAACAAGATCAAGAAGAAAATTGGACAAAACTAAAGATATAAGATCCTAGTAACATAAAGGTAGAGTCTTGGACACTTACAAGGGTTCATAAACGTGTTAGGAAAAGAAAGACTTGCTTGCTGATCCATGGCTCTCTCCATCCTTTTTCTTCCTTCAAAATCTCCCAAAATCACCAAGGTAAGTTTCAATAATGGAGGAAAAAGTAATTAGTGTTTCTTCAAAGTTAAAGAGGGTGGGGGAGGCTGAGGGTGAGAAAAACCTAGCCTCCGTATTTCTTTAAATATGGTGCAAAACCGATAAATTTAGGGTTTAAGTCATCAGAGGAGGCCATGTCGTGGCATATACCTATAACACAATGGCCTATACGTACTACGTCGTGGTGGGTCAAAGAAATTTATGACCCAAAAATGCCTTGCCATGTCGTGACGATCCTTCACCATGTCGTGACAACTCCCAAAAAGCCAAACTTCAATAAATTAAAATGTACCTCAAGATTCAGATGTTACAGCCAGCCATTGACAACCACTGCCGTTAATATCAACCATTACCTACCTCTACCCAAATCCATTAAGATCTACCATCATCCACCTTCTCCGACAAACAAATATATAAAAACCAATGTCCACCTACCTCCCCCTCTCTCTCTGTGTCTCCTACGAAATGGTATGTCGATTTAGGAATGGAGGAAGAGTTGATGAAGGCGGCAACAAAGAAGACAAATAGTCGTGGACAATGAGGTTCGGACCGACGCTTGGGCGAAGGTTTATCAGACGGTGGAAGGCGACGTAAGTGTCGACAAATACGGAAGGCTACGACGCTATTTCTACCTCCATCAGAACCACCATATCTGTAATCTGCCACCATATCGCCACCATCATCGATCTCCTTATAACCCGATCTGAAACCACTAGGCCTCTTCTTATGGTTGAAGCTAAGGTAATGTAGTTGATGTGTGTATCTTGTTGTGAATCTCATACTGGAAGTCACCATCATATGCTTGGGTTTTCTATCATATCAGTTGGTATGATGGTCGCTAATGATAGTATGGATGAACAAATACTAAGGGTGACAATGTTAGATATGCTGATGGTAGAGGTGGCGAAGAACACTTGTGGCGACATAGGGGGCGTTACGATGGCGCCATGAAGAAGAAAAACGTCATAGAAAATGCAGGGGCAATAGTGATAGACAACTTTCTAGTAGTGCTAGAGTAGATAGCGTGAAGATGGTGGTGGTCCGATGGTGGTAGGGTAGATCGATGATGATCTTGTTGAGCGAGAGAGAGAGAGAGAGAGAGAGAGAGAGAGAGAGAGAGAGATAGTTTGTGCATGTGTAAGTGAGTGGGGTAAGGGTAGGAGGGGCGGGGTGGGGGATTTTTACTTTTTCTTTTAAATAATATAATAAGAAATTATATAACAAAAATTAAAAAGAAAAACATAAGGGTATATTTGTCATTTAAAATTGGGTATGGACCTAAACCACTAAAACATGTCAACCATAGGGACCAAAGCCACACAAGGTATCCAATTTTGGATCATTGCACACCACCAAAAATTTTTGGACCAAAACCACAGAAATTTGCCAACCACAGGGACGATTTTTGCAGTTTTTTCTCATTTGAATTGAAAATGGGGTCCTCTACAAACAAAGTTGTGTTGAGGTTTATTCTTGAATGCTCGCACACAAGGTGTTCAATATAAGTCCTCTGTGATTTTTCAGCGAAGAATGTGGTGATTCGTTTGTTCTTGGGCAATGAATTTTTGGGATTAACCAAAATGGTGAATCGGAGGCAGATGGCTGTTAGTTCAATCATGGGTTTGATAATGTTTGATTGATAAAGAAAGTGGAATTAATGAACAAAGATACTAGTTCCTAGGAGGAAGCAAATTGAGTTGTTTCGTGGAAGAAGGTTGTGACAGTTTTGGTTATTTGACAACACTGAGGGTGGCTCTTCAAGTGGTAAATTGGCATGTTTAAAGTAGCTTTTATAGAATTTGAAGGAGATGTTTTAAGTTGGTTACAATGGTAAATTAATAGAATAAATATGTAACAAACCGATTTTTGAAAGGAAAATTTTCATTTTTGTTTATCCAAACACATTTCCATAAATTACAAAATCCATATATAATTGTTCTCAAACTCATTTCAATTACAAATTTTATTTAAAATATCACAGTGTCCCATAAAACACCTGTGTGAGAGTGCAGGCCGCGCCATCACGCCTTGCCCTTGCCCTTGGGATCCGATGTACTTGAAACAAATCCACAACCTCTAAGCTAATGCTTAGTGAGTTCCCCAGAGCATACCCCACACACAATCCACATAACACATATCATATTAGCTATAAAGCTACATATACCACATAAGCCATGCATACATAAACCTGTAAGGATGTCGTGGGCTCCCCCCAGGGTCTTACACCTTCGTGCCATGGGCTACCCCACATGGTCTTTACCTGGAAATACCATGGGATACCCCACATGGTCTTATATCCAACTACCACGCGCTCCCCCGGGGTCTTTCATGCAATAACATACATAATCAACCTAGCATATCATATCACAGAAGTGTCTAACACTCAATATAGACATACATAAACCTATAAGGATATCGTGGGCTCCGCCAGGGTCTTTTACCATCATGCCATGGGCTACCCCACATGGTCTTTGCCTGGGAATTCCATGGGCTACCCCACATGGTCTTATATGCAACTACCACGGGCTCCCCCCGGGGTCTTCCATGCAATAACATACAATCACTAGCATACTACTTAGCACAAAGCTAACTATCATACCACATATCTCTATAAATGCTAGTGTAGCACATAACATAAAATAGGCTGGCCTTGGTGCCTTAGACCCATTGGTATGGCGAGAAGACTCACCTCTCTCGAATGCTGAAGTGACAATGCTAGAACCAGATATGTTGCACGTGTTGCTCCAACTCAACTGCCTATAAGCAAGCATCATAAGATAGACTTGTCAAAATCCCAGAATTACCCTCAAGGTCAACCCTAGTCAACCTTGGTCAAAGTCAATGTCAACAGTTAAAGTTAACAATCCATGTTGACCTCAACTCGTCGAGTGCATCTAGTGAGTCGTCGAGTTCCTACTGAGTCCAGACAACCTGATTAAGCCCTAGCCAACTCGCCGAGTTGTTTCATCAACTCGACGAGTTCACTTGATATTCAGAAGGTGGGGAAACAAGATCAGACTCGTCGAGTTCCTAGAGCAACTTGTCGAGCCCCTCCCCTTCCTTTTTGCATGTTGTGATGATATACCAAATCCAGGGACTCCAGAACTTAGATTTGAAGCCCTAAGGTGTCTAGAAGGATAAAGTTTCCAAATTTATCCTCTAGAACCGTTACAAATGCTCTAAGGCCCTTTTCAAAGGCTGTAAAGCTCCAAAGCTTTTCTATAAGGTCCAAAACTCTAGGGAATTGAAATCCTTCCTTTTCGAAAGGGTTTCTAGTCCTCAATACGTTCCAAAGATGTAGGCTTTATGAACATGCACTTCCCTAGGTCAAATTGGCCAAAAAGAGGGAAATATGCCCTAAAACCCTTGCATGGTGTCCTTGCTCAACCTAAGGCCAGATCTAACCCACCTTGGACCATTTTTCTCTGGACATTCATAAAGTTGCAAACTTTATGAACCCAATGCATTCAATGAACAAGAAGAGTAGGAAATGAAGATTAAACTCAAGATCTAGCCATATTCTATGATAAAAATCGAGTCTTGAAGACTTACAACAATCCACAAGATGGTCAAGCTCAAGGATGGGTACTTGGTTTGCTGGATTTTCTCACTATCTCCTTCTTCTTAAGCTTCAAAATCACTCTAGTTCACAAAATGGAAGAGAATGGGGAATAGGGTTAGCACAGACATTCTTAGGGTTTGGAGGCTGATGGGAGGTCAGCCTCAAGGCTCTTAAGGAGATTATATAGGGTGCAAACCCTAAAATTAAGGTTTTGTCTTTACAGCACCTACTCTTCGAGTCGGCCTTCCAACTCATCGAGTAGGGTGTAGATTCTGCGTCCTTAAATTGCCCTCTACTCGAAGAGTTGGACTCCTAAATCCTCGAGTCCACACACCAAAACCCTAGATCTTAAATAAATTAAGTAATACGTAGAACAAATGTTACAAGTCTCCCCACTTGAACTAGACTTCGTCCTCAAAGTTTGCTGATCACAACAAGTCTGGGTAGTGATGTCACATCTCGTCCTCCGGCTACCAGGTCCACTCGGAGTCCTTGCGGTGCTACCATTGCACCTTTACCAAATTCACTTCCTTGTTCCGAAGAACCTTAGTTTTGTATCTAAGATGGCAACGGGCCTCTGGATGTAGTTCAGGCCCTCATCCACTTGGATGTCGTCAAGGGAAACGACTATGACGAGAATTGTTATCGAGAATTTAGAAAAGAAATGATAGATTTGAATGATGAAAGATGATGAACACAAGGAGTAAATATTAATCAGATCTCATTTTCATTAAGACTGATTACAGAATAAGCTGAAGAGAGATACATTTACACTTCGCATACAAAATTGACTTAGTAAAATAACATACAAATGCGAAACATTACAATACATACTATTCGACTTTTTACAATATACATCTACATTCTCCCCCTTTGTAAACAGTCGATGCAATTCAACTCAAAAGCTTTTGAATTGCAGAGTGGATTGTTCTTCGCACTTCTCCATACCAGGAGATCACCTTCTTCAAGTCTTTCTTGTCTCCTTCGTTATTTTTCTTGCAATTGTTCATACGTACAATGAAGTGCGTATATTGCGAAGAATTGTATCTTTCAATCTCTGATGCTTTGAATAGAAACTTCTTCGGTTTTCCTTTAGTATCTCTTCCCGAAAATACCATGCCAAAAGGTTTAAGGCATATCTCACCTACAACATATTTTGCCAATGCTGATTGTGACAAAGTATCCTCCCAAGGAACTTTAACTTCTCTTCCTAGCACATTCGCTAATTCTTCATCAGTAAGAGCAAGACAATCGAAATAGTTATCAATGTATGTCTTTACATGTGCGAATCCAACTTTGAACACATCTGTCTTAGAGCCTTTGAGTTTGTTTTCTTCCATATGCTTCAGGATCAGAGCTACTTGAATAAGATCGTTGCAGTTCATCAACGGAAAATCAGCAACTGTGAAGTCATATTGTTTGTTGTCAGCTCTGATGACAAAATATCGAAAATTTTGAAGCATGTCTTCAAACAGAACATCCTTCTTTATTGTAAGCACCTTTTTGATCTTCATCAGGGACCAAACTTCATCTGGATTCTTCCCAAGAACAGCATGAAATCTGATTTTCATATGAGTATAATCATCCGGATTATCAAATTTCTCACTGATCTTGTATTGAGCTGTGATGAACAACATTTCGTTAATTGGGAAATCCAATTGACAATGATCTGAGTTCGCAATATCGTAACTTCTTTTAGGCTTCTTCTCGAACTCATACATATCCCTTCCCACAACTTTCGACTCTATAGTTTCGTAAGAGTAAAGTTTCGCAGGATCTCCTTTGTTTATGGAGGGAGGATCACTTGCCCTTTGTCTCATGATGCTCTGAACTTGTCTCATCCTCTCCAATTCAGCCTCAACATCAGCTTTTAATTCCTCCTTCGACTTTTCGTACAAAATGCCTTTTCCTTTTCCTGTTACATCTTTCTGAGGTTTTGAGCTTGAACCTCCTTCGTTTTCTCCAATAACAATTCCCTTGGAAATTGTTTTTGTAGTGATTGTTGTTGAAGAAATCGGTTTTGTAGGAATAGGAAGAGTAGCTACCAGTTGAGTCGAAATCACTTTTCCCACTGTTTTAGCCTCCTCTTCTTTGCTTCGACTTTTCTCTCCCCCTTGCACCCCTGTTAAAACAGGTGGAGCACTCTTCGGAAGTAAAGAAGTGAAATTTGTTAGCGGAGCAAGAGCTTTTTGAATAGCTTGTTCTAAAGTGTTAATCTTTAGAGACAAGAATTCAGGAGTAATGATTTGCGATGATGAAGAATGCGAAATGGCTGATTTAAGCTCAGTGAGCAACTTTATCAGATGATCAAACTTCTCCATTGTTGCAGCTTTGTGATCTTCAATAACAGGAATATTATTGAGTTTGTGGAGTTGAGAAGAAATTTCCACAATTTGCTTTTGAAGATCTGCTTGTCTCGTATGCACATCTTGAAGATCCTTCGCAAGTTCAGACTTCAATTCCTGAATTTTGAAGTTGACATCCTCACGAACTTTCTTTACGTCTTGTACAAAAAGAATGTGTCGTTCTTTTGTAGCAGCTTTAAGATCTTGAACTGCAGAAGTAAAATTGTTCCCTTGTGCTTTCACTCTGAGCTCATTGTTTTTATCAGATTGATCTACTTTCTCCATGATCCTTTTCTCAGCACTTTTAATCATGACATCAACCTCCATTGTTGATATCGAAGACATTCTCCCAGAATCGGCTTGCGATTGGATAATAGCCTTCAAATTTTGATTCAAGATTTTAAATTGCTTTCCTGTCATCAGCATATGATCAGAAATATCTTCTTCTTCGGAATCAAAAGGAATATCATCTAGTATTCCTCCAAAAGCACCTCCTTCGACTTCAGTATCAGACATTTGTTGCGAAGGTGGAGGATTTTCAGGTGATTGGGATGGAAAAAGTGTTGTAAATGGGTTTTGAAGGGCATGATAAAAAATGGATGAAGTGGTGGATAAAGTTGTAATGGGTAAAGATGTTTGAATTGTGGTTGGTGCAACACTCAGGATAGGTAAAATTTCCTTCTTTGATTTAGATAAAGTTTCTTCTGTTGGAGCAACTTCATCTTGCACAGTCGGTGAGGATGAACCCTTCGCACTCTTCTTGCTAACCTTCTTCTTCTTCGATGGAGTAGCAACGTCGGGTAATATGCCAGTCTGATCAGCTGTATCGATGTTTCAAAAATATCTCACCAAAACTTTGTGAGTGGGAGAAACTTTGCGAAGCATCGCATCCGGAATACGAGCCACACGCGTAAAAATAGCTTCATCATCTTCAACAACTTTTGGAAATTGGTAGAAGGAAAATTCAGCAACTTCTACATCTGTCATTGTTGGAATTGCTTCTTTCTCGTAGACTTTCTCCGAAATTAAACTCCAGTATCTTGCACAAGAGATCCCCTTCTCCGAATTTGTGTTTTCCAGGCTTTTCACAAATTCTTTCCACAGCTGAATTGCGTAATCAACATTGATGTCATAGTAGATGCCCTTTACCATGGCATAAACTTCGACTCTTCCTCTATCTAAGCCGACTGATCTTCCGGTAAGACACCGTAGAAAAATACCAAAAAGAAAATTCGAGATACATGGTAATCCCGACTTCCTGAAGTCACTTATCTTCTCCAACTCCGGTTGATGTCCCATCTCATTGAACATATGAATGATCTGGGAGTTTACAGGTTTAACAAAGGGAGGGTTGTTTGGAATCTGCAAAAACTCCACGAACAAATTCTTTGACAGTTTAACCCTTTTGTTGTTGATGAGATTGAAAGTAATCACATCCGCCGTGTGATTGTATGAAGCCGTGGAAGCAGCACGAGATAGCCACACCATTGGAACGGGGAATGATCTGAACATGGCAGTTGATAACGGTGATTGTTTCAAAGCCACAATAAGCATCTTCAAGTCTTCTGGATACGCAGAAACGTTGGGATCAACTTGGTAATTGGTGCTTTGAATCTTCATTAGTGATTGAGAAAGAACCTCATCAGTGTTGGAATTTGTGGCTGCCATTGTTAGGGTTTGAAAGAAATTTGAAGTTTGGATCAAGGTGTAAGCTTTGAAGTTTTGTAAGAGTTCTTGTTTGCGTAACCGTACATAGTGTTCTTGATTCCCCTTTTATAGGTTACTCAAACTTGATTTGAAATTAAAGCGGGACACATTTAATGTTATCCGATGTGGCACCTTGAAACTCGGATCATTACTGTAAAAGATGACTATGTTTCAAAAAGTAACTGTCACATCTCCTCGAAAACCGGATAGAATACCAACCATTTTGAGTATACAGCCTGTCAAGTATCCGTTATAGAATCCGAACCGGTAAAACCCTTCGCATGGAAGCAAGGCTCTTTCACTTTTGGGATTTAAAGTGAAGTCATATGCCAGACTTGCGAAATCATCAGTCTGAGTTGGTTTTACTCAAAACCTCAAGGATTTCGTGTGTGCATTGTGCCAATGGAATAAGATAAGAATCAAGAAAATTTGGAATGTTGTGATGTCAAAAAGTTAATTTGACATGAATGCAGTAAAACCCCAGGCAAAGGTTACTTCGTTAATTATCAAGAGAGATAATCAACAGCTTGTGTAGTTTCCCGTGAATTACAATCGAATACTTGTAAAGAAGTATCAAAGGGCTTCTTTTAAAAGTCATTTTGGGTTGGTTTGAAATTTCATTACATATCAGCCTTAACATAAGGTGAGAAATTGTAAATGAAATTACTTGTTTGACCAGTGTAGTCAGTGACAAGTTGGTTTGTGAAAATATTTATCATGACAAGAATTTGTGAATGAAACTTACACTGAAATCATATTCAAAAGAAAATTTGTTTTGGATCTTGTTGGGTAACAAATATTCTTGGTTGTAAATATTTGATCAAGACCACACATGCGAATTGAATATGATTTGAAGTTTCGAAATTTTTGATACTGAAACAAAGGTCTCATAAAAATCTAGAACAAAGTTCCCCGTCAATTCCTTAAGGTGTATGATTTTTGGGTTTCACTTCTATCACGGACGCATGATATTAGATCATAAACACAGAGTTGTGATTTGTCTAGGTTTTGATTGGTTTGATCAAAAACCTCAAGGACAAATCTTTGAGTATTTGGAATGTAAGAATTGTTTGGTTTAAAAAGATTGGTTAAGAATCGAAGTGTACCTCTATTATAATGACCAAGACAGAAAACTCTTAACTCATTTGAGAAGAGTAAGGTAGCTCGTTTTGACTTATGCGAATATAAGCCTTTTTGGGAAGAAATTTTCTTGAGAGAATTTCATTAAGGCTTTCTTTTCACACATAGAATCGTGTTGAGGCTTTTGGTCTACATACAACAGCATGCTTCTAGGGACATCCTAACTAGTTTGTAAAAGAAATTTAATACCTTCCCACAGAAACACAAATGTATGACCTCTTCGCATTGTAGCCCTGTATTAAATTCTCAATACACACAGTTTAAAGAACAAAGAAAACAAAAATATTTTTGTGATTTTTGAATTTTTCAAAATTAAAGAACAAACAAAATAAAATCTTTTTGTATTTTTGATTTTTCAAAATTAAAGAACAAAAATAAAATCTTTTTGGATTTATGATTTTGTAAAAATTAAAGAACAAAAATAAAATCTTTTTGTATTTTTGATTTTTCAAAAAAAATTATACGTAAACCTTACCGTAGTGATTATGAGCTCAAATGCGAAAAGATGTGGTTGTGAAGCCATGCGAAGCCTCTGAATGAACAGTAACCTCTGAATGATGTTGACTCTTATCTGCTGAACAAAACGTTTATTCTTGTGTTGATGAAATTGAATTCGCATTAATCATCCCCAAACCTGCTAAAATTCGAACAAATGATTTTTCATCAAGAGGTTTTGTAAAAATATCAGCAAGTTGTTCAGTTGTTTTGACAAAATGAATTTCAATATTCCCATCTTCCACATGATCTTTAATAAAATGATATCGAAGAGCAATGTGTTTTGTCTTTGAATGTTGCACTGGATTGTGATAAATGCGAATTGCACTTTGTGAATCACAATACAAATGAATCTTTTTCATGTTTATTGCATAATCACGAAGTTGACTCTGAATCCAAATAATTTGCGAAGTGCAAGCAGCCGCAGATATGTATTCTGCCTCAGCGGTTGATATAGCCACACAAGTCTATTTCTTTGATTACCAGCTCACTAACTTTCCATCCAATAGTTGACATCCACCAGTCGTACTTTTCCTATCCAAAGTACATCCTCCTAGATCGGAATCTGAAAAAGCTTGAATAAAAAATCCTGTTTTCGCAGGATACCAAAGTCCTAAAGAAACGGTTTCCTTTAGATAGCGAAAAATATTTTTCACTGCAGTCAAATGAGGCTCTCTTGGATTAGCTTGATATCTAGCACAACAACAAACCGAAAACATAATATCAGGTCTACTTGCAGTTAAGTACAATAAAGATCCTATCATGCTACGATACAGTGTTAGATCAACAGCAGGAGCATCTAACGAAGGAGTTAATCTTGTTCCTACTGCCATAGGCACTCTGAGCTTTGTGCTATTAAGCATTCCAAACTTTTCAAGCAAGTTCTTCGTATATTTTTCTTGATTGATTAAGATTCCTTCCCTGTTGTGTCTTATATTTAAACCAAGAAAATTATTAATTTTTCCCATCATGCTCATTTCAAACTGACTTTTCATTAAATTTTCAAACTCAATTGACAATGCTGGATCAGTTGAACCAAAGATAATATCATCAACATAAATTTGAACAAGCATTAGATGACACCCAACTTTCTTGCGAAATAATGTGGGGTCAACTGATCCTTGTTTAAATTTAGATTGTTTCAAAAAATTTATAAGTGTTGCGTACCAGGCCCTTGGTGCTTGTTTTAACCCATATACAGCTTTGTCAAGGACATACACATGATCAGGATGCTCATTGTTTACAAATCCTGGTGGTTGTTCAACATACACTGTTTCTTCGAGTTTTCCATTTAAGAATGCACATTTAACATCCATTTGATAAACATCAAAGTCTTTGTGAGCTGCATAGGCTAAAAATATGCGAACTGCTTCAAGTCTTGCAATAGGTGCAAATGTTTCTTCATAGTCAATGCCTTCTTGTTGCGAATAACCTTTAACCACTAGTCTTGCTTTATTTCGAATAATATTTCCATCTTTGTCGGTTTTGTTTTTAAAAATCCATTTTAATCCAACAATTGAAACATCAGAAGGTTTAGAAACTAATCTCCAAACCTTGTTTCGTTCAAATTCTGCCAATTCAGATTGCATAGCAACAACCCAATCTGAGTGTTCCATAGAATTCTTGACAGTTTTTGGCTCTATTTTCGAAATAAAAACATTAAACATACAAAGTTCTTGGTTTGCATTCAATACCTCATTTTTCGCACGAATTTGAGCTCTAGTCAACACACCTTCTTGTGGATTACCAATTACCTGTTCTTTTGGATGATTTCTTGTCCATTTCTCGAGTGGTGGAAAATTTGGATCAAATTCTAATGGTGCATCTTCATACATATCTTCATTTTCAGATCCTGCAACAGAAAAGTTATTATTAACTTCATGAAATTCTTCATTTGTATCAAGATTAATTGTCTCTGTTTCATCATGCTCCCCCTCAACATGATCTGTATCTTGATACTCCCCCTCAAAATGATATTCTTGTTGATTTTGCGAATGCTCCCCCTCAACTTGATGTTCTTGTTGATTTTGCGAATGCTCCCCCTCAACTTGATGTTCTTGTTGATTTTGCGAAGGCTCCCCTTCAACTTGATGTTCTTGTTGATTTTGCGAAGGCTCCCCTTCAACTTGATGTTCTTCCTCCCTACAAACATCTGGTGTGCTTTCACAAGTTATCGTTGATTCATCTGTATGTTTTGAGGATTCTGATGTTTGATTATCAGGAGCATTATTTTCTGCATCAATTGCCCTGTCAGAAATTCCAAAAATTAAGTCATAATCAAAATCATTGATTTCAGAATTATCAATTGGAGTATTTGAATCCACAAGTATTGGTTTATTATCAAATTTACTATCAATTTGTTTAAGATAGTAATCATCAAATGTTAAATTGAAAGTTTCTTCAATTTTTCTTGTTCGTTTATTTAGCACTCTGTATGCAACTGAATTCTGCGTGTAACGCCCGGGTTTCAGGGCTAAGCATTTTTGTCAATGTAATAGTCTAGGTCAACTCTTGTAACTCTTTTTGAAGTAATAAAGATGAAATATTTGAGTATTATGTGAATTATATGTGTTTATTATTTAATTATAAATGTATAATTAATAAAGAATAAAAATGAGCGTCAAAATTAAAGTGTGAGATAATCCCGATATCTCTACATAAAGTTGTAGAATATGTCTCAAGGTTTCCGTGCATATAAGGAACGCTGAAATCCGAGTTATAACGAAGAAGTTATGACCCGTCGAAGTTTCACGACAGAACCGGCACGATACCGGGAAGCGTGAATAGTGAATTTACGATAGAGCGAGATTTAGCCTTAGTGATCTAAACGAAAGTCGTAGAATATGTTAAACTAAGAACATCGATAAAAAGAACACCCAAATCTGACTTCGTATGAAGAAGTTATGAGATTTTAAACAGACCAATCCTGTCCCGGCTTGTTAAAAATATAACTTTAAAAATAAAGTCAAAATTAGCCGACGGAGTCTAAACGAAAGTTGTAGAGTACGTCTTCACCTACGCGTGGATATAAAGAACGTCAAAAACGGAGTTCGTATGAACGAGTTACAAATTATAATAGCATATTTACGTATTAAAATAAAGTATAAATCATGTATACGTACACATATATATACATATGTATATATCATTAGAAAGGTATCGACGATGCGGTCATTATAAGACTAATGTTGAGTACTTTCGACATTAGTTTAGTACAAATATCATTAAATCCATTTATAATAGTATTATAGAGGGGTGTTTAGTTGTTTATATAACTAAAAGGTCATTAAGTAATTATGGAGGGTAGTTTTTGAAAATTCAATTAGTATAAATAAGAGCCTTGGGCTCTCATATTTCTTGCACCATTCTCTTGATTCAAGAGTCTTTCTCTCCTTATCCCCCGAGCATTTCGGTCCCTTGTGATTCGACTTCTCTTTCTGTAGCTTAGTATAGTAAGGTGAGCGCTGAAGCGCTGCACGAATCTTTCTTAGAAAGATTCAGCGACGAAGTTCTGCCCCTGCAGAGCCCGACTCCTAGCTAAAACCCCCTTGTAAGTAAGTTATGCTTACCTTATTTTAATATAGCTTATATTTAAAATTAGTATTGTTATTATAAACTTATAATAAATATTTGAGCTATTATTATTAACTTATATAAGTGTCGTTATAATATTTTTTTTTAACTACTCGCGGTACGGGGAATCTGGTTTAAAGGGCCGCATAGGGTTGTTGGATTTCAGAAGTGCTATATGCCAAAATGGTCCTGCCCTCCGGTGTTTTATGTCTGGCCCCTGTCTGTACATAGTGGTTGGAAAATATTGTTTAACGCTTATATAATAATAATAATACTAAGACTAATAGTTGGTCACGGTAAATATTAGACTAAAATTTAGCGATAATAATGCTAGGTTTCGTCGAAGGAAAATAGAATCGTTAGAAGCAAGCGCTGCCCGATTTTGGAATCATCACCTTAACAAGTGAGTGCATAGTTACTTTCAACTTACACATAGATATGAAGTATTTTATATAAATTACGTGCTATGTGTACATATTATCTGAATACTTGCTATCTATGCTAGATGAACGTTGTTATACATGTTTTCAATGATTTAAACTGTATATGTATTTTATATCTACGAAAATGTTGGGGTAAAACATGGGTAGATGCAATAGGTGATGTGTGATAAAATGATGAGAGGCCTCGATGTTGATGTTGTTGATTCTGTCATCTAGCGGAGTATGGATGACGACCACGGACTCTTCTAGACAGTCCAGTGGAACACTAGCAGGCTCGCAACCTGTAGGTGTTTGTGAACGATATGTTCACCGGTGTACTCCATCCCCCACATGGTTGCCTTTAGGACATTTATTGCTGAGGAATCCCCTTAGCAGTAGTGTCCGTCCCGATGATGATCCTTAGGCTAGGTCCCTTATGATAGGTGTTTAGGGACGTAAAGTGAGGATAACGGGAACGGGTAATCGGGTTATTGTTGATCGATGAAATTAATAAACTTATTTATTGTGGGTTGAAAACCCTATGTGCTCACCAGGCTCCCAAGCCTGACCCACTCAGTTTTATGTATTACAGGTAGTGGCGCATGAGCATAGGTGTGATGTTTTGGACGAGGGATTACGGATATAGGCCTGTAGATATGAAATAATGTAGTAAGGCTTATATTGTACTGTTTATGCTTTTGATCTGTACGAACATGACATCCCGAGTCTTTTAATGAAATACATTTCTATGGAAATGCTTTTGATAAATCTTTATCATATTTTTGTTTTGGGACAAATTCCGCAACACTTTCATTTAAAATGTAACTCTGATTTTTAAACAAAGCATAAACAAACCGGTCTTTTCTGGCCGTGATTTTGGGGATGTCACAGTTGGTATCAGAGCATTAGTTTAAGCGAACTAGGAATTTGTAGGATTTCTAGACTTAAACTTAGAATGCTAAGCGATGATTGTGAGGTGTGAGCACTAGCTTATTTTAGGAATTGTGCCTAAAATGCTTTTATGTGCTAAATGCTTTGTGCATAATATGCTATTAATTGTTCGGATCTATGGTCTGTTGCCGACCGGATCTGGAAACCTTATGTGTTTAGGATTCTAAACGTACGACTACGATATTAGAACTAGCATGTAAACGTTTCGGAGTGATAAGGACGATTTAAAACGTCTATCCTAAATAAAGATCTAAATTCACCTTATTCGGTGTATAGATCAAGATGGCAAGGACCCGTAGCGGAAACGTGAACGCAAATGGAGGTAGGAACCAACCCCCAGTGGTTCAGCAAATACCTGTTGTTGAAGAAGTTGCACCTGAGCCAGTCACCATGGCTGGAGTTCAAGCCATGATTCAGGCTATGCTAGCTGAACAAAGGGAAGAAATGAGACGGATGCTCCACGAAAATAGGGACGAACCTACCATACATGTTGAACCGACGGAGCCAATTCCCGAGCCATCTGAGGAAGGGAACTATAGCCGCCAAGTGAGTCAAGTAGGGACTCAAGGTGAGCAAAAGGATGGCCCAGAAGGGAGAAACAACAAGGATGGGCGGATGTACAAAAATTTCTTGGGTGCGAAACCACCAAGTCTCTCAGGAAGCCCAAAGCCTGTTGAGATTATGGACTGGATCTCCGAGATGGAGATGGTGTTTGAGAGCTGCGACTGCAGCGAGAAGCAGAAGACTGTCTTCGCTGTGAGACAATTGAAAACCGGAGTCTTGAGCTGGTGGAAGCTATTGGCAGATACAATGCCATGGGGAGAAGCTCTGAAAATGTCATGGGATGAGTTCTTGGAACAACTGAAGGCGCAGTACTGTTCAGAGATAGACCTGATTGATCTGAACAATGAGTTCCAAAATTTGAAGAAGGGGAGAATGAGCATCGATGACTATGTTGCTGCATTTACGGAAAAGATGAAGTTGTTTCCATACCTAGTGCCAACCGAACTTTCCAAAATTGAGAAATTCGCAAATGGACTGCCGGCTGACTTTGGCCCAACAGTCAAGATGGCAACCACTCTGAAATCAGCTGTTCGAGCAGCTAAGAACGTGGAGACCCAACAAAAGGAAAGAGGTCTGGAGAGGGCTGAGGTTGGTGAGAAACGGAAGTTCAATGGATCCTCGAAGTCCAACAAGAAGAGTAGATTCTCGAAGTCTGGTTCGAGGGGAGGAGGATCAGAAGCGAAGTGGTGTGACAAGTGCAAGAAGAAGCACTCTGGGAAGTGTGACGGAGGGGTCACTTGTTACAAGTGCGGAAAGCCTGGGCACTACGCCAATGAATGCACCCTCAACTAGAAAGCCTGTTATGGGTGCAATGAAGAAGGGCACATTTTGAAGGACTGCCCGAAGAAGAAGGAGACAGGAAGACCCAACATACCACCGAAGCCGAAGGCGAGAGCCTTCCAGATGTCGCTCGAGGCTGCAAAGGAGGCAGCAGACGTCGCTTCAGGTACCTTTCTTGTAAATGGTTTGCCTGCAAATATACTATTTGATTCCGGAGCCAACTACTCCTTTGTGTCGCATAAATTTGGTGGGAAATTAGCATTGCCTGTAGAAAAACTAGATAATGCCCTGATTGTAGAAGTTGCCAGTGGCAAATTCGTACCTGTTAGTAATCGTATTAGGAACATCGTCATTGACCTAAACGGAAACGAATTCCACGAAGAGCTATTACCCATAGAGTTAAACGGTTTCAACATCGTTTTGGGTATGGATTGGCTTAGCGCCAACGATGCTGAGATTCAATGCCGAAAGAAGATAGTAAAGGTAAACCCACCCGGAAAAGAATCATTTATGGTGTATGGGGACAAACGCAGAGTGAATTCTGGAATCATCTCCCTGATGAAAGCCAGGAAATGTTTGTCCAAAGGATGTGCATCATACTTGGCATTCGTAATCGATGCCAAGAAGGAGAAGAAAGAGGTGCAGAATATACCGGTTGTGTGTGATTATCCGGAAGTCTTTCCCGAAGATCTTCCCGGATTACCACCTGATAGGCAAGTGGAGTTTCGTATAGACTTGTTACCAGGAACAACACCGATAGCAAAGGCACCTTACCGATTAGCACCGACGGAGATGAAGGAGCTCATGACGCAACTTCAGGAGCTGTTGGACAACGGTTTTATTCGACCTAGTTCATCACCCTGGGAAGCTCCGGTGTTATTCTTGAAGAAGAAGGACGGAAGTATGAGAATGTGTATAGACTACCGAGAGCTGAATAAGGCAACGGTGAAGAACAAGTATCCATTGCCGAGGATTGATGACCTATTTGATCAGCTGCAAGGTTCGAGCTACTTCTCAAAGATCGAGCTTAGGTCAGGATATCATCAGCTAAAGGTGAGAAAGCAGGATATTGAGAAGACTGCATTCAGAACGAGATATGGACACTACGAGTTCTTGGTTATGTCATTCGGGCTAACCAATGCTCTCGTAGCATTCATGGATTTGATGAATAGGGTTTGTAAACCATTCCTCGATAAATCTGTGATAGTGTTCATCGACGACATTCTCATCTACTCGAAAAGCCAAGAGGAGCATGGCAAGCATCTACGGGAAGTATTAGAAGTGTTGAAGAAGGAGAAGCTTTTTGCAAAGTTCTCCAAATGCGACTTTTGGATACGGGAAGTCCAATTCTTGGGTCATGTTGTTAACCAGGAGGGAATAATGGTTGACCCCGCAAAGATCAAGGCTGTAATGAAGTGGGAACGTCCAAAGAGTCCCACGGAGATTCGAAGCTTTCTAGGATTAGCCGGATATTATCGACGATTTATCCAAGGCTTTTCTTCGATAGCTGCTCCATTAACAGCTTTGACTCATAAAGGAGCTACGTATACATGGAGTGAGAAACACGATGAGGCATTCGAGAAGCTAAAGAAGAAGTTATGTGAAGCACCGATACTTTCTCTACCCGATGGAGTCGAAGATTTCGCGGTTTATAGTGACGCTTCTGGAGTCGGGTTGGGTTGTGTTCTGACCCAAAGAGAAAAGGTGATAGCATACGCATCTCGACAATTGAAAGAGCACGAAAAGAACTACCCCACTCATGATCTGGAGTTGGCAGCGGTAGTTTTTGCCTTAAAGATATGGAGGCATTACCTCTACAGCACGAAGTGCAAGCTCTTCACTGATCATAAGAGTCTCCAGTATCTCTTTAATCAGAAGGAGTTGAACATGAGGCAACGACGCTGGCTAGAACTTCTCAAGGACTACGACTGTGAGATACTTTACCACCCAGGTAAAGAAAATATTGTTGCTGATGCTCTCAGTCGGAAAGTCAATCTGGAAAGGAAAAGGCCAAGAGCGTTAAGAATTGAAGTCGTCTCGACGATTGTGGAAAGTATCAGGAAAGCTCAAGAAGAAGCTTTAGAGAAAAATGACCGAAAGGAAGAACGTTTGGGAAGAACGTTTGGGAAGAACGTTAGTGTTTGGTACAAACAGTCCAGGACTGAAGGTATTCCAAGATCGAATTTGGGTACCTAAGACGGGAGGAATAAGAGATCTTCTGATGGAAGAAGCACACAAGACCATGTACTCGATTCATCCCGGTAGCACTAAAATGTATAGGGACCTAAAACCCTACTACTGGTGGCCGACGATGAAGCTCGATGTTGCGAAGTATGTGGCCGAGTGCGTAACATGTGCGAGGGTTAAGGCACAACATCAGAAACCGTATGGGAGTTTGGAACCTTTACCTGTACCCATGGGTAAATGGGAAGACATCACCATGGATTTTGTGACTAAACTGTCCAGGACGAAGAACGGTCACGACATGATTTGGGTAGTCGTGGATCGTTTCACCAAGAGTGCACACTTCATAGCAGCCAACAAGAAGTGGTCTATGGATAAGCTCGCAAATGCTTACGTGAAGGAAATTTTAAGACTTCACGGTGTCCCTCTTACGATTGTATCAGATCGTGATAGTTGTTTCACGTCAAGGTTTTGGAGGAGTCTACAAGAGGATTTAGGTACAAAGTTGTGTTTGAGTACTGCTTATCATCCGCAAACTGATGGTCAGAGCGAAAGAACGATTCAGACGCTGGAAGATATGCTGAGAGCATGTACCCTCGAATTCCAAGGGAATTGGAACGAGCACTTACCTCTGGTAGAATTTTCCTACAACAATAGTTTTCACTCGAGCATCAAGATGGCTCCTTATCAAGCCTTGTATGGGCAGAAGTGTCGTATATCGTCTTGTTGGCTTGAAGCCGGAGAGAAGCAGTTTATGGGCCCCGAGATAGTCCATGAGACTGCTGAGAAGTTGAAGGTGATTAGGGAAAGGATGTTAGCAGCCTAGGATCGTCAGAAGAGCTATGCTGACAAGAAAAGACGACCGATAACTTTCGAAGTTGGGGATTCCGTTTTGCTTAAAGTCTCACCGTGGAAGGGACTTATACGATTTGGGAAACGAGGAAAGTTGAGTCCAAGGTTTATTGGACCGTTCAAAGTTCTTCAGAAGATAGGGAACCAAGCTTACAAGCTGGAATTGCCCGAAGAACTCAATGGTATTCATAACACCTTCCATGTGTGTTATTTGAGGAAATTCACGGGAGATGTTCCCGACATAATTCCAATCTCAGAGTTAAGGATGGATGAAAATAAAAGGTTGATCGAAGAGCCTGAGGCAATTGTTGAACGTAAGACTAAGAAGTTACGACGCAAGATGGTCGACTTGGTGCTATTCCGATGGAAACATTCGACTGGGCCGAATCTCACTTGGGAAACAGAGGATGACATGATGAGTCGCTATCCACATCTGTTTGCTGATGCATGATTCCGGGACGGAATCATCCTAAGGAGGAGAGAATTGTAACGCCCGAGTTTCAGGGCTAAGCATTTTTGTCAATGTAATAGTCTAGGTCAACTCTTGTAACTCTTTTTGAAGTAATAAAGATGAAATATTTGAGTATTATGTGAATTATATGTGTTTATTATTTAATTATAAATGTATAATTAATAAAGAATAAAAATGAGCGTCAAAATTAAAGTGTGAGATAATCCCGATATCTCTACATAAAGTTGTAGAATATGTCTCAAGGTTTCCGTGCATATAAGGAACGCTGAAATCCGAGTTATAACGAAGAAGTTATGACCCGTCGAAGTTTCACGACAGAACCGGCACGATACCGGGAAGCGTGAATAGTGAATTTACGATAGAGCGAGATTTAGCCTTAGTGATCTAAACGAAAGTCGTAGAATATGTTAAACTAAGAACATCGATAAAAAGAACACCAAAATCTGACTTCGTATGAAGAAGTTATGAGATTTTAAACAGACCAATCCTGTCCCGGCTTGTTAAAAATATAACTTTAAAAATAAAGTCAAAATTAGCCGACGGAGTCTAAACGAAAGTTGTAGAGTACGTCTTCACCTACGCGTGGATATAAAGAACGTCAAAAACGGAGTTCGTATGAACGAGTTACAAATTATAATAGCATATTTACGTATTAAAATAAAGTATAAATCATGTATACGTACACATATATATACATATGTATATATCATTAGAAAGGTATCGACGATGCGGTCATTATAAGACTAATGTTGAGTTCTTTCGACCTTAGTTTAGTACAAATATCATTAAATCCATTTATAATAGTATTATAGAGGGGTGTTTAGTTGTTTATATAACTAAAAGGTCATTAAGTAATTATGGAGGGTAGTTTTTGAAAATTCAATTAGTATAAATAAGAGCCTTTGGCTCTCATATTTCTTGCACCATTCTCTTGATTCAAGAGTATTTCTCTCCTTATCCCCCGAGCATTTCGGTCCCTTGTGATTCGACTTCTCTTTCTGTAGCTTAGTATAGTAAGGTGAGCGCTGAAGCGCTGCACGAATCTTTCTTAGAAAGATTCAGCGACGAAGTTCTGCCCCTGCAGAGCCCGACTCCTAGCTAAAACCCCCTTGTAAGTAAGTTATGCTTACCTTATTTTAATATAGCTTATATTTAAAATTAGTATTGTTATTATGAACTTATAATAAATATTTGAGCTATTATTATAACTTATATAAGTGTCGTTATAATATTTTTTTTAACTACTCGCGGTACGGGGAATCTGGTTTAAAGGGCCGCATAAGGTTGTTGGATTTCAGAAGTGCTATATGCCAAAATGGTCCTGCCCTCCGGTGTTTTATGTCTGGCCCCTGTCTGTACATAGTGGTTGGAAAATATTGTTTAACGCTTATATAATAATAATAATACTAAGACTAATAGTTGGTCACGGTAAATATTAGACTAAAATTTAGCGATAATAATGCTAGGTTTCGTCGAAGGAAAATAGAATCGTTAGAAGCAAGCGCTGCCCGATTTTGGAATCATCACCTTAACAAGTGAGTGCATAGTTACTTTCAACTTACACATAGATATGAAGTATTTTATATAAATTACGTGCTATGTGTGCATATTATCTGAATACTTGCTATCTATGCTAGATGAACGTTGTTATACATGTTTTCAATGATTTAAACTGTATATGTATTTTATATCTACGAAAATGTTGGGGTAAAACATGGGTAGATGCAATAGGTGATGTGTGATAAAATGATGAGAGGCCTCGATGTTGATGTTGTTGATTCTGTCATCTAGCGGAGTATGGATGACGACCACGGACTCTTCTAGACAGTCCAGTGGAACACTAGCAGGCTCGCAACCTGTAGGTGTTTGTGAACGATATGTTCACCGGTGTACTCCATCCCCCACATGGTTGCCTTTAGGACATTTATTGCTGAGGAATCCCCTTAGCAGTAGTGTCCGTCCCGATGATGATCCTTAGGCTAGGTCCCTTATGATAGGTGTTTAGGGACGTAAAGTGAGGATAACGGGAACGGGAATCGGGTTATTGTTGATCGATGAAATTAATAAACTTATTTATTGTGGGTTGAAAACCCTATGTGCTCACCAGGCTCCCAAGCCTGACCCACTCAGTTTTATGTATTACAGGTAGTGGCGCATGAGCATAGATGTGATGTTTTGGACGAGGGATTACGAATATAGGCCTGTAGATATGAAATAATGTAGTAAGGCTTATATTGTACTGTTTATGCTTTTGATCTGTACGAACATGACATCCCGAGTCTTTTAATGAAATACATTTCTATGGAAATGCTTTTGATAAATCTTTATCATATTTTTGTTTTGGGACAAATTCCGCAACACTTTCATTTAAAATGTAACTCTGATTTTTAAACAAAGCATAAACAAACCGGTCTTTTCTGGCCATGATTTTTGGGATGTCACACTGCGAATATCCTAAGAAGATGCCTTCATCAGCTTTAGCTTGAAACTTGGACAAATTATCTTTGAGATTCATGATAAAGCACCTGCAACCAAAAACATGAAAGAATTTTACATTAGGTTTCCGATTATTGATGATTTCATATGGAGTAACATTAAATGTTCGATGAATGTATGATCTATTCTGAGTAAAACATGCTGTGGACACAGCTTCTGCCCAAAGATATTGAGGTAGATTCGCATATGTTAACATAGTTCTGGCAGCTTCGCATAGAGATCGATTTCTTCTTTCAACTACACCATTTTGTTGTGGCGTATATGGTGATGAAAAATTATGCGAAATGCCTTTGCTTGTGAGAAAAATGTCAAGAGTTTGATTTTTAAATTCAGAACCATTATCACTTTTAATTTTTCATACATTCTTCTTCAGACTAATTTCAATCTTTTTGATAAAATCAATCATCGTCTGAGCAACTTCAGATTTCAACCTGAGAAAAAACACCCACGTAAATCTAGAGAAATCATCTACAACAACTAAAATATACCGCTTTTTGTTTATCGTTGCAACAGCTGATGGTCCACATAGATCAATGTGAAGAAGTTCCAATGGATCAACTATTTTTTAATCTATCACAATCGGATGACCCTTTCGATGTTGTTTTCCTTGTTCGCAAGCTGCACACAAAGAATCATTGTCAAATTTTAGTACTGGTAACCCTCGAACTAAATCTTCAGTTACAAGTTTATTTATATTTTGAAAGTTCAAATGTGACAATCTTCTATGCCAAAACCAGCTGAGATCATAGGATGCTTTTGATAGTAAACACACAGCTGGTTTTCCCACAATCGGTTTGATGTCCAGTGTAAACATATCACCATATCTTTTGGACTTGAGGAGTATTTCATTCGTCTTTGCATTTGAAATGATACTTCCTTCTTCATTAAATACAACTTGATTTCCAGTACCCACAACAAGTTGTGATACACTTATCAAATTATGTTGAAGTCCTTCAACATATGCAACTCTGTTTACTGTGAAGTTTCCATTTGTGACTTTCCCATATCCTTTGACTTGACACTTGTGATTGTTTCCAAATTTGACTACTCCAGCATTTTCCAAACTTCTGTAATCTCGCAAATTTTCCTTTCTTCCAGTCATATGACGAGAGCAACCACTATCAATGTACCATTTCATATTATATTGCTCGTCACATATCACCTGCATTTATTGGAAAAATTTAGGAACCCAAGACTTATTGGGTCCATCATTAGTAGAATGAAACAAAGTTTTGGAATTTAAAAACCATGTTTTCACTTTGTTTGTAACAGAATTCATTATATCAACATCATCAGTTCTAGATATCGAAATATAATCATTCAATAATTTTGGATTTCCATTGATTGTAATCTTATCCTTCACAACATTCGCATTTTTGATAACTGGATTCCATTTTTGAACTGGAACTTGTGAAGTATGAGATGATGTACTAGCAATTGAAGAATTATTTGTGAACTTATCAAATGCACTTTTGATTTGTTCTTCTGAAAACTTCCCACTTTGATATTTATTTCCTTTTCCTTCAAACCAATGATTGATCGTACTTACATTAGATTTTCCTTTTGTGTATGAAACTTTGGTTGGTTTTGATATTGAAGGATTTGGAAAAATTGGTTGTTTTGGTGAAAATTTTATTTTGGCTTGAGTTGAGTTCTTCAAACTTGATGAAGTATTTGTGAATTTGCCAACATTTTGAAACTTTTGATTATTTGCAAATTTTTGCGAATTCTCAAATTTTCGATTGTTGTCATATTTGCGAACATATGGAACCTTGTCAACAGAGTTTATTTGTTTATGAAAACTTGAATATGTTTTTGTGTTTTTATTTTGAAATTTTGATGATGTTTTTGAAATTTTTTCTTTTTCATCTCTTGATTTTTCATTAGACACAACTTGCCAGAATATTGCTTTTCTTGCTTTTCTTTTTGAAACATTATTTTCTGTTGAATAGTTTCCAACCTTCAATTTGAATTCATGAGAATTTAGTTTCACTTCAACCTTTGGGTTTTCATCTTTTTCAAAAATTTTGTTTGATTTTTCACCTTTAACCACCCATTTTTGTGTTGATTTTTGTTTTTGAAACACATAAGGATTTTGGGTTAAATTGTTTTCTTCTGTGTTTTGATTTGCGAAAAAACCTTCAGTCGTGGACTTTTGATTATCTTTTTCAATCATTTTATTGAAATCAGGAAGAACTTTCTCAGCATTTCCAGTAGTGATAAAAACTTGATTTGGAAAAATGGTTTTATCAGTACATACAAAATTTGGATATACCACAGTGTTGGTTTCCAAATAATGTGCGCCTTTATCATTTAAAATTTTGTCAAATTCTGTTGTATTTTCAAACACTTGATCAACTACAACCCTTTGAGGTGTTTCAGTTGAAACTTTCTTTTCTTCTTTATTTACATCTGTGTCATCAGATTTCCAGCTTTCAACTTCCACATTATCAAACTTACAATGTTGCGAAGTTGAAGGTTTATTAATTTCATCCTCTACTATTGAATCAACTATTATTTCTTTACCTTTGATCTTAGATGTGATATTAATGATTGACAATTGAGAACAATCAACCTCTTCTTCCTCTTCTATCTCACTGATTTCACTTACATTATCAGAATTTTCATCAATATCAGCATAATTCAACTGTGAGGCAAGAGTTGAATTTTCAGTTTTCTTTATGATTTTCACTTGTTCACTCTTTGTCAAACTTTCATTGACAATGTTAACCAACTCATCAGCATTCAGAAATTCATCAATTTTGACAATACCATAAGAATATCTATCATCAGGTATTTTGTCAAATTCAGCAATTGTGCTTTCGCAATCATAAGAAACAACATCAACTTTTTCACGTTCATACTCAAGAAAAGGTAAAAGTTTCCTATGTTGTTCTTTGCTAATATCAGAAGAATGATGTAAAGCTGTTAATTTTGCATATAGTCGTTTTGCAGAATTACAATATATGTTTCTTTGTGCTAGTAATAACCTAACATCGTTAGTAAGATTATTCCTATCACAATCTATATTTTTGACTTGTAATTCCAATTTCTCAACTCTGCTCTTCTTTATTTCTAAATCTCTTCGTGTCTCACTAAGTTGCACATTTAATTTCTTAGCTTCATTACTAGCAGACACAATAACAGAATCAAAATAAGCCACAGTATCATCAAATGAAACAATTTCAGCATCATAAGCAGATAAAGGAATATTAAAAGATTCAAGAATTGCACGTACCTTGGTTGTCATGGGTGACTTGTCAGTAGATTTAGACACAAAACATCTCCCAGAAATGTTCTCTTCGCAATCCTCAAAACTTGCGAACATTGCTCCATGTGTGGTGTGACAACCCGAAATTTCTGTTCTAAATCAAACCACTTCAATCCAATAATAGTAGAGCAGCTGCAGTAAAATTTCAGACTTATGGAATGAGTTTGGCAATTTTAGGGTTTTACACCTAAGGAGTTATTAGGAGAGTGGTTGCACTAGGATTTTGTGCAACACTGTAATTCCATTACTCTAGGTAATTAGAATCCATTCCGAGAATAGAAATATTTTCTGCCAAAAATCTCTGGACTATAAATAGAATTCTGAACCAAATTGGTTCATTATTTGATTTCCAATTAGAGAAAAGCCAAATACTCTCTCACGGATCTTCGGGTTTTCATCCCAGATTGTGAGTCTACTTCCCTAAATGTGTTTTAATACTTGTTATATGCTTTATAACATTGTTTACATGTCCAAAACACAAGATCCGGGAGTTTACCGCCCAAGAACGTTCTTGGGGAGTAAACTCCAAAATCAAGCCTAAAGGCCACCTAGTCCCATTTCCGTGTTAGGCATCTAACTAAGGACTTGGTGTATGATCATTAGAGGCTAGAAACAAATCAAAATCACTTAGTTTGAGGAGTTTACGGCCAAGGAACCACCTCTTGGGTCGTAAACTCCAAGTAAAGGGCACAAATGAGTGCCTAGTGATCCTTTAGCCTTAGAGCAAGAACCTAGAAGCCTTAAACTCATATCTTAGACCAACAAAACAATTAGAAACCCACTTTGGAAGGGAGTTTACGGCCAAGATGCTCCTTAGGCCGTAAACTCCAAGATTTAGTGCCAAAAACCACTTCAAACTCTTCCTAAGGCTTAGTCTTCATTTTTGGCAAGTACCTTAATGTGTTTAGGACCTAGATAACACATGAAAAGCATAAGTGTTGAAGAGTTTACGGCCAAGAGTATTTCTTGGGCCGTAAACTCCTTTAAAGGGGTCAAAGGACACCCTAGACACTTCCTTAGGCCAAGAGACTTTTAGGGCAAGTACCTAGATGAGTTTTGGGCTAGTTAAAATTCTTAGAACCTCATGTGTGAGGGAGTTTATGGCCCAAAGAGTTCTATGGCCGTAAACTCCATCAAATGGTCCCATTTAGTGCCATAAATCTTCCTTAAGCCAATGGTTGAAGCCTAGACTTGTTCCTAGAAATGTTAGAGACTTGAAAGGACAATAAGAACCCTCCCAAGGGAGTTTACGGCCGTAAACTCCAAGGGAAAAGGGTCTTTGGGCCGTAAACTCCCCAAAGGAGTCAATGTGGTGCCCAAACACTTGTATAGCCTTGAAACAATTCCCCTCTAAGGTTGTAGTACTTCTAAACTCCATTTCATGACTTGTTTGAGAGTTTACGGCCAGGAACTTACTTCCCTGGGCCGTAAACTCTAATGAATATGGTCTTTTGACCTTAAACTTCCATTAGGGGCATTACACTCCTTTGTTGCAACCCATTAGCCTCCTAGCACTTGACCAAAAGTGTTGTCCTCGCGCTTAAATGTTATACTTGTATAATTAGTGATTTAATCTCTAATTATTTATATACATATGTATTCATATGTAATTAGGATCATTGTCTGTGTCTAAGTCATCACTTGACACCAAGCACTTGTCCGATCCTTCCATACGATAACAGCCGTTCGATTCCAGTCCCATACTGCAGGTGAGTTCATACCCCTTAACTAATGTTTTAAACTATTTTAAATGTTTTATGGGGGGGGGGGGATACAAGTAGAATCATGCTTCTTATTATGTCAATCACATGTGATTAGTAAGTAGGACTATATTACTTATTACATCAATCACATGTGATTAATATACAACATTCAAAAGATTTGGCTACTCATTAGCCGTTTTACCAAACAGTTTCCTTCAAAAGATTTTTATAAACATTTTATATGTTTTCAAACTACTTATTACACTGTACTTCTTACTCTATTTATCATATTTCAAACTTATTTACAACTGTGTTTCAAACAAATGTTCCTTGTACTTATATTGTTTTATCAAACTTATGTCTTCAAATTGTTTTATAGATCGACATCAAGTCGATCTTTCCTTAAACTAATATTTCTGTTTCAAATGTTTTACCAAACTTATTTATGCTTTTATATTATAAATTGCATGCCTCTATATGTATAGTTATATAAGAAATGTTTAAAAGACTTAGGAAGACTATCCACCCTATTTCCTTTTCGTGCCTTGAGATGTGGTCTGGTGGGACATTGGGTATTCGTCCGAAAGTCGTTTAAAGATTTGTTATATATCATGTGTACATATATAGTCATAAAAGGTCCTTCCAATTCATCCTATGCCCTTGGGTAGCAAGGGTATACATCCACGTCCATACGTACTACTTAGATTACTAGTAAGCTACCATATGGGTAGTTCAGGAAGATACTAGAACCATTACTAGAACGCGATATCATACAATGAGTCAGTTCATTCATGAGTCAATACTTTCTAGAACATTACTGTACATTACATATACATCTATACTAGGACGAGAACATATACAATTATACTAGAACGCTTACATTACTATACTTGCTAGATAGAGAGAACACACATTACAGCTAGCACGCGTAGAACATTACAGTACACCATTATACAATTACATGATCACACTTACATAAGTACAATTACATGATCACACTTACATGAGTACACTTACATATACATAGAATAGACGTCACTAGGGGCTATAGCACAGAACCAGTTCAGGATCTAACTATACTGATAAATCACACCGCAATTGTGATTGTTATATCGAGTATACATGATCATTAGTAATGTGGATGCTCACGGCTTGCATTCATGCAGGGGTCGTGGGTAGGTCCCAAAATCCCTTTGATAGGGGAGCGTAACAGTCTGGGATCTAGACATCACATTATACCTTATCCCTCAAATAAGGCAAGTTGAGTATCGATGTAGTGATTTATATATATATATATATATATATATATATATATATATATATATATATATATCAAATACTATGGTACTTGGAAGTATTACCCTAGATTTAAGGTAATAGGTACGGTTGTAGTTCGAAACTATACCATAGTACTATTTATTTTCCCATTACATATTTTTAGTGATAACCTCACTTAAACATAAATGTACAAACTATATTTTTGGATAATGATAGTTATACTTTGGAAAATACATACTCTTACAAGAGACACACACACAGAACAACTAGGTCTTGGTAGAAGACACCTTCATACTAATAGGAATCATAGGGATTCCAGGGTTTTTCAAACACTTACAATACTTACACTTACAAATATTCACAATTCTTATACACTTACAAATTCTTGAATTACAAAGACTTATAAATTCTTACATACAAAGTAAGACACTAAATACTTATGATCTCACCAGCTTCAAAGCTGATACTCGCTTTCAAAATTACTTGTATTCTCAGGTCATCATAGACAGGTACCGATGCAAGGAGAAAGGAAGAGGGAGCTTATTCAAGACTTATTTTTCATTTTGATTTATGCTTTAGTGTTTATCAAAATTTGACAGAATACAATTGTATAATAATTATTTTATTAATGCAATGGATGATGTTGTTGCTTGCTTACTACTTTACATTGTTGTTGATACTATACATGACGTCCTCTGCCCCAGAACGTTTCCGCCGTTCTTGGTTTTGGGGTGTGACAGATTGGTATCAGAGCGTTGTTTATAGTGAATTAAGTATATCAACCCATAAAAGATATACTAAATATAAATACATAAGGGATTAAAAAATACTCTGACCAAGAGTTATACATTAAATAGTAAAATATTTAAGTAAGTATACGTGCTGCATTCATACTAAAATCAGTGTCATTAGGACAATACAAAAGAATTACGATTGTTGGGCAACACAAGTGGGCTTAGAGACATATGGTCAAAACTGGGAAGATATAGCCTGATCACCTATATTATCCGAGGGTTGACTAGCATGTGCCTAAGTTTAAGTGTGTGGTTGCAACAATGCTAAAATCTTACCAACCCTACCACAATGAGAACAATAGAACATAACAATAAATTTAAAATACTATAGGAGTATTTGATGTTACTATAAGTACTTTATATGTGAGAATTAAAACGGGATCTTCATTATTAAGTTGAATAGTTGCTAAGTGGATACACTGAGGCTACATGTAATTAGGATGTTATAGACTCAGAATCTGTGATAATTTTGCCTTACCCCTATTCTGTGTGAATAAGGAATTAAGGTCACTTATTCGAAGGTCTATCCTGTTTAGATTACACATAGCTGGTATGCACTTCACAAATAGCGATGTAACTAATGAAGGTTTCCTAAATAATTATCTAGATAGTTCGTATAATAATTATCCTTTTACCCTAAATTCTCGCATAGAAATCATAACTGGACTCCATCCCCTTGACAACCAGTATCTTCCGAATGAAGTCATAGCTGGTTGGTTTGGAGAAGAACCAGAGAATGATCATCCTATTCCTTGGATGATCACCGTGATGAAGACTTTTCGTATGATGCTAACCCCGAACCAGAGGTTGAGAACCTAACCCAAGCAGCTCCTTTCCAAATTCCTAACCCTCTTCCGGCTTTTCATGGCCCGACCCTGAGTGAGTGGAATGCTTGGAAACAGGGAGCCAAGGACAAGATCAGTTTATGCTAATTGATGGCGATCGAAGCTTTTACGACTTGAGCAATGGGGGCTCAGCAGATAGAGTCTTGCCAATCTTGGTCCGCAGAAGGGCCCAAAATGAGATTCAAGGCAAGACAGCCCTACATCGGATTTCAGAAATAGTCGCCCATGCTAGAATGCATACCCTCCACACCATTCATCTAAAGGATGCTCACGAGAGATCAGAGAAAACCCATGAAACCCTATTGCAAGCACTGGCTGAATCACGAGCCGAAGTCATAGGGCTCCGAGTACGCCATATGGTGTGCGAAAGACACCTACTCGACATGGAACGTCAATTGGTTGAACTAAGAGTTCACCAGAGGGATGACCGTCACCCGTAGTAGACGCTTTACTTTATTTCCCTTATAAAAAGAAATCGTGTTTTTCTGTCTATGCCCGATGTGGTATTTTCTATGAAACCATCTTGTTCTGTAAGTACTATAGTTAGGTCTTTATGCTGTCAGGAACTATCTTCTGTGGATATGATGTAAGACCTTTACAAGGTCATTTTTCTGAATCTTTACATCATGAATATCAAAAATATTGACAGCCGACTAACTTCTGTGTCATTCTTCATCCAAGTACTTTTATCTTACTTTCATTGGAGTCTATCTGAATCATACTTTAGTCAAGTCATTGGACTATGGTAATTTATTCCAAGAGACATTTCCAAGTCTCTTTCAGTGGTTGGATCTTGTTATTCACCAACCCACGATACCTCAGCCCGAACGACAAACGTCTTGAGATCATTCTACGAACATACTTTCATTCTTTACCAGTACTGCATCATAGGGATGTAGGTCAAACTCATGAGAACATACTTCTATTCTTTTCTTAGACAGTCAAATTAAGTCTAGATTCAACCATGCTCGCTCACAAATTCACTTTCTTTCCGTGAAACAGAATCATGTCGCCAAAGAAAGACGAGCAACCCATCAACCAAACACCAACCCTCCAGATTAATGCAGCTACCATTCAAGCTGCAGTCTCGGCTGCCGTGTCAGCTTTTCTGACCCACCTTAACGCTAACAATGCAAATGTTAGCGGGATTATTAACAACAATTCCAATCCGGGTAACGATCAAACACCGCGACAAGCAACAAACTACCACGACACCCCGAGTTCCAAGACGAAGAGTAACAAACGGAAGTTTTGGGATAGAAAGAAGGACAAATCGCGTAAAGGGACGAACAAGAAACAACCACGGGTAACGACCTTCACAACTACGACATCTGTACCTCCTACTACCATCCTTTCGGAAGTACCAGTTGTCCCTAACCCAGCCTAACATTATGCTGGAAATCTCCCTAATTGCATCAAATGTAATTATCACCACATTGGACCATGTAGGGGGAAGCAGTGCTCAAACTGCAACAAAAAGAGGCACACCAAACGTTACCACAAGAGCCTATCAGGACCGATCAACAACTCACCCAACGCCGAGGGGAACCAGACTTGTCATAACTGTGGTGAGTTTGGGCACTATAAAAGAGATTGCCCGAAGAAGGAAAACAAGGAAAGAACCCGTGTTCCCATAACTCCTACTCGACGTTTCACTTCCACCACCAATGTGGGTGCTGTCCATATATGTCACCAATGCGGTGAAATTGGACACCTCCAGAAGGATTGCCCGATAACGCAGAACTCTGGCGCAGACGGGAGGATTCTCAGGATCACAGCTGCAGGAGAGCCTGCTCAGGAACCACGTTAATGTAATTAAGGCGTTTCGTTGTAATAGACTTATAAACTGCCTAGAACTAGTGCAACTAGAGTCTTACCTTTTGCGAGATCCTGTCTGTATAGGGAGTCTCGTGCTGCGTATACTTGTCTTTTGTAGTATATCATATTCGCAGCAATAGTCTTGTGGTAAATCTGAAAGTACTGTAACTCTTGTTCATGGTTGCACGGTTGTGTTTTGTCTGTAAACGTCTTATGTTTAATTCTAATGTCTTTAAAGTTTCTGTATGATTCCGACATTATCATACAACCAGATTCCATTTGATCGACGCGAAAACAACTTCATACGTACGTCCCTACCTTCTAGATCACTTTTCCAGCAAAGCCGTCATATCAGAACGCCGAAGTGCTCATTCCAGGAGTACCTCTTAGTTATTTTCTTTCCAAAGAAATCCCCGAAGTACCACTCGTGCAGTACGTCAAGTTCAATCCAGGAATTCATACGGATGATCTATCACGGAGGAAGGTATACATAAGAGTGTTATATAATCAAGGTTCTACAGGTTTAGAATTAATGATTTCGCCTTAACTCTTTTCCTCCTTGGGATGTGAGGGTAAGGAAGAATCAGTTATTCGACTACCTTTTCAATCTTAATTATATATGACTCGTATACACGAAATTGTGATCGTGAAGCCCAGTATGAATTCTAAAATGGACTTCAGGACGGAGAAACTGCCTAGGTATACGAGTAATCACATCGTCATGCGAACAAACTTAGAACCCAGTACAACTCCCGAAAACAGATCACCCTATAGTTTAAACACCCATGGAGATACAAGAACAACACGAGCAACTTGGCGAACCACACAGAAATAGAATTAGAAGACTAGGTTTCTCACCCTAGAGAACCCCGGTCAGATTCTTCCAGAGATCGATGGATCGCATCGTATGTGCCTCGGATATCGAGGAATCCGTCAAGATTTTCATAGAAATCGTTATCTCTGCCTCGCATAGACAAAAGGGTTGAGCAAACGTAAGGAAAGAAACTACTTCCAGGAATAGACCTGAGATCCGAATATCACCAGTTCGATGTGTTAGGGAAGGATGTATGGGAGACTACCTTCCGAATTCGATGCGGACGCTTCGAGTTCGTAGTGATACCCTTTCGGATAGGACCAATACGCCCATGGTTTTCATGAGCTAAATGAATAGGGTTACGTATTTCTTACTTGGATCAATTCGTCATTTGTCCATGTAATGACTTACTTATCTACCCTCGTAGTAAGAAGAAAGCCCCTGGAAACATTTCCTACAGAGGAACTTTTAGCAAAGTTCTATAGGCTCGAGTTTTGAAATTGAAGAGTCAAATTTCTAGGACACACTGTTAGTAATGTGAGAAATTTTGAGGACTTCTTCAATTTGCCAGAACCGTTGAGCATCTATCGACATCAGAGACGCCGACAATTTTTCGCCAAATTCTAGGTCTTACCGACCTACCGCCTTAGTTCATTCAGAACTCCTCGCAAGCTTCAGAAACTCGTACGACTTTGACCCAGCTAGGGGTGGCCTTTGACTGGGAAGTTACGCAAGAAAGGAACCTTGGAGATTCCGAGTGAGTGACCAAGTTCTTTAGGATAACTCACTCTGAGAATGGCTTAATATGCTTCGTAAAGCGTGGAAAGCTAAATCCAAGTTAGACAGGACCTCCGAGATTCTTATCAAAATCGGTTCTGTGCCTCGCACAAACTAGACCTACTCCGCAGCCTTAGTAACGTACTTTCTACTCTTCGCATCTTGATTGTGAAACCATACCTTTCCGGTTGGACTCTTACAAGTCCACTCGTCGAGATCCTTGCCTTCGTATCAGAACCGTAGTGACCCTCGACCGAGAGGTCAAGCGGACGAAGCAACGCCGTCGCCAGTTAGTGAAGGTTCGCTGGGATACCAACCGAGAGCCCGATTTCACTTAGGTGCGCTAGAACCAATCGATTAGGAAGTTTCCTCCTCACGTCTCGATCATTCGTGCATACTTCCTTGCCTAAATTCTAATTTCGGGACGAAATTCCCTTTAACAGGGGGATGATGTGACAACCTGAAATTTCTGTTCTAAATCAAACCACTTCAATCCAATAATAGTAGAGCAGCTGCAGTAAAATTTCAGACTTATGGAATGAGTTTGGCAATTTTAGGGTTTTACACCTAAGGAGTTATTAGGAGAGTGGTTGCTCTAGGATTTTGTGCAACACCGTAATTCCATTACTCTAGGTCATTAGAATCCATTCCGAGAATAGAAATATTTTCTGCCAAAAATCTCTGGACTATAAATAGAATTCTGAACCAAATTGGTTCATTATTTGATTTCCAATTAGAGAAAAGCCAAATACTCTCTCACGGATCTTCGGGTTTTCATCCCAGATTGTGAGTCTACTTCCCTAAATGTGTTTTAATACTTGTTATATGCTTTATAACATTGTTTACATGTCCAAAACACAAGATCCGGGAGTTTACCGCCCAAGAACGTTCTTGGGGAGTAAACTCCAAAATCAAGCCTAAAGGCCACCTAGTCCCATTTCCGTGTTAGGCATCTAACTAAGGACTTGGTGTATGAGCATTAGAGGCTAGAAACAAATCAAAATCACTTAGTTTGAGGAGTTTACGGCCAAGGAACCACCTCTTGGGCCGTAAACTCCAAGTAAAGGGCACAAATGAGTGCCTAGTGATCCTTTAGCCTTAGAGCAAGAACCTAGAAGCCTTAAACTCATATCTTAGACCAACAAAACAATTAGAAACCCACTTTGGAAGGGAGTTTACGGCCAAGATGCTCCTTAGGCTGTAAACTCCAAGATTTAGTGCCAAAAACCACTTCAAACTCTTCCTAAGGCTTAGTCTTCATTTTTGGCAAGTACCTTAATGTGTTTAGGACCTAGATAACACATGAAAAGCATAAGTGTTGAAGAGTTTACGGCCAAGAGTATTTCTTGGGCCGTAAACTCCTTTAAAGGGGTCAAAGGACACCCTAGACACTTCCTTAGGCCAAGAGACTTTTAGGGCAAGTACCTAGATGAGTTTTGGGCTAGTTAAAATTCTTAGAACCTCATGTGTGAGGGAGTTTACGGCCCAAAGAGTTCTATGGCCGTAAACTCCATCAAATGGTCCCATTTAGTGCCATAAATCTTCCTTAAGCCAATGGTTGAAGCCTAGACTTGTTCCTAGAAATGTTAGAGACTTGAAAGGACAATAAGAACCCTCCCAAGGGAGTTTACGACCGTAAACTCCAAGGGAAAAGGGTCTTTGGGCCGTAAACTCCCCAAAGGAGTCAATGTGGTGCCCAAACACTTGTATAGCCTTGAAACAATTCCCCTCTAAGGTTGTAGTACTTCTAAACTCCATTCATGACTTGTTTGAGAGTTTACGGCCAGGAACTTACTTCACTGGGCCTAAACTCTAATGAATATGGTCTTTTGACCTTAAACTTCCATTAGGGGCATTGCACTCCTTTGTTGCAACCCATTAGCCTCCTAGCACTTGACCAAAAGTGTTGTCCTCGCGCTTAAATGTTATACTTGTATAATTAGTGATTTAATCTCTAATTATTTATATACATATGTCTTCATATGTAATTAGGATCATTGTGTGTGTCTAAGTCATCACTTGACACCAATGCACTTGTCCGATCCTTCCATACGATAACAGCCGTTCGATTCCAGTCCCATACTGCAGGTGAGTTCATACCCCTTAACTAATGTTTTAAACTATTTTAAATGTTTTATGGGGGGGGATACAAGTAGAATCATGCTTCTTATTATGTCAATCACATGTGATTAGTAAGTAGGACTATATTACTTATTACATCAATCACATGTGATTAATATACATCATTCAAAAGATTTGGCTACTCATTAGCCGTTTTACCAAATAGTTTCCTTCAAAAGATTTTTATAAACATTTTATATGTTTTCAAACTACTTATTACACTGTACTTCTTACTCTGTTTATCATATTTCAAACTTATTTACAACTGTGTTTCAAACAAATGTTCCTTGTACTTATATTGTTTTATCAAACTTATGTCTTCAAATTGTTTTATAGATCGACATCAAGTCGATCTTTCCTTAAACTAATATTTCTGTTTCAAATGTTTTACCAAACTTATTTATGCTTTTATATTATAAATTGCATGCCTCTATATGTATAGTTATATAAGAAATGTTTAAAAGACTTAGGAAGACTATCCACCCTATTTCCTTTTCATGCCTTGAGATGTGGTCTGGTGGGACATTGGGTATTCGTCCGAAAGTCGTTTAAAGATTTGTTATATATCATGTGTACATATATAGTCATAAAAGGTCCTTCCAATTCATCCTATGCCCTTGGGTAGCAAGGGTATACATCCACGTCCATACGTACTACTTAGATTACTAGTAAGCTACCATATGGGTAGTTCAGGAAGATACTAGAACCATTACTAGAACGCGATATCATACAATGAGTCAGTTCATTCATGAGTCAATACTTTCTAGAACATTACTGTACATTACATATACATCTATACTAGGACGAGAACATATACAATTATACTAGAACGCTTACATTACTATACTTGCTAGATAGAGAGAACACACATTACAGCTAGCACGCGTAGAACATTACAGTACACCATTATACAATTACATGATCACACTTACATAAGTACAATTACATGATCACACTTACATGAGTACACTTACATATACATAGAATAGACGTCACTAGGGGCTATAGCACAGAACCAGTTCAGGATCTAACTATACTGATAAATCACACCGCAATTGTGATTGTTATATCGAGTATACATGATCATTAGTAATGTGGATGCTCACGGCTTGCATTCATGCAGGGGTCGTGGGTAGGTCCCAAAATCCCTTTGATAGGGGAGCGTAACAGTCTGGGATCTAGACATCACATTATACCTTATCCCTCAAATAAGGCAAGTTGAGTATCGATGTAGTGATTTATATATATATATATATATATATATATATATATATATATATATATATATATATATATATATATATATATCAAGTACTATGGTACTTGGAAGTATTACCCTAGATTTAAGGTAATAGGTACGGTTGTAGTTCGAAACTACACCATAGTACTATTTATTTTTCCATTACATATTTTTAGTGATAACCTCACTTAAACATAAATGTACAAACTATATTTTTGGATAATGATAGTTATACTTTGGAAAATACATACTCTTACAAGAGACACACACACAGAACAACTAGGTCTTGGTAGAAGACACCTTCATACTAATAGGTATCATAGGGATTCCAGGGTTTTTCAAACACTTACAATACTTACACTTACAAATATTCACAATTCTTATACACTTACAAATTCTTGAATTACAAAGACTTATAAATTCTTACATACAAAGTAAGACACTAAATACTTATGATCTCACCAGCTTCAAAGCTGATACTCGCTTTCAAAATTACTTGTATCCTCAGGTCATCATAGACAGGTACCGATGCAAGGAGAAAGGAAGAGGGAGCTTATTCAAGACTTATTTTTCATTTTGATTTATGCTTTAGTGTTTATCAAAATTTGACAGAATACAATTGTATAATAATTATTTTATTAATGCAATGGATGATGTTGTTGCTTGTTTACTACTTTACATTGTTGTTGATACTATACATGACGTCCTCCGCCCCAGAACGTTTCCGTCGTTCTTGGTTTTGGGGTGTAGAGATCATTCAATGTAGTTGTATCAAAACTTTGTTGATTCTTAATCATCATGCTCACACTTCGCCATTCCTTGCAAAGACCCATAATGAAAGTTAAATTGAATTCCATGAGAGATCTAGTGATACCATACCTATTGCAGCGAAACATAAGCTCATTCAGACGATCATAGTAACTTTCGAGAGTTTCTTCATCCTTTTGTCTGAATTCCTTCAGTTCAACCAGACATTGCTTCACAGAATTGATCTTCGTCTTTTCGCTACCTTGATACTTTTCTTTTAGAGTATTCCAGATGTAATTGTAAACCACATGAGGTAGAGCACCTCTTAGTTCCCTCATGCACCTCTTTTCATTATTCTTCAGTCGTTTTCGTTGTTCTTCAACATCAGGAGATGCAGTGGATGATCCAATTTGTTGAACATTAGCAGGAGCTTGTACTGTTCCATCGATACAATTCCAAAGTTCTTCATCAATTTCATTTAAGTAATCTTCCATTCTATCAGCCCACTGATCATAGTATTCTGGAATCAACATCGGAATTTTGGTTGAGGAACCAAGCAAGTGAGAGAAAGAAGTCATTGTATTCATGTTGAAGTTCGCCATTGATGAACACAGAAAATATCTGAAAACTTGAAAACTTGATGAATTTCAGAATTTGATCAAATGAATTGATCACAAATCACTAATCGATTACTCGACTTAACAATTCAAATACAGAATCGATTCAAATCTGAAGATCAAAAGTGATTTTCAAAACCAAAAATGCGTGGAAAATTTTGAGTAAATTTTGCAACTCAAAAAGCAAATGATTCTTATACGAAAATCAGATCTAAGCAGTTTGAATCCTGCTCTGATACCAATTGATGAGAATTGTTATCGAGAATTTAGAAAAGAAATGATAGATTTGAATGATGAAAGATGATGAACACAAGGAGTAAATATTAATCAGATCTCATTTTCATTAAGACTGATTACAGAATAAGCTGAAGAAAGATTTCGTGTTTTGCTATATTCTCTACTTCAAGCCTAAGTCCCTATTTATAGGGAACATACAAAAAATATACTAAGTCTATACATTTACACTTCGCATACAAAATTGACTTAGTAAAATAACATACAAATGCGAAACATTACAATACACACTATTCGACTTTTTACAATATACATCTACAGACTACGGACTCATTAGTGACACACTTCCGAGGCTGTGACACATGGAAGGTGTTGTGAATCTGGCTAAGCTCATCTGGCAGGTCTAGTCAATGTGCTACCTCGCCCACCCAGGCCAAAATCTTGAATGGGCCGATATATCGGGGTCCTAGCTTGCCCCTCTTTAAAAATCTGGTAAACCCCTTCCAGGGCGACACTTTCAGTAACATAAAGTCCCCTACCTGGAACTCAATATCCGATCTCCACTGGTCAACATAACTTTTCTGATGGCTTTGCGCGACCCATAGCCGGTCGCGCACCTGTTGAATCAACCCGATAATCTTGAGCACTACCTCAGTGCTCCCCATGACCCGCTGCCCAACCTCGTCCTAACAAACAAGGGTCCTGCACCTTCGACCATACAACATCTCGAATGACGCTCGGTCAATACTGGCATGGTAACTGTTGTTGTATGAAAACTCTGCCAACGGGAGGTATGTGTCCCAACTTCCTCCAAAATCCAACACGCATGCTCTAAGAATGTCCTTCAGTGTTTGTATCGTCATCTCGCTCTGGTCATCGGTTTGGGGGTGGTACGTCATACTAAAATATAACTTAGTGCCCAGTTGCTTGTGGAACTTCTTCCAGAACCTAGATGTAAACCGAGCATCCCTGTCAGAGACTACTGACATTGGCACCCCGTGTCTAGCCACCACCTCTCGCACATAATATCCATCAACTTCTTTGTGAATATACTCTTAGAAATTGGAATGAAGTGGGCACTCTTCGTCAGTCTGTGCACGATCATCCATATGGCGTCCATGCCCCTTGTCGTCCTCGGTAACTTCGTGATGAAGTCCATAGTGATATCTTCTTATTTCCACATGGGAATGGGTAGCGACTGTACCTTGCCATGAGGCCGCTAATGCTAGGCCTTGACCTTCCTGCAGGTCAAGCACCGCTCCACAAACCAGACGATCTGGCGCTTCATGAAGGGCCACCAATAGCTTAGTCTCAAGTCTCTATACATTTTCGTAGCCCTCGGATGCATAGAGAACTTGGACTTGTGTGCCTCCTTTAATATCCTATCTTTCACCCCTACAGACTCCGGTACCCACACTCAGCCACAATGTGTCAAAAGACAATGACTATCCTTAACAAACAAATGATACTGTCCCCGAATCCAATCTATCTTCCAATTCTCTCTTCACTCCCTCGACCTGGGCCTCCTTGATCATGTCTAACAATGGTGAGATCATCGTCATCCTCATACAAATGTTCCCAATCGGGGACCCTGCCATCTTGCGACTTAAAACATCGACCACCATGTTGGCCTTCCTTGGATGGTCTAGGATCTCACAATCATACTCCTTCAGCACATCCATCCATCTCCTTTGTCGCATGTTGAGGTTCTGCTGATCCATCAAACACTTCAAACTCTTGGGATCAGTATAGATGGTGCACCACACCCCATACAAGTAGTGTCTCCAGATCTTGAGGGAGAACACCACTGCCCCTAATTCCAAGTCGTGAGTGGGGTAATTCATCTCATGAGACTTCAACTACCTTGAGGCGTAAGCTATCACGAACCGTCTCTGCATTAGTACTGCGCCTAACCCTAAAATCGATGTGTCACAGTACACCACCAAATCGTCTAACCCCTCGGGTACTACTAGGATCGGAGCCTCGCTTAACCTCCGTCTCAGGTTCTCAAAATCCAACTGCTGATCCGTGCCCCACCGAAATGTCACATTATTTTTAGTCTAGCGGGTCAATGACACAACAATCTTGGAGAAATCCTGAATAAATCTTTGATAATATCCCGCTAAACCCAAGAAGCTATGGATCTCGGATGTATTCTTCGGTAGTTCCACCTGCATCACAGCCTCAACCTTGGCTAGATCAACATAAATGCCCTCCTGTTTGATAATGTGCCCCATAAATTGTACCTCACGCAGCGAAAAATCACACTTGGAGAACTTGGCATACAACCTCTCCACCCTCAGGGTCTCCAATACCTCCCTCAGATGCTTCTCATGCTGCTCCCTGGTCTTAGAATAGACCAGGATATCATCACCGATTGATCCAACATCGGTCTACACACCCTGTTCATGAGATCCATAAACGCTGTTGGGGCCTTGGTGAGCCCGAAGTACATCACCACAAACTCATAATTCTTGAAAGCTGTCTTCGGTATGTCCTCATCTTGAATCAACATCTGATGGTACCCCGACCAAAGATTAATCTTGGAAAACCAAGACGCACCCTGCAGCTGATCGAACAAATCATCGATCCTCGGCAATGGATAAAGGTCCTTCACCGTTAGTTTGTTCAGCTCTAAGTAATCAATGCACATCCTGTGTGATCCATCCTTCTTTTTCATGAACAGGATCGGTGCTCCCCACAGGGAACTTCTCAGACATATGAACCCTCGGTCTAGCAGCTCCTGAAGTTGCATCGATAACTCCTGCATCTTGGGCGGTGCTAACCGGTATAGTGCCTTCGCTATCGGAGTGGCACCCGACACCAAATCAATTCGGAACTCCAACTGCCTCTCCGGAGGCAGTCCTAGTAACTCTTCGGGAGAAACATCTTGAAATTCCTGTACAACCGGCACACTGCCCACATCCGTTGTGGTCTCAACCCTCGTATCTGAGATATAAGCTAGAAAACCCGTGCATCCCTGCAGTAGAAATCTCCTAGCCCTTGCAGCCAAACAGAGAGTTGGCCCCTGCTAAGATTTCTCACCATGTATAACCAGTTCTTCCCCACTTGGGGTTTGAACCCTAACCAACTAGCGCTCGCAATCAATCATGGCCCCATTGGCCCCCAACTAATCCATCCTGACAATCACTTTCAACCCTCACAACAGTATTGGGACTAGATCCACACGAAACCTATCGCCTGACACATTCAGGACACAGTCCTGATACACCCTCACATTACTCATAGTGCGGTCATCTGCAATCTCTACCTCGAGTGGGGAATCCAAAGTTCCCAGCGCGTCCCAGAACTTCTTGCTAAGCGCAAGGGACACGAACGATCGGGTAGCACCCGAATCAAACAAGACATGAGCATATATACCATTGACCAAAAAGGTCCCTATACAAGCATAAAGTACACATAAGTCATACAAATAATAAGAGCAGATAATAATAGACACGTACCAATGACAACATCTAGCGTTGCCCGAGCCTCCTCGGTAGTCAGCTGAATTGCATGGCTCTTCACCGCTGGGGCATCCGCCTTAGCAGGGCGGCCATTAGTGATCCTCAGTGTGGTGGGTGCAGGCACCGCCACTGCTCCTCCTCCTCCCTGCAACCTCGAACAGTCGGGCTTTTTATGGCCAGTCTGGTTGCAGTGGAAATATATCAAGCCCTTCTTGGGGCAATCCCTGCTCAAATGGCACTGCTGACCAGAAGAGTAACATCCCGATATCCCTACTATCCGACAAGCCCCATTGTGCGATTTACCGCACCTGACACACTGGCCCCGGCCCTGCTGGCCCCTGCTGGAAGTGTCTGAGGTCTTAGGCTTCTTAGCCTGACCCACCGCTGCCAGCGCCTGCTCCTGCTCCGGCTTCCGCTTGGTATGAAAGTCCAACTCCATCTCCCGTTCCCGGGCCTTCTCCACCATATCGTTTAGGGTTTTGCACCCCGTAAAGCTCACAAACTCCCGAATATCATCCCTCGATATGGAATGATATCTCGTCCTCCACATATCCTCATCGGTAGCATACTGTGGAATCAACAATGCTCGCTCACGAAACTTGGCGGTGATCTCCGCCATAGTTTCTGTGGTCTGCTGGAATTCCAGGAACTCCCTTACCATCCTCTGCACCTCAATGGCTGGTGCAAACTCCAAATCAAATCGCCGGACAAACTCGGCCCATGTAATCTCAGCCACACCGGCTGCTCCCACCCAGCTAGTAACCATGCCCCACCAATCTCGGGCCTTGTCTCTCAGCATGCAAGAAGCAAATCCCACCTTTTCCACATACAAGCAAGAACTCGTGTGCTGGGCATTCTCGATATCCGCCAACCAGCGTTGGCTAACAATGGGGTCCTTGACCCCGAAAAACTCTGGCGCCCCGCACGCCTTGAACTCTCAGAATGAGGGAGTTCGGTCCCCAATCCGGCCTGCAACAATATCGACTCTGAATGCCCTAATCCTCTCCTCCATAATCTCCATCATACCCTCCTGGACCGTCCCAAAGATGACTGGGGTAGTGTCAAGGATGCCCCCTAGTAACCTAGGTTGCAATAAGCCTGCACAGCCTCTCATCGATTACATCGGTAGTGTCTCCTGATCCAGCCCTGGATCCAGATCTCGATCCTGATCCCCCTCCTCCAAATCGTGTCTCCACCATGCTGAACTGAAATGGCATAAATCATAACGATCATGATACTTATAAAATGGATCTTCCCATACTGGTACTCCTTGGAATCGTCAGATCTAACATTGGTTCGGGTACAGGTCTTGTGCTTTCGGTAGTATAGGCCCAATACTACCTTCCACACCTACCTGGAACTTTCCCAATGCTTTACCTAACAACTTCAATTCGTCCCCAAAAAAATCACATTCCACAGACTATCGCACGTCTCAAATCCTAGGTTGTCCTAAGATTTGCTCTACCCAAACCAATTATACCTGGTTTCCTTTATGCATGCAAATTATACACACAAAAGGATCAAATAGACTTTCGAATAAAAGATTCTACCCTAGGACCACAACCAAACAAGGAACAGGAAATAAGACCAAATCAATCATTCTGAGGCTATAAGCTCCTAACCGTATACAATTTTAAAAGCATACATGAAGCAAGTTCCATATGATTATCAAAGCTCAAATATCAGTATAACATGGCTAACACCTTGGGGAACTACTTACTTGGCTTGGCTGATCACGCATGGTGCACTCTCATCTTTTCCTTTCTTTAAAAGCTTTTTCATTTTATTTTTGAAAACTATTTTACCATTTTCTTAGTTTGAGTCCTGATACACCCAAGAGTGTGCCTGAATCCCTCAAACCAAGGCTCTGATACCAACTTGTAACAACCCGATTTTTCAAAGGAAAAATTTCATTTTTGTTGATCCAAACACATTTCCAAAATTGCAAAATCCATATATAATTGTTTTCAAACTCATTTTAATTACAAATTTTATTTAAAATATCATAGTGTCCCATAAAACGCCTGTGTAAGAGTGCACGCCACGCCATCACGCCTTGCCCTTGCCCTTGTGATCCGATGTACCTAAAACAAATCCACAAACTCTAAGCTAATGCTTAGTGAGTTCCCCAGAGCATACCCGACATACAATCCACATAACACATATCATATTAGCTATAAAGCTACATATACCACATAAGCCATGCGTACATAAACCTGTAAGGATGTTGTGGGCTCCCCTAGGGTCTTACACCTTCGTGACATGGGCTACCCCACATGGTCTTTACCTGGAAATGCCATGGGCTACCCCACATGGTTTTATATCCAACTGCCACAGGCTCCCCCCAGGGTCTTTCATGCAATAACATACATAATCAACCTAGCATATCATATCACAGAAGTGTCTAACATTATACATACACATACATAAACCTATAAGGATGTCATGGGCTCCCCCCACGGTCTTATACCATTGTGTCATGGGCTACCCTACATGGTCTTTACTAGGAATTCCATGGGCTCCCCCACATGGTCTGATATCCAATTGCCATGGGCTCCCCTCTGGGGTCTTTCATGCAAACATCATATAATCACTAGCATACCACTTAGCATAAAGATAACTATGATACCATATATCTATACTATAGCTAGTGTACCACGTAACATGAAAATGGGCCGGTCTTGGTGCCTTAGACCCATTGGTATGGTGAGAAGACTCAACGCTCTCGAATGCTGAATTGATAAGCTAGAACCAGATATGTCCCACATGTTGCTCCAACTCAACTTCCTGTAAGCATCATAAGATAGACTTGTCAAAATCCCAAAATTACCATCAAGGCCAACCCTGGTCAACCTTGGTCAAAGTTAAAGTCAACAGTCCATGTTGACCTCAACTCGTCGAGTGCATCTAGCAACTCGTCGAGTTCCTACCGAGTCCAGACAACCTGATCAAACCCTAGCTAACTCGTCGAGTTGTTTCATCGAGTTCCTAGAGCAACTTGTCGAGTCCTCCTTGCTTTTTTCTTGTTGTGATGATACGCTGAATCCAAAGACTCCAAGGCTTAGATCTGAAGCCCTAAGGTGTCTAGAAAATAAAGTTTCCAACTTTATCCTCTAGAATCGTTGCAAATGCTCTAAGGCCCTTTTCAAAGATTGGAAAGCTCCAAAGCTTTTCCATAAGGTCCAAAACTCTAGGGATCTGAAACCCCTCCTTTCCAGAAGGGTTTCAAGTCCTTAAAACGTTCCAAAGATGGAGGCTTTATGGACATGCATGTCCAATGTATGTCCCTAGGTCAAAATGGCCAAAAAGAGGGAAATATGCCCTAAAACCTTTACATGGTGTCCTTGCTCAACCAAAGGCCAGATCTAGCCTACCTTGGGATCATTTTGCTCTGGAGATTCATAAAGTTGCAAACTTTATGAACTCCATGCATGCAATCAACAAGAAGAGTAGGAAATGAAGAGTAAACTCAAGATCTAGCCATATTCTATGATAAAAATTGAGTCTTGAAGACTTACAGCAGTCCACGAGATGGTCAGGCTCAAGGATAGGTGCTTGGTTTGCTGGATCTTCTCACTATCTCCTTCTTCTTAAGTTTCAAAGTCACTCTAGTTCACAAAATGGAAGATAATAGGGATTACAGATGTTCTTAGGGTTTGGAGGCTAATTGGAGGTCAGCCTCAAGGCTCTTAAGGAGATTATATAGGGTGCAAACCCTAAAATTAGGGTTTTGTCTTTACAGTGCCTACTCGTCGAGTCGGCCTTCCAACTCATTGAGTAGGGTGTAGATCCCACGTCCCTGAATTGTCCTCTACTCGATGAGTTGGACTCCCAACTCGCCGAGTCCACACACCAAAACCCTAGATCTTAAATAAAGTAAGTAATACCTGGAACACAAGTTACAAAATATTAGGAGATTGGAAGAGCTCAAAGATTTGATTCAATTATATTTGCGATCTTCAACTGAGGGAACACTTTTTGAGCATTTCGTGGTGGTCAAACCGGAAACTGCTACAGATAAGGATTACATTTGTAGTTTCATTGCTTCAGCTGGTCCATTATATGGTATAACCGATGGAATCTTTAAGAGTAAGTTCGTGAATGGTTTATAGCCACAGATTAAAGCTAAAATTAGGTTTTTTCACCAGCAAACCATGTAATGGATATTCCATGTAAAATTGACAGGAAGCACGAAATATCCATTTAGAAGCTTCAAGGGTACATGGAAAAAAACTAGGGATATTGAGTAATTTAACCAATTTTTGGTGTATTTTTTTTAAAAATAGCATATTTAAATATTTTTTTTGCAAGATAATCTTTTTATCTGGAATGGGCCGTTCCGAAAACAATTTCGGACTTCATATTTTTTAGATTGGCCCATCAAGTATCCTCTGAATTGCCTGTTATGGAGTAATAGTACGTATTCCAAACTTCGATTTTCAAATTCATTTTCCAGATTATACTCTTATAAATTCCAAATCTCGACTTACAAACGCATTCCAACTTTTCGACATGCATTCCGATCTTCAACATGCTCTCTGACATTACGACACACTCTGAAACATATTCCAAACTCTAGCATATGATATGGAACACAATCACAATGAACCAACTGTTTTAGGAGTAAGTCCTATACTAATGTTATACCCTTATTAGTTTTGCTTTAAGATGTTTTTTTTTATTTAGAACTTCTTTCGGAATGCGAAGAACAACTCCAAAATGAGTTTTTTTTTTTTTTTTTTTTTTTTTTTTTTTTTTTTTTTTTTTTTTAGAACTTCCCCCGGAATGTGAAGAACAACTCCAGTTCACATTCCACAGTAACTATACATATTGACAGTGCATTAGGACCAGCCCAACACTAGTTTAGTTGTTTATATTATGTAATTATACATCGAAAATTACTACTTTAGAACAAAAAGTTGCATCCAGAATGCTGTGGTAATCTCCATAATGCGAGGAATTGGTCCAGAAGATGAAAAACATGCTAAAATGTCAAGAACACGATCCAGAATGATCGTCACTTTGCGTTTCGATGTTGGTTTATAACAAGTTTTCTATTTGTAACACATGGTTTTTGATGCATCCATTACACTGTCTTGTAAAACCAAACTCAATGCTATTCTTACGGCAGTCAAAAACAAATTGGCGTGTAAGACTATGTTCCAGAATTCATCATGTTTTGGGAGGTGGTTAGATATTTCTAAGATAGATGAGGATCCTCTACTTCTACATTACGTGTTCTGCCACAAAGTTATTACGGACCCCGAAGCGAAGTAAATGAAATGTTTTTTGAGATTCGTGGTTCCGAGCTGTCTTACGGGAAGAAATAATTTTGTTTTGTCACCGGTTTCCACTTTGGTGACTATTTTCCTGCCTTTGTTTCCGGCAGCAATATGTTTCCTATGGTCGTGAGGAATGTTTATATGAAATTAGAAGATGTTATGAATTTGTTTAAACTTTCGCTTAATGACTTATCAAATGAGGATGCGGTCCATGTATGAGAAAATAGTCAAAATAAAGATGTGCGAATACCGGTTCTTTTGGAATGCACCTCTTGTGTTCGAATAGGTGTTAATGTTAATATGGAATCAACGAGCATTAGTAGATATATTACTCAAAAGAATCAACACAATACCCACAATCGATTGGAGTTGTAAAAAATTTTGTCCACATTGTTACAAACTACTGGGTACCCTTGAAAAGACCTCGGACGTACCATAAATCCCACAATCTTACCTTGTGTGACCCCAATCGAGAATTCAACCTCCGGGTTTGTTCCGTATGGCTCATATGTTTTGATGTTGGTCTTGATAGACGACAACGTAATCACAGTGAACTTTTTAATTGTTCTAACACAGCCACTAATCCCGATAAGGAAGTCATCGTCAGAAAAGGTGATCTGAAAACAAAATATAAATATTATGACTGTTGTATTATTAATTAAGAACCTAACTTCCATAGGTGTATAAGTGACATATTAGTTTAAATCTTACTAGATAAGGTCTGCCACCGGTGTCATCAGGATTCCTATTAGAAGTAGAGTCGCTCTAGATTCCATCGGCTTCACTTACAAGGACCAGTCTGGCTTCGATACTTTTAAAAATTTCAGTGGCGTTGGTGGCAGACCTTATCCAGTAAGCTTTTGAATTCATTTATCACGTATACACGTATGGAAGATAGGTTCTATTTAATAATATGACAGTCGTGATATTTATATTTCGGTTTCAGATCACGTTCTCTATGATGAGTTCCTCATTGGGATTATTGGACTTGTTGGAACATTTAACGAGCTCATAGTGATTATGTCATTGTTTATGCAGACCAACATCAATGTTGGAAATTAGTCCCACAACTTTAAGCACAAGCAATACCCACAATCTGTTGTTAATACATGAGACTATACGATGAAGAAATAATGAATTTTATGACTCAAAAGTCTGCATCTCTATTCAGATAACAGAAGGCTTTTATAGCCTAAAAACCTAACCGAACTAAACAAAAACTAAGCCCAAGTTTCCTTTTATCAAGCTCCACACCTAATGTTCTAAAACCCCAAAATACTCGATCCACATGACCCTTTCAACCCATGACTTAGTACCATTTATATAATTCACTAAATAAAACAAATACCAAACCAAAACTTAAATTCCCCGTCAAGATTGAATCTAACATTCACCCCCTTTAATATTGACGATCTCAACTACTTTGGTACTGCCACCGGTCTCTTTTGCTCCCTTTGGTCTTTTGCAGCTCCTCGGTCTTCGGTCTAGGTGCCACCTGGGTTTCGCTGTACACGAAGAAGAAAATAAAAGAATACAAGTAGGAACACCGGTCGGGGCTAAATGCTTCTGCCTTGTATATTAAAGATTGAAACTGATACATCATAAATGAAAAGCCAACTCTATTTATAATCTTATCGTGGCTAAGAAATAGGTCTTGTGCCACTCTAATTTGCCTAGAAAAACTGAACTCCACTATCTCCATAAAACCTGACCAGTTGACCACTTCTACCCAACGTGGGCTCATAACACTCTGTCAAAATTTTTACCCAACTGCTTATTATTAAAAACAAAAAAGATGCATAAATAATCCAATTGACCCATGAGCCTTAAACCGAACCATGATCCACTGACACGGATAAATAAACGATGAACCCAACATTGTGTTGATTTGTTTAGTTTACACAATAATCTTTTGTTAGGGACAAATATCCTTTTTCTCTTTTTGAAGTATCTGAGCACTCCCATTTATCCTTTCATACTTGGAACCATATAATGAAAAATCATCATACAGGTCTGCTGTATATGTCCCTCAATGGAACATCAAGGTGAGTTTAAGTCATCAAAACTCTTTCTTAATTAGCTTAACTTACGAATCTGTAATATATATTCTCAAAAAAAAAAATTTGTTCTCTAGACAGCAGATTTTAAAGAGAAGGATAAAACTCTGAATGCATATACGAAAATGATGAGAATGGGAAAAATAATTTAAATTTTTTGAATAAAAAAGTAGTACTACCATGGCTCCTGGAAACACGATAATTAGAAGAATTCGGGAAAATATAGGAGACTGTCAGTGTCAGATGAAGATTTGCAAGAAATTAAAGAGGGTCAAGACCTATGTTATAAGTGTGATGAAAGGTTCTTTCCAGGATATCATTGTAAAAGGAAGGAATTAAATGTTTTAGTATTTCAAAATCAGGAAGAAGATGATAAAGAAGAGATGTTATCCATGGAAGAAAAAGAGACCAAAACAGAAGGTAGAGCTCGGATAATGGGCATTGGTAAAAGGATGAAGTGCTTCAACATTTTGGATAGATATCATTTGATAGGTGCGTTTAGAGGTGGGTATTGTTGCTTACACTCTTGGTAGCTATAAAGGAAATAAGTAGAAATAGCATGTATGTGATAAAAGATTGGTGAGGGGGAATTTGATAGTTTTCCTAGTTGGGTAAGTTTAGGTTAGCCTAAATGGAAGTTTAGGTTGATTCAAACAACTATCATTGGCCTCTTAAAATCCCAAATGGTGGGTAATAGGGAGGACCGTCTGGATCCAATTTTAAAGGGTCCAAAAATGTCAGACTTGATTTCATCTTTTTTGGTGGATGTTCAGACAAATTAGTTGGAGTTTGTAACCTTCCAATGAGTTAGGATCCATGTTATCCGCCCGATGTTCCTATTTAAGTCAACTTAATTAAGGACGAGGGTTGAAGAAGAAAACATTGAGGATTTAGTTTGGGGAATCAATTTCAAACCCAGATATGGGTTTCAAAACGATTGATTTATTTTATTAACCTTAACATCGATTCAACTTGCAAAGCCTGATTAAACACACCAATTTGCAAATATCAAAATTGATGGATTTGACGGTTTATGTATGTGATAAACATATAGGTTAAGAAGAAGATGACTGTTCTTGGTGTTTTTGGTATTCCCGGTTAATATTGATCACGAAGACAGACGGATATATAAAAAGACCAAAATACCCTCATGTGCATGACACAAGAGGGACATATGTAGCGGTCGTGCCATATATGTTGATTTTTCTTCATATGCAGGGGCGGAGGCAATAGGGGGACTAGCAGGTGCGCTGCCCCCCCCCCTAACGCTCCCTTATTTTTGCTTATATTAGCTGTAATGTACACTATTACTTTCTTAATAATAAAGCCCATTTAATTGTTTAAGCCCCAAAGAAATCCATCATAAGCCCACCATTCTACAGACTAATGCCCTAACTATATATGGTGCAATTACAATTTACCTACACAGTAAGAAACACAATTGCATACCTGCGGCAATTACAAATCATTTTATCGACTCTCTTTTATCCATTTCAATTACATATTTAAATGTTTTTCAATTTGTGATTAATATTTTTGTTGAGCAATATAATTTGCATTTAATAATAATATTTGGATTAGATTTTTAATTCTTATAATCATAGGGTACACCATGAGCAATCATTTTTTTCAAAAGAAAAAAGATGTTTATGAACTACAATCGCATCTTGTGAGTGATAATATTAGTATAGATGTTCATAATATATGTCCATAACCTTAAAAAAAGTAATATGAAAAAGCGGATTAATGTTGAATATGAAAAAAATGATATTTCAAATTTATTAGCGGTAAACTTAGATTCTTTGATTCTTGATCCTATAGATAGAAAAAAGGGAATTGTGTTAACTATTTTTAATTTTTAATATATATATATATATATATATATATATATATATATATATATATATATATATATATATATATATATATAAAAGCCCCTTACCCAAAATTTCTGGCTCCGCCCCTGTTCATATGGTTACACTTACATGTATGAAAGGATAATTAAATTGGAATCCTCAAACACTTGAAAAAAACATATGTCCCTAGCAAAAGATTATTGTACATAATATAAACTAAAAGATCAACACATGAAAAACTAAATTTATAGTGGAAATATAGATTAGCAATGAAGAAAACATGAAATATCCATTTAGTAGCTTCAAGGGTACGTAGATGAAAAAACCAAATGCACAACAAGGGTGCTTATCGTAATTGTAACTTCTTACGTATCCGACCTTATTTTTAGTCTCACATCGAAGAAACTAGATACGCTCTTAAAACATATAAAATTCATATGAATACCACATTCAGAAGACGAAACGATACCCCCATGCATTTAACAATATTTCTTTCCATCAAACACAACATGCATGCATGCATGCTACCATATCTATCATATTTTCGGCTGAAGAATGACACCCAAAGAGTCTACGTAAGTCCCACACCTTCCATAGAATCCCAAAAACTTACCTTCTGTGACCCGAATCGAGAAATCAACCCCCGGGTATGTGCCGTATGGCCCATAAGTGACGATGTTGGTCTGGATAGACAATGACGTAATCACAGTGAAATCGTTAAGTGATCCGACACGTCCACTAACCCGATGACTAACTCATCGTCAGCGAAGGCCTCGGTCTGAAATCCGAAATATAAATATCATGACTACTATACTATTAAATAATTAGAAGCTAACTTCGATACGTGTGTACATATGCCAGATGTATTCAAAGCTTACCACATAAGGTGTGCCACCGGTGCCACCGAATGATCGAGAACTGTGGGTGCCTTCCTGATCCTTGTAAGTGAAGGAGATGGAATCTAGAACAGCTCCACATCTTACAGAGATCTCGGTAAGCCTAGCACCATCAGGTAATATGAATTCCCAGGATTGAGATCCACCTTTACCTCCCCAAGGTGCAACTGATATGGCATTGCTGGCTGACTGCGCATATGTGGATGCAAAAATAAAAATACATATTACTAAAAGAGTTGAAAGAAACCATGTAAACCTAATATTGCAAATGTAGATAACAGACTCTCTGAATATATATATGGTAAAAGCGTGTACCATTTTGCTCTGAGTGTGTTTCAGATAAGCTGGACAGGCAATGTTCACTGAAGTTGTATAGTCATCGACATACCTTTTTGCAAGTATATCATATTTCACGAGATCCACGCGTTCCAATTGCTCAAGGTTAGAGATGCTTGTTAAAAGAAAATAACCGATGATACAAAATATTTTCAAAATAAATTAACAATTTGAATAAAAAAATTTATATGATGCATGTGTGAGAAATCTGTTCACGTGATTGCAAATTTAACGATATAGCGTCATCTTATCTTATCTGATATTTCCTCTTGCAATTACAAGCAGACATCTGTCAAATAATAATTAGCACACTAGTACATAATAGGTTTTTTAGTGCGATTCTTTTTTTTGAGGCGGTTGTTTGAGGAAACCGCCTCATCAAATCCATGCAGCATTAAAAAACACGAAAACGGCATTAAAAGTGCAATAAAAAATTCCTCCAATAAATTTATTAATGCGGTTCATCAAAAAGAAGTATTAAAAAAGATTTTTTGATGCTATTTGTTATAAACGTACTATTAAATTATGATTTTTTGGTGCGTTTTTTTCTAACCGCTTCATTAAATTACGATTTTTTGGTGCCATATTCCAAAACCGCTTAACATACATATACACACTACACTTATATAAATACACAATACACATATATGTTTACTTGTTAAATAATTCTTATTTTTGCAGCATGCATTGGTTGCTTTTTGTCCTATGTCCTGAAAGCAAATGTGGTTATATTTTTGATTCTTTATGTGAAAAGAAGCAAGAAAAGAAAAAGGACGTTTACCACTTTCCTTCTTTCATTGATAATGTTTTCCCGGGACGAGTTAATAAGTGGGAAACAGTAAAGATATGTTTTATATTAATTTTTATCAATGTATTTCAAATGGTTTGAAATAGTTATTGTGAATTAAATACAGTGCTACAAACAAAAAGATGGATGAGAATGTGGATTTATAGTAATAAAACATATGAAAGAGTTTGTTGAGACTATTCAACATGATTTTGAAAATAAAGTAAGTATTTTGTATAGATTTAAAATATCAATATTTTATGTGTGTGTGTGTGTATATATATATATATATATATATATATATATATATATATATATATATATATACACACACACACACACACACACACTGTTTGTTTGTTTGTTGCAGTTATGGAAAAATAAGAGTTTTGTTACGCCCGTTAAACTTGAAGATATGGTCTCAGAAATAATACCTCGTTTAATTAAGATGGTGAATGATAGTCGGAAAAGAACTTTCTAAGAATTATAATGTTTTGTGTTTTGTTATAACTAAAATGTAAATTAGAAATTATTGGTTTTTTGTATAATGAAGTTTTAATAAGACGGTTTCTTATTTTTTTTGGCTCTATTATTTAATAGAGCGGTTTCTAATTTGCTAGTGCGATTATTTAATAGGGCGGTTGTTTATTTTTTGGTGTTAATATTTAATAGAACGGTTCCTTATTTGTTGGTGCGATTACTTAATATGGCGGTTTTTGATTTTTTAGTGCTAATATTTAATAGAGCAGTTGTTGATTTTTTAATGCGATTTGTTATTTTAATTTTGATATTTTATAAGGTGGTTTCTAGTGTTTTTTAATGCGGTTTGTAAACCGCATCATCAAATAGTACTATTTTTTAGTGCCATATTTTTTGGTGCGGTCAGAAAACCGCATCAACAAACTATATTAACCACATCATCAAATCTCTTTTGTACTAGTGTAACTAACATACATATTTGGGAAACAAGTGTCCAAACTTCTGTATCTTTGCTATCTTTGCTTCCTCTCCACACTTTTTTATCCTTGCTATCTTTTCCATCGTCTGGCTAGGCGTTGGCCTTTAATATATTGCCGGTTCAGAAAAAAAGAAAAAAACTTTGTACACTTAAATAACATCGTTTGATTTCTGCTTTCCCGATTTGACTAAAATATCTGTGGTTAAGGAATAACGATGACTGGATAACCAAGGATTGGTAGTTAGAACATTATGGATACAAAACCTCAATGAAACCGAGATCTTGGAAGTCATGTATAGGGTCTGTTGCATGCTTCAGTGCAGAGAAACAAAGGGTCTGTTGCATGCTTAACTATAAGAAAACTGCGAATTGGTGACTAAAACGACATGGCCATTGTTCGTTTTTTCGAAGGTAAAACGTTTATAGTCTGCAACAGATCGAATAGGTGGACTAAGGTGCTGTTTGTTTTTTTAAAGCAAAAATTCATAAAGTCTGCGGACCACCTCTGCAACCCTCTACAGTAGAAGAGGTGGACCAAATGATTGCAGACTGTAATAAGAAGCGTGTTTGTTTTTTTAACATCTAGATGCTGCTGCAGATATTAAAAAATAAAATAAACTGATTTTATAATATGAAAATAGTTTTTTAATACCGAAAATTTAATAATGTATGACATTTGGGCAAAAATTTATGATATTTCAACAAAAAATAATGATATCTTAATAAAAAATAAAGATATTTTAGCATAAAATAATAATATCTCATCAACAAATTATTATTATTCAATATTAAAAGAAAAAAAACAAAATTTTCAACAAGAATAAACAAAAAAAACAAAAAAAATGTGAAATAAGATTTAAGCAATATATAATCAATATTTTATCAAGAAAAAAAGAAGAAGAAGTTGTTGGAAAAGGTACGAAGAGGGAAAACAAGCGTTGCGCCAAGAAGAACACGCACATAGATTTTTTTAATCCAAAGACTTCTGAAAAACAAAAAACTGTGATATGAAAAGTGTTGCACATATGTTGCGTCGTGCAACTATAATAGGTCTGAAGAGGTTTTTTTCCAAAAAACAAACAGCACCTAAATGTCTACAAACTGTAATAAGAACTTTGTATATAATTTAACGTCTACAAAAAAACTATTGAACATTACAAGAAATAACGTCATTACCGACAATGCTATTAGCAACGACTCAAGCTTGAGTCGCCGCTAAAGGTCCATGTTGCCGCTAATAGCGTCGTCGATATCACTACAAGAGATGTGTGCATTAGTAGCGACATGTAATTGACACGTTACATGCTGCCACTAATACCTCCTTACAAATATTCCCCCTCGTCTTCGTTCTTTCCTGTATCGTCTTCCTCTTTCTATCACAATCCTCCCAACGATTCTGCCTGCCGATTCTGACCAGCGACCGTCGCTTGCTGCACACACTTGCCGCCGACCAAACCTTGATTACCGGCGACAAATCCTTCGTTACCGGCGTCCAATGACCAAGAGGGCAACACAGCTACATTTCGGAAAAATCGAGCAATCTAAGGTCGAATTCTTTCCCTAATTTCTATTCTTCTCCTGTTAGTTTTAGCATTGGAACTTATATCATTGATTTATATGTTTGCTAAGATTTTGTTTTGTTAGTGATTTTGAGGGCGACGAAGACCTTCTGTTTGATAGTTTATGTATTTTGAGTAATTATACATGTTTTCTGAGATTTATGCAACCTATTGTATAATTGATTTGTGTTTATGCTCACTGTGGTGTATTGTCATGAAAATGGAATTAGACATGGTTTGTTTGATTTTCTATTTAGATGTATACATTTGTATGAAATTGAAATTGGATGTCTAAAATGGTAGGTGTTATAAGGTATGATTGTATTAAATTGGATGTATTGCTTAATTGTTTGAAATTGGAAGTATTATATGCTTAATTATATGAAATTGGAATATGAAAGTTGTATTATATGTTTAAAATGAAATGAAAATTGGAATTGAATGTATTGTATACATGTATGATTATGTGATATTTAGGTTTAATAGTTTTGTGTATATAAGATGAAGTGATAAACTTCTTAATTGATAAGTTATAGTTTTTGTATTTAGATGTTATTGTTTGTAATGTAAAGTGCTTCATTGATAAGTTAAAGTGTTTGATAAGTTGAAGTATTTTTATTTACATGTATGATCGTATTAGATGTTTATTGTGTTTTTTATTTTATTTTATTGTTAATTTGGTTTCAAAGTGCTTAATTTTGTTAGTGACTTAATATTAGTCAATAGAACTTTAGTTTAATTAGGTTATTAATAGCAACGTATTTTTGGAATTTTAAATTAATTATAAAATAAAGTTAATGTTAACAATAAAGTAAATTAAAATTAATTATAAAAACATATTAAATAAATTTAAAAAATTATACTAACAAAAAAAAACATTTTAAATTAATTAGAAAATCAAATTAAGTTAATTTTAAAATCAAATTAAATTAATTAGAAAATCAAATGTTTTTTTTACACTGATGAAGAAGATACCGATGAAGAAGACAATGAAATATATGATGGAGATTCTGACTAAAAAAATCAAATGTTTTTTTTATTTTTGTTTTTTATTTTTTTTATTTTTTATAATAGAAACTTTATTTGAAGTGTACATTTTATTCATATTATTTGTCTAACTTTTATTCATGTTTGTCTAATTTTTATTCATATTGTGTTTCAATATTGTAAATCTTGTAACTTATAGGTTACACATGATGCTTAGTTGGCTGATACTCTTTACCATGATGACCAATGTTATGGGCCTCGGACACGGAGGTGATGGAGCAAGAGATCCACCACCTCTGGCAGGATTTGGTCGCGGTCAGCATGAACAAGATGGTAAGTCTTATAATGATATATTTATTAGCTACTTTTTTAATTTATTACAAATTATCGTGACTAATATTTTTAGTTGTATTTTTTCAGCTGAGCTTTCAAAGAAAAGAAGGGATTTTTCTAAAACATATCGAGCTAGGAAACTTGATACGAGCAAACAAGGGAAAGCCCGTAGATTTTGATTTTGACAGCAATATCACAGATTCCCTTGTCGGGAAACGTGCTAATTGGTTTTGACATGAGATTAAGAGGTATATGTGGATGAGCATACCTTTCATCGTATCTGGTTGGGACATTGTTTCCCCTGCATTAAGAAATGAAACTGTCATGCATCTAAAGGTAAGTTTGTTAATATTTTAGGTATAGTTGTGATTGGTATTTAATTAACTAATTTTTTTGTATTTCTAGAATAAGTTTGATTTAGATAAGGTTAACTTGGATCCCGAGCGTGCTCAGTTGTTGCGGAGCATTAATGTGAGTCTTGCAAAAATTTAAAATGGGCAGAAAAGTGAAGCCCATACTTATTTTACAGACATCAGGGGGCCTGCAGATATCTCAATGACATTAAACAACCCCATCCCCCGATGGTATGTCACGTGAAAATTGGGTAAAGGCAGTCGAACATTTTCAATCGCCTAATTTTTTAAGGTGTTCTGCTTCAAACAAAGAAGTTTGTGCAAAACAACAAGTTGTAAACAGAGGAGGGTCGACCTCTTATAGCAATGCCTGTGTCAAAGAACTAAGTTATGATATATTTAACTGTTCATTTAAAGTATAATTAATCTAATTTTTAATGTTAAATAGGGTATCACTCAAGTCGAAGCATTTCGTAACGCTAATACAAATTGCCAAGGGGTATTTAGTAGTCCTGATATCGAGCAACAATACGTAAGTGGTTAATTTGTATTTTCATATAAGTGTTTATATCGTTAAGGGGTATTTAATAATCTAATTTTTATGTTGTTTCTCATTTTTTGAAAATACGGTTGACTTTAGTCTAAGAGATCAATCAACAAACTCAATCTTCTTCTGAAGCAAGCAGTCTAACACCAAGTGTAATAAAAAATTATTTTGAAAAAATATTGGGTGTTCGACACGGACATATCAGAGGCATTGGGCGTAAACTTCCTACGGTTGTGTCTATGTACAATCAGGAACAACCGATGACACAACAACCACCACAATCACAGGTAATTGTTAGTTTAAGTTGAAAAGTATAATGTTATAATGATATATTGGTAATTGTTTGTTTAGTATATAGTACAATGTTATAATGGAAAGTAAAATGCTATAATGATATGTTGGTTATGGTTTGATATGCTGATATTTTGTATTTCGGTAATTTTTGGAAAGTATAATGCTATAATGGAAAATTGAAAAAAAGTACAATGTTATAATGATTATAGAATGTTGTGTATCATGTAGTTTGGTAATATTTTGGAAAGTATAATGGTATAATGGAAAAATGAAAAAAGTACAATCTTATAATATATATGCAATATTCTGTATCATGTAGTTTGGTTATAGTTTGATATTTTGGTATTTTGTAGATTGGTAATTTTTTGGAAAGTATAATGCTATAATATATATATATATATATATATATATATATATATATATATATATATATATATATATATATATATATATATTGTGCATGATGTATGTTTAAATGTATTTGAAAAGTAGAATGCTATAATGCTATGTTGGTTATTGTTTGATATTTGGTATTTTTTATTTTGGTAATTTTTGGAAAGTACAATGCTATTATGATATGTTGGTAATATATTTCGCTTTCTTTTTATTTGGAAATGCTACAAACAATACTAAAGGACCCGACCTGTTCTGCGGCACTGAAAGACTAGTTTCACTCATTGCCGCCATGAAAGGATAGTGAAGGAAATGGTGGGAGTGATGAAGACGAGTAGCTACTTTGTTATGATTTTATGAAATTTTTTGTTTGAGTTAATATTTTGGATATATCGTACGTTATCTGGATGAATATTTTGATCGTTTGTGTATGGACTAATATTTCAGCAAAATTAAGTTTTGTAGCAGTTTGTATGTATGTTATAGTAGTTTTTATGATTTTAATGTCACATTTAAAAAAAACGTAAAATGTTTTAGCGGCGACGCCCGACGACACGCACTTATTAGTGGCGACAGCGTAATAGCGGCGACACATAATATTAGCGGTGACAGGTAACATTTGCGATGACAAATGGAGTAACAGCGGCGACCTGTATGCTTCCACCGATTCCTATTTCGAAGGTTGCTTAAATCGATGTAGGTTCTCCCACTGATCTCCCTGAAGAGTCTCTGATTTCTCCTTCATCTGAATTTTTCATTACCGAATCTAGCCAACATATCATTTCTAGCATGAGCGTACATCCTCAAGAAAAAGGCAAGCTGATTGCAACAGATTCGGACAGCCTAGTGAAGACGTTGACAAAGTCTGAAGGCTGGTCTCAAGAATAGATCGATCAAGATTTGCAAGAAAGCATTCGGATTCAAGCGCTAAAAGACAATCCAAATCCTAAGTTGGGCATTAATCCTATTTTAATAGAAGGAGTTATTCACAACAAAAACTTCGTACCCTTCATGTATTATGATCTTTCAACATAGGATGATGACCAGCTTGATCTGCCAATCTCTCCTCATGAATATTTCTACATTAAGTATGCTACTCTACATCCGAATGGTGATCCTCAAATAATCATTAGAACAGAGCGTGAGAGATTAAGAACCTTTTACTCCATCAACGTACGACCCCAAAAGGAAGTGTGGTCTCGGAAGAGGATTACCAAGATCATCGGATATGGTAACAAGGTTCAGAGCAAGCTTGATCTCAATTGTATGTTGTATAAATACTATATTCCTCGGAACAAAGAATCAACCATCACCATTACGGATGCATAATTTCCTTAGATCAACCCAAATGACATTCTGACTATAGTTGCTTACTTACGAGATCGCCAATCAAATGACACGAGCATTGGAGTATACAATTCTGCAATAAATTTATCGAAGGACTATAATGTTGAGTTATGGAGGTTCGACATTAAATTTCCTCACCTATTCGGAACCGAGAATTTTTTAGCGAAAATCACTAAAGAACTCCCTAAAGCACAGATCTTGACAGAAGGAAGGAGGGGTCTGAAGGGAGTCTGGTAAGGTGTCGCGAGTAGCAATAATAACGAAGACGAGATCTTCGTAGTTCGTCGATCGATAGGGACATAAGATAAAATGCGAGGTGAGTAGTTTAGAAGAAGGTCCGATAAGCAGTAAGTCATCACAGGTGGTGTGTATGGAAGTGGACCTCAATGGGAAGAAGGGAATATGCATTGATAATGCATAAACACATCAGTAACTTGATGTTATAAAACGTATTGTTGTGTACGATTTGATGAGTAAATAGTACAGGCATACAAGTCAAAGTTTATCTGTTCCTTTTATCCCAAGGGGTAAAAGCGATATCTTGGACCCCTCGATGATTTTGTGATGACTTATATGTCGGGCTCGGTCAGGACTGAGTTGATGTGTTCAGTTAAGTTCTTTATACAAATTAGAAATCGAGAAACAAACTGTTGGACAATGAGAATGATTCCATTCCATGTCTCTGACCACATGATATCTTGCAGAACAGAGGATTATATAATCCCTTATCTTAAGGACTTGTTACTGACTAGGTTAGAGTTCGAAAGCGGATTTTCAAAACTACGATTGCTAGTCAAATCTTCAATTCATACTTGCAATTATAGTTATTAAACTTATCTAAGAGGGAGACTGTTGGATTAGGTTTCTAAGCCCATAATTATAATTGGTGTGTACTTGATTTGACATTAGCATGGTCCTTTGGGGTTGCCTTCACCTTAACAACTTGACAGGATGAATTTTGGAGAGAGAGGTTGAATTTATTATTTGGAATAATAAATTGACTTATTAATGTATTATGAAAATAATATATTAATTAGAAATCAAATTTAATTAGTATTTTGTCACACCCCCAAACCAAGGATGACGGAAACATCTGGGGGTGGAGGACTTCATGTAGTATCACAACAACGAGTATAATAGTGCTCAAAGTAAATACAACCATCATAAATATAATTTTAAAAGTTACACCAATGTATATGTTTACATGATTCAAATCAATTACATTATGATGACAAAATGAATTGTTTGACGATTTATCGTCCCATCCTCAAAACGCTGTTGATTTCCTATTTCACTGAATTCCTGAGAATACAAGTAGTTTTGAAAAAGTGTCAACAATTAAGTTGGTGAGTTCATAAGCTTTTTAGATAAAGATTTTGGAAACCGTTCTTTGTAATGTGTTATGTGTTACCAAGAAAAATCCAATATTTTCCTTATAAAAGTTATGTGGTCCAAAATCCCAAGACCAAGAATAAACAAGTATTTTCCATACTTACTGATATAAACGTGGTTTTAAATCGTCATAAAACCCTTTTAGATTTGAGGAAAACCCCGTAATGAATGACGTGTAGTCTTAAAAACCAAGACCGAAAGTGTATAGTAATATCCGTACTTATTGATATAAAAAGTGATTTTAAATCAACATAAAACCCCTTCTGATTTATAAAAATTTCCGTAAACTTTATGTGTTGTTAACTCCCTATGTGAGTCGCTATAACCATACTATGACTGAATGAACCTGCCACGATGTTTCTCAGGTGTCGAAAACTGATATGACACTTGTCACCGGTAGACCTGCAGGTCCTACTATAGCTAGCAGCAAGGTGTGGGGTGTCAAACCCAATATAGATCTATACACAACTATCACGTTCTCCGTACAAATGACTCTGGTTATAACTACCAGGAATTTGGATCCCGTACTCGAACGTACGGGGAGAGAATGTCTCACAACCTAAGTTAACAAGTTTACGTGTAGTGTGCGTGAGTGCAGAACCTTTTTCTGTGGGAATAAGACTTTCCGAAATGTGTTTGTTGTGTTAATGGAAACATAAACCATACCTATTATAGTTTATCAAAAATTTTATATGTAATAGTTATAACTTTGTTTACTATGGTTAACTACTGTATTTGTGAAGGTAAAAACTCTTTTGTTTACCGATATGTATAAATACCTTTTACTAAAGTGAAATAACATGCAATATAACAACTAATTAATTACCATACTTATGAAGGTAAAAATCCATTTGTTTTTTGATTTATGTCTATATACTAAGACAAAATGTCATTTATTTGCAATAACATATATTCACATAAAGATATACACCTTGCTCAACATGTTACAAGGTGAAATTAAATTGATAGCATTTTTCTATTGTTAACATTTTCTTCTACTGTTCTTAGAAAATTTATGGAAATTCATAACAGGTCCAAATCAGAATTCGTAAATTCTGGGAGTTTGCAAAACGTGTCTAGCTTGTTCACCAATTTTCTCATGATTTTTAGTGGTCTACAACATGAGTGAAAAAGTCCATAATCACAGACTAGTCCGAATTTGCTCTTGAAATGATAGACATTTTTGTAAAAATCGCCATAAATTGTAGAAAAAATGTATAGAGGTGTGAAAGTAGTCATTTTAAGGGTAAGAACTGGAACTACTTGCACCTAAAACAGTTTTGAAAACTAAAATGTTTAAGTTTCCCAAAACAGTCCGTGAATGGAGTTGAACTTTTCTGATGAAGGCTGTTAAATGAGTTTAGTTGTGTTCTTGGTGTTTTAACTTGTATTCCCTCCCTTAAAACTTAAGAAAAACATGAAAATATAGGGGTATGAACTCACATTGAGTGGTTTCAGTAGAGGAGTATTGGAGATGAGAAGTGTTCAACTCAAGAATACTTGAAGATGCCTAGAAGTTTTTCAAGAATCTAACACCAAAGTGATGGAATTTGTGTAAACAATCTATGATATGAGTAAAGGGAAGTGTAATAATCAGAAGGAGGGTGATGATACTTACCAAAATGAAGGAGAAAAGCTAGAAAATGCCTTGGAAATCTCGAATTTGTGTGAAAGGATTTGGATGAAAAGTGGTGTTTGATTTGTGGTGGAAATGAGTGAAGTGAGTGAAATGAAGAGAGAGGGAGAGAGTCTTTCAGCTCTTTGGACGTGGGAGAGGCTGTAAATTGAGTGGGAAGGTACAAAGAAGTGACAAGGTATGGTGGGGAGGTGTGTGGGTTAGTCATGGAGTGGGTGTGGTGGTTGCTTGTGTCATGAATCAAAGATAAGTAAACACTCCACCACAAGATCTCATTTAATAGATTTTATTCTTAAATATGAATTTCCCTAAAAATATGTTGAATTTATGAATTTATGGAGTATTATATGTTAAAATATGATTTTTGGAGAAAATCCCACGTTAAAATAATTAAAAACGGGCTTAAAATGCTAAAAATATTGAAAACCGGGTAGGAACTGCTGAAATCCGAAGTTCTAGGCCGTAGGTGCTAACGTTCGGTCATCAGCAGCCTTGGAATCCGGAGGGAGGTCTTGGTCGCGGAGGCGGATCCGAAGGAAAAAGGGGCTGCGGTCCGAGGTGATGCTCGCTGCGGGGCTTGCTGGCTGCGGCTAGCTGGCTGCGGCGTGCTTGCTGCGGCTAGGCAAGAGGACCTCGGAGTCGGTCCTTGGGGCTTCAGCTCAAGAAGGGTTGGGTTCTTATAGAGGGACTTCGGTCCAAGAGGCTAATTTTCCAAGGAACCTTCCCGTTTCAAGTGGTTTTTCACCCAGTCAAGTGTCGGGATGCCCCAAATGATTAAAATAAATTCAAAAGAGGTTTTGAGAGAGATTTCACATCCATGGAGAGATTTAGGAGAGATTTCACATATGGAGAGAGATTTGACATACTTGGAGAGATTTCACATACGGAGAGAGATTTAGGAGAGATTTGACATACTTGGAGAGATTTCACATACAGAGAGAGATTTGGGAGAGATTCCACATTCTTGGAGAGATTTGACATACTTGGAGTGATTTCACATACGGAGAGAGATTTGGGAGAGATTCCACATTCTTGGAGAGATTTAGGAGAGATTTGACATACTTGGAGAGATTTCACATATGGAGAGAGATTTAGGAGAGATTCCATATTCTTGGAGAGATTTCTCATACAAAGTGAGATTTGGGAGAGGTTCCATCTTCTTGGAGAGATTGAGTGAAAGAGGTTGAGAGAGACTTCTTTTGGGACCCTTTTGAGTGTTTGGCTCAGTAATTCAAGGTTCGTAAACCTCGTTAAGTCTTGTTATGATTGTCATATGCCCCTGGGGGTTAAGGTATAATGTTTTATCGAGTAGTTTCATCACTTGACTGGAATTTGATGGTTGTCACATCATCCCCCCGTTAGAGGGAATTTCGTCCTGAAATTAGCACTTTGACCGGGACTTCAAGAATTTGGAGAAAAGATGGGGAAAACTTCTCGTAGTTCAAGAAATTGGCATGGCGGGGACCAATCCGCCTGATGTTAAATGGCGACCTTGGAATTTCTTATTGTAACTTGAGCTAAGTCAATTTAAAGGAGTTATTGTTTTGAAATGATAGTGTATTCTATGTGTGCCTTTATGCTCTTCGCTACAAAGTGGAGAATCTCGTTCATTTCGATTTCACCAAGGGGTAAGTGGGCACTCCCACACTTTACCGAAGTTAATCACCCTAGCTATTAACATGTCGCCCAAAGTTTGAACAATCCCTTTTGTTCTGCTTGTTGGTTTGCTGTTGGTAGGCCATACTCAAATCTAACCTAGTCCCTGTAAGGGTTGCCAGGGTCGTGAAAAGAATATACTATCTCTGTTAGAGATAACAGATATTAATAGACCCTGTGGTCTCATAATCTCTTTGATGTATGTTCTAGTCGATTCCTCCATCTTGTCGGTTTCTTTGATTAGTAGGGAGTGTGAGGATATGGCTAGTCTGTCGACGGTTACCCAAATGGTATCGACTCCATTTATTGTCTTGGGTAGTTTGGTTATGAAGCCCACGGCTAGCCGCTCCTACTTCCTTTCAGGCATCACTGGTTGTTGTAGGAGACACGAAAGCTTCCTTTATTTTATCTTGACATTGGCACAAGTCCGATACTTGCCCACATGTGTAGCAATGTCTTCTTTCCTATTCGTCCACTGATGTTACTTTTTGAGGTCCAGACACATCTTGTCTGAGCCTGGATGAAGGGGAGTAGCGAGTTTTCATGTGCTTCATTCGTGACATTATTTTTGAATCCATCAACCTCGGTGTCCAGATCCGGTTCATGGGATAACATGCCCCGCCGTTCGTGCCTTCTGGGTTCTTATGATTGGTGAAGATTGTATGCTTTGTGTCGTAGAGATGGTGCCTCTAGACTTCTAGGGCGAACACTACCGCTCCTAGTTCGAGGTCATGCGTTACCTAGCCGACCTCGTATGTCTTTAGCTGTCTTAAGTCATAAGTAATAACTTCTCCTCGGAGCGTTGCATAGGGCCTGCCGTAGTGTTCCTCGATTGCTTAGCTCGATAGGAAGCATGTGGGTTTGGGTTATTTGACTAGACTTATTCGGATGGTAGGACGTTCACTCGTCCTCCTGGGTAACCTTGACCCGAAGTTCATGGCAGGACTCATACCTGGTCCATTTATCATTAACTTGCGCATGTAGGTCGTATGTACTTAAGGTTGGCAAGACAGTTTGATGATTGACTCTGCCCCAAGGCCACAACCAGACAAGGAACAGGAAATAGGGCGGAAGCATACATCCAATTTCCATAGAATCTTAATTATACATTATCCTCGCGTATACATGTAGTAGTAGTAGACTAACCGTATCTGTCACAAGTTTTTATGCTTGAACCTTGTCTGTTGTGTACGTGACATTCCCAAAGGGTCTCCTGGAAATACTTGTGATAAGGTTTCGGAAGGTATAACACTCCTCTGGTGAGTTTTTTGGGGTTTCCCAGCGAGAGATGACCCGGAGGTCCGTGTTGAATTCATGTTTATGAGAGACGAAGGTTCCGATATTCGGTGGGTTAGGTGAAGGGTCCTTTCATAGCCTTTAAATCGGGAAGATGAGGACTATATCAATCGAAATTGAATGGTGACAACCGTATCTTTTTAGATAAAACATGTGTTAAGTTGTATTCATAAGAAGTGCTCATTAGAGTGATAGAGTATCTTGTGTTTCTTTTCAGTGTGTTCCGTTTTGCTCGATGTTATTATTACTGTAGATGATTCATACCACAATGTTTAGCACTGGTAGTGGTGTGCTCTGATAGTTAGCAATGATACTTGATATCATGATCCTTAACAGGTCACTCTATGATCGAGCGGTATATGCATGTCGTATGAAATTTGATATTGGTGAAATCGTCGAGTGGGTGGCTCCACTCAAATCCCACTACTAGACATGGAACAAGAGTCAGGATGGAATTATTTGATTTAAGTCTTTAGTATTTTGAGTAGAATTTACCCCGATGTATGCACAAAATCATCACATCTCACATGTAATGATCCTAAGGTCATATATGAATGTTTTTGGTTTGATTTGAACGAGAGAGTATTTTAACTACTTTTAGAAAGACGGTAATTTTAGTAATCATACCAAATTTATTACAAGCATATGGTACTTAAACGTTTTTGTCATTGGAAACATTACAAAAGTCCTAATAGGTTTCCTTGCTGCTCCTGCTGGTGTGTTCATCACACTCCTCCTGCTCCTCCGTCATTCTTCTCAGTTGGACACTCTCTCTTGAAGTTTCCCGTTTCACCGCATAGGTAGCATACTGGACTTACACTAGTATTGGTGGTTGAAGCGATGTGCTGAGTTGGGGCCTTACAGAAACGGACGGTATGCCCTTTCCTGTTGCAGTTGTTACAGTGTAAAATCCGGCAAGCTCCTGTGTGATGGTAGTTACACTTGTTACACTTTGGAAGTGCTCCCATATATTGCCCGTCTGATGATTGAGCGATAGATGTTGTGGCTGATGTCGAGGCATGTGCTGTGGCTGCTGTCGTAATTGTAAGGGTGGCCATGGGTTGTTGTCTTTTAGCGGATCTTTGAGATTGGTTGCGCTCCTTTTTGTTCCAAAACTTTCGCTTCTTATTCGTAGGTTTGTGGCCTGAGGTATTTTCGTTGGTAGACACCCGCTGGTGTTCTTGGTTGTTATTGTGGTTAGTATTTCCAACACCATCTCCATGTCTGCTGGTGTGGTTAGCATTGAGTTGCGCCATGACGGCTGCCACGGCTGCCGTGACTGCAGCTTGAAAAGTAGCAGAGTCTATCTGCAAGGTTGGCGCCTTGCTAGTTGGTTGGTTGCCTCTTGGTGAAGACATAGCTCTGTTTCACGATGAAAACGAATTCGTGAGTAGGGATAATTATATCAGGTGCATTCTTACGATTCATATTCACATATATAAATTTTGCACATTGTTGTACTATTCTTAGTGTTTCTGCTAACGTTCCTGAGACGGAGTTATGGTAGTGGGTAGAAGTAGGATTCATACGGGCGTTTTAAGATTTACTCATCTTGGGATCATGTTTGTTCAAACACACTTGGCTGTGAAGTTTTGATGGGATCTGGTGCATTAGTGCTGGAAAGATCGCACCTTATAGGTCTACGAAGAAGGCACCTCTCAACCAAGGTGTTTAAAGGTGAGATGGAAATGAGTTTTTAGAATGGCTATACGTCGTGAGTTTTCTAACTAAGTTTACCTTAGTTCATTTTGGAACGTAATTCGGTTGTTTATGGTGTTCTGAAAACAATTCATAACGAGAGCCTATATATGGTAAACTCATGTATTTTAGTAGTTATGTATCCAAGTGAAACCTTGTAACTTGATCCAAGCTAGGTCCTTATTACGACCAATTGATGTATGCTTAGTTATATAATTAAGACTAAATAAACCTTCGATTATGTTAGGTATGTCCTAAGCCCATCTTGTTAATATGACTCTAGTAAATATGGTTTCAACGAAAATTTTGACCTCGATGCATGTCTACCTCACATCCGTGCATGGAAAAGTTTTGATAGTAACTAGATCTCTCGATTAGTATGACCGATTAAATCGCAGTGTCGTGCTTACGCCTAGAATAGAGTAGCACCAACGCATACTCATGAACCTAATTTACAAGGTCTTGTGAGTGGTATGAACTCTACTCACGACGATCTGTCCCTTGCGATGCCTGAGGCAAAGTCGATGCACCTTGCAACTCTGTCAATCGATGCTTGGCTGCAATCCTCCTCTCTTTGAATGTCGTGTGTCTATCCTGTTACTCTCTTGCCTTTGCCCGAGTAGCGATAAGGTCCTAAATAGAGAGTTGGTCTCTGAAATAGTAGTCGCTTTCCGAGTCTCGGGTACGTGAGACAGTGGGGTCCGTAGTAGTGCACAGTTTTCGAACTCGGTTTACAGTCTCCCTGTTTTAATCCCTGATGTTCGCGATCTGTCGGGTCTTCGCCGGGAGGGCTCTGTCAGTCGGTCCCCCGTGGCTGAGGTCATAGCACCCTCGTTGGTCTCCACATGGTGATTGTTGTCATTGCTGTCGACTTCAACCCTCAATCATGGTTGCCCAACGGGGCACAGGTTTGATGTAGTCGAAACGGTTCACGGGAACCCTGGCTATGTATGGAGGGTTGATTACCTCCGGTTCCGGTTCCGCTTCTGATTCTTCTCATAACCATCCACCATTTCTCTGGTTAGGATAGTAGGGGTCGTCTAGTAAGTAGGATCTTGCTTTGTTATACGTGCGAGAATAGGAGTAAGGAGATAATTATTGGACGAACTATCTAGATAATTATTAGATGATCTTTATCAGTTATGTCAACACTTGTGTAGTGTATACTAGTTATATGAAATCAAGGCAGGATAGTCCTTCGAATAGGTGATTCTAACTCCAAATCCACAATCCAACGAGAACAGGAAGTAAAACAACGGTCACGGATTCTGAGTCTATAACGCCTAAATTTCATATAACCTTAGCGTATCCACCTAACAACTATTGACCTACTTGATAGAGACCTTTTTAGTTCTCATGTAAGTACTTATAGTAACACAAAATACTCCCATAGTATTTTAAACTCATGTTCTGTTCTAATGTTCTCATTGTGGTAGTGTTGGTAAGTTTTTAGACTTGTCGTCATATCACAACCATTCTTGGGCATGTGCTAATCACTCCTCGGACCAGCATAGTTGATCAGGCTATGCCACTCCCAAGACTGACCATACATCCCCGATCTTACCTGTGATATTCAACAATCATTACTTTTTTTTTTGTTCTAGAATGATGTTGACGTTAGTATGTATGCATGCATGTATACTTTAAACAGGAAACTATTTATTTCTAAAAGTATAGTTATTTGGAAAATGTTAAATCGGAGACTTTAGTCCCAATGCATTTATAGTTTGTATATCTTATGTGGTTCGATATACTTAGTTCACTATAAACAATGCTCTGATACCAATCTTTCACACCCCCAAACCAAGGATGACGGAAACGTCCGGGGGTGGAGGACTTCATGTAGTATCACAACAACGAGTATAATAGTGCTCAAAGTAAATACAACCATCATAAATATAATTGAAAAGGTTACACCAAAGTATATGTTTACATGATTCAAATCAATTACATTGTGATGACAAAATGAACTGTTTGACGATTTATCGTCCCATCCTCAAAATGCTGTTGATTTTCTGTTTCACTGAATTCCTGAGAATACAAGTATAGTTTTGAAAAAGTGTCAACAATTAAGTTGGTGAGTTCATAAGCTTTTTAGATAAAGAGTTTGGAAACCGTTCTTTGTAATGTGTTATGTGTTACCAAGAAAAATCCAATATTTTCCTTATAAAAGTTATGTGGTCCTAAATCCGAGGACCAAGAATAAACAAGTATTTTCCATACTTAATGATATAAATGTGGTTTTAAATCGGCATAAAACCCTTTTAGATTTGAGGAAAATCCCGTAATGAATGACGCGTAGTCTTAAATACCAAGACCGAAAGTGTACAGTAATATCCGTACTTATTGATATAAAAAGTGCTTTTAAATCGACATAAAACCCCTTCTGATTTATAAAAATTTCCATAAACTTTATGTGTTGTTAACTCCCTATGTGAGTCGCTATAACCATACTATGACTGAATGAACCCGCCACGATGTTTCTCAGGCGTCGAAAACTGATATGACATTTGTCACCCGTAGACCTGTAGGTCCCACTATAGCTAGCAGCAAGGTGTGGGGTGTCAAACCCAATATAGATCTATACACAATTATCACGTTCTCCGTACAAGAGACTCTGGTTATAACTACCAGGAATTTGGATCCCGTACTCGAACGTACGGGGAGAGAATGTCTCACAACCTAAGTTAACAAGTTTACGTGTGGTCTGCGTGAGTGTAGAACCTTTTTCTGTGGGAATAAGACTTTCCGAAATGTGTTTGTTGTGTTAATGGAAAAATAAACCATACCTATTACAGTTTATCAAAATGTTTAAATGTAATAATTATAACTTTGTTTACTATGGTTAACTACTGTATTTGTGAAGGTAAAAACTCTTTTGTTTACCGATATTTATTAATACCTTTTACTAAAGTGAAATAACATGCAATATAACAACTAATTAATTACCATACTTATGAAAGTAAAAATCCATTTGTTTTCTGATTTATGTCTATATGCTAAGAACAAATGTCATTTATTTGCAATAACATATATTCACATAAAGATATACACCGTGCTCAACATGTTACAAGGTGAAATTAAATTGATAGCATTTTTCTGTTGTTAACATTTTCTTCTACTGCTCTTAGAAAATTTATGGAAATTCATAACAAGTCCAAATTAGAATTCGTAAATTCTGGGAGTTTGCAAAATGTGTCTAGTTTGTTCACCAATTTTCTCATGATTTTTAGTGGTCTACAACATGAGTGAAAAAGTCCATAATCACAGACTAGTCCGGATTTGCTCTTGAAATGATAGACAGTTTTGTAAAAATCGCCATAAATTGTAGAAAAAATGTATGGAGGTGTGAAAGTAGTCATTTTAAGGGTAAGAACTGGAACTACTTGCACCTAAAACAGTTTTGAAAACTAAAATGTTTAAGTTTCCCAAAACAGTCCGTGAATGGAGTTGAACTTTTATGATGAAGGTTGTTAAATAAGTTTAGTTGTGTTCTTGGTGTTTTAACTTGTATTCCCTCCCTTAAAACTTAAGAAAAACATGAAAATATAGGGGTATGAACTCACATTGAGTGGTTTCAGTAGAGGAGTATTGGAGATGAGAAGTGTTCAACTCAAGAACACTTGAAGATGCCTAGAAGTTTTTCAAGAATCTAACACCAAAGTGATGGAATTTGTGTAAACAATCTATGATATGAGTAAAGGGAAGTGTAATAATCAGAAGGAGGGTGATGATACTTACCAAAATGAAGGAGAAAAGCTAGAAAATGCCTTGGAAATCTCGAATTTGTGTGAAAGGATTTGGATGAAAAAAGTTGTTTGATTTGTGGTGGAAATGAGTGAAGTGAGTGAAATGAAGAGAGAGGGAGAGAGTCTTTCAGCTCTTTGGACGTGGGAGAGGCTGTAAATTGAGTGGGAAGTACAAAGAAGTGACAAGGTATGGTGGGGAGGTGTGTGGGTTAGTCATGGAGTGGGTGTGGTGGTTGCTTGTGTCATGAATCAAAGATAAGTAAACACTCCACCACAAGATCTCATTTAATAGATTTTATTCTTAAATATGAATTTCCCTGAAAATATGTTGAATTTATGAATTTATGGAGTCTTATATGTTAAAATATGATTTTTGGAGAAAATCCCGCATTTAAATAATTAAAAACGGGCTTAAAATGCTAAAAATATTGAAAACCGGGTAAGTAGTGCTGAAATCCAAAGTTCAGGGCCGCAGGTGCTAAGGTTCGGTCATCAGCAGCCTTGGAATCCGGAGGGAGGTCTTGGTCGCGGAGGCGGATCCGAAGGAAAAAGGGGCTGCGGTCCGAGGTGATGCTCGCTGCGGGGCTTGCTGGCTGCGGCTCGCTTGCTGCGTGGCTTGCTGGCTGCGGCTCGCTTGCTGCGGATAGCTGGCTACGGCGTGCTTGTTGCGGCTAGGCAAGAGGACCTCGGACTCGGTCCTTAGGGCTTCGGCTCAAGAAGGGCTGGGTCCTTATAGAGGGACTTCGGTCCAAGAGGCTAATTTTCCAAGGAACCTTCCCGTTTCGAGTGGTTTTTCAACCAGTCAAGTGCCGCGATGCCCGAAATGATTAAAATAAATTCAAAAGAGGTTTTGAGAGAGATTTCACATCCTTGGAGAGATTTGGGAGAGATTTCACATATGGAGAGAGATTTGGGAGAGATTCCACATTCTTGGAGAGAATTGGGAGAGATTTGACATACTTGGAGAGATTTCACATACAGAGAGAGATTTGACATACTTGGAGAGATTTCACATACGGTGAGAGATTTGGGAGAGATTCCACATTCTTGGAGAGATTTGACATACTTGGAGAGATTTCACATACGAAGAGAGATTTGGGAGAGATTCCACATTCTTAGAGAGATTTGGGAGAGATTTCACATACTTGGAGAGATTTCACATATGATGAGAAATTGGTGCACAAGTTAGATCTGGAGTTGAAACTCCAGATCTGAGCTCTATTTGGACCAAAGATGCAGAAAGCCCTGTTAGTTGCTATGCAAAAGCCATTCCCCATGAGTTAAGTTCCTTCTAGCTTGGTTTCTGGTATTATGAGACAAGAAGCACGTAAAGGTAGCAACTTTATGTTGCTAATGGACTCTAGGAACCCAGATCTATTGTTTGGAGCAAAGGAGTAGCTCTGTGACTCGAGATTATGAGAATACACGTAAGGACTCGATGAGTCTGGGAGAGCACTCGGTGAGTAGGGCTAGATACCAGACTTAAATCGCGTAGTAACTCGGCGAGTCACATGGGTGGGCTCGACGAGTTGGATGAAGATAGGCAGGAACTCGACGAGTTGGAAGAACAACTCGGCGAGTCTGTTGAAGATTGCCTGGGACTCGGCGAGTCTGTTCTTGGACTCGGTGAGCCAAGTCGCGAAACCCCAAACCCTTCGAGTTAAGACTCGAATCAGTGAGTGGAGTGGGGACTCAGTGAGTTGGACACGACAGAACTCGGAAATCGGTATACTCAGCGAGTCTGGGGCTGACTCGGCGAGTCGAGTCGCGAATGACGGGATCCTGAGCGTATGAACTCAGCGAGTCAGTAGGCAGACTCAGCGAGTATGGTTGACCTGGAAGGTTGACTTTGACCAGGACTATGATTTTGACTAGAGTTGACTTAGTTTGACTGTGAAGGGCAGTTTGGGACTAAGTGTTATATTTGGTGTTAGTAGATCGGGGAGTCATTGGAGTAGCAGTTCGGGAGTTGTCAGATAGCAGTTAAAAGGGTATCAGCAAGAACTCCAGCAGTGCAAGTGAGTTTCCTTCCAGTAGGAACAGGTCTAAGACCACAATGCCGACCCGTTTAGTTAGAAGTAATCTCCGGACTTCGGTCCGATGCAGTAGTTAGTATGTTTGATGCCTTTGTGGCTCAGACAGGATTTATATGTTATGTGTTCCAGGTTATGGCTCGATGCAGTATGCAATATATGTGTTCATGCTAGTTGATATGTTTATGCTATGCTATGTTCAGTTAGTTTCCGAACTTCGGTCCGATGCAGTTAGTTCCGGACTTCGGTCCGATGCAGCGAGTTCTGGACTTCGGTCTGATGCAGGGGACAAGGTCCCAGTCAGTTTCGGACTTCGGTCCGATGCAGGGGGCAAGGCCCCAGTTAGTCCAGACTTCGGTCCGATGCAGTGGGCAAGCCCCAGTATGTGCTTTATATGTTTGTATGGTATGTGGTAGTTTAGGGGAGCTCACTAAGCTTCGTGCTTACGGTTTCAGTTTTTGGTTTCAGGTACTCAGTTTTCAAAAGAGGAGCTCGGAGAGGTTGCAGTCCACACACCATAGTCAGTTAGCCTGGGATGTTTTACTCTGATAATAAGTTTATGTTTTGAATTAATACTATGAAATGTGTTATGACTTATGATACGATTTTATAAATATGGTTTTAGTAATGTTTTTAAAAGAAATTTTTAGTTGTGAAAATTGGGTCGTTACAGGAATACCTACCAAGTCTTGGGATGTTACATAATGTTGGTGAGTTCGTAAGCATGTTTTAGTAAAATGTTTTGTATCACTTTGTATAAACCAGAAAATCCGATATTTTCTGAAAAACGGTTTGAAATGTTTGTGTCTGATCTTGTATTAATGTATGTGTGTTAATGTTTGTAGGTGTATGAAGTGAATGATCCCAGACAACCCGATGTTGTCTGTTTATAAAACGTTGTGATCTCAACAACCTAAGACTGAGTACTAGTGTGTGTACGTTACCATGTTATTAACACAAGTTCTATTCCATAAATTTTATAATGGAGTTAATTCCTCTTAGTGAGTCGTTATAACCATACTTGATAATGACTAATCCCCCTGTCATGACATTTTTCGGACGCCGATATGTATAAGGTAAGGTTTGTCACCCTAGACTGAACAAGTCTTACTATAGCGAACAACTTAGGTGTGGGGTGTCACCCCTGTATAGATCTATATACAAACTCCCGCTCTCCCTCCAGGAGACTCTAGTTATAACTACAAGCTACGGTTGTATACTCGATAGCTGCCAAACGAAGTGTCTCACAAGATCCTTAACTAAATTTACGCGAATATGAAATTGCACAGTGTATATTGTTTCCGTGTATGTATTTAGTTTTCAAAGCCCAATGAGTATGTATGTGAATGTGTGAAGTCAACAAGCATGTAGATGGACCACGAAGGCCCAATAAGCATGTAAGGTATATTCCAGGCCCAATAAACATGTAAAAGGACAACTAAGGCGCACTAAACATGTTAATTACATTCTAGGCCCAATAAACATGTAAATGACGTAATTGATTCGTTTGTTGTTACGTTGGTTGTTAAGTTTAGTTGTTTACCAAAATGACTTAAAAGGCCCACTTTTTGTAAAAAAGACTTTTTTGGTCCTTAAAACCGAAAATTTACTATTAAAGCACATTTTTAGTAAAAATGACACTTTAGGTCCTTTAAAACCAAAAGTTTAAATTTAAGGCTAGGTTCCAATAAAAATAATATTTTTAACCCACTTTTGTCAAAAATATCATTTTTGGCCCAAAAGCATAGAAATTATTCCTTTTTGGCCCATGTTTGGTAAAATTATCATTTTTAGCCCATATAACCGAAAAATAACATTTTTGGCTCAACTTTGTTTAAAATGACACTTAAGCCCACAAAAGTCCAAAAGTTTACAAAATTAGCCCAAAACCGTGAAAGCCCAACATGAGGCCCATGTGTGAAAGCTTACACTTTTAGCCCTTATAATATCATAAATACTATAAGGATCCATATTTATTCAAATAAATCCTTCCAAGGCTATGATTTATGCATACTAACTTCACTTTTTGAATATTTTGTCATTTTTGGCCCTCTTATGTAATTTTCTTTGTTTTAAACAACCTTGTAATGTTTTAAACCTTTTCTTTGCATAATATGTTGTATCAAGTGTTATGTCAACAAATATCATCATATTTTTGTATATTTTCGAGTTCATGAAGTTTATAACACATAATCACACTTATATCATGAAAAACACGCAAAATCATGCATATACACATAGATCCACACAAAACAACGTGTATTCTCCACCAAAACATAGTAAAAACCTAAAATAGGGGTATGAACTCACATTAATGGTTTGATGATTTCGGTTGTGGTGAAAAAAATGGAGAGATCTCGGCCCTAGCAATCTTTCTTGAGTAGATCTGGAACCTAAGATGGATCTAAGAGCATGGATCACGAATTGATGTTTTAAGGAGTGAAGATTATCATAAAATGAAGTTAATCATCAAACTTAGAGAGTAGCTTACCAAATGAGTAGATTTTTGGTGGAGTACCCTCAGATTTACACTCTAGCGCACACAAATTTGGGGAGATGAATATGAGAGAATTTTAGATGGCTTTGAGAGGATTTTTGTAATGTTGGAAGTTTGAATGGAGAGTGGTGAGTGAAGAGAGGCTTAGACGAGAATAAGAAGGAGAAAGAGAGTGATTTGAAATGAGGTTATTACATGAAGGTTTAGAGTCGTAGAAACATGAGATTTGTTGCTTAGTTAACCTCTAAGCATTAGTGAGGTGGCAACTCCCTAATTATCCTATTGTTTTTTTTTTTGTGATATATCTGAGAATGAGGTGGAAAGAGAAAAGAGAAAGTGATTATATTCGAAATTATGTGGCCCAAATTGAAAGTTTTCAGCCCATTGGGCCCATATGAGGGTTTATGGCCTAATATGGTTCAAGAAACCATTTACAGCCCATTAAGGCTCATGACCACAAGGTGAGACATTTTAGGCCCAATAAGGCCCATGAGAAGTCTTATGGCCAAAAATGCTATTATTTAATGAATGTGGGTCCAATTGGGGCCCAATTGAAGACTCTTAGCTTAAAAGAATCAAGTTGATGGTTTATTGGTCCATTAGGCCCAATAAGTGATTCCTGGCCCATATAAAATGTTTGAACCAAGATATTAGGGTTTCCAAACCCAAAGTTGAGTGTATAAGATGTATTGAATTTGGTTTTGAACTTCACTCATGAGTTTTGATTCAAATGGTTGATTTTGAATGAGCATAGTACATGACATCAACATAGATTACAAGTTATACAAGAGTTGATTTACATGAAAACAAAATTTCCTAGCCAAAAATGCTAGTTGTGACACATTTTGTTTATAGTTTTATATCTTGTAAGGTTTTATATACTTAGTTCACTATAAATAATGCTCTGATACCAATCTGTCACACCCCCAAACTGGAACGGTGGAAACGTTCGGGGGCGGAGGACATCATGTACAGTATCACCAAAATTGCATAATAGTAATCAAAGCAAATACAACCATTACATTTATAAAATATAGTATTTACATATTTTCAATACGTAGTTTGTATGACATCAAAATGTATAGCAAAAGTATAAAAGACGCGACTCTATGATCTCTGTCTTCTCAAAACCTGTAGGTGTACCTGTCTACCGGTTCTCTGAGAATACAATTAGTTTTGAAAGTGTATCAATATTTAAGTTGGTGAGTTCATAAGCATGTTTTTGAGATAGAAATCTTGTTCGTGTTCTTTAAAAATGTTATAGTGTACTTCCAGAAAATCTAATATTTTCTATAGTAGTTGAAATGTAGTCTTAGATCTTAAGACCAAATGTATGTTTGTTACTGTACTCTGAAATAGTGATCCGTAGTATTATTAATAAATAAAACTATATCATGAATGTTTCTTGAAAATGTATGTTGTACTAGTGTACTTCGTACTAAAATAGTAGCGTATCGTAGTAGTGTTTATATGGAAAACCTTTTGTATGCTTGGAATCCACCAGTTGTAATGTAAAATAGTGTACTGCAGTTTTATTACAAATGTTTTAGTTGATACTATTGTGAGTTTCGTATAACCATGCTTGATATGACTAGTGGCCTCTACGACGTTCTTCGGGCGTCGGAATGTTACGACATTTGTCACCATAGGCCTGCCGGCCTAGCTGTTGCAAGTAGCTCAGGTGCGGGATTGTCAGTCTCGTATAGATCTATACACAAATTCACGCTCTCCCTCCTGGAGACCGTGGTTATAATTTATAGGACTTAGAACTGCACCCTCGTGGGTACCCCGAAGTTGCGCCTCACAACCATGTATTAGCTAGTTTACAAGTAATGTAGTAGTGTTCTCTTGTACTTGAAACTGTATCTATTACCTTGTAGTAGTGTACTTTTTATTGTAAATAATTATACTTAAATAATTGTTTAGTAGTGTAACCTTGAATTAGTGTAATAGAGAAGTGTTCCATAAACTATACCAATTATAGTTTTAAATGTATGTTCTTGTATTATTTATTGAGCTTAGCAAAAATAGTTTAGAAATTCACAAACTATACCAATTATAGTTTAAATGTAGGACCTGTAATGAGTCAAAGCATTTGCAATTTAACTGTATGTATAAAGCGGTAGTGAAAGATTTATGGAAAATACTCTTTTGCTCGACATGCTACAAAAGAGTTAAAAATATATAAATATATTTTGGGCAAATGTTGTGATAATCGATTTGAAAAAATTTCAAATGGTTGGAAATGGTTTGAAATCGTTTGAATGTTAACACAAGAGTCCTTGTGTTTAACTTGTATTCCCCGCCTAAAAACATTGGAAATGATGAAAACATAGGGGTATGAACTCACCTCTAGTGTGTGTTCGAGTCTGGATAGCAGAACTGTAGAGATGATCATCGGGCTAGTGTATGTGGAATGAACGGTATCCTAATATTATTTAAACATGTAATCGTATTTAAATTAGCGAAATAATTAATTAAATTGTTATAAACCACTTAATTTTAAGTAAGGAATAATTACCGAGAATTATTAGGAGTGTGGATGAGGGTTTTCGGTCTAGCCTTTACCGAAATCCTTGATTTTGGTCTTAAAAACTCAACCGAGAACCAGGTTCTCGGTCTTATGTTGTTCTCGGTCAAGAACGAGTTTTCAGTCTAAGCAGTTTTTGGTCAGCTTGAAGATTTGAATGTTGTTCTTGGTGAAAATTATGAAGATTCGATTGATTGTTCTTGAATATATGATGATTCTTGTATGGTACTTGAAAGAAAAATGGGTGTGTTTTCGGCTGAAAAAGTGAGAAAATGACTATGTTTTTGAGTGAAACCATATATATTGGCTGGGTTTTCAGTCGGAAGCACGTTTTCGGTCCGAAGGGTTTGCGGTCCGAGGGTTCTCGGCCGAAAAGGGGTTTTCGGTGCGAGGATTCTCGGTTCCAAATGGTCTAATTTGATTTTTAAGTGTGTTTTATTCCAAACTCTTATATAAAAACCTCATTTATATAATTTAAATCATATTTAACCCTTATGGTCTTACCCAAATCAAAATTTTTTTTATTTTATTTAGAAAGGGTTTGACTTTTATTGACTCAAAAAATAACGGTTGCTACATTTAGTTCTTAACATAACATGATGTTTATATTCAAGTTTACATATTAAATTAGTTTTTCATATAGAATGATTATATTAGCTTGTCCTTAACTTATTTAGTTGATTGCGAGTTCTTGAGCTTACTGGGGATGAAGATTCCAGTGGTGAATGGATTTCATGTTTTTCGATGGATTTTCAGATGACCTTGGAGCATATAACTTTCAAATGTGTTTGGATTCATCTTCTTCATGGTTTTTCCTATTTTAATCAAGGATGAAGGTTGTAGAAAGAAGCTTTTTAGCAAGTAGATGAATTTGGTTTGGGCAATCGATTTAAAACCCAAATATGTATTACAAAATAATTGATTTGTTTTATGAACCTCAAACACTAATTCGAATTGCAAAGCCTAATTCAATACTAATATGCAAGATTAGAACTGATGGATTTTAAGGTTTATATATCTGATAAACATATAGGTTAGGAAGAAGATTGTAACACCGATTATAGGTATATAGTTTTTTGATTTTATAGCAATTAAGACTTCCAAAATATGGAATTTTAAGTGACCATGGTGTGGTGATTAAGGTTGCTATGATGTGGTCTCGTCCGATAATAAACACTCCTTTTATATGCACCACGACTTTGCAAGGTTCTTTTCCACGTCGTAGTAGCAGACGAATATGCAAAACCCTAATTTTCTTGGTTTACAATCCTATATAAGTGATGTGATGGATAAGGTTTGTTCACCCTCATCCTCCATAACTCCTTCTTGACCTAGAACAAACCCTAACCCCCTTGGTTACATCTTGAAGCTTAATGTGGTGTTTTATCATCTTAAAGCAAAAAGAAGGTGCTCTAAGTCCATAGATTTAGCAAGCAAAGCTCTTTTCCACCTTCTTTCACACATTTTGGACTCTTGAAAGTCTACAACTTAAAAACTTTTGTATGTAATCCTTTTAGGTCTAGGTTTATAAGCTTATTTCTCATGTTTATGATGTTTTGAGTGGATGGATTCCATAAAGTTGGCAACAATATGGATCCTTGATGTCCTATAGTGGTCATATGTTCCAGATCTGATGTCCTCTGAAGTCCTCGATCTCATGCATGGGCTTTGAGCTCATTCCTTCCATTCTTGACTTAAATTGGGTAAAGACATGCATTGGACATGCATGTCCATAAAGTAAGGATTTTTATGATGATTATGGGTGTAAGAAAGCCTCCTGGAAGTATGAGTGAATGGCTTAATGGATCAAGAGGATAATCCATTAAGTTTGCCAAAACATAGCCCAAGATGAGGTGGTTTGATCACCACGACGTAGTGGTGAGAGTTCTCTTGATTGTTTTATCGTGAGGTTTCCATGATGTGGTCCATGACTTATCTATGACGTGGTGGCCAACTGAGGTGGACGTTCACTTTTTGACCATTGACTTTCGACCAGGTTGACTTTTTGGTCAACTTGAGGGGTTTGGGCTATAAGTTAAGGATTTGCCTCTATCTGATGTATAGGTGGATCGTAGTACTATAATATGTGTCCATATATGTTAGGATGTTGATAAATTGTAGTGACCTGTTAGATTAGTAAATCTGCTATGATTACATGTGTTTGTTTGTTATTGGTATTTCCATATCTCGACATATTGTGGTTTGGTTAAGGTGGTCCAGCTGTGTGTTGTAGGACAAGAGGCTTGGGATTTTATTATTTTGGGTAAATATTCATGAGGATAAGGGGATATGTCAAAAGACCAAAATACCATCATGTGAATGAATGCACATGAGGGATCTTAACGATTCCACCTTAATGACAGTTAGGATGGGGGACCAATAGTGCAATCAAACAACAACGAATCAAGGACAAAAATGTTGGAATAGTGTCTAAGCCCGTAACTATATTTGGTATGTACTTGACCTGGTTGTGCATGGTCCTTTTGGGTTGCCTTCATCAGAGCAACTTGACAAGGTAATTTATGGAGAGAGAGAGAGAGAGAGAGAGAGAGAGGATATTATGATTTATTAATATATTATAAGAATAATATATTAAAGGAGAAATCATATTATTTAATTAGTATTAGTCATAAATTAATTGGGAATTAATTTGGTGACTAAAATAGACTAATTGAATAAAGGGGTATAAACTGTCAAATGTTTGATAGTTGAATATATGGGCTGGGAAACCTAATGGGTCAAAGGGAGAACGAAATTATGATGGGGATCCATCAAAATTTCGTCCATAGGCCTTAATCTAGAAGGTTCCATGGGGTGCTTGGTCAATAAGCTATCCATTAGGGTATAGACTGCAACCCTAGCATCCAACATTATAAATAGGGACCCCTAGATCCCAAATTCGACCACTTGTTTCCAAGGAAACCCTAGGGCCGAATTTAGCATCCTCGCACCTCTCTCATATAGTTGCCTTCTTGCTTGTGGTGCTTGTAAGCCATTAGAGGAGTTACACTTGTGACTCTAAGCTCAAGAGAAGAAGAGAAGAAGATCTAAGCCAATATTTGAAGAGGTAAACATCTAGATCTGATTCTATATGTTAGTTTTTGATATTTGTATGCTATATTAGGGTTTGCAAGTCTTGGATTCAAAACATGTTCAATAGAGAAACCTAGATCCAAGCATTAGGGTTTGTATGAGCACATAGGAATGTTTCTTATGCATAAAACCCATCAATGGTATCAGAGCCTTGATTGGTTTCAATTGTATGTGATGCTTAACTGTTTTGTTTGCTAAAAAAACAAATTTTTGCCTCTGCCCGACTCAACTCGGCGAGTCAATATCTGGACTCGGCGAGTTGGCCCCTACTCGGCAAGTTCAGAGCTGACTCGGCGAGTTCGTGCGTCAGACAGAGGGTATTTCGGGTTTTAGCTGTTGTTTTGACTTGGATTTGATGCCTAAATCGTTTTTTGAAGTTAAAATCCGATTTTTATCTTAAATTAATGATTATCCTTGCGAAAATAATAGATAATTTCAAATCTTTTGAATATTGGTTGTTTATATGATAAATATGGATTATTTAAAATTATTTGGTAATTATCTAATGACTAAAATAAGATTAGGTCAAATATAGATAATTATGAAATTAATTGTTTAATTTGAATTATTTGTTATTTGATCCCTTATGTTTTGAAAAGTTCAAAACTTGTCCTCAAGTTTTGAAATTTGAATTTTGTGATTAAAACTTTAATTTTGAATAATTTAAATTTCAAACCCTTAGAATTTTACAAGTTTAAAATTCAACCCTATATTATTATATATTATTAAAAGGTTAATGTATAACTTAAAATGCTAGTCTTACCGTTAGTAGGTCTCATTCACGAAGACAGTCTATAAGGTGGGTATAAGGTTAGAGCAACCCTCTCCTCATTAAAAGTATAATGTTAGATATAAATTAACTACATGTTTTACGAATTCCAAATCCTAGTTACTTTAGGGTAAAATGTGAAAATGAAGCTAATCCATGGAATTAATCTTCGTACCCATGTCAAACGTTGATGGAGCGCGTGTGGTTAACCGGCACATCAATTTGGGGATGAAATTGGTAGCGAAGGGTGACTCGATGTTTGTCATAGATCAATGGAGCGTGTGTGGTTTACCAGCACATTGATTGGTGATAGAGACATTGAGTGCACCAGGTTGATTCGCATGGTTATTCACAATTTGTTTGCGATCCTCGGTATCCCAGTCGCAAATTTGAAATGCATATCGAGATTTAAACATGCTATTGAAAAGTTCAATGAATCTCAAAGATCTAGGAGTTTTCAATACATTTAAAATCTAAATTGCTTTTTCGTTTTTCATGGTGAGAATTAGTGAATCGACATTCACTTACCTTCAAATTATTTACTTTTAGAATACGACATCCCTTTCTAAGTTGTAAATAATGTTGTTGGATCCTAGCCCTAATTTCTCATTTGGGTGTTTAATTAGGTATTCATTTCTAATCAAACTTTGTTCCTTTCTTTTTCAGATGTCTGCAAACAACAACAACAACAACGCTTCTGGGTCATTCTCATTGATGAACCTATGTCAGAAAGTGACATTTGATGGTTCAAACTTCAACGAGTGGATGAGGTATATTCACATGATCACATGCTACAAGGACAAAGAATATGTCATCGATGAAAAGCTTGAGAAGATCATCCCAGATGTTGCTACTCCTGAAGAGTTGGCTGCCTTTGAGGCCCACGAGCGTGATGCCACGAAAGTTCACTGCATCATGCTAGCCACCATGAACCTCAAAATCCAAAAGTCCTATGAGGACATGTATCCGTATGAAATGTATCAGGATTTGCTGGACAGGTATCACCAGAGCGCGAGGCAAGAGTGCTATGAGATCATTACTAACATGATCACCACTAAGATGGGGAGTGGAGAATCCCTGACCTCTCATTTGCAGAAAATGCAGAGGTATGTTGATCGTCTTCTCAAACTTAATGTTAAGTTTGATGAGGATTTGGCTATCGACGTAATCCTCCACTCCTTGCCCTCCTGCTACAACCAGTTTAGGATGACCTACCACATGAACAAGGAGGAGGTCTCCTTGAGCAAGATCCAAGGGCTCTTGAGGACTGCTGAGAGCAACCTCAAAGACAAATCCGTTGCACCGTCCCCTGCTGTGGCCGCTCCTGTGATGGCAATAGGTCAAGGAAAGGGTAAAAAGAGGAAGGCTCCATGTAAGAGCCACCAAAAGGGGAAGCCCCGAGATGGTTCATCCTCAAGTGGGACCAAATTTGGCCCTGGTAAACCCTCTTCCGATCCCAAAGAAGCATAATGCTTCTATTTCCACCAAAAGGGCCACTGGAAGCGAAGCTGGCCTTAGTATCTGCAAGATATAAGAGATGGGAAGATTAAGCCCACATTTGAAGGTATGTATTCTATTAAATCTAATAACTCATCATTTGCTACTTCATGGGTTCTTGATACATGGTGTGGTTACCACATTTGTTCTGATATACATGGCCTAAAAAGAAGTAGGGAGGTGGAACATGGAAAGATGAACCTGATTATGGGAAACAGAAGATCGTCGCCTATGACCAAAGTCGGTGTTTATTCTTTAGTGTTGATTAATGGGTTAGGGATAGATTTAAACAATTTCTGTTATTCACCAGATATGGCAAGAAACATTATTTCATTTCATGGGATGTTTAGACAAGGTTTCAGATATTCTTTTGATAATAGTAATGGTTCTATTAATGTTTATTTGAATGGTGTCTTTTATTTCAATGCATTACCTTGTAATGGGATTTATGAATCTCTGATGGCTGTTGATAATTTAGGAAATAATGTTTTGAATATCGATTCGTCTACTAGTCTAGACAAAACAAGCTTGTGGCATTGTTGCCTTGGCCATGTCAACAAGAAACGCATAGCCCAACTCCAAAAGGATGGAGTGTTGGAGTCATTCGACCTTAGGGACGATGACACGTGTGAATCTTGTTTACTTGGGAAGATGACCAAGTCACCATTTATTGGCACTTGTGAAAGGGGTGAGGGTCTATTGGATCTCATACACACCGATGTGTGTAAGCCCTAGATCCACCATAAGGGATGCTTGCCGCTTCTACATGACTTTTACGGATGATTATAGCAGATATGGATATATCTACTTAATCAAGTAAAAGTCAGAAATCTTTGAAAAGTTCAAAGTGTTTAAGAATGAAGTGGAGAATCAACTAGGCAGGAAAATCAAGATGCTTCAGTCAGACCGAGGAGGAGAGTACATAAGTCTTGAGTTTCATGACTATCTAAAAGAATGCATAATTGTTTCATAATTGACGCCTCCGAGGATGCCACAATTGAATGGTGTGGATGAGAGACGTAATAGAACCTTGTTGGACATGGTTCGTTCTATGATGAGTCGGACTTCGTTACCAATAGCTTTATGGGGGTATGCCTTAGAGACTGCCGCCCATATCCTGAACTTAGTTCCCAACAAGAAGGTTACCAAGACTCCTCACGAGGTGTGGACAGGGAAGGCTCCCTCGTTAGCACACATTAAGGTTTGGGGTTGCGAGGCTTTCGTAAGACGAGAGACTCATGACAAGCTCGAACCTCGTAGTGAGAAGTGTTATTTCATCGGCTATCCGTAGAAGTCTTTTGGCTATCTTTTCTATAGACCGAGTGACAATGTTGTCTTCGTTGCTAGAAGAGGATTTTTCCAAGAAAGGGAATTGATAAGCCAAGAAGACAGTGGGAGGCAAATTGAACTTCAAGAGATTCAAGATCCAAGCAATGAAGGAACCTCTGACACTGGCACTCAACTTGAGGAGGAAACTCCTGTTGAACCTGTTGACGAGTCCTTACCTCTTCGACGTTCCACTAGGGCTAGTGTTCCACCCCAGTTTTATGGTTTTCATATTACTACTGAAGGGGATACGTTTATTAGTGATAGTACACTAGTAAATTTGGATGAACCTAGCAGCTTCAAGGAAGCCATGGCAGGCCCGGAGTCTGCGAAATGGAAAGAGGCGATGGACAGCGAGATTCAGTCCATGTATGACAACCAAGTTTGGAATTTGGTTGATAATGTACCGGGTCGCAAGACAGTCGGGTGCAAATGGATCTTCAAGAAGAAGACGGACATGGATGGGAAAGTGCATACTTATAAAGCACGATTGGTTGCGAAGGGCTTTACTCAAACTCTCGGAGTTGACTATGATGAAACCTTCTTTTCAGTTGCGAAGATAAAGTCTATTAGGGTAATGCTTGCAATAGTTGCGTTTCATGATTATGAAATATGGCAGATGGACGTGTAAACCGCTTTCCTTAATGGAAAGTTGGCTGAGGATGTTTACATGAATCACCTAGAGGGTTTTGTTGATGTGAAGCATCCAAATAGAGTATGCAAGCTTGAGAAATCCATTTATGGATTGAAACAAGCGTCTCGTAGATGGAATCTTTGTTTTGACGAGAAAGTTAAAGAGTTTGGCTTTCTGCGAAGCGAAGATGAATCTTGTATGTATGTCAAAGCCAGTGGGAGTATAGTGAGCTTCCTCGTATTCTATGTCGACGACATACTGCTCATAGAAAACGATGTCCCAACCTTGCAGGAGGTCAAGTACTAGCTTGGGAAATGTTTCACTATGAAGGACCTTGGAGAGGCTGCTTATATTTTGGGAATAAGGATAGTAAGAAACAGGGAAAAGAGACTGATAGGACTCAGTCAGGATACATACTTGGATAAGGTACTAAAGAGTTTTAGTATGGAAAATTCCAAGAAAGGGGTGTTACCAATCCAAAGCAATACCAAGCTGAGTAAGACTCAAAGCCCGAGTACAGAGGCAGAGATAGTTGATATGAGCCGAGTACCTTACGATTCTGCAGTAGGCTCTATCATGTACGCTATGACTTGTACTCGCCCTGATGTGGCCTTCGCTTTGAGCATGGTCAGCAGATATCAGGGGAACCCTGGTAGAGCCCATTAGATTGCAGTTAAGAATATTCTTAAGTATCTGCGAAGGACCAAGGAATGGTTTCTAGTCCTCGGTGGGAGTGCTGACTTAAGGGTACGAGGGTACAGTGACGCTAGTTTTCAGACGGATCGGGATAATTTCCGATTGCAGTCGGGCTGGGTCTTTACCCTAAATGGAGGAGCAGTGACTTGGAAAAGTTCTAAGCAGGAAACCGTAGCTGATTCAACGTGAGAATCAGAGTACATTGCGGCGAGCGAAACGTCAAAGGAGGCTATATGGTTGAAGAACTTCATTGGACACCTTGGAGTTGTGCCATCCATAAAGGAGCCGATGGAAATTTTTTGTGATAATGAAGGAGTGGTTGCCTTGACTAAGGAACCAAGAGATCATGGTAGATCTCGACATATCGATAGAAAATACCATTTTATCATACATCGGGTAGAAGAGGGACTCCTCGTTGTGAAGAGGGTATCATCAAAAGAAAACCCAACAGACCCCCTTACGAAGGGACTGAGTAGGGTCAAACACTTGCAACACGCTAGGAGCATTGGGCTGAAGGATGATATAAGTTTTGATTAGATAGGAAACATGTAATAGATAGTTTGTACTTGACATTCGATGAATAAATAAAATTGTGTTATTTATGAGTAAAGCTGCTATCTTGTGTTTGTTATTCATAACTTGTTTCAATTTTGCATGTTTTGACTTACTAAATGATAGGATTATTCGAACGGTCCACAGTCGGTCATATTTTGGAAGTAGATATGAATGAAGACTGTCATGAATTGTTTGTAGATTGTCTAAAAGGTTTTGGGCATAGCAAAGGTTTGCTACAAAGTTCATGAGTGCTTATTAATATGATTTGAGCATTGGAATAAACCCGAGTTTGCTGGTATCACTTCATGGTGTTTACCTTAAGTGATCGCAAAGCGATAATATCATATAGTCTTAAAACTTAGAGACATGGTTATTGTTTACTGGTTGGTTGTACATTGATGATGTGTAAACGCATCAGTAACTTGATGTTATAAAACACATTGTTGTGCATAATTCAATTAGTGAATAATAGATGAATATGAGTCGAAGTTGATAGTTCCTTTTATTCTATGAGAATACGAGTGATGTCTTGGCCACTAGATGATTTGGTTTGACTTATGTGCCAGGCCCGGTTAGAATGAAGTTGATGTGTTCAACAAAATTCTAGGTCGAACAAATCGGAGATCAAGAAACGAATGCTGAACAATAAGCATTGTCAGCATGATATCTAGAACAGAGGGTTATATGATCCCTTGTCTAAAGGACAAGTTGATCAGAGTTGACAGCGAAGTATAAGAGCTACGATTGCTAATCGGATTCTAAAGTCATATATGAGATATAGTTACTAGACTTATCCAAGTGGGAGACTGTTGGAATAATGTCTAAGCTCGTAACTATATTTGGTATGTACTTGACCCGGTTGTGCATGGTCCTTTTGGGTTGCCTTCACCAGAGCAACTTGACAAGGTAATTTATAGAGAGAGAGAGAGAGAGAGGATATTATGATTTATTAATATATTATAAGAATAATATATTAAAGGAGAAATCATATTATTTAATTAGTATTAGTCATAAATTAATTGGGAATTAATTTGGTGACTAAAATAGATTAATTGAATAAAGGGGTATAAACTGTCAAATGTTTGATAGTTGAATATATGGGCTGGGAAACCTAATGGGTCCAAGGGAGAACGAAATTATGATGGGGATCCATCAAAATTTTGTCCATAGGCCTTAATCCAGAAGGTTCCATGGGCTGCTTGGTCAATAAGCTATCCATTAGGGTTTAGACTAAAACCCTAGCATCCAACAATATAAATAGGGACCCCTAGCTCCCAAATTCGACCACTTGCTTCCAAGGAAACCCTAGGGACGAATTTAGCATCCTCCCACCTCTCTCATATAGTTGCCTTATTGCTTGTGGTGTTTGTAAGCCATTAGAGGAGTTACAATTGTGACTCTAAGCTCAAGAGAAGAAGAGAAGAAGATCTAAGCCAATATTTGAAGAGGTAAACATCTAGATCTGATTCTATATGTTAGTTTTTGATATTTGTATGCTAGATTAGGGTTTGCAAGTCTTGGATTCAAAGCGTGTTTAATAGATAAACCTAGATCCAAGCATTAGGGTTTGTATGAGAACATAGGAGTGTTTCTTATGCATAAAACCCATCAAAAAAGTGCAACAAATTAATGAATCTTGCGGACTAATGATGCTACTTTCAATATAGGAACCAAACACGTAATTTAATCTTAAAATAATTTAAAGAAATATAGTTTATATAATATTTTAATTTTTCACTCTCCTACATTTCATTCCCTCCCCTAGAGTTCATATTTATTCCCATGGATTTGGCTCCAAGATTTCCTTTGCATCCTTTCATTCCCACGAAATTGGCTGTCGAAAATAGGTAAGTAGTTTTGTAGTATAGTGACAACTATTTTAGTTTCATTCCCTTCTAAAATACAATGTTTCTTTTAAGAATTTTACCAATTCGTATGTAAAGTCAATGTGATGACTTAAATCTACCTTAACATTGAGTGTGAGCAACTAGATGTAACACTATTTTGGTGTCACCTCACTTGTCACATCACCAATGGTGTTATAACACCAAGTGGGTAAATGATCACCATGTTGCATCTTGTTATAACACCAACTTTTTTCTATTATATATATATATATATATATATATATATATATATATATATATATATATATATATATATATATATATATATTTTAATTAAGACGAATATTTTTAAATATAACATAATAAATAAAACATAATGTTTAAAAATTAATAACATCTAATAAAAGCAATTTTTAAACATTAAAATTAACATAGAAATTAAATTACACATAACATCCAAATTCAAAAAAAAAAAAATAACATCCAAGTTAAAAAAAATACAACACTATTCGTAAAAAAAATATTTTTTAAAAAACTAAACGCTATTCGTTATCGTTATTGTTACCATAGAAGATATAATCCGCCAAATCCTCTCGAAGTTGTTCGTGTTTATTTGCATCTTGAATGTCAACAACTCGAGGCAAATACTCTGTTGTTCCTAGTTGAAACTGAACATGTCTGGGCTCCGTTGGGATATAGTGTGCAATATTTCGCTCTTTATCTTCTACTATCATGTTATGCATTATGATACATGCATATATGATATATCGTAGAGTTTCTAAATCCAATGGTCATGTTGCATGTTCAACTACATGCCACTTCGCCTTCAGCACTCCAAAAGCACGTTCCACATCCTTACGTGCTCCTTGTCTTCTCTTAAAAGAAATTCTCATTCTTCAACCGAGTGGCGGAATGCCTTCACGAATGTGGAATACTGAGGTTATATTTCATCTGTAAGGTAATACCCATATTTGTATTCGTTTTCATTACCCGTGAAAAGAGCATCCGAGGCCTTTCCATTCAAAAGATCGTCTAATATTGACGACTGATCAAGTACGTTGATGTCGTTGTTGGAACCCCTGCAACGCCAAAAAATGCATGCCAAATCCATAAATCTTGAGAAGCAACAACCTCTAAAACCAACGAAGGTGATCCGTGATGACCACTTGCATATTGGCCTTTCAATGCTATCGGACAATTTTCTTCATTTCCAGTGTCTGCAATCAATGCTTCCGATCATTTCGGGAAACCCATGGTGTTCTTCATGCGCCGCATACAATTCTACAATCATGCAATGAATGTTTCTACAAATACATGTCTCCAAATGTTTCAACAACACCCCTTGACAATGTATACAAACTCTCCCTTGCGGTTCTTTCGGACATTCTCATATAGTCGTCCATGTTGTCGGGTGACTCCCTCATAGCCATCAAACTAATGGCTGCAACACATTTTTGCAACGTTGTAAACCCTCGTCTATCTCTAAGATCATATCTTAATTGAAAAAATTCATACCTAAACATAAATTAACTACAATTTAAAAATATATCGTATATGTTGTAAAACTTTGTGGAAAGTATTAGCAAAGAAGAAAATATGAAATATTCATATAGATGCTTCTTCAAGCGGTACATGAAAAAACCAAATGCACAACAAGGGTACCCATCGTTCATGCTTATTGTAATTGTAACTTCTTACGCGACCTTATTTTTCTGTCTCACATCGAAGAAACTAGCGACATATGATCTTAAAATACAAATACATGCAACTACGACATAGAAGACAAATTAAACGATACAAACATTTAACATTTGCATCAATGCATATCAAAAACAACTTGCATGTATTTTTTTTCATGTGTGCATGCATGCGACCATATGTCATGTTATGGCTTAAGAATGACACCCAAAGCGTCTAAGTAAATCCCACACTTTCCATAAAATCCGGCAAACGTGCCTGATGCAAGCTGAATCGAGAAATTAGACCCCCCACCTAAGCCGAATGGCCCATAAGTGCAAATGTTGGTCTGGACAGAGAATGACGTAATCACGGTGTAATTTTCATATTCTTTGAAATTTCCGCTAATCCCGATGAGGACCTCCTCGTCACTGAAGGAAACCTGAAACCGAAATGTATAGTTAAATATTATAAAATAAGAAACTAGCTAACCTCAATACATTTATACGTGACAAATGTAATCATTCAAAGCTTACCCATTGAGGTATGCCACCCGAGCCACCATATTTTGGAGAAGAATGGGTCCCAGACTGATCCATGTAAGTGAAGTAGATGGAATCTATAACATCACCACTTGTTACAATGATCTCGAAAAGCCTAGCATCATCAGGTATTATGAAATGCCACGGATTGCCTCCAGTACCACCCCAAGGTGCAACCCATACAACATCGGCTGCCTGGATATATATATATATATATATATATATATATATATATATATATATATATATATATATATATATATATATATATATATATATATATATATATATATATATATATATATATATATATATATATATATATATATATATAAGGTTAGGTTCATGTGAGACGGCCTAATTTTGTGAGACCGTGAGACGTATTTTTTTATTTTTTTAATTTTTTTAATTTTTTTTTAGTTAATTCAAGTTCCGAAAATAATATTTAAAAAAAGAATTTTTTGATTTTTCCATTTATTTTGCATTTTAAAATTATTTTTAGAATATGTACAGTGTAATATTTTATTTAGAATATTTCACTTATTTTAAAAAAAAAATAGAATTTTTTTATTTTTTTAGTTAATTCAAGCTCCGAAAATAATATTTAAAAAAAGAATTTTTAGATTTTTCCATTTATTTTGCATTTTAAAATTATTTTTTAGAATATGTAAGTGTAATATTCTATTTAGAATATTTCACGTATTTTAAAAAAAAAAACGGGATTTTTTTTTATTTTTTTTAGTTAATTCAATTTCCGAAAATAATATTCAAAAAAAGAATTTTTGAGACCATTCTAATTTTGTGAGACTGTGAGACCAAATCTAAAAGTAATTTTAAAATGCAAAATAAATGGAAAAATCCAAAAATTCTTTTTTTGAATATTATTTTTCGGAACTTGAATTAACTAAAAAAAATAAAAAAATTTTCCGTTTTTTTTTTAAAAATACGTGAAATATTCTAATAGAATATTACACTGACATATTCTAAAAAATAATTTTAAAATGCAGAATAAATGGAAAAATCTAAAAATTCTTTTTTTAAATATTATTTTCGAAACTAATGAACTAAAAGTAAAATAAAATAAATAAAAATAAATTTCATTTTTTTTGAAAAATACGTGAAATATTCTAATAGAATATTACACTGACATATTCTAAAAAATAATTTTAAAATGCAGAATAAATGGAAAAATCTAAATTTTTTTTTAAATATTATTTTCGGAACTTGAATTAACTAAAAAAAATAAAAATAAAATAAAAATAAATTCCAATTTTTTTGAAAAATACGTGAAATATTCTAATAGAATATTACACTGTACATATTCTAAAAAATAATTTCAAAATGCAAAATAAATGGGAAAATCCAAAAATTCTTTTTTTAAATATTATTTTCGGAACTTGAATTAACTAAACAAAATTAAAAAAAATAAAAAATAAAAATAAAAAAAATGCGTCTCACGGTCTCACAAAATATAGGTGGTCTCAAATAAACGTAACCCTATATATATATATATATATATATATATATATATATATATATATATATATATATATATATATATATATATATATATATATATATATATATATATATATATATATATATATATATATATAGGATCGAGTGACGACTAATTTTGAAACGAAGACTCGTTAAAACACCTTAAAATTTTTTTTTTAAAAAAATAGAAATCATAAAATCGAGTATAGATCTATCTCCGGCAGAAAAAAAAATTGGATCATTAAAATTTAATCATGGATCATAATAATGCAAAATAAAAAATTAAATATGAATCATGGATCAATTTTAATGATATATAATCGAGGTTCGCGATTGGGTTATTAGCACTTTCTTCATAATAGTTATCTATTTAACCTGGCTATATATATATATATATATATATATATATATATATATATATATATATATATATATATAGAGAGAGAGAGAGAGAGAGAGAGAGAGAGAGAGAGAGAGAGAGAGAGAGAGAGAGAGAGAGAGAGAGAGAGAGAGAGAGAGAGAGAGAGAGAGAGAGAGAGAGAGAGAGAGAGAGAGAGAGAGAGAGAGAGAGAGAGAGAGAGAGAGAATAATATATTACTAAAAGACTTTAAAGAAATGATGTAAAAAAGACATTCCCATATGTAGATAAGAAAGGGTGAAGGCATGTACCATATTGGTCTGTGTGTATTTTCAGATAAGCTTGGCAATATTCCTTGTGGAAACTGATGTTGTACATCTAGCCCATTACATGCCTCGTTATATATAGACCAGCTTGAGATTGTATATTACAATACCAGATGCTAGATACATGTACAACATAGGTTGAATAAAAGCTAAATATTAAATTGTAAATATTAAAATATCAATAATATATTTTAACTAAAGATTAATGATATAATCATATCATAGTATAAAATATAAATTTTAATATAAAAAAAATATGTTCATACATAGTAATACCGGCATTTTATTTAAATTATTTATAATGCTATAATTTAGTTTGTTAAGAACTTCTATTATTTTGTTATTCTCAAAAAGATGTTTAAACAAATTTTATTTGGAAAAAAAAAAACAAAGAACAAATAATCTAAGAAAAATATCAAAAAAAATATGCTAGTAGTATAATTTTAAATTCGTATAATATACGCAGATACACTGGAAAACTTTTGAAAAAATAGAATATATAAGAATCTGAATGCCAGATAGTAGCATAATTTTAAACTAATAATATCGAATAAGAAAAAATAAATAGAAAATTGATTTAAATGGCTTTAAATGTAGGAATCGAAATTTGGAAAGAACGTGTATTCTTAAATCTTCATAATACATAATTAGGTGATATTTTTAAATAGAATTGATAAATACAAGAAAATGTCTTGTGGATTTTATTAAATTTAAAAACACCATAAAATGTCAAGTGTCATAATTGATGACAAGCTGACATGTGACAAAAAACCTTCATTTATTAGAAATATGTGTGAAACCCGTGTAATACATGAATTTTTATTTTAAAAAAATATATATATTTTGTTAAGCATTACATGTTTAATAAGTTACAAAACTAAATTTGTAAAAAATATCAATATTAGCTGTGACGAACCAATTTTTGCAAGGTTTATGCAAATTATTGTGAATTCAAAAGGGATTGACCGAAAATTATGTTTTCCAATTAAGAAGGTTGATTTGAATTTAAATTGAATTTAATACATTAAGTGATAAATTACGTGATAATTCATGGAGACATTTAAGTTTCCTTATTTTCTTTATTATATTTTTAGATTAGATTTTTTATAATTTAATTACAAAACCAAAAAAAAACACAATTTGTCAAGTTGATTTAAATGAAATTGAAAAAATAAAAAAAAAATATCATGTGGCATATTAAATTAGATGATGACCTTTGACAAAAAACCATCATTTATTAGGTATGATGATGGGGTTGTATAGTACAATTTTGCATCGAGTCTTGAATATATGAAATCATCTTTTGTTTCAAACTACTTTGCATATGACTTTTTTTGGCTCTGTATCTTTACAATCACTTGTTTGGAACATATCTAAAATAATAATAGACTAGAATATAGAAAATACTAAAACGCTTTTTGATATTGTCATATTTATATATATTTTTAGGCAATATTTGAATACAATTTGATTAATATTTTGGTTATTTGAATAGATAAATGTTACTTATAAGATTATTAAATTACATTTTGCAGCCAAAAGAAGTCATCTTGAAGAATAAGAACTAAATGTGACAAGATTGGAACTTTGGAGGTTAAAGGCTTAAAAGATAAAGAATTCAGCTTAAAAACTGATGGGTTTGAGCCATAAGAACATTCCTATGTGCACATACAAACCCTAATGCTTGGATCTAGGTTTCTCTAATTGAACATGCAATGTATCCAAGACTTTGATTGATAGATCTAGTGTAAGCATTCAAATCATAACATATGAAATCAGATCTAAAGGAATACCTTGAGTTGCTTGCTTGAATCTTCTTGTCCTCGGAGCTTAGAGTCACAATTGTCACTCCTCTAATGGCTTACAAACACCAACTAGCAAGAGGATGATAAGAGAGAGAGAGAGGAGGGTGAGAAATCGTCCAGGGTTACTCCAATAACAAGGGTGCCGATTTCCTCAACCCTATGGGTCTATTTATACTAGTGAGCTCCTAGGGTTTCACCCTTAAAACCTTAATTGGATAACTTAGGCCCTAAGCAATCTAATGATCCTTATGGACTAGGCCGTGGACGATTTCTAGGTTCTTCCAAACCCTAAAATCGTCCACCCTCTTATCCTTAAGGATTCATAGCCAAAAATATAACTATCACACATTTGACAGTTTATGCCCCTTTTATTCAATTAATCTCTTTAAGTCACCAAATTAATTCCTAATTAATTTATGACTTATATCAATCAAATAACAATATTATTATTACTTATATTATTCTCATAATATATTAATAATATTTCTTCTCTCATTATAAATCATCCTGTCAAGTTGCTATGGTGAAGGCAACCCAAAAGGACCATGCACAACCGGGTCAAATACTTGCCAAATATAGTTACAGCCTTAGATACTATTCTAACAGTCTCCCATTTGGATAAGTCTAGTAAATATATATACAAGCATAATCCGATTCGCAATCGTAGCTCTCAAAGACGCTGTCAAACTCTAATCTTATCAGTCCTGTCCTTTAGATAAGGGATTGTATAGTCCTCTGTTAAGATATTATGCGGACAATTCTATGGAACCAATTGTCCACCAGTTGGTTTCTCGATCTCAGATTTATTCGACATAGAACATAATCGAACACATCAATTTAGTTCTAACCAGGCCCGGCACATAAGTCAAATCAAATCATCGAGCGGCCGAGATATCGCTTTTACCTTCTTAGGATAAAAGTAACAGATTAACTTCGACTTATATGCATTTACTTATTCACCAATTAATTATACACAACAATGCATTTTATAACATCAATTTACTGATGCGGTTTCGCATTATCAATGTACAACCAATTAACAAATAACAAACCATATATCTAGGTTTTAAGACCATATGATATTATCGTCTTGCGATCACCCTTTTTATCACATTCCATAAGGTGATTCCAGCAAGCGCGGGTTTGTTCCAATGCTCAAAACTAGCTCATAAGCACTCATGAATGTTGCAGCAAACCTTTGCTATGTCTAATACCATTTAGACAATCTACATACCAATTCATGACAATCTTCATTCATATCTACTTCCAACATATGAACGATTGTGGACCATTCGAATAATTCGATTATTCTTAATAACTCAATTATTCAGGAAGTCAAAACATGCAAAGTGAAACAATAGTTAAACAATTAACATATGACAGTAACTTTACTCATAAATAATACTCCTTTATTTAATCATCAAATGTCATTTACATTTATCTATTACAAGTTTCTAAAACTATCTAATCTAAACTAATACCATCCTTCAGTCCAATACTCCTAGCATGCTGCAAATGCTTAACCCTACTCAGTCCCTTCGTAAGCGGATCTGATGGGTTGTCTTATGATGATATCCTCTTTACCACGAGGTGTTCTTCTTCTACTCGATGTCTAATAAAGTGATATTTTCTGTCGATATGACGAGATCTACCATGATCCCTTAGTTCCTTGGTCAAGGCAACCGCTCCTTCATTATCACAGAAAATTTCCATAGGCTCCTTTATGGCAGGTACAACTACAAGATCACCGATGAAGTTCTTCAACCATATTGCCTCCTTCGACTCTTCGCTCGCTGCAATGTACTCTGATTCGCACGTTGAATCAGCCACGGTTTCCTGCTTGGAACTTTTCCAAGTTACTGCTCCTCCATTAAGGGTAAAGACCCAACCCGACTGGGAACGGTAGTTGTCCCTATCGGTATGGAAGCTGGCGTCACTATACCCTCGCACCTTTAAGTCATCACTCCCCCCAAGGACTAAAAACCATTCCTTGGTCCTCCGAAGGTACTTAAGTATATTGTTGACCGCAATCCAATGGGCTCTGCCAGGGTTCCCTTGATATCAACTGACCATGCTCAAAGCAAAGGCTACATCAGGGCGAGTACAAGTCATAGCATACATGATTGAGCTAACTGCGGAAGCGTATGGTACTCGGCTCATTTCTGCTATCTCGGCTTCGGTACTCGGACTTTGAGTCTTACTCAATTTGGCATTACTTTGTATCGGTAATTCTCCCTTCTTCGAATTCTCCATACTAAAACGTTTCAGTACTTTATCTAAGTAAGTGTTCTGACTAAGTCCTATTAGTCTCTTACTTCGTTCTCTCACTATCCTTATTCCCAAAATATAGGAAGCCTCTTCGAGGTCCTTCATAGCGAAGCACTTCCTGAGCCAGGACTTAACCTCTTACAGTGTCGGGACGTCGTTTCCTATGAGTAGGATGTCATCGACATACAAAACGAGGAAGCTAACTATACTCCCACTGGCTTTGACATATACACATGATTCATCTTCGCTTCGTACAAATCCAAACTCTTTGACTTTCTCATCGAAGCAGAGAGTCCATCTGAGAGACGCTTGCTTAAGCCCATAAATGGATTTCTCAAGCTTGCACACTCTATTGGGATGCTTCGTATCAACAAAACCCTCAGACTGAGCCATGTAAATATCCTTAGCCAACTTCCCATTAAGGAAAGCGGTATTGACATCCATCTACCATATCTCATAATCATGAAATGCAGCAATGGCTAACATCACCCTAATAGATTTTATTTTCGCAACTGGTGAGAAGGCCTCATCATAATCAACTCCAGGAGTTTGAGTAAAGCCCTTCGCAACCAATCGCGCCTTATATGTGTGTACATTTCCATCCACGTCGGTCTTCTTCTTGAAGATCCATTTGCACGCAACAGTCTTACGTCCGGGCACATTATCAACCAAATTCCAAACTTGGTTGTCATATATGGATTAAATCTCGCTGTCTATTGCCTCTTTCCATTTTGCAGACTCTGGGCCCGTTATGGCTTCCTTATAGCTATTAGGTTCATCTAAATTTATTAGTGTACCATCACTAATATACATGTCCCCTTCGGTAGTAATATGAAAACCATAAAATTGGGGTTGAACTCTAACTCTTTCGGAACGTCTAAGAGGTAAGGACTCGTCAATTGGTTCAACCGGAGTTTCCTCCTCGGGTTGAACGCCAGCGGTGGAGGTTCCTTCATCACTCGATTCTTGAATCTCTTCAAGCTCGATCTGCCTCCCACTGTCTCCTTGGCTTATGAGTTCTTGCTCTTGGAAAACCCCTCTTCTCGCAACGAAGACAACATTGTCATTCGGTCTATAGAAGAGATACCCAAAGGATTTCTGCGGGTAGCCGATGAAAATACATCGCTCACTACGAGGTTCGAGCTTGTCGTGAGTATCTCGTCTTACGTAAGCCTCGCAACCCCAAACCTTGATATGTGCCAACAAGGGAGCTTTCCCTGTCCACATCTCATGAGGTGTTTTAGCAACCTTATTTGTAGGGACTCGGTTAAGGATATGGGCGGCAGTCTCTAAGGCATACCCCCAGAATGAGATAGGTAGTGAAGCACGACTCATCATAGAACGAACCATGTCCAACAAGGTTCGATTACACCTTTCTGCCACACCATTCAACTGCGGTGTCCTAGGTGGCGTCAATTGCGAAACTATTCCGCATTGTTTGAGATAGTCGTGGAATTCAAGACTTAGGTACTCTCCTCCTCGATCGGATCGAAGCATCTTGATTTTACTGCCCAATTGATTCTCCACTTCATGTTTGAATTCTTTGAACTTTTCAAACGTTTCAGACTTGTGCTTGATTAAGTAAATTTACCCATATCTACTATAATCATCGGTGAAAGTCACATAGAAGCGGTTCACATCCTTTGTGGTGGATCTAAAGGGTCCACATACATCGGTATGTATGAGATCCAATAAACCCTCACCCCTCTCACATGTACCAGTGAAAGGTGACTTGGTCATCTTTCCAAGCAAACAAGACTCACACGTGTCATCTTCCCTAAGGTCGAATGACTCCAACACTCCATCCTTTTGGAGTTGGGCTATGCGCTTCTTGTTGACATGTCCAAGACGACAATGCCACAAACATGCTTTATCCATACTATTGGAAGAATCCGTGCATAAAACATCATTTCCTAGGTTATCTATAATCATAACAGTTTCATAAATTCCATTACAAGGCATTGCTTCAAAATATAAGACACCATTTAGATAAACATAAATCGAACCATTCTCATTATTAAAAGAAAATCTAAATCCTTGTCTAAACAAACCATGAAATGAAATGATGTTTCTTTCCATATCTGGCGAGTAGCAACAATTATTCAAATCTAAACTTAATCCATTACTAAGCACTAAAGAATACACTCCAATCTTGGTGACAGGTGACGATCTTCTGTTCCCCATGATTAGATTTATTCTTCCACGCTCCACATCCCTATTTCTTTTTAGTCCCTGCACTTCAGAACAAATGTGGTAACCACACCCGGTATCAAGGACCCAAGAAATAGCATGAGATGAATCATTAGATTTAATTGAGTAAATACCTGCGAAAGACGGCTTGATCTTTCCTTCCCTGATGGCTTGCAGATATTCTGGGCAGCTTCTTTTCCAATGCCCTATTTTGTGGAAATGGTGGCACTCTGCCTCCTTCGGGTTAGGGTTGGGTTTAGCAGGATCAACTTTGGTCCCACTAGAAGAGGAACCATCTCGGGACTTTCCCTTGCGGTGGCTCTTTGACGGAACCTTCCTCTTCTTGCCCCTTCCCTGCCCAATAGCCAAAACAGGAGCATCGGGTGGACTGGGAGTGGGTGCAACAGACTTGTCCTTGAGGTTGCTCTCAGCAACCCTTAGGAGACCTTGGAGTTTGCTTAGGGTGATCTCTTCCTTGTTCATGTGGTAGGTCATCCTAAATTGGTTGTAACACGGAGGCAAGGAATGAAGTACCATGTCGATCGCCAAATCTTCCCCAAAGTCGACATTCAACTTGCGAAGACGATCGACATACCTTTGATTCTTTTGCAAGTGCACGGTTAGAGAATCTCCATGTCCCATTTTAGTAGAGATCATGTTAGTGAAAATCTCGTAACATTCCTGCCTCGCGTTTTGATGGTATCTCTCCAATAAGTCTTGATGCATCTTGTAAGGATACATGTCCTTATAGGACTTTTGGAATTCGGCGTTCATTGTGGCTATCATGATGCAATGAACCTTCGTTGCATCATGTTCATGAGTTTCAAAAGCAGTCATTTTAGCCGGAGTAGCGATTTCTGGATTGATCTTCTTGAGCTTCTCGTCAAGGACATACTCCTTGTCCTCGTAGCGAGCAATCGTGCGAATGTATCTTATCCATTCGCTAAAGTTCATTCCATCGAAAGTCACTTTTTGGAAAAGGCTCATTAGCGTAAATGAGCTAGCAGCAGCGTTGTTCGCGTTCGACATCTACAAATAGAAAGGACAAAGTTTGATTAGAATTAAATCCCCAATTATCACCCAATATGAAAAATTAGGGCTAGGATACAACAACATTATTTACACATTAAAAAATGGATGCCGTAATCCAACATGCAAACAATTTGAAGGTAAGTGAATGACGATTCACTAATTCTCCACCATGAAAACATAACCTTAATTTCTAAATGTATTGAGAATTCCTAGGTTTTGATGAGATTCATTGAACTTTTCAATGGCATGTTTAAATCTCGATATGCCCCTCTCGTTTGTGACTGGGATGCCGAGGATCACAAAGTGGGTGTGAATAACCATGCAAATCTACATGGTGCCTTCATTATTACAATCACCTATTCGATGTGCCGGTAAACGACACACGCTCCATCGAACTATGATAAACAATGAATCACCCATTGCCACATTTGCTTAGAACCAATTAGTGTGTCAGTAAACCACACACGCTCCACTAACTTCTTAGCAAGGGTGCAAAGTGTAATTTCATGGGTTTGCATCAATTCACTTTTCCTAAAGTAACTAGGATTGGGAATTTGAAAAACATGTAGTTACTTTGTATTTTAATATTATACTTTTAATGAGGAGATAGGGTTGCCCTATCCTACCCGTTCGGCTAACGACCCTCCATCGATCAAGCAAGCGGTGGGTGTGAGTGTACACCCATTAAGCGCCATTTTATAGGCCGCAACCTTATACCCACCTTATAGACCAGCTTCGTGAATGAGGCTTACTAACGGTAAGACTAGCATTTTAATTATACATATATATATATATATATATATATATATATATACACACACACACACATATATATATATATATATATATATATATATATATATATATATATATATATATATATATATATTAGTCTTGTAATATTATATTAGTATAGGTTTGAATTTTAAACTTGTAAAATTCTAGGGTTTGAAATTTAAATTGTCAAAATTAAACTTTTAATCACAAAACATAAATTTCAAAACTTGAGGACAAGTTTTAAACTTTTAAAAACATAAGGGATCAAATGACAAAAAATTTAAATTAACCATTTAATCTCATAATTATCCATATTTGATTTATTTAAATGTTTCATGCAAAACAATTCACCAATTTAATTAAAATAATCAATTAATATCATACAAGGAAATTATTATTCAATTAATTGGTAAATGTGACAACCCAAGTTGTCCCGTTACATTTCCCCGTTACCGTTAACGGAATATTCCAGTTTATAAAAGTTCCGTTAATTAGAGGTCGTCAATTTAATAAACATCCCATTTGTTTACATTTAATATGCCGTTAAGTCGTGATAAAAGGAAACAAAAGCACAGGACACACATTTCCATTTATTTGGAAAATGTTAAGTTTATTATTACGACCACTAAATCGGGTGCGACCAAAAGCCTCGTATAACGGCAGTATTGGGTAGAATTCCACTGAGCTCCAACTCCCACCCATATATAAAAGGGAGTAAACTCCATTTGGAGCTTTTCCACCCTCTCTCTCTATACTCTCTCTCTAGGCTCGTTTTCGACTCAAAAACCACGATTTCTGACTCCTAAACGTAAGACTCTCAACCCTAACTTGTTCTATGTGTACATTATTGTCTTTTTAGCCTAAAAATCACAAGATTGAGACATGAAAAAGGAGTTTACGACCTAAGTGCCTCCTTAGGCCGTAAACCCCCAAAAGATGGCCAAAATGACTCAAGAATGTCCCTAATGGCTTGGAAATAAATCAAGGGATTTGCCTAGGAGTATTTAAACATTAAATCACATGATTTTAGAGCATAAAAGAGAGTTTACGGCCCAAGCACTTGCTTAGGCCGTAAACACCTCTTAATCATGTCTAAATGTCCTAAAATCACTCCCAAACCACACTTGGGCTTAATACATAATTTAGGGACTTTGTATTTTGGGTTTAGACCATTAAAACACAATGAAATGAAAGGGAAAAGGGAGTTTACGGCCCAAGTATGTACCAAGGCCGTAAACACCCCTAAATGTGCCAAAAATATGGTTTTGCCACCCAAATGACCTTAGACTATTTCTATAAAATGGATTTAAGGGCTTAAACTCAAAGAATGGTGGGTGTATGAGAGTTCACGGCCAAACCATAGAGCTTACGGCCGTAAACTCTCAAGGGTTGGTCATTTGGACCATAAACTCTAAAGGAGACCCCTTTTAGAACCCCAAACACCCCTATAGCCTTGAATAAATTACTAGAAGTGATATAAGGGATTGAAACTTCACAAAACTCAAGGGATGAGAGTTTACGGCTGTAAACTCCCTTAGGAGTTGTCCCTAGGCCGTAAACTCCATTATAGTGCCCTTAAAGACCCTAAACCCACTCATGCCTTTTGGAATTGGACCTAGAATAATTCCTCGAACAAGTAGAAGCCTTAAAACACACTAGATACCCTCAGCATGAGTTTACGGCCATAAACTCATGGTGAGTAGTCCCTGGGCCGTAAAATAAGTGTTAAGGGTTTACTCTCGGAGAGTAAACTCCATTCCTAAGTCATACACACCCTTAGACGCTACCCGGGACACCCAAACACTTCACCAAAGTGTTTTACGCTCCTTTGAGTGCGTATACATGTTTAATTAGTATTAAATATACTAATCATATGTGAACATATGTTATCATATGTTAAATAGGTCATAGAGTGTGTTCGAGTCCTTACGTGACACCGAACGCCCAAACGACACCTTCGTCGGACCTACTTACACCAGGTGAGTTCATACCCATGAATGAACCTTTTAAATGTTTTTACATGTTTTATAGGGGGGAATACAAGTTAAACATGCCAGTTATCATATCAATCACATGTGATTGATAACCCGCATGCACAAGTTTTTACCACACTTTACACTGTTTTACCGAGTAGGACACTATAATGGTTTTCAACTGTTTCAAAACTCTTACTTATATTGTTTTATCTAAAATCATTTTAGACTGGTTTATAAAGGTTCCAAAGACTTCTAAAGTTTTTCACACTTATTTTACCAAAGAATACAAAATGCGATTTTCTTAAAATATAAATGTTTTCCAAAGTTACGTCTATGTTTTTATACTTCTACTCGATAACGTTTCCACTTTGTGATACACTTATACCAGATGGACGCTTATACTTATTCACACTCTTACTTAGTGATACGATTCTGCTTCACTTATACTTGATATCGCCTCTACTTCACTTATACTCGATACGCTCCTAGTTCACTTGATGTCGTCTCTACTTCGTGATACGCTTATACTTGTCCGATACTTCTACTTCACTTGTGACCGCTCCGACTTCACTTGTTAGACACTCCTACTTCACAAGAATCGCTTCTACTTGATACACACTCAATCGTAGTTAGATATATGTCTGTGCTTATATAGGTACATATAAGTAATGATTGAAAGACTTAGGAAGGCTCGTCCGCCCTATTTCCTTTTCTTCGTTGAGATGTGGTCTGGTGGGATCGGATGGCCGTTTGATTCATTAGTTATATATTATGTATATGAGTAGGGACGTATAGGAATTCTCTAGTCAGTTCAGTTAAGAGTCTCTATCTCTAGTCTACACTTACATTAGAAACCCACTATTGGGAAGTCTCTACCTCTAGTTCAACACTTACACACTACCCACTATTTGGAAGTCTCTACCCAATATTTGGGATCATCTTCAGGACACGGCCTTCTCCGTCGTCTAGTTGGTAACTAGAGTCTCCTGTAGGGAGAGTGGACATTGTGTGTATAGATCTATACGGGATTGACAACCCCGCACCCAGACTGCTAGCTACAGTCCCGGCCTACCAAGCCAACGGGTGACAAATGTCACATCTTATAGACGCTTGTAGGGCGTCTGGAACTCTAGTCAGTATGGTTACGAGTATCCTGGGTTACCTTATAATTCATGGCTTTAAGGTAATGGTATTTCGCCACCAATTTACACTGTATGCTGGTAATTCACTTTCAGAGTCACACTGTTTTGACCTTACAAGACGTATCTTTCATTTGATACTGTCTGGGGTCTGTTTTCTCTGTTTGACCTTACAAGACGTATCTTTCATTTGATACTGTCTGGGGTCTGTATCCACTGTTTTGACCTTACAAGATGTATCTTTCATTTGATACTGTCTGGAGTCTGTGTCTCTATTAGTTAGACTGAACCAGGCGTGTCGTTCATTCGATACTTTCCTGGAGTCTATGATTCCTTGCCTTAGTCAGCAGTCCTCACTGCTGAGGCATATGTTATTCCCTGATGTCGTTTGCTTTCCTCAATAATAAAATTCAGTATTTTGATAATGATAGCAATTTAGGGAAAACTACTTTTTACCACATAGCACTGACCAGTCTTGGTAGAAGGCTGCTTTATTTAAAGAAAATATAGGATTTTCTGGAAAGAACTCTAATGCACTGTAAACACTTAAAATATTACTTTATAAAGTTATTTGAATAAATGTCACTAAATGCTTATGAACTCACCAACATTTGTAAAAATACTGATACTCGCTTTTCAAATAACTTGTATTCTTAGGTTAGCATTAGACAGGTACATCCCCGGAGCAGTTGATGAAGATAGCTTAGTGCCATGCTGTGCTTACTTATATTTACTTGTATTACTTTGATACCTTGTAATGTAACCATCTAAAATTATTATATTTAATGCAATGTTTTGTTGTACTTGATTACTATATGCATGTGTTGTGATACTTGACATAACGTCATCCACCCCAGAACGTTTCCGTCGTTCCGGTTTTGGGGTGTGACAGATTGCTATCAGAGCATTGTTTATCGTGAGCTAAGTATATCAATTCATAAAAGATATACAACCTATAAACACAAAGGGATAAAACACTATGACCAAGAATTATACTTTAAAATATGACCATATTTTACCAAAGTATAATAACATCCAAAATCTAAACACTCGAACAAAAGTATCACAAGAAGAACAATAATAAAAGTCTTCGGATGTTGAGCACTACAGTCAAACCTGGGCAGTTATGTAATCGTAAGCTGGAATAAATGTAACCTGATCAACTACATTTATTCGAGATGCGATGAACGTGTGCTTGGGAGTGATAGTGGTGTACAACAGGTCTGAAACTTACCAACTAGGATTGCTAGAGCCAAACATAAAGTTAAAATACTATAGGAGTATTTTAGAACGCTAAAAGATTCACACTAATCCCAGAATCATAATCAGAAGATAAGAATCAAACAAGAGTTAAAATACCATAGGGGTATTTTGGAATACATAAACGACCTTGTGTGAATAACTAAAAGGATCCTTATTCATATACCTACGACTACAGAGGGTGTACTCCCAAGGTTATATATAGTAAAGATCCCATAGGCTAAGAATGTGTGGTTTCGCTCTATTTCCTTTTCCTCGTTGGGATGTGGCTCTAGAGTAGTATCACATATTCGAAGGCCTATCAGATCTAAGCTATATATGATTTGTATACCCTGTGTAATCGTAGCAGGACTCGATATGGATCATCCAGTGAAATGTTAATAATCTCTTAGGATTCTTTAGACATTTCCATTCCCGCACGAACCCTGTAGAAAACCCTACCCACTTCAGTGCTTGACAGAAGAGTTGATTCCGACCCCAAAGAAGTTCATTGAGAAGATTTCCAACTAGGAAACGAATGAATTGGGTCGAGGCCATTGAATTCACCCAGTGCCTATATCATTTTAGGGACATCGGTGAGAGAATTCGCCTAAACTTCGGAGATTCCCAGTCATCCATCATGAAGTGATGACGCCCATAGTCGGAATTCGGAAGCAAGGCAGAGTAGAAATTCAATATGTCCATACGAGGAGAAAACCCTAGGTAACTACCCGAAGGAAACCAATGCCGATTCCAGTCAAAGATACGAGGCAGACCGAGGGAGCCAGCACATGGAACCCGAGAATTTTCTTTTCCTCGTGTTCGTCATGCTAATACACCCATAAAATAATACAATTTAGTGAGTTAGTGGTTACACTACTCACATTATGTGTTAGGTAAATCGTCGTTTCCCGTTGCCAGATACACGATTAGGGCGGATCCCCGCACCTTTATTGAGAGTGTTTAGCCATGAGCCTTCACGAGCTTCTCTTTCCGCAGTTCATTCCGAACCGTTCTCAAATCTCTCCAGGCCGGAGAGTGAAACCTTTCCCAGTATAAAGGTAACGTAGTAAGAATGACACACATCTTATGGCCTTTTTCCGATACTTATACTCTTACCTTGTATACCAGGACTACATCATAGGGATGTAAGTCGACACTCAGACAACCAGTACCCGAGGCACGGGAAAAATTTATGCCTAATATGTTCAGGACAGAAATGTCCAGGGTTAACCATAGTCACTCATTACCTTGTACTCCCTTCCGTGTAGGAAAAACCATGCCATCGAAGAAGCGTAACCAGTCCTCAAACAAGAAACCCACTCGCTTATTCGATGAAGCTACATTCCAAGCTGCAGTCTCAGCAGCCGTAGCAGCTGTCATGGCCCACCTGAATGCTAACAACGCCAATGTTAGCAAGGTGCCTGTCGGGATTTCCAATCCTGGCAATGGACAGCAGCAACCAACACATTCATACCCAGTCACCCAGGAACCTCAATCGAATTCACTAAAGAGAAAACTAAAGATCGAGGAGGGAAGTACCTTGGCTCAAGGATCTTCCGAAGGACAACGAGCTGAGACAGCTAAAACTCCTGTTAATCCTTCCCTCCCGACCTCAAGAAGACCATACCTAGGAGACCTTCCCCACTGCAGCAAGTGCAGGTACCATCATCATGGTGCATGCCGGGAACTCTTATTTGCTAGGTGCAACATGAAGGGGCATACTGCTCATGTATGCAGAACTCCGGTGGAGCGTATTGCATCAATCACCAATGTGACGACAAATCCAGTGTGCCGTCTATGTGGTGCGATTGGACACTTCAAAAGAGATTGCCCAACTGAAGGAAACAACAAAGACACAGAAGGAGCCTAACTCTACTGCTTAGGAAGAAGCATCAAGACACTCGATAGATTTTTGGTACGTCTCTCGATCTCAGATAACTAAACTAAATACATTACAAGACTAAATCAATGTAAATTTTTCCCAGTCAGGGGAAAGTCGCAGCACTGTTATAAAATTTAAAAAAATTCATCAGGTAAAACTATAATGGCTAAACATATACGTTATGGCCATGTATAGTTAAGATGGAAAGACCTAGAGTGAGTGAAGGCCGCCTCGTTTCCTGTTCCTCGTTTGGTTGTGGATTTAGGGCGGAGTCGCTCAGTCAACAGTCCTCCCCACCTTAAATATACATGACTAGTATATGTTAGGCGATTATAGAAATGCCTCGTGAGAATCCATTCATGAAAAGACACTCTACTCAGAAACACTTAGAACTCTCTATAGTTCCGCATCGACTCTATCGGTCCAGGTATCCGCGGTAGTGATACATAGGACGAAACCCGAGACGCCTAGAACATGTGTGCCTGTTCGGCATGTGACTCTATCGATCTTCACTTTATATCAGGTCGAAGTGTGCCAACTTCGACGACTCTATTGATCGTGGTTCGACTTCGTGCAACCATGTGTACATCCTTAGTGCTGTGTAAAAAGAACTTTCTCCGTAGCCATGTCAGCGCATAAAGATTCTTCCGAACCTAAACCTAACACAAATAATCAAACCTAATGCAATCCGTCAATCGTCCCTCTTATCTCAAACCTTCTGAAGTACCCAAGAGAGGGTACCACGCTCCTTTGACTGACCCTTCGTAGTCAGATGGACACCGAAGCGAAAGACACTACAGATACTCCAGAAGACGACAGCCATCCGAAGCATACTTCGTAGATTCCCCATAAAGACCCTTCGCACCTCGGACGTTAGGTTCGTAAGCATAGAGATTAGAACTCATAAGGAATGACCACCATAACCATGTATACTGCTTGCATACACGAAGTATTAGTGGTTAAGCCAAGCATGAGCTCTACCATGAACCTCTTCGCAAAACACTTTCCCCCCTATTCCATAACATAGGAGCCGGAATCAAGAGAATCACTTCGGGTTGAGCTAGTAAGGTTCCGAGTGATGAGACCCTATACTCATTAGAGTTGATCTAGACCGAGGAAACTCAGAACCTTCGAAAGAGTAGTTGCAGTAGATGCTCGCACTACTCAGGCACCTCATCCACCCAGTTATAGACGAGCAGTGCCTATCATCCTCCACCCTCTCGCAGGGAGGAAATCGTCGTCGCCTTGTAGACGATGAATTACACTTTCCGAAGTGAACACTAGGATACCGAGAACCACAGGATAACCTTCGCAGCCAAGAATCCTTGATCAAAGTGAGATAGTAGTTGCGTTGAACCTCGTGACCCAGATCCCGAAGAGATTATAGACTTGACACCAGCCTTGGTGTTAGTCGAAGGGTTATGCAGGAACATACACTTTCCGCACTAGAATAAACCAAGGTCTTAGAGAGACATTGGACTATTAGGTGTTCCACGAATACTATCTCACGCAGAGATAGTAGAACCACCTCCCGAGATAGTCCAACACTCGTCTGGTGAAACCCTATCTCCCCGACCCTCAGGGTTTCCATATCTCAAGATCCCTTCGTGCAGATTCATTTTTGCACAAGCTTGAGATAGACACTCTATAGCGAACGAAAACCATAGTCACGCAACCCACTCGACGATCTAGAAAGTCTCCATCAGCCAGTCCACAGAAAACACGAAACCAAAGACCACTCGAGATTCCTAAGAACCAACCCGAAGGACTACACACACAGTACGAGTAAGAACGTTAGGAACTTCGGAATGGCAATCACGCCAGTGATGATCTTGCCATAGAAGTACACTATGTTCTAAGTACTGAAAAGCTCTACCATTCCGAGAGCTTAGGACCATCCGAGACCCTCATGGAGACTTGGTCCAACCCTTTTCAGGCCGCTACTACCTTCGGATACCTCGCAAGCTTCACACCCGATCGATCCACTTCTTAGACTTGATATGTGATCTCCCGACATCACTCTTCGTGCCTCACTCATCTTGATAGAATCCATTGAGAACCCTAACCTTGTAGATACATCAGTTGGAACCCACTAGCAACACAAGACGGAACCCACATCCCGTACGTGAGGGTCTGTTGGAATGACAAACACAGACTAGAGTTCACTTGGGAATGTGAGGACAACCATATAAGAAGTACTCTCTTACCTCTACTTGGCCATTCATACCTACTTCCTTGCCTAGACCTGAATTTCGGGACAAAATTCCCTCTAACGGGGGGATGATGTGACAACGCAAGTTGTCCCGTTACATTTCCCCGTTACCGTTAACGGAACATTCCAGTTTATAAAAGTTCCACTAATTAGAGGTCATCAATTTAATAAACATCCCATTTGTTTACATTTAATATGCCGTTAAGTCGTGATAAAAGGAAACAAAAGCACAAGACACACATTTCCATTTATTTGGAAAATGTTAAGTTTATTATTACGACCACTAAATCGGGTGCGACCAAAAGCCCCGTATAACGGCAGTATTTGGTAGAATTCCACTGAGCTCCAACTCCCACCCATATATAACGGGGAGTAAATTCCATTTGGATCTTTTCCACCCTCTCTCTCTATACTCTCTCTCTAGGCTCGTTTTCGACTCAAAAATCGCGATTTCCGACTCCTAAACATAAGACTATCAACCCTAACTTGTTCTATGCGTACATTATTGTCTTTTTAGCCTAAAAATAACAAGATTGAGACATGAAAATGGAGTTTACGGCCTAAGTGCCTCCTTAGGCCGTAAACCCCCAAAAGATGGCCAAAATGACTCAAGAATGTCGCTAATGGCTTGGAAATAAATCAAGGGATTTGCCTAGGAGTGTTTAAACATTAAATCACATGATTTTAGGGCATAAAAGAGAGTTTACGGCCCAAGCACTTGCTTAGGCCGTAAACACCTCTTAATCATGTCTAAATGTGCCAAAATCACTCCCAAACCACCCTTGGGCTTAATACATAATTTAGGGACTTAGTATTTTGGGTTTAGACCATTAAAACACAATGAAATGAAAGGGAAAAGGCAGTTTACGGCCCAAGTATGTACCAAGGCCGTAAACACCCCTAAATGTGCCAAAAATATGGTTTTGCCCCCCAAATGACCTTAGACTATTTCTATAAAATGCTAGGAAGGATTTAAGGGCTTAAACTCAAAGAATGGTGGGTGTATGAGAGTTCACGGCCAAGCCATAGAGCTTACAGCCGTAAACTCTCAAGGGTTGGTCATTTGGACCATAAACTCTATAGGAGACCCCTTTTGGAACCCCAAACACCCCTATAGCCTTGAATAAATTACTAGAAGTGATATAAGGGCTTGAAACTTCACAAAACTCAAGGGATGAGAGTTTATGGCCGTAAACTCCCTTAGGAGTTGTCCCTAGGCCGTAAACTCCATTATAGTGCCCTTAAAGACCCTAAACCCACTCATGCCTTTTGGAATTGGACCTAGAATAATTCCATGAACAAGTAGAAGCCTTAAAACACACTAGATACCCTCACCATGAGTTTACGGCCGTAACCTCATGGTGAGTAGTCCCTGGGCCGTAAACTAAGTGTTAAGGGTTTACTCTCGGAGAGTAAACTCCTTCCCTAAGTCATACACACCCTTAGATGCTGCCCGGGACACCCAAACACTTAACCAAAGTGTTTTCCGCTCCTTTGAGTGCGTATACATGTTTAATTAGTATTAAATATACTAATTGTATGTGAACATATGTTATCATATGTTAAATAGGTCATAGAGTGTGTTCGAGTCCTTACGTGACACCGAACGCCGAAACGGCACCTTCGTCGGACCTACTTACACCAGGTGAGTTCATACCCCTGAATGAAACTTTTAAATATTTTTACATATTTTATAGGGGGAGTGGAATACAAGTCAAACATGCCAGTTATCATATCAATCACATGTGATTGATAACCCGTATGGATATGTTTTTACCACACTTTACACTGTTTTACCGAGTAGGACACTATAATGGTTTTCAATTGTTTCAAAACTCTTACTTATACTGTTTTATCTAAAATCATTTCAAACTGGTTTATCAAGGTTCCAAAGACTTCTAAAGTTTTTCACACTTATTTTACCAAAGAATACAAAATGCGATTTTCTTAAAATATAAAGGTTTTCCAAAGTTACATCTATGTTTTTATACTTCTACTCGATAACGTTTCCACTTTGTGATACACTTATACCAGATGGACGCTTATACTTATTCACACTCTTACTTAGTGATACGATTCTACTTCACTTATACTTGATATCGCCTCTACTTCACTTATACTCGATACGCTCCTACTTCACTTGATGTCGTCTCTACTTTGTGATACGCTTATACTTGTCCGATACTTCTACTTCACTTGCGACCGCTCCTACTTCCCTTGGTAAACACTCCTACTTCACAAGAATCGCTTCTACTTGATACACACGCAATCGTACTTAGATGTATGTCTATGCTTATATAGGTACATACAAGTAATGATTGAAAGGCTTAGGAAGGCTCGTCCGCCCTATTTCCTTTTCTTCGTTGAGATGTGGTCTGGTGGGATCGGATGGCCGTTTGATTCATTAGTTATATATTATGTATATGAGTAGGGACATATAGGAATTCTCTAGTCAGTTCAGTTAAGAGTCTCTATCTCTAGTCTACACTTACATTAGAAACCCACTATTGGGAAGTCTCTACCTCTAGTTCAGCACTTACACACTACCCACTATTTGGAAATCTCTACCCACTATTTGGGATCATCTTCAGGACACGGTGTAACGCCTGTGTTTCCAGGCTTGCCACTTTTAGCAATGTAATAGTCTAGGTTAACCTTTGTAACCCGTTTTGAAATAATAATAATGTATTATTTGAGTATTATGTGTTTTGTGCTTAATTGCTTAATTATGTGGTTTGATTAATTAAGAATAAAAATAAGCGTCAAAATTTAAGTGTAAAATAAACTTAATATCTTTGGTTACTGTTGTAGTAATTGAAACGAGGTTTCCGAATATATATAGAACGCCCAAATCTGACTTCGTATGAGGAAGTTATGATTTATCGAAGTTCCGGCTTAGCGGTATACAACCTGAAATACTCGATTTGAGATCGAGCGGTTTTTAGCCGAAGCAATCTAAATGAGAATCGAAGATCTCATTGTTGGTATCGAAACGAGAAAAAGTTAGGCGAGAACGGACGTCAAACGAAGAAGTTATGAATTTATAATGAAAGTTTCTGTCCCGGCCTATTAAAAATAATTAATAAAAATAAATTCGAAATTAGCCGATGGAGTCTAAACGAAAGTTGTAGAGCGTAGTCTCACCTTCGCGTGGATATAAAGAACGTCGAAAACGGAGTTCGTATGAGGAAGATATGAATTTCCGAAGTTTATTTAATATTTTGTATTTAAATTTAATTGGAAATTCGGAAACATTATCCGAAGGAGTCATTGATCTGATCTGAGGTACGCGCCGCGTACTCGAGTACACCCCGCGTACTCCGAGGGTGTCGACATCGCAGCAAGTGGCTTCGGATGACGCATGCGCTTACGAACTTGAAGCAGTACGCGCTGCGTACTGCTGTACGCCCCGCGTAATTGAGGCTTCCAGCCTCTATATAAAGGAATCCGAAGACACCCTCATTTCTTGTTCATTTTTTTCTCTTCTCTCTAGTCTTTTGCATCGTTTTTCGTGCCGAAGCTATCCCGAAGTCCCGGTATCATACTCTAGCCCCGAGGCAAGTCCCGAGATCCCGAAGATCCCGAGAAGTGCGGTTTCCGAGTCGAAGCTCTGCCCGCGAGAAGTTCGATTTTTGAGGAGATCTTCTAGATCTGCTGTGGAATACTACTTCTATAAGCCGTAGTGCTGTTCGATCATCTTCTGATCAAGTGAGTGTGTAGTTATTTTCTTCTAATACAATAATACGAAGTATTTTATATGTGTGAATGTGTATTCACTCTCTTCTATCTTATAAAAATACGTGCTATGTGTATATATTTGGTTGTGTTATGTGTGAATGTGTATTCACTCTCTTCTATCTTATAGATCTGCTTATTTCTTTATGAGATATGTGTTATGTGTGTGTGTGCCTCATCTGTTATGTGATATATGTGTTGATTAAAGTATGCTATGCAGGTTTTCTTTAAACTATGTATACAAATGTATATTTTTATCTACTAATATGTTGGGTAGAACATGGGTAGACAGTTGGTGTGTAATAAATAGATGAGAGGCCTCGTTGTTGTTTGATTGAGTCATCTAGCGGAGTTTAGATGACGACCACTGGCTATTCTAGACAGTCTTGTGGAAACATTAGCAGGTTCGCCACCTGTATGTGTTAATGAACTTGGGTGTTCATTCGCTGTACTCCATCCCCCTCATGGTTGCCTTATTTGACTTATATTGCTGAGGTACCCCCGAAGCATGTGTTGTCGCCCCGATGAAATATTCTTAGACTAGGTCCCTTATGTTAGTTGTTTTAGGGACATTAAAGTGAGAATAACGGGAATGGGTAATTGGGTTATTGTTGGTTGGTGAAAATTAAATATGATATTTATTGTGGGTTGAAAACCCTATATGCTCACCAGGCTCCCAAGCCTGACCCACTCAGTTTTAAATTGTATTACAGGTAGTGGCGGAAGGGCATGAGATGGATGAACCATCAAGTTGTTTTGTTTACAAGTTTGCATATGTTTATATTTGTTATATGACTTGTAATGTATTCGTTTATGCTTATTGGTCTGTATCGGAACATGACACCCCGAGTGTTGATTATAATGAAAATACATTTCTTTTATGAAATGCTTCGGTAAACAATGTTTTATCATGTTTTGATTTTGGTAACAAATTCCGCAACTCTTTCAAATCAAAAGGATTTACTCTGAAAATATTTAAAAGCATAAATGAAAAATCGGTCTTTTCTGGCCGAGATTTTGGGGATGTCACAGTTGGTATCAGAGCATTAGTTTAAGCGAACTAGGAATTTGTAGGATTTCTAGACTTAAACTTAGAATGCTAAGTGAAGTTTTGAGATGCGTGTCTGTTATGTTTTAGACACGAGCACTAGTTTATTTTAGGAAAGTTGCCTAAAATGCTTTATGTGCTAAATGTTATATGTTGCCATATATGATATTATTTGTTCGGATCTATGGTCTGTTGCCGACCGGATCTAGAAACCTTATGTGTGTAGGATTCTAAGCGTACGTCTACGATATTAGAACTAGCATGTAAACGTTTCGGAGTGATAAGGATGATTTGAATATCTATCATGATTGAGGATCTAATTTCACCTTATTCGGTGTAGATCAAAATGGTGAGAACAAGAAGTGGAGTTGGAAATGCTGACGAAAACAGGAATCAACCACCAGTGATTGAGCCAATACCTGTCGTAGCAGCAGCACCTGAGCCAATAACCATGGCTGGTGTGCAATTGATGATTCAGACGATGTTGGATCGTCAAATGGATGAAACTAGACGGTTGCTTCAACAAAATCGTGAAGAACTGTCGATTTGTGTGGAAGAGCCTGAACTGAATGAAGGGCACTCGGAAGGTGGAAACTTCAGTGGGTCTATTGGTCCAGCCAACCCACCGATAGTTAGGCAAGATAATCATGATGGAAGGAATGATGGAATGGGATGCAAGTACAAGGACTTTTTGACTTGCAAACCATCGTCCTTCAATGGAAAGGAGGATCCGATTGGGGTTATGGATTGGATCTCCGAAATGGAGTTAGCCTTTATGACATGTGGCTGTAGAGGTAAGTTGCAAACTATCTATGCCGTGCGTCAATTCCGAGGTGGAGCTGTTCGTTGGTGGAACACTCTAGGGAAGACTTTGAGCCCTAATGAGCCACTGCAATTGTCATGGGCAGAGTTCTTGGTGCAGTTCAAGCGCAAGTTCTACTCGGCTCAAAATCTGTTGGAGTTGGAGAATAAGTTTTTGACATTGACGAAGGGTAGCATGTTAGTGGATGAGTACACCAATAACTTCACCGATAAGATGGAGTTTGCCTTGCGTATCGTTCCAGACGAGCTGAAAAAGGTGGATCGGTATGCGAAGGGACTTCCATGGGAGTACGAGGTGCCAGTACGTCAGGCACTTACTCTAGAGGCAGCTATCTGGGCTGCCAAGTCTGTGGAGAACATGATCAAGGGGAGAACCACCGTCAAGGTTGAGGTTGGTGAGAAAAGGAAGTTTGAAGGAACATCTGGTTCCAGTAAGAAGAGCAAATTTTCGAAATCTGATTCGAAAAAAGTTTGGAGGAAAAGGAGGCGAAGCGAAGTGGTGTGATAAGTGTAGGAAAAAGCACTTTGGGAAATGTAGCGAGGATGTAACCTGCTACAAGTGTGGAAAGGTTGGACATTTCGCCAATGAATGTCCGAACAACAAAAGGATGTGTTTTGGGTGTAATGAAGAGGGGCACATTTTGAAAGACTGTCCGAAGAAGAAGGAGGCAGCTAGGCCCAACATTCCACCAAAGCCGAAGGCGAGAGCCTTCCAGATGACACTTGAGGCTGCGAAGGATGAAGCTGATGTCGCTTCAGGTACCTTTCTCGTAAGCGAATTACCTGCTCATATATTGTTTGATTCTGGAGCCAACTACTCCTTTATTTCGCATGAGTTTGGTAGAAAGCTAGCTTTGCCTATTGATAGACTAGATAATGCTTTATTAGTTGAAGTAGCTAGTGGCAAGTTTGTACCTGTTAGCCATCGTATGAAAAACGTCTTGATCGACCTTAATGGGAATAAGTTTCACGAGGCGTTATTGCCTATCGAACTTAATGGTTTCGACATCGTCTTGGGAATGGATTGGCTTAGCGCCAATGATGCCGAAATTTTATGCAAGAAAAAGATAGTTAAAGTAAACCCGCCTGGAAAAGATTCGTTTATGGTGTATGGGGACAAACAGCGAGTGAATTCTGGGATCATTTCTCTAATGAAAGCCAGAAAGTGTTTGACCAAGGGATGTACATCATATTTAGCATTTGTGATTGATGCTAAGAAAGAAAAGAAGGTGATGCAGAGCATTCCAGTGGTGTGTGATTTTCCGGAAGTGTTCCCCGAGGATCTTCATGGATTACCACCTGATAGACAAGTGGAGTTCAGAATAGACTTGTTACCAGGAACCACGCCAATAGCAAAAGCACCTTATCGATTAGCACCGACGGAGATGAAGGAGCTGATGATGCAACTTCAGGAGTTATTGGACAAAGGTTTCATTAGACCTAGTTCATCGCCCTGGGGAGCTCCGGTGTTATTTGTAAAGAAGAAAGATAGAAGTATGAGGATGTGTATCGATTACAGAGAGCTGAACAAGGCAACAATAAAGAATAGATATCCGTTGCCGAGGATTGATGACCTGTTTGATCAATTGCAAGGTTCGAGCTATTTCTCGAGGATCGATCTTAGGTCAGGATATCATCAGCTGAAAGTAAGAGAGCAAGATATCGAGAAGACTGCATTCAGAACTAGATATGGGCACTACGAGTTCTTGGTTATGTCGTTTGGACTAACCAATGCTCCATCAGCGTTCATGGATTTGATGAATAGGGTTTGTAATCCTTTCCTTGATAAATCCGTGATAGTGTTCATAGACGACATTCTGATCTACTCGAAAAGCCAGGAGGAGCATGGCAGACACTTGCAAGAAGTGTTAGAAGTCTTGAAGAAGGAGAAGCTGTATGCAAAGTTCTCCAAATGTGATTTTTGGATTCGTGAAGTCCAATTCTTGGGTCACGTGGTCAACCAAGAAGGGATAATGGTTGATCCAACGAAGATCGAAGCTGTGACAAAGTGGGAACAACCGGAAAGTCCCACGGAGGTTCGAAGCTTTTTAGGATTAGCCGGATATTACCGAAGGTTTATCCAAGGTTTTTCTTCGATCGCTAGTCCATTGTCAGCTTTGACCCACAAAGGAGCTACTTATGCTTGGGGTGAGAAGCATAAGGAAGCATTTGAGAAGCTAAAGGAGAAGCTATGCGAGGCACTGATACTTTCTCTACCCGATGGAGTTGAAGACTTCGCTGTCTATAGCGATGCGTCTGGGGTTGGATTGGGTTGTGTTTTGACCCAAAGAGAAAAGGTGATAGCATATGCGTCTCGACAGCTGAAAGAGCATGAAAAGAACTACCCGACTCATGATTTGGAGTTGGCAGCGGTAGTTTTCGCTCTAAAAATATGGAGGCATTACCTCTATGGCACGAAGTGCAAACTTTTCACTGATCATAAGAGTCTCCAATACCTCTTTAATCAGAAAGAATTGAATATGAGGCAACGACGATGGCTAGAATTACTTAAAGACTACGACTGCGAGATACTTTACCACCCCGGTAAAGCTAATGTTGTTGCTGATGCTCTCAGTCGGAAAGTCAATCTTGAAAGGAAGAGGCCAAGAGCGTTGAGAATTGAAGTTGTCTCGACTATTGTGGGAAGTATAAAGAAAGCTCAAGAGGAAGCTTCTGAGAAAAATGACCGAAAGGAGGAACGTTTGGGTAAAACGTTGGTGTTTGGTACTAACGGTCATGGACTGAAGGTATTCCAAGATCGTATTTGGGTACCTAAGTCAGGAGGAATTAGGGATCTTCTGATGGAAGAAGCTCACAAAACCATGTACTCAATTCATCCGGGTAGCACTAAAATGTATAGGGACCTGAAACCCTACTACTGGTGGCCGACGATGAAGCTTGATGTTGCAAAGTATGTGGCCGAGTGTGTGACTTGTGCGAGAGTCAAGACACAACATCAGAAACCTTACGGGAGTTTAGAACCTTTGCCTGTGCCTATGGGTAAGTGGGAAGACATTGCTATGGATTTTGTCACTAAACTGCCCAGAACAAAGAATGGTCACGACATGATTTGGGTGGTCGTTGATCGATTCACTAAGAGTGCGCATTTCATAGCAGCCAAGGAGAAATGGTCTATGGAAAAGCTTGCGAATTCTTACGTGAAGGAAATTGTGAGGCTTCACGGTGTTCCGTTAACGATTGTATCGGATCGTGATAGCCGTTTCACCTCAAGGTTTTGGAAAAGTCTACAAGAGGAAATGGGTACCAAGTTATGTTTAAGCACAGCTTACCATCCGCAGACTGATGGTCAGAGTGAAAGAACAATACAAACACTTGAAGATATGCTGAGAGCATGTACCTTGGAATTCCTAGGTAATTGGGATGAACATTTACCGTTGGTAGAATTTTCCTATAATAATAGTTTTCACTCGAGCATTAAGATGGCACCTTATCAAGCTTTGTATGGACAGAAGTGTCGTACGCCGTCTTGTTGGCTTGAGGCTGGGGAAAAGCAGTTTATGGGACCGGAGATGGTTCATCAAACTGCTGAAAAGTTGAAAATAATTAGGGAAAGAATGTTAGCAGCTCAAGATCGTCAAAAGAGCTATGCTGACAAGAAGCGAAGACCGATGACTTTTGAGGTTGGAGATTCGGTTTTGCTTAAAGTCTCGCCGTGGAAGGGACTTATAAGATTTGGAAAAAGGGGAAAGTTGAGTCCAAGGTTTATTGGACCGTTTAAAGTTCTTCAGAGGGTTGGGAACCAAGCTTACAAGCTCGAATTACCCGAAGAGCTGAATGGAATTCACAACACTTTTCATGTGTGTTATTTGAGGAAGTTCACGGGAGAAGTTCCCGATATAATTCCAATTTCTGAATTGAGAATTGATGAGAACAAAAGGTTGATTGAAGAACCAGAGGCAATTGTTGACCGAAAGACTAAGAAGTTGCGACGCAAGATGGTTGGGTTAGTGCTTGTCCGATGGAAACACACGAATGGGCCGAATCTCACCTGGGAGACGGAGAGTGACATGTTGAGTCGCTATCCGCATTTGTTTGTTGATGTGTGATTCCGGGGACGGAATCATTCTAAGGTGGAGAGAATTGTAAAGCCTGTGTTTCCGGGCTTGCCACTTTTAGCAATGTAATAGTCTAGGTTAACCTTTGTAACCCGTTTTGAAATAATAATAATGTATTATTTGAGTATTATGTGTTTTGTGCTTAATTGCTTAATTATGTGGTTTGATTAATTAAGAATAAAAATAAGCGTCAAAATTTAAGTGTAAAATAAACTTAATATCTTTGGTTAATGTTGTAGTAATTGAAACGAGGTTTCCGAATATATATAGAACGCCCAAATCTGACTTCGTATGAGGAAGTTATGATTTATCAAAGTTCCGGCTTAGCGGTATACAGCTTGAAATACTCGATTTGAGATCGAGCGGTTTTTAGCCGAAGCAATCTAAATGAGAATCGAAGATCTCATTGTTGGTATCGAAACGAGAAAAAGTTAGGCGAGAACGGACGTCAAACGAAGAAGTTATGAATTTATAATGAAAGTTTCTGTCCCGGCCTATTAAAAATAATTAATAAAAATAAATCAAAATTAGCCGATTGAGTCTAAACGAAAGTTGTAAAGCGTAGTCTCACCTTCGCGTGGATATAAAGAACGTCGAAAACGGAGTTCGTATGAGGAAGATATGAATTTCCGAAGTTTATTTAATATTTTGTATTTAAATTTAATTGGAAATTCGGAAACATTATCCGAAGGAGTCATTGATCTGATCCGAGGTACGCGCCGCGTACTCGAGTACGCCCCGCGTACTCCGAGGGTGTCGACATTGCAGCAAGTGGCTTCGGATGACGCATGCGCTTACGAACTTGAAGCAGTACGCGCTGCGTACTGCTGTACGCCCCGCGTAATTGAGGCTTCCAGCCTCTATATAAAGGAATCCGAAGACAGCCTCATTTCTTGTTCATTTTCTTCTCTTCTCTCTAGTCTTTTGCATCGTTTTTCGTGCCGAAGCTATCCCGAAGTCCCGGTATCATACTCTAGCCCCGAGGCAAGTCCCGAGATCCCGAAGATCCCGAGAAGTGCGGTTTCCGAGTCGAAGCTCTGCCCGCGAGAAGTTCGATTTTCGAGGAGATCTTCGAGATCTGCTGTGGAATACTACTTCTATAAGCCGTAGTGCTGTCCGATCATCTTCTGATCAAGTGAGTGTGTAGTTATTTTCTTCTAATACAATAATACGAAGTATTTTATATAAAAATACGTGCTATGTGTATATATTTGGTTGTGTTATGTGTGAATGTGTATTCACTCTCTTCTATCTTATAGATCTGCTTATTTCTTTATGAGATATGTGTTATGTGTGTGTGTGCCTCATCTGTTATGTGATATATGTGTTGATTAAAGTATGCTATGCAGGTTTTCTTTAAACTATGTATACAAATGTATATTTTTATCAACTAATATGTTGGGTAGAACATGGGTAGACAGTTGGTGTGTAATAAACAGATGAGAGGCCTCGTTGTTGTTTGATTGAGTCATCTAGCGGAGTTTAGATGACGACCACTGGCTATTCTAGACAGTCTTGTGGAAACATTAGCAGGTTCGCCACCTGTAGGTGTTAATGAACTTGGGTGTTCATTCGCTATACTCCATCCCCCTCATGGTTGCCTTATTTGACTTATATTGTTGAGGTACCCCCGAAGCATGTGTTGTCGCACCGATGAAATATTCTTAGACTAGGTCCCTTATGTTAGTTGTTTTAGGGACATTAAAGTGAGAATAACGGGAATGGGTAATTGGGTTATTGTTGGTTGGTGAAAATTAAATATGATATTTATTGTGGGTTGAAAACCCTATATGCTCACCAGACTCCCAAGCCTGACCCACTCAGTTTTAAATTGTATTACAGGTAGTGGCGGAAGGGCATGAGATGGATGAACCATCAAGTTGTTTTGTTTACAAGTCTGCATATGTTTATATTTGTTATATGACTTGTAATGTATTCGTTTATGCTTATTGGTCTGTATCGGAACATGACACCCCGAGTTTTGATTATAATGAAAATACATTTCTTTTATGAAATGCTTCGGTAAACAATGTTTTATCATGTTTTGTTTTTGGGAACAAATTCCGCAACTCTTTCAAATCAAAAGGATTTACTTTGAAAATATTTAAAAGCATAAATGAAAAATCGGTGTTTTCTGGCCGAGATTTTGGGGATGTCAAACACGGCCTTCTCCGTCGTCTAGTTGGTAACCAGAGTCTCCTGTAGGGAGAGTGGACATTGTGTGTATAGATCTATACGGGATTGACAACCCCGCACCCAGACTGCTAGCTACAGTCCCGGCCTACCAAGCCAACGGGTGACAAATGTCACATCTTATAGACGCTTGTAGGGCGTCTGGAACTCTAGTCAGTATGGTTACGAGTATCCTGGGTTACCTTATAATTCATGGCTTTAAGGTAATGGTATTTCGCCAGCAATTTACACTGTATGCTGGTAATTCACTTTCAGAGTCACACTGTTTTGACCTTACAAGACGTATCTTTCATTTGATACTGTCTGGGGTCTGTTTTCTCTGTTTGACCTTACAAGACGTATCTTTCATTTGATACTGTCTGGGGTCTGTATCCACTGTTTTGACCTTACAAGACGTATCTTTCATTTGATACTGTCTGGAGTCTGTGTCTCTATTTGTTAGACTGAACCAGGCGTGTCGTTCATTCGATACTTTCCTGGAGTCTATGATTCCTTGCCTTAGTCAGCAGTCCTCACTGCTGAGGCATATGTTATTCCCTGATGTCGTTTGCTTTCCTCAATAATAAAATTCAGTATTTTGATAATGATAGCAATTTAGGGAAAACTACTTTTTACCACATAGCACTGACCAGTCTTGGTAGAAGGCTGCTTTATTTAAAGAAAATATAGGATTTTCTGGAAAGAACTCTAATGCACTGTAAACACTTAAAATATTACTTTATAAAGTTATTTGAATAAATGTCACTAAATGCTTATGAACTCACCAGCATTTGTAGAAATGCTGATACTCGCTTTTCAAATAACTTGTATTCTTAGGTTAGCATTAGACAGGTACATCCCCGGAGCAGTTGATGAAGATAGCTTAGTGCCATGCTGTGCTTACTTATATTTACTTGTATTACTTTGATACCTTGTAATGTAACCATCTAAAATTATTATATTTAATGCAATGTTTTGTTGTACTTGATTACTATATGCATGTGTTGTGATACTTGACATGACGTCATCCACCCCAGAACGTTTCCGCTGTTCCGGTTTTGGGGTGTGACAGATTGCTATGAGAGCATTGTTTATCGTGAGCTAAGTATATCAATTCATAAAAGATATACAACCTATAAACACAAAGGGATAAAACACTCTGACCAAGAATTATACTTTAAAATATCACCATATTTTACCAAAGTGTAATAACATCCAGAATCTAAACACTCGAACAAAAGTATCACAAGAAGAACAATAATAAAAGTCTTCGGATGTTGAGCACTACAGTCAAACCTGGGCAGTTATGTAATCGTAAGCTGGAATAAATGTAACCTGATCAACTACATTTATTCGAGATGCGATGAACGTGTGCTTGGGAGTGATAGTGGTGTACAACAGGTCTGAAACTTACCAACTAGGATTGCTAGAGCCAAACATAAAGTTAAAATACTATAGGATTATTTTAGAACGCTAAAAGATTCACACTAATCCCAGAATCATAATCAGAAGATAAGAATCAAACAAGAGTTAAAATACCATAGGGGTATTTTGGAATACATAAACGACCTTGTGTGAATAACTAAAAGGATCCTTATTGATATACCTACGACTACAGAGGGTGTACTCCCAAGGTTATATATAGTAAGGATCCCATAGGCTAAGAATGTGTGGTTTTGCTCTATTTCCTTTTCCTCGTTGGGATGTGGCTCTAGAGTAGTATCACATATTCGAAGGCCTATCGGATCTAAGCTATATATGATTTGTATACCCTGTGTAATCGTAGCATGACTCGATATGGATCATCCAGTGAAATGTTAATAATCTCTTAGGATTCTTTAGACATTTCCATTCTCGCACGAACCCTGTAGAAAACCCTACCCACTTCAGTGCTTGACAGAAGAGTTGATTCCGACCCCAAAGAAGTTCATTGAGAAGATTTCCAACTAGGAAACGAATGAATTGGGTCGAGGCCATTGAATTCACCCAGTGCCTATATCATTTTAGGGACATCGGTGAGAGAATTCGCCTAAACTTCGGAGATTCCCAGTCATCCATCATGAAGTGATGACGCCCATAGTCGGAATTCGGAAGCAAGGCAGAGTAGAAATTCAATATGTCCATACGAGGAGAAAACCCTAGGTAACTACCCGAAGGAAACCAACGTCGATTCCAGTCAAAGATACGAGGCAGACCGAGGGAGCCAGCACATGGAACCCGAGAATTTTCTTTTCCTCGTGTTCGTCACGCTAATACACCCATAAAATAATACAATTTAGTGAGTTAGTGGTTACACTACTCACACTATGTGTTAGGTAAATCGTCGTTTCCCGTTGCCAGATACACGATTAGGGCGGATCCCGACACCTTTATTGAGAGTGTTTAGCCATGAGTCTTCATGAGCTTCTCTTTCCGCAGTTCGTTCCGAACCGTTCTCAAATCTCTCCAGGTCGGAGAGTGAAACCTTTCCCAGTATAAAGGTAACGTAGTAAGAATGACTCGCATCTTATGGACTTTTTCCGATACTTATACTCTTACCTTGTATACCAGGACTACATCATAGGGATGTAAGTCGACACTCAGACAACCAGTACCTGAGGCACGGGAAAATTTTATGCCTAATACGTTCAGGACAGAAATGTCCAGGGTTAACCATAGTCACTCATTACCTTGTACTCCCTTCCGTGTAGGAAAAACCATGCCACCGAAGAAGCGTAACCAGTCCTCAAACAAGAAACCCACTCTCTTATTCGATGAAGCTACGTTCCAAGCTGCAGTCTCAGCAGCCGTAGCAGCTGTCATGGCCCACCTGAATGCTAACAACGCCAATGTTAGCAAGGTGCCTGTCGGGATTTCCAATCCTGGCAATGGACAGCAGCAACCAACACATTCATACCCAGTCACCCAGGAACCTCAATCGAATTCACTAAAGAGAAAACTCAAGATCAAGGAGGGAAGTACCTTGGCTCAAGGATCTTCCGAAGGACAACGAGCTGAGACAGCTAAAACTCCTATTAATCCTTCCCTCCCGACCTCAAGAAGACCATACCTAGGGGACCTTCCCCACTGCAGCAAGTGCAGCTACCATCATCATGGTGCCTGCCGGGAACTCTTATGTGCTAGGTGCAACATGAAGGGGCATACTGCTCGTGTATGCAGAACTCCGATGGAGCGTATTGCATCAATCACCAATGTACCGACAAATCCAGTTTTCCGTCTATGTGGTGCGATTGGACACTTCAAAAGAGATTGCCCAACTGAAGGAAACAACAAAGACACAGAAGGAGCCTAACTCTACTGCTTAGGAAGAAGCATCAAGACACTCGGTAGATTTTTGGTACGTCTCTCGATCTCAGATAACTAAACTAAATACATTAATAGACTAAATCAATGTAAATTCTTCCCAGTAAGGCGAAAGTCGCAGCACTGTTATAAAACTAAAAAAAAATTCATCAGGTAATACTATAATGGCTAAACATATACGTTATGGCCATGTATAGTTAAGATGGAAAGACCTAGAGTGAGTGAAGGCCGCCTCATTTCCTGTTCCTCGTTTGGTTGTGGATTTTGGGCGGAGTCGCTCAGTCAACAGTCCTCCCCACCTTAAACATACATGACTAGTATATGTTAGGCGGTTATAGAAATGCCTCGTGAGAATCCATTCATGAAAAGACACTCTACTCAGAAACACTTAGAACTCTCTATAGTTCCGCATCGACTTTATCGGTCCAGGTATCCGCGGTAGTGATACATAGGACGAAACCCGAGACGCCTAGAACTTGTGTGCTTGTTCGGCATGTGACTCTATCGATCTTCACTTTATATCAGGTCGAAGTGTGCCAACTTCGACGACTCTATTGATCGTGGTTCGACTTCATGCAACCATGTGTACATCCTTAGTGCTGTGTAAAAAGAACTTTCTCCGTAGCCATGTCGGCGCATAAAGATTCTTCTGAACCTAAACCTAACACAAATAATCAAACCTAATGCGATCCGTCAATCGTCCCTCTTATCTCAATCCTTCCGAAGTACCCAAGAGAGGGTACCACGCTCCTTTGACGGACCCATCGTAGTCAGATGGACACCGAAGCTAAAGACACTACAGATACTCCAGAAGATGATAGCCATCCGAAGCATACTTCGTAGATTCCCCAGAAAGACCCTTCGCACCTCGCACGTCAGGTTCGTAAGCATAGAGATTAGAACTCATAAGGAATGACCACCATAACCATGTATACTGCTTGCATACACCAAGTATTGGTGGTTAAGCCAAGCATGAGCTCTACCATGAACCTCTTCGCAAAACACTTTCCCCCCTATTCCATAACATAGGAGCCGGAATCAATAGAATCACTTCGGGTTGAGCTAGTAAGGTTCCGAGTGATGAGACCCTATACTCACTAGAGTTGATCTAGACCGAGGAAACTCAGAACCTTCGAAAGAGTAGTTGCAGTAGATGCTCGCACTACTCGGGCACCTCGTCCACCCAATTATAGACAAGCAGTGCCTATCATCCTCCACCCTCTCGCAAGGAGGAAATCGTCGTCGCCTTGTAGAAGATGAATTACACTTTCCGAAGTGAACACTAGGATACCGAGAACCACAGGATAACCTTCGCAGCCAAGAATCCTTGATCAAAGTGCGATAGTAGTTGCGTTGAACCTCGTGACCCAGATCCCGAAGAGATTATAGACTTGACACCAGCCTTGGTGTTAGTCGAAGGGTTATGCAGGAACATACACTTTCCGCACTAGAATAAACCAAGGTCTTAGAGAGTCATTGTACTATTAGGTGTTCCACGAATACTATCTCATGCAGAGATAGTAGAACCACCTCCCGAGATAGTCCAACACTCGTCTGGTGAAACCCTATCTCCCCGACCCCCAGGGTTTCCGTATCTCAAGATCCCTTCGTGCAGATTCATTTTTGCACAAGCTTGAGATAGACACTCTATAGCGAACGAAAACCATAGTTACGCAACCCACTCGACGATCTCGAAAGTCTCCATCAGCCAGTCGACAGAAAACACGAAACCAAAGACCACTCGAGATTCCTAAGAACCAACCCGAAGGACTTCACACACAGTACGAGTAAGAACGTTAGGAACTTCGGAATGGCGATCACGCCAGTGATGATCTTGCCATAGAAGTACACTATGTTCTAAGTACTGAAAAGCTCTACCATTCCGAGAGCTTAGGACCATCCGGGACCCTCATGGAGACTTGGTCCAACCCTTTTCAGGCCGCTACTACCTTCGGATACCCCGCAAGCTTCACACCCGATCGATCCACTTCTTAGACTTGATATGTGATCTCCCGACATCACTCTTCGTGCCTCACTCATCTTGATAGAATTCATTGAGAACCCTAACCTTGTAGATACATCAGTTGGAACCCACTAACTACACAAGACGGAACCCACATCCCATACGTGAGGGTCTGTTGGAATGACAAACACAGACTAGAGTTCACTTTGGAATGCGAGGACAACCATATAGGAAGTACTCTCTTACCTATACTTGGCCATTCATACCTACTTCCTTGCCTAGACCTGAATTTCGGGACGAAATTTCCTCTAACGGGGGGAGGATGTGACAACCCAATTTGTCCCGTTACATTTCCCCGTTACCGTTAACGGAATATTCCAGTTTATAAAAGTTACGATAATTAGAGGTCGTCAATTTAATAAACATCCCATTTGTTTACATTTAATATGCCGTTAAGTTGTGATAAAAAGAAATAAAAACACAAGACACACATTTCCAATTATTTGGAAAATGTTAAGTTTATTATTACGACCACTAAATCGGGTGCGACCAAAAGCCCCGTATAACGGCAGTATTTGGTAGAATTCCACTGAGCTCCAACTCCCACCCATATATAACAGGGAGTAAACTCCATTTGGAGCTTTTCCACCCTCTCTCTCTATACTCTCTCTCTAGGCTCGTTTTCGACTCAAAAACCGCGATTTTCGACTCCTAAACGTAAGACTATCAACCCTAACTTGTTCTATGCGTACATTATTGTCTTTTTAGCCTAAAAATCACAAGATTGAGACATGAAAAAGGAGTTTACGGCCTAAGTGCCTCCTTAGGCCGTAAACCCCCAAAAGATGGCCAAAATGACTCAAGAATGTCCCTAATGGCTTGGAAATAAATCATGGGATTTGCCTAGGAGTGTTTAAACATTAAATCACATGATTTTAGGGCATAAAAGAGAGTTTACGGCCCAAGCACTTGCTTAGGCCATAAACACCTCTTAATCATGTCTAAATGTCCCAAAATCACTCCCAAACCACCCTTGGGCTTAATACATAATTTAGGGACTTAGTATTTTGGGTTTAGACCATTAAAACACAATGAAATGAAAGGGAAAAGGCAGTTTATGGCCCAAGTATGTACCAAGGCCGTAAACACCCCTAAATGTGCCAAAAATATGGTTTTGCCACCCAAATGACCTTAGACTATTTCTATAAAATGGATTTAAGGGCTTAAAATCAAAGAATGGTGGGTGTATGAGAGTTCACGACCAAGCCATAGAGCTTACGGCCGTAAACTCTCAAGGGTTGGTCATTTGGACCATAAACTCTAAAGGAGACCCCTTTTGGAACCCCAAACACCCCTATAGCCTTGAATAAATTACTAGAAGTGATATAAGGGATTGAAAGTTCACAAAACTCAAGGGATGATAGTTTACGGCCGTAAACTCCATTAGGAGTTGTCCCTAGGCCGTAAACTCCATTATAGTGCCCTTAAAGACCCTAAACCCACTCATGCCTTTTGGAATTGGACCTAGAATAAATCCATGAACAAGTAGAAGCCTTAAAACACACTAGATACCCTCACCATGAGTTTACGGCCGTAAACTCATGGTGAGTAGTCCCTGGGCCGTAAACTAAGTGTTAAGGGTTTACTCTCGGAGAGTAAACTCCTTCCCTAAGTCATACACACCCTTAGACGCTACCCAGGATACCCAAACACTTAACCAAAGTGTTTTCCGCTCCTTTGAGTGCGTATACATGTTTAATTAGTATTAAATATACTAATTGTATGTGAACATATGTTATCATATGTTAAATAGGTCATAGAGTGTGTTCAAGTCCTTACGTGACACCGAACGCCCAAACGACACCTTCGTCGGACCTACTTACACCAGGTGAGTTCATACCCATGAATGAACCTTTTAAATGTTTTTACATGTTTTATAGGGGGGAATACAAGTTAAACATGCCAGTTATCATATCAATCACATGAGATTGATAACCCGCATGCACAAGTTTTTACCACACTTTACACTGTTTTACCGAGTAGGACACTATAATGGTTTTCAACTGTTTCAAAACTCCTACTTATATTGTTTTATCTAAAATCATTTTAGACTGGTTTATAAAGGTTCCAAAGACTTCTAAAGTTTTTCACACTTATTTTACCAAAGAATACAAAATGCGATTTTCTTAAAATATAAAGGTTTTCCAAAGTTACGTCTATGTTTTTATACTTCTACTCGATAACGTTTCCACTTTGTGATACACTTATACCAGATGGACGCTTATAATTATTCACACTCTTACTTAGTGATACGATTCTACTTCACTTATACTTGATATCTCCTCTACTTGACTTATACTCGATACGCTCCTACTTCACTTGATGTCGTCTCTACTTCGTGATACGCTTATACTTGTCCGATACTTCTACTTCACTTGCGATCGCTCCTACTTCACTTGGTAAACACTCCTACTTCACAAGAATCGCTTCTACTTGATACACACTCAATCGTAGTTAGATGTATGTCTGTGCTTATATAGGTACATATAAGTAATGATTGAAAGACTTAGGAAGGCTTGTCCGCCCTATTTCCTTTTCTTAGTTGAGATGTGGTCTGGTGGGATCGGATGGCCGTCCGAAGGTCGTTTGATTCATTAGTTATATATTATGTATATGAGTAGGGACATATAGGAATTCTCTAGTCAATTCAGTTAAGAGTCTCTATCTCTAGTATACACTTACATTAGAAACCCACAATTGGGAAGTCTCTACCTCTAGTTCAGCACTTACACACTTCCCACTATTTGGAAGTCTCTACCCACTATTTGGGATGCATCTTCAGGACACGGCCTTCTCCATTGTCTAGTTGGTAACCAGAGTCTCCTGTAGGGAGAGCAGACATTGTGTGTATAGATCTATACGGGTTTGACAACCCCGCACCCAGACTGCTAGCTACAGTCCCGACCTACCAAGCCAACGGGTGACAAATGTCACATCTTATAGACGCTTGTAGGGCGTCTGGAACTCTAGTCAGTATGGTTACGAGTATCCCGGGTTACCTTATAATTCATGGCTTTAAGGTAATGGTATTTCGCCAACAATTTACACTGTATGCTGGTAATTCACTTTCAAAGTCACACTGTTTTGACCTTACAAGACGTATCTTTCATTTGATACTGTATGGGGTCTGTTTTCTCTGTTTGACCTTACAAGACGTATCTTTCATTTGATACTGTCTGGGGTCTGTATCCACTGTTTTGACCTTACAAGACGTATCTTTCATTTGATATTGTCTGGAGTCTGTGTCTCTATTTGTTAGACTGAACCAGGCATGTCGTTCATTCGCTACTTTCCTGGAGTCTATGATTCCTTGCCTTAGTCAGCAGTCCTCACTGTTGAGGCATATGTTATTCCCTGATGTCGTTTGCTTTCCTCAATAATAAAATTCAGTATTTTGATAATGATAGCAATTTAGGGAAAACTACTTTTTACCACATAACACTGACCAGTCTTGGTAGAAGGCTGCTTTATTTAAAGAAAATATAGGATTTTCTGGAAAGAACTCTAATGCACTGTAAACACTTAAACTATTACTTTATAAAGTTATTTGAATAAATGTCACTAAATGCTTATGAACTCACCAACATTTGTAAAAATGCTGATACTCGCTTTTCAAATAACTTGTATTCTTAGGTTAGCATTAGACAGGTATATCCCCGAAGCAGTTGATGAAGATAGCTTAGTGCCATGCTGTGCTTACTTATATTTACTTGTGTTACTTTGATACCTTGTAATGTAACCATGTAAAATTATTATATTTAATGCAATGTTTTGTTGTACTTGATTACTATATGCATGTGTTGTGATACTTGACATGACGTCATCCACCCCAGAACGTTTCCGTTGTTCCGGTTTTGGGGTGTGACAGTAAATATCTTTTGTTAGGTCAAGGATATACTCACATATATGTTTAAAATCAGATTTTATTGACCCATGAAGATTAAGGCAAGTTTCCATAAGAAAAACAACAAGAAATCCCGAAACTAGCTCCTTCTGACGCTCGAACTCGCCGAGTACCACACTGGAGTCGCCGAGTTGAGGCCTACTTGCCGAGTACAGTATGGTACTCGCCAAGTTCATCAGGCAGATGGACAAAAATGATTTTTTCAATCAACAAGCAATTAACCAATGCATCAATTCAATAGAAACCAATCAAGGCTCTGATACCACTGATGGGTTTGAGCCATAAGAACATTCCTATGTGCACATACAAACCCTAATGCTTGGATCTAGGTTTCTGTAATTGAACATTCGATGTATCCAAGACTTTGATTGATAGATCTAGTGTAAACATTCAAATCATAACATATGAAATTAGATCTAAAAGGAATACCTTGAGTTGCTTGCTTGAATCTTCTTGTCCTTGGAGCTTAGAGTCACAATTGTCACTCCTCTAATGGCTTACAAACACCAACTAGCAAGAGGATGATAAGAAAGAGAGAGGAGGGTGAGAAATCGGCCAGGGTTACTCCAATAACAAGGGTGCCAATTTCCTCAACCCTATGGGTCTATTTATACTAGTGAGCTCCTAGGGTTTCACCTTTAAAACCCTAATTGGATAACTTAGGCCCTAAGCAATCCAATGATCCCTATGGACTAGGCCTTGGACGATTTATAGGTTCTTCCAAACCCTAAAATCGTCCACCCTCTTATCCTTAAGGATTCATAGCCCAAAATATAACTATCACACATTTGGCAGTTTATGCCCCTTTATTCAATTAATCTCTTTAAGTCACCAAATTAATTCCTAATTAATTTATGACTTATATCAATCAAATAACAATATTATTATTACTTATATTATTCTCATAATATATTAATAATATTTCTTCTCTCATTATAAATCATCCTGTCAAGTTGCTATGGTGAAGGCAACCCGAAAGGACCATGCACAACCGGGTCAAATACTTGCCAAATATAGTTACAGCCTTAGACACTATTCTAACAAAAACGTCCTCACGACATGAGGAGTGAAGGATCACGATGTGAGCATGGATATTCTAAGAAATAAACATCCAAAAGCAAGAATTCTTGTTGGATATGGATTGTTATCGAACTCACGACGTGAGTATGGTAATTTCGGAAAATATAAATATCCTTGATCTCCATGATTTTAAGAAGTTGGCTGGTGAGAGAAGAGTTACCAGAAGATGATTTTCAGAGTTTTAAAGGCTAGAAACTTGGTAATACACCAAGGAGGAAGAAGAAGAACATACTTAACTTTTGATTTGATACATTACTATGCTTTTGATTATGAAGACTATTTGTTTGTTTGTGACTATGAGTAGCTAAATCTAGCTGCTCCTATTAGCTAGATGAAGTTGGAACTCATGAACTAGTAATTTGATTATGGATTCTTTTAGTTGGTTAATTGTTTGTGTTGATTGTTTATACCTATCATGTTAGAACTTGATACTTAGGATTGCTTAAACTCATGTTCTGTGTAGTTAGTGAATATTGAATTGCATGAACTTGACACCTAGCAATTTAGTGACCATTGAATTGCTAGAGCTAGGATCTAACCAATCTTAGTTAAGCAATCAAAGAATCAGTTTTGGCTGTGCTATAGAACATATATTGTTATCATAATATTGTGTTTACCTAATATTATGTATTAAATTATGTGTGACTATGCATAGATCTACATTAATTAATTCAACATTAGTAAATTTGGAATTGAATTGCTAATAAAATATTAATTGGTAACCAACGAGAATTATCCATAATTAATAGCTAAATAATGAGGGAAAGTGGATTCGAACTAACAAAAGTGTTTTTCATAATATTCAATTAGTTGTCAATAATTTAAGTTTATCTGAACTTGCAAAATCCGATATAAACCAATTTACTTTGCTAGAATTTTAGGTTAATTTAATAGTGAGTAGATTAATTAATTAAATCATTCCCTGTGTTCGATACCTAACTTTTGTGCTATACTATTTGCAAAGGGGTACAATGCCCTGGGTCGAATAGCTAGTAGATTAGGTGTAGCACCTAGTTCCTGGTATGTATTTCATTTAAGTACCTTGCATTTTGGCCTTGGACTCGGCGAGTTGAGGTCCAACTCGTCGAGTTAGAGCGTCTTGGACGCTGAAGTTTAATGACATACTCGACGAGTCGGAGGCCGGACTCGGCGACTAGGCGCTGTCCAGACTAAACCCTAGTTTGAGGGTTTGCACCCTATTTAAACCACTTGTCAGCCTCCCTTTCGTCCCTAATGCTTCCAGAACTCCCCATAGCAAACCCTAGATGTTTTTGAGAGGAACTAGGGCATTTTGGTGGATCTTGCTAGTTGTGACCATAAGGAGGAAGGTTTAAGACTTGAGGAAACAAGTGGAGACCAGGGGAACCCAAGTTTGTGCATCATCCATAGTTCATTGGAGGTATAAAGTTGTTATGTTGCTCTTTCTTTAGATAGATCCCTTTTTAGGGAGACTTAGGGCTTTTATAAGCCATTTTGGTGACCAACCATGATTGCAAGCATGGTTGGGGGTTGAGGCTTCAGAATTAGGTCATTAAGGGAGTTACAAGGCAGTTAGGGGCTGCTTTTGCACCCATGTAAGGTCCCATGCATCATGAAGGCTTATTTTATGACCTTTTGAGCTCAAAGTCCCATGCATGCACGTAAAGTTTGTAACTTTACGTGCTAGAACGATTGAAGGATCTTAGATCTATCTTTTGGTCAAGAGTTGTACGCTGGAAATCGAGAAATGAGACTTGGACATACTCGACTCGATGAGTCGTTCTTTGGACTCGGCAAGTCCAAGGCGAGACTCCCCTTTTCTATTACGGTTTGAAGGAACCCAGTTGAGCGCCATAAGGGTTTTTAGAGGGTCCAAGGGAGTGATCCAACGTATTGGACTTAGCATTAGACCTGGAGTTCATGGGACTCGACGAGTGCTAGAACAGACTCGGCGAGTCCAAGGCAATCTCCTAATTGTTGAAGATGAACTCGACGAGTTGTTCATACAACTTTTCAAGTCAAGGACATGACTTGTTCATCAGAAGAAGGTGAACTCGACGAGTTGTTCATACAACTCGGCGAGTCGGATGAAGGTTCATTTGATGTTCATATAAATGAGGAACTCGTCGAGTCATTGCTAAACTCGATGTCACACCCCAAAACCAAGAACGGTGGAAACGTTCCGGGGTGGAGGATGTCATGTACAGTATCACAACAGTGTAAAATACTAAACAAGCAACTACATCATCCATTGCATTATAAGTAAAGTTTTAATACATGTGTTCTTTCATTGTAATAAGACACCAAAATATATATAATCAAAATAAAAGACGAGACTTGTCTGTGCTCCGTCTTCTCAAAATCTGGCCATCGTACCTATCTACTGGTGACCTGAGAATACAAGTTATTTTGAAAGCGAGTATTAGCTTAAAGCTGGTGAATTCATAAGTATTTAAGTGTCATTGACTTGTTTTGAAAAGCTTATCTGAATGCCATGTAAACCTTTAAATGAAACAGTTGATATAAGTATGAAAAACCCTAGAAAATCCCTTATTTCCTATTAGTATGAATTGTAGTCTTCAACCAAGACCTGAATGCTTTGCTATAGAAATGATAGTTTTTCCTTCCTTTTGACTATTATAAACAGTACTTAATTTGACTCATCGTTTATGTGAAAGTATCACAAAATAAAGTAATAGGAAGAATGTAATAATGTAAGTGTTATCCTTTTGTATTAGAAACAACACGACATCGCGGTAAGTGAAATGTATAACCTAATGAACATCCGAAGATTGTTCACTTGTCCTCTGTAGCAGCAGCAGGGTGGAGGAATGGTTAGTCCCGTAAAGGTACTCCTAGTATAAGTAATAACCATAGGCATCCGTAGATGTGCATTAACCTCTGTAGCAAACAGTAGGTCCAAGGAATGGTTAGTCCCGTAAAAGTACTCCTAATATAAGTAATAACCGTAGGCATCCGTAGATGTTCATCGCCTACTGGTGCTAACAGCTGGGCTTCAGAATGGTTAGTCCCGTCTAGACATCCCGTTGAACTGGGATAGGCAGGACAATTTACACAGAAGGTACTAATAAATCGTCCTAATGAATCGAGGTACAAGTATCCATGTAAATGTATACAAGAAAATGTATCTACGTAAAGGTACTCATGTAATGTACTCATGTAAGGCACTCATGTAATGTATTCATGTATCATGTAAGCATAGGTAAATGTACTCATGTATCATGTAATGTACTGGTATAGACGCATGCATGAACTGACTCTGATGTAATTCCTTGTAATAGGAATAATGTTTTGTATCTTCTAACTATCCCTATGATAATTAACCTGGAAGGTAATTGGTTGTTCAAGTAGGTTTATATACCTTTGTTACACAAGAGTGTGGCAAACTGAATGAAGGACAAAAACTATAACATCAATACATACATAATAACATATGTGTATAAGTGTAGTTTTGTTCAAGAAGGTAAAAATGGTTTTGTAAGACAATCTAAGAGTTTTGAACAATAATAAAGAGTGACTTGATGTCTTTTTAAATAAACATTTCAAAAGTAATACATTTGATAACAAAGTATTTTTAAGATAGAAACCATTTCATGCATCACATTTTGTAGTATGTGAAGTGTGTTGGATGAAAACACAGTTATAAAATACACAAGAGTGATTTAATAACATATTGTTTTCTACTTGTATTCCTCCCCCCATTAAAGCATTTAAAAACATTTAAAACATTGATTTAGGGGTATGAACTCACCTGTAGATGGTGGTTTGGATGAACTGAACGGTGTAGGATTGTTAGGTGTCAAGTGAGGACTTCTACACACACTACGATCCTAATGAACATATAATCACACATATATTCACTCAATTAGTCTTAAATTACTAATTGTAAATGTTAAGACATCCTAGAACATGATAAACACTTTATATAAGTGTTATAAGCCCTAAGGATTGCATCTAAGTTATTGTGGGACAAGGCAATTGGGTTTAGGGATTCGGACACACCCTCGGGGTGTCTGGACTCAAATCGAGGGATTAAAAGATTTTACAAGAAAATGGTTTTCTGAAGAATAAGTTAAAGGAGTTTTGAGAAAGAACGACGTGTGTGATGTGTGCGACCGGCCAAGCTCAAGTAAGTATTCCCCAAAGAACCCATACAAGTTTATGTTATGTTTATCAGCTTCAGTAGAACAGCATGCTAGAATAGGACTAAGGATCTAGGGATGATGGCTTATGTGCCTGTTTTACGTGTTCTCAGCTTGTGAGAATTGAATGCTTGTATTGAGTAGACAGCAGTAGGATAGCCTGTTTAGGTTTGCTTGAGTAGTTTCCTGCGTCCAAATGCTGCTTGCTTTGTGCCTTATGGGACTCTGAATGATGGAAGTTAGCCATTAGGTGAGTACGTCGTGTCACATGTGATTAGGGTTGAATAATCTCAGAGTGCTGGATTGGGCACTATTGTGCAGCTCTCGTTTGAGTCTAACCACTGTAGGGATGAGTCTTTTACTCAAAGGATTATCTGAGTCTCGTTACATGTGATGGTATTCAAGTGATGGCTAATTAGTATTACGAGGAGGCCTTCAGCAGCTGAGGAGCGGTTTGGGGTGGAGTCAGAGATTTTCCCTAGGGTAAGCCTAGGATGAGAGTAGTCGAGATCAGTAGCAGTAGTAGTGACTTGGTGGAGTCGAGGCGGTTCTTGAGGAAAGTATGGATAGATGTGGAAGGTAGTATGGGCCCGTACTACTAAAAGCAGAGGATTCGTACTTGAATCGAGGAAGGTTGAGGCAAGACCAAGGAACTCGTGATGGATGTGATCCCTCTAGATGTATCAGTATCACTAACGGTTGTCATTATGAATTGCAGAATGGTGGTACTACATCCGAGGCCAACGGTGGGCAGCTCAGGAGAGGGATCAGGTTCGGGTTCAGGCTTTGAACCAGTGGATGAGAGGCTATGCAAGTTCATCATGTCCGAGATCACTAGAGGCATCCTTGATGCGACCCCGGTCATCTTTGGGTCGATCAAGGAAGGGATTGTCTAGCTGATGGAGGATCGCCTTAGGGCGTTCAGGAGTGACATGGCGACCAGCCAGTCAGGATCACGCACACTGTCTTTTAAGGAATTCAGGGGTAGTGGCGCATCGGATTTCCATGGGGAGAAGGACCCCATTGCTGCTAGACGATGGATTGCAGACATTGAGTCTGCACAGTTGACCAGCTTCTGCCCCGAGGGGTCAAAGGTGCGATTTGCGGCGGGATGTTTGAGGGATAAGGCCAGAGATTGGTGGGAATCGATGGTGACTCTCTAAGAGCCTCGACTATTTAGGCTATGACATGGCCGAATTTTGTGACCCAGTTCAAGGGTGAGTTCGCACCCGCGGCTGTCCCGGGAGTTCCTCGACATGAGGCAGACGACTGAGAGAGTGGTGGAGATCACTACCAAGTTTCGAGAGAGGGCTTTATTGGTGCCCCAGTATGCGGGAGACGAGGATATGGGGAGGACCCGCTACCACGACATGCTGCGAGCCAACATTCGGGAGCATGTCAGCTTCTCAGCTTGTCCTACCCTGGATTCCATGATTGTCAGGGCAAGGGAGAGAGAGATCGATCTATAGCACATTTGTAAGAGGAAGGCGGAGGAGGGACAGGTGACTGGGGCTTCGGGGAAGAAGCCTAAGAGGTTAGATGGTAGGCCGAAAGGCCAGTCGGGACTAAGCCGCTGTAGGAAATGCGGCAGGTCACATGAGGGAGCATGCGAGATGGGATCGTCTGGCTGCTATAAGTGCGGAAAGACAGGGCATTTCAGTCGGGATTGTACCGCCCCTGCACCTGCTATTCAAACGTCGGAGATGATGTGTTTCCATTGCAACCAGAGGGGCCACAAGAAGGCCAATTGCCCCCAGTTGACAGCAGCAGCGCCAGTGAAGGCGCCAGCTCCAACGACCCTGCGGATTACTGATGGCCGGCAGGGCAAGGCGGAGGCTCCAGTGGTGAGGAGTCGGGCCTTCCAGTTGACTACCGAGGAGGCACGCGCCGCACCCGATGTGGTGACGGGTATGATTCTTCCCCTATAATCTATTTATATGATGTTTATGGTATTGATATATGCTTTGTATATGTATGTTTAGGTTCGTTCCATGTGAACGGTATTCCAGTACAGGTGTTGTTTGATTCAGGTGCCACTCGATCTTTTGTTTCTCTTGCGCTTAGCAAAAGGTTTTCCGAGTCTTCGGGCATGTTAGATTGCCCTTTAGAGGTAGAGATTGTTGATGATCGATCGGTGCGAGCATCAGCAGTATTCCAAGATTGTGTGCTGAGATTATTCGAGGAGCGCTACCTAGTAGACTTGGTTCCCATACCTTTGCGGGGGAACAAGGTTATTATCGGCATGGATTGGCTAAGCCCTAATGGGGGCGGTAATCGAATGCGCGCAGCAGTTGGTGCGGATCAGGACCCCAAGTGTGGGAGAGCTGGTGATTCAGGGCGAGAGGCCATAGCAAGGACCAACTTTATGTTCGGAAGTGAGGGCTAGGCATTACCTTTAGCAGGGTTGCGCAGGATATGTCGCCTATGTCATGGATACCTGGGAGGCAGGTAAGGCGACGGTGAGTGACGTTCCAGTGGTACGGGACTACGTAGATGTGTTCCCAGAGGAGCTTCCTGGGATACCACCGGAGCGACAGGTGGAGTTCAGGATCGACCTAGTCCCTTGTGCGGCTCTGATAGCCAAGGCACCGTATCGGTTGGCTCCTCCTGAGATGCAGGAATTGTCTACGCAGCTGCAAGAGATGCTAGACAAAGGATTTATCAGGACGAGTAGTTTGCCTTGGGGAGGCCCAATTTTGTTTATCAAGAACAAGGACGGGTCGTATCGCATGTACATAGACTACCGGGAGCTGAACAAGGTAACGGTGAAGAACCGTTACCCACTCCCGAGGATTGACGACCTCTTTTACCAGCTTCAGGGGGCATTCTGGTTTTCCAAGATTGATTTGCGCTCGGGTTACCATCAGATGAGGGTCAGAGAGGAGGATGTGCAGATGACTGCGTTCAGACTCGCTATGGCCATTATGACTTCGTGGTGATGCCGTTCGGGCTCACCAATGCTCCTTCCGCGTTCATGGATCTCATGAACCGCGTATGTAGACCGATGCTGGATCGGTTCGCGATAGCATTTATTGACGATATCTTGGTTTACTCCAAGATGCGGGAGCAACATGTGAAGCATCTTCGGGAGGTTTTAGATACCCTGAGGAGGGAGAACTTGTACGCCAAGTTCTCCAAGTGTGAGTTCTGGTTACGCGAGGTGCAGTTTCTTGGGCACCTTGTCAATCAGAACGGGATTTTGGTCGACCCGGCCAAGGTGGAGGCCGTGATGAGATGGGAGGTTCCAAAGTCTCCATATGAGATTCGGAGTTTCCTGGGATTAGTCGGCTACTATCGAAAATTCATCCAGGATTTCTCCAAGAAAGCCATGCCTTTGACTCGGCTTACGAAGAAGGCCGTAGTTTTCCGTTGGGGGCCCGAGCAGCGGGCCGCATTCGAGACTCTGAGACAGAGATTGTGTGAGGCGCCGATTCTAGCCCTGCCTGAGGGCGTAGAGGATTTTATGTTATACTGTGACGCGTCTATTGCGGGTTTGGGCGCGGTTATGATGCAGAGAGGGCACGTTATTGCATATGCTTCGAGGAAGTTGAAGCCTCACGAGGCAAATTATCCGACACATGATTTGGAGCTGGGGGCTGTTGTTTTTGCCCTCAAGATTTGGTGTCATTACCTCTATGGGGTTCGTTGTACCATTTACACGGACCACAAGAGCCTGAGTTATCTCATGGATCAATTGAATCTGAACATGAGGCAGCGTCGGTGGTTGGACGTGGTGAATGATTACGATTGTGAGATCCTTTACCACTCGGGGAAGGCCAATGTGGTGGTCGATGCGCTTAGCTGCAAGGCAGCACCGATCAGAGATATATGCATACGGATGACAGTAGTGACCCCATTATTGGAGCAGATCCGAGAGGCCTAGCAGGAGGCTATGAAGGAGGAACATCGGAAGAGTGAGCGTATAGTGGGTCAGGTTTCCTCCTTCGACTATGACAGCAGGGGATTATTGACACTACACTGCAGGGTGTGGGTTCCATACCACGGAGGCATGCATCAGGTTCTGATGAAGGAGGCGCACAAATTCCGATTCTCCATTCATCCCGGGGCGACGAAGATGTATAGGAATCTTCGTCTTGATTATTGGTGGCCCTGTATGAAGTGGGATGCAGCATGGTATGTGGAGCAGTGCTTCACCTGCAGGAAGGTCAAGGTGGAGCACCAGAGGCCACACAGTAAGATGCAGCCGTTGGATATTCCCCTGTGGAAGTGGGAAGATATTACTATGGATTTCATCACCAAGCTTCCCATGACCACGTGGGGAGTGGATTCCATATGGGTCATCATGGATTGGTTGACCAAGAGTGCCCATTTTATACCGATCCAGGAGAGCATATCGGGCGAGAAGCTGGCCGATATCTATATTCGAGAGGTGGTGGCTTGGCACGGAGTGCCAGTCTCCGTGATTTCTGACCGGGATGTTCGGTTCACTTCCAGGTTTTGGAAAAAATTCCACGGCGAGTTGGGTACTCGTCTGCATTTCAGGACTGCCTTTCACCCGCACACGGATGGCCAGAACGAGTAGGCCATCCAGACTCTGGAAGATATGCCGCGGGCGTGTGTGTTAGATTTTGGTGGTAGTTGGGATACTTACCTTTCGTTGGCTAAGTTCTCCTACAACAACAGCTACCACGCGAGTATCAATCATCCTCCCTTTGAGATGTTATACGGGAGGAAGTGCAGGACCCCAATATGATGGGGAGAGGTTGGCTAGAGGGTCATGGGGAGCACCGAAGTAGTGCTCAAGATGACAGAAAGGATTCAGCAGGTCAGGATCAGAGTTCAGACTGCACAGAGTCGGCAAAAAAGTTATGTCGACAAGAGTCGTTCAGACCTATAGTTCCAGATCGGGGATATGGTTTTCCTGAAAGGGTCGCCTTGGAAAGGCGTCATCCGATTCAGGAAGTAGGGCAAGTTGGTCCCCAGGTATATTGGACCTTTCAAGGTCATAGCCCGGGTGGGCAAGGTGGCGTATCAGCTGGACCTGCCAGCCGAACTCAGTCATATTCATAGCACCTTCCACGTCTCTCAACTATGGAAATGCCTGGTGGACGACTCGGCAGTGGTGCCCCTAAAGGATATTCAGGTTAATGACAGTCTGAAGTACATTGAGCGGCCTATGGCGATCCTCGACCAGAAGTCGAAGGATCTGAGGAACAAGAAAGTCGAGTTGTTGAAGGTGCAATGGCAGCATCGGAAAGGCTCAGAATGGAAGTGGGAGCCGGTAGTCGAGATGATGGAGCATTATCCAGAACTCTTTCAAGATCGAATAGCAGACTTCGAGGACGAAGTCTAAAATAAGCGAGGGAGATTCGTAACACCTGGTTCCTGGTATGTATTTCATTTAAGTACCTTGAATTTTCGCCTTGGACTCGGCGAGTTGAGGTCCAACTCGTCGAGTCGGAGCGTCTTGGACGCTGAAGTTTAATGACCTACTCGACGAGTCGGACGCCGGACTCGACGAGTAGGCGCTGTCCGGACTAAACCCTATTTTGAGGGTTTGCACCCTATTTAAACCACTTGTTCAGCCTCCCTTTCGTCCCTAATGCTTCCAAAACTCCCCATAGCAAACCATAGCCCTTTTCAGAGGAACTAAGGCATTTTGGTGGACCATAAGGAGGAAGGAGGAAGGTGAAAGACTTGAGGAAACAAGTGGAGACTAGGGGAACCCAAGTTTATGCATCATCCATAGTTCATTGGAGGTATCAAGCTTTTATCTTGCTCTTTCTTTTGATAGATCCCTTTTTGGGGAGACTTAGGGCTTTTATAAGCCATTTTTGCTGACCAACCATGATTACAAGCATGGTTATGGGTTGAGGCTTCAGAATTAGGTCATTAAGGGAGTTACAAGATAGTTTGGGGCTGCTTTTGAACCCATGTAAGGTCCCATGCATCATGAGGGCTTATTTTATGACCTTTTGAGCTCAAAGTCCCATGCATACACGTAAAGTTTGTAACCTTACATGCTAGAACGATTGAAGGAGCTTAGATCTATCTTTTGGTTAAGAGTTGTATGCTGGAAATCGAGAAATGAGACTTGGACATACTCGACTCGACGATTCGTTCTTCGCACTCGGGGAGTCCAAGGTGAGACTCCCCATTTCTGTTAAGGTTTGAAGGAACCCAGTTAAGCGCCATAAGGATTTTTAGAGGGTCCAAGAGAGTGACACAACGTATTGGACTTAGCCTTAGACCTGGAGTTCATGGGACTCGACGAGTGCTAGAACAGACTCGGCGAGTCCAAGGCAATCTCCTAATGGTTGAAGATGAACTCGACGAGTTGTTCATATAACTCGGCGAGTCGAGGACAAGATTTGTTCATCAGAAGAAGGTGAACTCGACGAGTTGTTCATACAACTCGGCGAATCGGATGAAGGTTCATTTGATGTTCATATAAATGAGGAACTCATCGAGTCATTGCTAAACTCGATGAGTAGAGTTGTGGATAAGGACGGGTAAAGGGTTAGGGACTTGACGAGTTGACGGCCCAACTCGGCGAGTCAGGTCAACTGGAAGTTGACTTTGACTTGGACTTGGTTAGGGGTAAAATAGTCATTTTACCCTAAGAGTAAATATCATATTCTGACTAAGTGTTTTGTGTGGATTATAGCCGGAGGATTTCCGGAGCAGCAGCATGCAGAGGTTTCCCGCACAGGTTATCAGCAGCCACTCGTACGAGGTGAGTTACCTTCCAGTAGCAGTGGGTCTAGGGCCACAATGCCAAAAGTAGGAGTCGTTTGATAGGTGATTGTCTTTGTGATACTCAACTAGGATTACTATTACCTGATATGTTTATATGCTAGCATGATATGTGTTTATGTGGTAGTAGTAGGGGTGAAATAGCCCCCGGTATTAGGGTGAAATAGACCGGCGGGTACGTCAAGCCTCCCAGAATGGCTTGACCTGGGTAGTCAGACACCCCAGAATTGTTTGACAATATATTATATTATGCTATGTGTTTATTTGGTAGTAGTAGGGGTGAAATAGTCCCTGGTAGTCGGGTGAAATAGACCGACAGGTACGTCAAGCAACCAAGAATGGTTTGACCTGGGTACGTCAAACACCCCAGAACAATTTGACCTGGGTAAGTCAGGCGCCCCAGAATTGCCTGACATTATACTGTATGATATGTGGTACGATGAGGGAACTCACTAAGCTTCGTGCTTACAGTTTTCAGTTTTGTTTCAGATACCTCTTAAGCGAAGGGAAAGGAGCCGACGCGGTAGTTGCACATCATACACACACCTCAGATTCTGCACTATGAGATTCCTTGAGATTGTACTCTGACATTATCACTATTTTACGATTTGGGTTTTCAGACATTATACAATGGTTTATGAGATGTTTTGATTCAACAATATTTTCCTAGGAATGTTTAATTAAATTAATTAATTAAAATAAAATTTTTGGACGTGAAAATTGGGTCGTTACATTAGGAGGTAAAATAAGTTGTAGTTGTTTTAGACGCATCAAGTTTTTGGTACCTTTGCCGGGGAATGACTTATTTGATTATTAATTTATTTTCTTTAATTTAATCGATCCTTTTTGTGGGGTAAAACCTGCAAAAAGTTATTTTTTCAGCTTAGTTTTTGCTTCAGTACTAAACTCACGATGTGAGCCTTAAGCTCACGACATGAGTTCATTGGTTTTTCTTTTTTCTTTGTTTTTCTTTTTTGTTTAGATTTGTTGCGACAACACGAGGTGGTGAATCTTTACCACATCGTGGTGGCCTGCCAGTAGGAAATTTTTAGTTAGTTTTTGTTCAGATTCAGGTTTTTTTTTTTTTTTTTTTTATTGCAGTTCATGACTCGAGGATCCAACGCACCATTGGTACCACCGCTTGAAGATCCTGAGTCGGCCCTTCACTTTTCCTAAAGGAAAGGTAAAAGAATGAAAAATTGAATTATTACCATTGCAAAGTTTTAATCAGCAAACCTTTTACTCAAACTTTGGTGATTTTGTGCAGTTTCTTTTGGATTTAGGAATCGGGGTTATTCCAAATCTTATTATTTTCACACTATTCAAGTGTTTTCCAAAATCTTGATTTCATCAATGCATGAATTCTTGCAAAAAATTCTAACAATGAATGATGATGATATTATGTTGTATTTGAACACCACAAACTGGCCAAGATCTAAACTCTTTTCCTTCACAAATCTATTCAAATTGGTCTTCAAAAAAACCAGTTTTCTCTCGATTCACATCTACATGCCAAACTCTTCCTGAAAGATCTTTAAGAACGATCTTCTCAATTATCTTTTGATCAAACTGCTTAATAAAATCTGGTGGTATCTGTCGCCGTCGTGAGTTGAGTCACCACTAGAGTGGAGTCTTCGGTTGAGTCACCGTCGGAGATGAAGGTCTGGCCAGAGATAGCGGACGATGGTGTGTGTTTTTCTTGAATACTTTGATTCAAGGCCAAAGAATTTCCTGCTTCTACCATATAGTATTCATCTCTGCTCAGTGATAAATAAAGCATCCACACCCCTTTTGATCTCTGAAAAATTTTATAAAACAAACTTTTCTAGAGACCCCCAATGACCAATCTTGACATGAATTACTAAGGATCCAATAAGTTCAACATTTATTCCTTCAGATGTGTTAATTGGGCAAATACGCCCATAGTGACTATGCAAGGGGTTCCTTTATTCGGTGAGTAGAGTGCTAGGGCACAATTTATTTTAGTAAATTGCTAAATAATCTATGTTGGTAAATAATTTTAAAAGTATACCTTTTGGGTAAATAAAAATTTTAAAAACACTATTTGGTTAGAAAGTCTTGAAAATACTCATTTAAAGCATGTGTTAGAAATTTGTTGATGCGAAAATATAAATAATTTGTGAAAATGTGAAAACAAAAAAAACCTATGAGATTGTGTCACCTCAACCTTATATTTTGGACAAGAATTCATACAAACTTTGAACTACATGATGATAATCGATGATACATGAGAAATTTTTTCATATTAGCAAAACAAGTTTTTTTGACATTTTTATTATAAAAAATTGAATTTAAAAGTGGTTAAGGACATGGGGAAAAAAAAAGAAACGGTTGTTAAAACCACCTTAAATCTATATTACCATAACACCTTTCAATGTAAACTTATTATCTTTAATTTATTGCTAATAAATTTAATTTCTAAAGTACATGTGCTTGATTTTTTTAAGATAAAATATGTTTCATATTTTGTAAAACATTTATGTTTTCAAATGAAATTAACTAATTATAAAAAATAAATATTTTTAAAGTGCAAACTAAATGAAATTTTTTGAAAACTTTATTATTATTATTTTCATCATTTAGATTATCCAATAAAACAAAATAAAGTAAATTACCATTTTTTTCGAAATATGCATTAAAATTTCTAATAAAATATTATATTGTAAATATTCAAATCGAATTTTTACAGTGTAAAATTATTCTACTAGAATATTAAACTCTAAATATTCATACAATTCTAACAAAATATTAAAATATTCTAACAAATCTAAAAAGTTTAGTAAAATATTAGAATATTTTAATATACCTTACACTTTTAGTAGAATATTAAAATATTCTAACATTCTAAAAATTCGATTTGAATATTTATAGTGTAATATTTTATTAAAATATTTTACGTATATTTTGAAAAACCAATAAATTTTTTATATTTTTTATTTGTTTTAGATAAATTAAATGAAGAAAATAATCTTTAAAAAAATTTGGATTTTTTCTTTTATTTTGCATTATACATTTTTTTAATCTTCAAAATGAGTTGGTAGGATCGTGTCTTCATGTCTCATAAAATTAGTATGATCTTTCTCTCTCTCTTCTCTCTCTCTCTCTCTCTATATATATATATATATATATATATATATATATAGATATATATATATATATATATATATATATATATAGATATATATATATATATATATATATATATATATATATATATATATATATATATAATATTCTAATAAAAGAATAGTTTTATTCTCCTTTTGGCATGTGTCACCATATTAGGTCTTCATAATTAATGCATATTTTATTTTACTTTTGTCATGTGTCACCTATTATGTCTCCTAATTAATGCATGCCATTTGTCAACCTATTGATTATTTATTTCAAATTTCAAATTTTAAATTTTCAACTCTAATTATATTAAATTAGTAACATTAGAATAAAAATTAAAATTAAATTAATACAAATTATAAAGTTATAATTTTACATATTTATTTAAATCAATGACTATAATTATATATAACTAAAAAATCTCTTAATTAATAATTTATTTAAAATAAATGATTAATAATTTTGAGTTTTTTTACTATTAAAGTAAAATTAATTTTGTAACCATGGTTTCCACGGGTTATAAACTAGTACTCTAATAAATGTAGTTTTTTTGTCACTTGTCACGCTCTCATTCAATTTGCCAAATGTCATTTTTGTGGTTATTTTGAATTAATTTTTTTCCACATGTAATTATATGAGTTTTTTATTTTATTAAATTCTACCTAATATTTTAATGTAATAAATGCAATAAATAAACTAATAAATAGATATCAATTTCATTAATAAACTTACATTTTAATTTCAAAAGTCTCAAAATTAAAGCTTATTACTTTCTTTTGTTTCATTATTTAAATTTAAAATATAAAAAAGATTTTCATTATAATAATTCATTATTTTTCTTATTTTCTTATAAATTCAAAGTTCTCAAATATTTAGACCTTTATATTTATTTTAATTTAAAATTAACCAATGTAATAAATTGGTCTCACAACTAGTATATATATATATATATATATATATATATATATATATATATATATATATATATATATATATATATATATATATATATATATATATATATATATATATATATATATAGATTTGAACGCATAACACCTTTGTTACCTTTGTGAAAGCAAACAAGCCAACCAACTAGACTAAATTGTTTCTTATGTTTAAAGTAAAAAATGAACTCATAGGTAAAAGATAAAATTGTAAAAATGGTCCATGTGGTATGTATTTTTTTGGGGTTTCAGTCCAAACCTCAACTTTTTTGGATTCATGGTTCTTTTGGCCTAGTTTGTACATAGAAATGGTCGCTCGACTTAACTTCTGTTAAGTTATTGTTGTTAACTCCCTCATGTGCATCTCACATGAGGGTATATTTGTCTTTTCACATATAAAGGACCATTTTTGCACCTAAAAAATATATTTTTTTTAAATAAAAATTAACACCTATTTATTTATTTATTTTAATATTTTTAAATCTAATAACTATTTTAATAATTAAGAAAAGAGGGGCCCACCTCTCTCTCTCTCTCTCTCTCTCTCTCTCATCGTCTTCTACATAGTAACTAAACCCACCGTCTTCTACATTGTCAATCATACATACACATATACATACTCTGAAAATCGATTATGCAACTCATTTTTTATTTTTTTATGGGCTAGACCAACACCAACCACATCAATCATCCCACCACACCTGTTGTGAATCGGATTTCAAGATCATACATTTTCTTCTTCGCGAGGGTATATATTGTTTTGTTTTATACATGCTTGTGAGGAGAGGGATGCTCTTTTATGGATAATCGATTCAGAAGGGGATAAAAAGAACCTGAAATGTTTCATCAAAAGTGTAGAGAAATGACAAACCTTCCAGCCAGCTAGATAGAGCAGGAATCAAACCTCATATAAGATCTTTATAAGCTCATCAACTGCAAGAGCTTTAGAGAGAGAAAGACTAACTTGTTTCTGTTAGATTTTGGGTTTTGGAGATATACAGGTCTGATTTCATAGTTTTTTTTTTACATACATCTGAATTCCAAAATTTATGCTCCTGAATGAGGATCAGACGATTTCATTTTGCCCAGATTTATATGACCTTACAATTCTTAATTTTTTCTCCTTAATAGGAGGTTCGGTTCAACAACAGTCAATCGATGGATGATTAGATGGGGATAATCTCCAAACCATCTTACCCATTTTCCTTTCTCTGATTCCAAACCCCAACCCTTACTTTCCATCTCCTTATTCTTTAGAATCAATAATTGTGGAGATTTGGGGTTTTAATTTCGAAGGTGTGCATTACGGGACCATCAATCAAAACACCGCCAGAAGATGTATGGCACCAAGATGGAGGTGAATCCGGTGACGATTTCAAAGGGAAACACCGAATCTGTATCTCCATCAATGGAAGATGCTTGGGGGTGACGAAAGGGGATTTTTAAATAGAGAGATGCGGGGTTATGGTGGTCAACTGAGTCTCTAAACAAATTTCGTATATCCTCTACTATACCATTTTGTTCTTGCTGGATATTAATGGTGGATGGGGATTATCGATTTATTTGGAGAGAGAGAGAGAGAGAGAGAGAGAGAGAGAGAGAGAGAGAGCTTTTTTATTTTTTAATTATTAAAATAAATAAATAGGTATTAATTAATATTTAAAAAAAGATATACTTTTTACGTGCAAAAATGGTCCTTTATATGTGAAAAGACAAATATACCCTCATGTGAAATGCACATGAGGGGGTTAACAGCAATAACTTAACGGAAGTTAAGTCGAGGGACCATTTCTACGTACAAACTAGGCCAAAAGGACCATGAATCCAAAAAAGTCGAGGTTTGGACTGAAACCCCAAAAAAATGCATACCACATGGACCATTTTTGCAATTTTGTCTAGGTAAAATAAAAGAATGGTCCTTGTGGTTTAGGATGATTTACGTGTTTGACCTGTAACTTTTATTTTTAACTGAGATAATCCTTGTTCTTACTTTTTGTTGCATTGTTGGTCTCCACATGACATACGAAGACTATATTTTTAATCTACTTTTAAAATAATTAAGTGTTTTATTTATATTTATAAATTAAAAAATAATATAGAAATCCCTACCTAACTACCCATACCTAACCCAACTTTTCCTTTCTTCTAAACCTGATTTACGTAAATCTTGTTCTTCTCAAATTAAAAACCCTAAATCATCACAATACACCACGCTAACAACACCCTGCTTGCCTATTACCGCCGACAACAAATTTCTAACTAACCCTGCTGATCACTGTATTCTCATCCGCATTCCCATCCACATCAGAAAGAAACATCGTTGAAACCATCGATGATGCATCACGAAAACCACCTACGATTCTTCCACCACAAAGTATCCTTCCATTATCCCCCACCCACTATCGTCGCCATTGTTTACGATTCTGTGTTTTTCTAAGATTAGTTATAAGATGCTGACATTGGTTTTGCTATCTTGTTTACAATTCTATTTTATTTGATTTCTTCTGAGAGTTGTTCTGAGTAGTTGAGATTGGTTGCACCCAAGGTTAGATTCGGTATTGGACACAATTTAACAATGGTAGGGACTTTCTAGTTCTGGCATCTAAGAGGCTCTCCGATTCCCTCATTAAGGAGGCTTTTGATATTTATTTTGTTTGGTAGAGGCTAACAAGTTCTCGATGATTTGAATCTCACATAGGAGACGGGGCTGAAGATGGTCGATGGTGATGTAGATGAAGGGTAGGTCGAGGTTGCCAACGAATGTAGGGGAGAGGTGTCCGAGGTGGACGTTGGTGAATTTTTTTCTTGACTATTAATTCGAAATCCTTGAATTTAACTTTGAGTTGGACTTTTGGTGGATGAACTCTAAGACTATTTGGTAGATAAATCAGTCTTTTTATACCGATTAAGGACCAATCATGTAACAAAAACATATATGAGGAACTGTCCGAGTTAAAAATAAAATTAGAGACCAAGCATGCAAATTAACTCAAACCACATGGACCATTCGTGTAATTTACCCTAAAGAAAGCTAGTAAAATCAATGAAAAAAAATGCCTAGGTCAGGATTAGAATGTGGATTCTCTAAAAGGAATGGCAGGCCTTGCCAATTAAGCAAGAAGAAGAATTATATCTATTTTAGTAATATGTTATATGTATACGCTCTAAAATACCGAAATTTAGGGCCCAGTCGATTACAGGTTTGGCTTGCCCCGCCCATTAGGTGATAATATACGCATCATCTTATCTACATATTTATCTTATGTGATATTTCCTCATGCAATTGCCACCACAAATTTGTCCATTAATATTTTAGAAATAATTGTCTAGACTTTTGTATCTTTGCTTCCTGTCCGGATCATTTTGCTACTGTCTAGGCGTTCGTCTTTCATTATTATATTGTCATTTCAAAAAACAAAAAAACAAAACATAATACTTAATACTTAAAAGGATTTAAATTGTCTAATGGGGTTTTTTTTTTTCTGGGGGACCATTTTGTGCTCATAACACAATTTTATGTCAATAACCATTAATACTTCAAGTTTTGTGTCTATTGATATACCATGACCAAAGCCATACTATTCAAAAAATCATCTTCACAAAATTGTTACTTTTAAAAACTTATTTAGGATAATAATCAACTGGACTACTTTGACAAGTTGATTACTCCCCGAAGTGATAAGTGATTATCAACTGGAGTAGTTTTTTCGTGTTCGTTCCGACAGAAATACTGAAATCTAAGTAAAAAAAATATATTTTATAACTTCAAAATCACATAAAACTTGAGAAAACAAAATATATTAATAATTAAAAGGTTGAATTAATACGTTTGTGTATGGTTTATAGGTTTTTTTTTCAACTTTTTTACATGTTCAATATTTTTTATAATATCCTAAAATTTAACTAATATACAGCAAAACATAACTCGATATATTTTATGAGTAATTTTTTTTTTTTGTAGTTTTAATAAAAGATAAATAAACACTATTTACATGATTTTTTTTTTTTTTTACTTTTTAGAATAAATAAATAAAATATATTATATGTAAAAATATATTTTATATATTTTATTGCTTTTGTAATTTTATAAAAGATTTACTCATATTTATAATAGTTGTTTACAAGCTTTCTATAACATGTCCAATTTGTATACTTTAAAACAATTAGAACATTTAATTATTAAAGTTATATATAATTTATTACTCATATAGCATATGTTAATTTTTAGAAAAATGACATGTGACGTCTCTTAATTATCTCTATTAATGTTTTTTTAATACTTGTTTTAATGAGTAGAGAGATTAATATGAATAAAAAGTAGGATGTATTTGATTTCTTTAACCTTTAAGACTAAAAGATAGTAAAAATAAGTGTTATAAGTTAAGGGAAGTGATTCGTACACAACAGTTTTAAATGCATAAAATATTTACATCTATGTAACATCCGGATTCCTAGGTATTATTTTTATCCTTTTATTTTTGAGGTATTGTGAGGAGACTCGGCGAGTTGGAGTCTAAACTCGCTGAGTAGGATCGCGGTTTTGCACGCGGGTTCGCGTCTGGACTCAGCGAGTCCAAGAGTGGACTCGGCGAGTCCACGCTGTTTAATGAAACCCTAATTTCCAGGGTTTGAGACCTATTTAAAGGGACTTATGGCCGTCATTTGCGGCCACCAACCCCAGAGAGAAACCCTAAAGAGATCTTGAGCGTTTTGGGAGAGAGAGGAGGCCATTGTTAACCTTTGAAGCATTGTTTGGCAAGGCAAAGGAGGTTCTAGCTAAGAGCATCACTTTGGAGCTCAGAGCATCACTTTGGAGGTAATATTTTGGCTCCCTTTCTGTTGTTATGATGAACATGGGGGTTTAGGGTTTCTTGACCCCTTTGTTGGTTAGATTTGATGTCCATTTCGTCCCTATTTTGTGATGAGGCTTGGATGGGATCCATAGAGCTCCAGGGAAGCTTATTCCTCAAGCTTTATGGGGATTCATGGGAGTTTTGACCAAGGGTTATGAAATATGGGGCTAAAACATCATATAGGAGCAAATAGATGTTGTTTGAGCATCAAGGTTTGGACTTTACGTGATTATCATGCTTGGGGTGGCCAGATCTATGATTGAATGGAACAGATCTGACCCTAGAAGTGGTTTTGAGTTTATGCATGGCATGAACTTGCCGAGTTTGAAGAACAGACTCGGCGAGTAGCATGAAGTTTGCCCGTGATCACTCAGTGAGTGGACTTGTCGAGTTGAGTGAGCAACTCAGTGAGTCAGGGGGGAACTGAGTTCAAGCCGGAACTCGCCGAGTTGTTCTTGAGACTCGGCGAGTTGAGTCGTGGTGGCCCCGCGATTCATGCCAGGTGGGACTCGTCGAGTTAGGGAGGTACTAGGCGTGTCAAGAGAGGATCTAAGAGAGTCAGTGGACACGTGTAGACTCGCCGAGTCGCCCTAGTGCACTCGCCGAGTCCGGTCAAAGTTGACCGTTGACCTTGTTGACTTTTAGGGTTGAGTACAGTTGTATTTATGAGTGTATTACTTTGTGTGATTAGGCGGAGATTAGATCACATTTATTCCGAGTCAGATATTTACCGAGACATCGAGGTGAGTCTTCTCACTATACATTACCTAGAGTGGTATATTGTGTAGACCAGAGGGTCTTAAGTGTTATATATGAGATTATGTGCTATGTGTTATGTGTATGTTGTATGTTGTTATAGACCGGACCGAAGGGTCCAACGATACAGACCAGGCCAGAGGGCCCAACGAGCTATGACCGGACCAGAGGGTCCAACGAGCTACGTGACTGGAGGGTCCCGCTGAGACACATCGACCAGAGGGTCGTATTATATCCTTGAGTGGCGTATGTGTTGTATGCAGTATTTTGGGGAACTCACTAAGAATTTATGCTTACGGTTGTTGTGTGATGTGTTTCAGGTACCAGTGATGAGCGCGGGAAGGCGCCGGCATGATCCGTACACACTTGAGGAGTTTATGTTTTGGATTCTGGGGAGATGTTTTTGTGATAAATACATTTGAAACAATATGGTTGATGTTATTTTGTGGATAAAATAATGTTTTGAAAATGAAAAATTTGTTTTAAAAATTTACGTCGTTACAATCTATATCTACATTAAATACAACTAATACATTATATTTAACAACTTAAAGTTGGTGGGTGTTATATCACATATACCGTACTTTTTCATTGCCATTTCATTTTTTCGTTCAACCTATAAAACTCGTAAGTGTCATACCACACCTTACTACACCCATCACACTACACATTTTTATGCACAAAGTACCACCTTCGAGGGTTATACCTTACGGTGAAACCATAACGTGCGACAAGGGTAACGCCCTGTTCCAAATTGTTTCTCATTTCGGGGTGGTGATCAAGGATTGGGTATTAACAGACTTAGGACCCTTGACGAATTGAGATCTGGACTCATTTAAAGGTGGATGATTTAATTTAGATGATCCAGGTGTTCAGTTTGTGTTTTGGAGTCAAATGGTATTTTAGTAATATGTCAGCTTAGGCTTTTATGGAAATTGGATTTTTATTCGGGAAATTGTAAGGCATGTATATTTGAATAAAATGTAGAGCTTCTCGTTACCTTTTCATTGATATAAGGATCGTCGAAATTCGATTTTATAATGAGAAAGTTATGGCCATCAGAGTATATTATGGTTTAAGGGAAACCCTAATACGCGGGGCTTGCACACCTCAAGTGGAAATTCCAAAACCCGTAGAATACTGATTTTCATAAAACCGCTAAAATCGCTTCTAACCATTGAGGGACTTGCACACCTCAAGTGGAAATTCCGAAAGCATTTTTAGACTCATGCTATAGTCTAATATTTAATTTCATATTTGATATATTTTTGATAAAAAATATTTATAAAAGTAAAAAATTAGAGGTTTTCATCTTAATTAAACGTCAAACTTTAAACGTCACTTCACGGAGATCAGTATAACAAAATTCGATATCGTCTGCATTTTTTGAATCAAACAGAATTCAATATCGTCTGCATTTTTTGAATCAACACGGCCTGAACATTACGCAGGAACTTTTAGACACAAAAATAAACACATTATAAATAAAAGACAACTGCTAAATCTTGCACATCTAAAACCACACACAAAGGCTTATACAATTTTACACACAAAAATAAACATACTTTTATACACATCAATACACAAGGATAACCACACACATAACGTGTTCCTTGTTTTAGCTGAAGCTGTCAGGACCCCCCTCACATCCTTTCTCATTCTTCAATTCCTGTCAATAAAAACCCAACCATATACTCAACACGTCCATAAAAACATCCACAAAAACTACCTATACGAATGTTTATACAAGTATGGTTTTATACTCATAAAAACTTCCATTCAATCTCTGTTGAACAAAGAAATCACAGGAAAAAAAAATTACCACAAAAACTACCTATACGAATGTTTATTCAAGTATGGTTTTATACTCATAAAAACTTCCATTCAATCTCTGTTGAACAAAAAAATCACAGATTTTTTTTTTTTTTTTTTTTTTTTTTTTTTTTAACTTAGAGCTATGCCATGGAGTAGCAGCATCCCTCGTTCTTCCTTCTTTCCTGTCAAGAACCAAAACCAAATACCCACTTGAGCCTATCGATTTTCTGTCAAAAGCAAACCCAAATATCTATTTTGTTCATTCCATAGATTCATGTTAAAACAAACAAAATCCCAAAAATAACTTCTTACCTATTGTTGATTACTTGATCGGAACTGCCAAAATGAGGGAGAGACATCGTGATTGTCGAGAAAACACCACCGAGGCCTCCTTTGCCCTCGCCTTGCTCCTCTTCGGTTCCCAACAACCCCAGAACTCCGAAGGTCTCACCTCGTCGCTGCTGCTGCTCGCGACATCCATAGACCGTTCCTTTTCTTCGATCTTGTCGACCACCGAAGCATGCCTCTCTGGTGCGATGAGTCTGCAATCGCCGGACGAGAAAGAGAGAGCCTCGCTGATTTCGTCTCTTCCCCTCCTTCGGTTCGGCCAAGCACCGGAGCCGTCTCCATCTTCGTAATCGGTCAAGACGTCCGGAGTAGCAGCCGCGCGCCTGCGAGCTTCATTCTCGCGATCGGATTTCGTTGCTCCCGTATCCCCCTTTCCTTCCTTGCCCGATCGAACTTTCCCCTGCACACCTCTCATCGCCTTCGTTTATACTGCCGTTCCTTTTTCTATTATCCCGATCCAACAAAAGACACAAACGTAAAAGCCCTAAATTAGTTTATGTTTAAACCATTAAACAAAAATGACATCCTTTTCATGGAAGCCCAAACCCCTTTCAAATTCTTTTAAAAATGACAAAATAACCCCCTACTGCCATATTTATTTTAGAAATCAATCCCAATCCCCAAACCTTGACCCCATTTATTCAAAACAACCCCTCCAATAGAGTTTTCTTAACAATACCAGTCCAAGACTCAAACATTAAATTCCATTTAAACCATTTCAGACCCTCACTTGATTTATTTTTACCAAAACAGTCCTATTCATTAAATTAAACTACCAAACAACCCCCAATAGTTTAAATTCGTTACGAAACGGTCCCGAGAATATTTCAAAGTTCAAGAAACGTAACATTTGCGGTTTCTCACGAAAAACATGTCAAAGAAACCAAATATGAACGATTGGAACTCACACTTTAGGGGTGCGTGCTTATGGCCCCTTTTTAATATTTTAATTATTTCAGTGGGAACACACGTGCCTAAATATTTTGTTTATACAAATCGATTTCCTTTTTAAGCGAAAATACAATAAATCTAGTGTATGCAAATATTATTATTTAACAATTTACCATATTTTTTTACGATTAAACTAGTGTAAATTTTTCGTATATGGGGTTGACATCCCCACCTGCAGTTGCTATCTTCAACCCTCGACCAATCAATCGATGTGGGTGATACGTGTCTATAAATTTTATTACAACGTCCAATGAAGCGTTGTAGGGGGTACACCCAGTTACATAGCTCTTTTATAGGACTCAATGAAGCGTTGTAATGTTTTGATGAACTTGACATGTTTTGAAAGTTTAAATTTGGTTTGAATTTTTGGGTGTTACAAGTTGGTATCAGAGCCTTGGTTTGAGTGAATTGGAGCAACACTCGTGTGACTTCAGTCTCAAATTAAGGAAAGGATTTTCAAAATGATTTTTTTCAAAAAGGTTTTCAAAATAAATAAAGGAGGATGCAGGGTGTACGATCAGCCGGAGCCAGTAAGTAGACCCCAAAATACCATACAAGTTAATCGATTATATGATATGATAGAACAGCATGTTAGTGCTAGGCTAGGGATCTTAAGGAATTGCATGATAGAATTGTCTGAATACATAATGCCTGCTAGCCTAGGGTTTTCCTTATGTGAGATTGACATCATTACTGTAGTTGTCTAAGGTATGCATCACAGTTGTACATAATTAAGAACTTATAGCCTGAGAATGTTTGATTTGGCCTTATGTTCTGTTCTTGTTTGATTAGGATCTTGGGGTAGGATTGGATATTCGAAAGTCTATAGGGTCCAGCGTTATGTATGGCTAGCATACATTAGTGCTGCAGGGTTGGTGGCAGTTCCATGGATAGGAGGGATTGAGTGAGACCGGGAGGTTTGTTATGAGATATTTAGCATTCCTTTAGGAGCGAGGATTGAGCGCTCGCCATGTTGTGCATATTGTTAGGGTGTTGTGGTGATACTTGGGAAAAATATGGGTAGGTGTGGAAGGTAGTAGGGGACCATGCTACTGAAAGCACAGGACCTATACGTGTGTCAAGTAAGTCGCAATCCCTAGGGTTAGTAGGGAGTTGGCTCCCAGTGATTTATATGAATTATCTTATATCTTGTGATATGTTTCAGAATGGTGATGACGAGGCGCTTCGTGGTTGGGTCTGGTTCGGGATTAGGATCAGGGGACAAAGGACTGGTGGAGACTTATGATTGGGTCATACTCTGATGATCAGAGAGCTGCTGTTACTTGGGAGCAGTTCAGAGATATGTTTCGTGCCCGTTACATTCCACGGGTTGAGCGGGAGCGATTGGCATAGGAGTTTTTGAGTTTGAGACAGGATGGGGAGTCGGTGACGGAGATCACCCGGATGTTCACTGAGAGGGCGATATTTTTCCTGGAGTTTGCTTCAGAGCAGGCTCAGATGACCCGTTATCTGATCATGCTCAAGACGGATATCTGTCAGTTTGTGTCTACCCAACGATGTGATACTCTTCTAGAGTTGCAGGAGGCCGCCTGACGGCATGAGTTGGAGATTGAGCAGCAGTTGAGAGAACAGCGGCAGGCCCCGACACATTCGCAGCCGGCACCGAAGCGGTTTAAGACCACTTATACTAGGACCGGGGGTCAGCAGAGTCGCACATGCGGGAAGTGTGGCAAGGGTCATTCTGGTGTGTGTCGAGCTGGTAGTGGATGCCACAAGTGTGGAAAGGAGGGGCATTACACGAAGGACTGTCGCCAGGCTACCCCAGTTCAGAGTATGAGGTGATGTTACCATTGTGATCAGGTTGGCCATTTGAAGGCCAACTGCCCGTTACTCGCCGCCAAACCGGCGCAAGCTCCAGCACCGGTTACTTTGAGGATCACGGATGGGAGACCAGTCAGGGTAGAGCCTCCAAAGGATTAGGGACGTTCCTTCCAGCTTAAAGTGGAGGAGGCTAGAGCAGCATCATATGTGGTTGCTGGTATGTTTCTATCCTTATCTCGTTTTCCTATATCTGTTGTATTCTTATCTGTTTCACCTGTGGTTAGGTACGTTTTTAGTGAACTCCTTGCCTGCTTTGGTCTTATTTGACTCGGGGACGAGTCGGTCCTTCATATCTCAAACATTTAGTAGGGAGTTCAATGTACCAATGGGCGAGTTAGAGTGTTCGTTGCGAGTGTCTATCACCAACGAACACGGGGTTTCTGCTTCTTTAGTTTATCGAGGGTGTGACTTGGAGATTTTTGCGGTGTCATTTATGATAGATTTGATTCCGATTCCCATGGGGGAGGTATGCGTGATTGTAGGCATGGATTGGATCAGTCGATTCGGTGCCATGATCGACTATGAGGGGCAGCGTGTAGTAGTTCGAACCCCAAGTAGGGGAGAACTGATTGTATATGGCGAGGGCACAAGAGCGGGATCAGGGTTTTGTTCAGCTGCCAGGGCACGACAGTACATTCAGAACGGGTGTGCAGGTTATCTAGCATATGTGGTAGATATGCGAGCCAGGGATCAGATTTCGGTTTCCGACGTACTGGTGGTCAGGGAGTTCGCAGACGTATTCCCGGAGGAGTTACCAGGGATACCTCCGGAGAGGCAGGTCGAGTTCAGGATCGACCTGGTGCCAGGTGCGGCCCCTATTGCTAAGGTGCCGTACCGATTGGCACCGCCAGAGATGCAGGAGCTGTCATCACAGCTGCAGGAACTGCTGGGCAAGCAGTTCATTCGACCTAGCAGTTCTCCATGAGGAGCACCGATACTTTTCGTCCGGAAAAAGGACGGTTCGCACCGGATGTGTATCTATTACCGGGAGTTGAATAAGTTGACGGTGAATAACCATTACCTACTCCCGAGGATAGATGATCTCTTCGACCAGTTGCAGGGTGCATCTTGGTTTTCCAAGATAGACTTGAGGTCTGGGTATCATCAGGTCAGGGTCAGAGAGGAGGACGTGGAGAAGATCGCGTTCCGAACTAGTTATGGACATTACGTGTTCGTGGTGATGCCGTTTGGGCTCACCAACGTGCCAGCGGTGTTCATGGACCTGATGAATCGGGTGTGTAAACCGATGCTTGATCGCTAGGTCATAGTGTTTATAGATGATATCTTGGTGTATTCCAAGACCCGAGAGCAGCATGAGGAACATCTGCGAGAGCTGTTGGGAGTTCTGAGATGGGAACGGCTGTACGCCAAGTTCTCGAAGTGTGAGTTTTGGCTACGGGAGGTCCAGTTCCTCGAACATCTCGTTAACCAGGAAGGGATTTTGGTCGATCCGGCCAAAATCGAGGCGGTTATGCAGTGGGAGGTTCCGAAATCTCCCTAAGATATTAAGAGCTTTCTGGGGTTGGCAGGGTACTACTGGAGGTTCATACGGGACTTCTCCAAGATCGCAGTGCCACTCACTCGTCTGACAAGGAAGGGAGTGGATTTCCGATGGGGTCCCGAGCAGCAGAGGGCATTTGAGACCCTCCATCAGCAATTGTGCAAGACACCAGTATTGACACTTCCGGAGGGAGTCGAGGATTTTGTGGTGTTCTGTGATGCATCCATCACAGGTTTAGGGGCGGTCCTCATGCAGAGAGGACGAGTGATAGCCTACGCATCGTGGCAGCTGAAGCCGCATGAGACAAGATACCCTACGCATGACTTGGAACTGGGGGCGGTAGTGTTCGCCCTCAAGGTATGGAGACACTACTGATGGGTTTTGGTCATAAGAACATCGTATGTGCTCATACAAACCCTAATGCTTGGATCTAGGTTTCTCTATTGTACATGAAAGTTATCCAAGACTATAAACCCTAATTCTAGCATACAAGTAATCATATTAACATAAGAATGGGTTTAAGATATTACCTTGATTGTTATATAGCAATAATAATCCCAAATCCTTCTTGTATTGACTTTAGAAAGCTTAGAGTCACAAATGTCACTCCTCTAATGATTCACAAACACCAAGAGCAAGAGGATGAAGAGGAGAAGAGAAGGAGGCTGCCCAAAACATGTGGAAACCCTAGAAGAAGTCTTGTCCACGTTTTTGGGGCATAAGGGCTCTATATATAGTGAGGCTATTAGGGTTATCTAACAAGGAAACCCTAATTTGGATGCTTCAGCCCTAAGCAACCCATTGACTCCTTTCCTTAAAGGCCTTGGACGATTTCTAATGGGTTTCCCCATAGAATTCGTCCAACCTTATAATATAAGGCAATCCATGGCCCAATTGCAATTATCTTATAATTACAATTCTAGTCCCTTAAGTTTAATTAATATCTTTTAGTCACAAACTTAATTCTTATTAATTCTTGACTAATATTAATTAAATAATATGATTTCTCCGTTAATATATTATTCTCATAATATTTTAATAAATCATATTTAATCTTTTCTCTCCATAATTCATCCTATCAAGTTGCTTTGGTGAAGGCAACCCAAAAGGACCATGCACCATCGGGTCAAGTACATACCAAAATAGTTATGGACTTAGACACTAATCCAACAGTCTCCCACTTGGATAAGTCTAATAACTATTTGCGTATGACTTCAGATCCTGATCTGCAATTGTAGCTTTCCAAAGCCGCTGTCAACTCTGATCCTATCAGATACGCGTGTCCTTTAGATAAGGGATCATATATTCCTCCATTCTAGATATCGTATGAGACATGATTTCTAATCATTCTTTATGTACTATTTCTCGACTTCCGATTTATGACGACTGACTAATTGAACAAATCAAATTAGCCCTAGCCCAGCCGACCATTTACGTTTGTCATCACTAAATCATCGAGGGGCCCAAAGATATCGCTTTTATCCTACTTTGAATAAAAGGAACGGATAAACTTTGATTTAATGCTCGCTTGCACTTACTCACCGAATCACACACAACAATATGTTTTTATAACACCAAGTTACTGGTGCGTTTACATATTATCAATGTGCAACTGATTTGCAAGATACAACTCACACATCTCGGTTTCAAGAATATAAGATGTTATCGTCTCACCAATCACTCGTGATACAATTCATGGAGTGATCCAAGTGAGCGTGGTTTTAATCCAATGCTCAAATCATATTCATAAGCACTCATGAATGTTGCTTATGTCTAATACCCTTTAGACAATCCACACACCAGTTCACGACAGTCTTCATTCATACCTACTTCCAACATATGAACGACTGTGGCCCGTTCGAATAATTTGACTGTTCTAAACCAATTAAATTATTCAGGAAGTCAAAACATGCAAAGTGAAACACAAGAATAATACTAATCCCATATGGCCTCAAACCTTTGAGTATAAATAAAACACCTTTTATTTATCACCATATCGATTACTCATTATTTGTTATTTCGGGTAATCAACTTCTTACTTGAATTATTACACTTGTCCCATGCTCTTAGCATGCACACAATGTTTACCTATGGTTCTTACTTTGTGAAATAGATCAAACGAACACATTTCCAATCATACTCATTTCACAACTCCAAATTCTTTTCCATAAGTGAAAGAATATCAAATTTTTGGCACTTATTGAATATGCTAGATTCTAACATTTTATGCAACAATCCTTTTGTAATGTCACTGCACTAAAGTCACAATAACTATTGCCAATGAAATCACAAAGTCCTCTATCGGAGATTGTTACAATACAATTCCTTAGATGTGATGTCTCTCACTTAAAGTACATTCCTTTGAACATCCTTTTGCATAAAAATTATAATCTAGACATTAATTCTCAATATCCAACTCCCAATATGGAAACCTTTCCATACTTACCATATGACAACTCATTCTCAATAGAATCTTATCTATTCATAATAATGTCGATATGGTCCATCCAATACTATACTTCCAACTACTCACAAGCGACCAATCCTTGGCGAACTTTGGATTGTCCTTTGATAGTTGTTTAATTATCTTAGTCAAAACCGATTCTCGTCCTTTTCCCTCTAAATGCACTAGACATTTGGAAAATTTTAGAATGGTCAAATATTATAGCGTTTGCAATCAATCCTATACCCAAAGCGTATGGGTCACGATGCATAATGTCTTACATGAAGATTCGATACTTTATCAATCTTCTGCCATAATATTTTATGTGCTACATTCTCAAAATTCGAACTATGAAGAGGAATGCCATAATCATAATCGAATTTTTTAAGAACGCACTATGTTTCCTTGACTAAATTATTAACATTCCACAACCTAAGCCTTTAGATTTGAAATCAAGCATAATATTCTCTCCCTTAATTATAGCAAAACAACTTTACAATTCTTACGACTTTGCAAGGTGTAACTCTTGTTTTTCTATAATTAATATTGCCAACTTCCAATACTTGCCTTAATAATCATACAATCATAACATTTATGCTCCCACTATCATGATGATTATTATAAACATAACACTTATGCTCCCACTAGCTTTGACATGTATTCAGAAACAGCTTAACTTTAAGAAAAACAATAACTATTGAATTTCTTAAGTTCATGTTTCTAATACCTAATGCTTTGATAATCCTTTTGTTGGATATAGTGTCTAAGCCTATAACTATATTTGGTATGTACTTGACCCGACCCGGCATGGTCCATTTGGGTTGCACTTCAGCCGAACAATTTATGGATAATATTTGAGAATAGTACAAGTTATGATTTATTAATATATTATAAGTTCTAATATATTAATATAAGATAATATTATTTAATTAGTGGTGATCTATAATTAATCTAGGATTAATTTAGGATCAAAGATATTACTAATTAAATATGGGCTTCTATATTTATATAGTGTGGGCTTATGCTTATTTGGAATGGGCTACGCATGCATGGAAGAAGTCCATGGATACTCCATGGAGCTTTGGCCCATGGATCTCATGGAAATGAAGAGACATGGGTATTAGGGTTTACATGGATGTAACCCTAATCCACCACACTATATAAAAGAGGTCTTGGCTCTTGAAATCATACTAGTTGACACTTGTTGAGGTGAGGGCCGATTTCAAGATAGTAGTGACTCTTCTCTCAAAGTTCCAAGTTTGTGGTGATTTGTGATTTCCATTTGAGGCATCCACACTATTGGTGCTAGGCTCTAAAACTCCAAGGAATCAACTACAACTACAAGGTAAGTATTTCTACTAGCTTTATTTGATTCATTTTCCCCATGCCATGGTAGTTAGGATATGAACCTTGGAAAAATAATTATTTGCATGTATCTTAGACAAACATAGATCCAAGGTTTATTAGGGTTGCATGTACACTTAGGAAGTGTTAGAATGCTCAAAACCCATCAGTGGTATCAGAGCCTAGGCTTGTTTGTTTGATACTTGATGCAAAATAGTTGAAAAAGTCGAAAATGGACTAGAAACATTACCCTAAACTGTTTTGGTACTTGAAAACTTGTTTTAGATGGTGTAATGTCTTTGCTAATCCATTTACAACAACTTGTTATCAAAATTACAAGTTTTATGTGTAATTTTTGATTCATGAAAGTGTTCATATTCATGTTCTTGATCTTATGATGTTTAGATGATCATAGGAATTATTTATAACCTATGTGGTAGTTTAATTCTTGATCATAATGTGTTTTAATGGAGTCCATAACTTGTCCTCAAGTTATGGAAAACCAAAAGTCACTTCAATTTAAAAACCATTAAAAGAACACAAGAGTTAGAAAAATGAAGAGTCTTCATTTTATTACTCTATTAAACTCATAAGTTACAAGAAATGAAAAGTTTTGAAAGTTTACAAAACTTGCCCTCAAGTTTCGGAACAAGTAAAGTCAAGTTAAAACTTTAGTTCCAACCCTTAGAATTTTAAAAGTTAAAATTCAACCCTTATACTTATATTATTATGATTTGATAATTATATATATATATATATATATATATATATATATATATATATATATATATATATATATATATATATATATATATATATATATATATATGTATAAGAGCAAAGTCGTCTTACCGCTAGTACGCCTCATTCACGAAGCCGGTCTATAAGGTGGGTATAAGGTTGTTGCCTATAAAATGGTAACTTAATGGGTGTCCACTCTCACCCACCGCTTGCTTGACCGGTGGAGGGTCGTTAGCCGAACGGGTAAGACAAGGACTTATAAATTCTCATTAAAAGTATGATGAATATTATAAAGTAACTAAATGTTTTATTAAATTCCCAATCTTAGTTACTTTAGGAAAAATGTGAATAAGGTGCTAATCCATGAAATTACACTTTACACTTTGTTTAAGTCGTTGGTGGAGCGTGTGTGATTAACCGGCACACTAACTTGGACTTAACAAGGTACGTAAAGGGTGACTTAAGGTTTATTATAGTATCGATGGAGCGTGTGTGGTTTACCGGCACATTGATTGAGTGATAAACTTTAAGGGTACCAAGTGATTTGCATGGTTACTTCACACCTCGTTTTGTGATCCTCGGCATCCCAGTCACAAAACTTGGAGGGCACACTCGAGATTGAAACATGCCTTTGAAAAGTTCATTGAATCTCAAAGAATCTAGGAATTTCTAAGAACCAATCAAAAACCTAATATTTAAATATTTCGGTTTTCGTGGTGGAAATTGGTGAATCGTCATTCACCTACCTTTCAAATATGTTATAGCTTAGATTACGGCATACCTATTCTAAGTTATAATATATTGTGATTGGATCCTAGCCTTAATATTACATTTGGGTGTTTTATTAAGGACTCTCTTAATATCTAAACTAATCTTGTTCTCTTCTTTTCAGATGTCTTCAAAAAATGCTGCTTCTGGCTCTAATCCTAATGGTTCCTTTACCCTTATGAACTTGTGTGGGAAAGTCACCTTTGATGGATCCAACTTCAATGAGTGGATCAGAAACATCAGGATGATTACCCGCTACGAGGACAAAGAATATGTCCTTGACAAGGAGCATAAGGAAATTGATGAGACCACTGCAACTCCTCAGGAGATCGCTGACTTTCGGGCACATGAAAGGGATGCTACGAAAGTGGCTTGCATCATGATGGCCACGATGACAACGGAACTCCAAAAGTCTTATGAGGATTTCTACCCTTATGAAATGCACCAAGATTTGATGGAAAGATACCATCAAAGTGCAAGACAAGAGAGGTATGAAATCATCTGCTCCATGATAACAACCATGATGAAGGACGGGGAATCCATCATGAGCCACATGCAGAAAATGCAAAGATATGTGGTTCGTTTGCTGAAGCTTAATGTGAAGTTCCCTGAGGATCTTGCAATAGATATCATTTTGCACCCCTTACCATCGTGCTATGATCAATTCCTCATGACATATCACATGAATAAGGAAGAGGTCACACTCAACAAACTTCAGGGACTTCTCAAGACCGCAGAATCAGGTCTTAAGGGGAAGTCGGTTGCTATCACTCCTACTCCAAACTCAACTCCGGTTTTGGCAATTGGGAAAAGTCGATGGAGGAAGAGAAAGAGATCCTCGAAGGGTACCAAGGCTCGGACCCTTGATGGCTCTTCTTCAAGTGGAACCAAGAAAGGTTTCATCACTCCTTCTTCTGACCCAAAAGAGGCTGAATGCTTCTATTGCCATGAAAAGTCTCATTGGAAGCGGAACTGCCCAAAGTACCAGCATGATGTGAAGGATGGGAAAGTCAAACCCAACCATGCAGGTATTTACACTATCATTTCTAATAACTCACCCCATTCTAAATCTTGGGTCCTTGATACCGGTTGTGGTATTCATATTTGTTGTGACTTGCAGGGACTAAGAAGAAGTGAGAATGTGGAGCAAGGAAGAATAAACTTGATCATGGGGAATAGGAAAGCTTCACCTGTCACCAAGATTGGAGTTTATACTTTATCGCTAAGTAGTGGGTTTAATTTAGATTTGAATAAATGTTGTTATTCGCCAGGAATGGCAAGAAATATTATTTCCTTTCATGCTTTGTACAAACAAGGGTTTACTTTTTCATTTAATAATGAAGTTGGTTCTATTGATGTTTTCTATAATAATGTTTTTTATTTTAAAGCATTACCTTGTGATGGTGTGTATGAAGTTGCATCTGTTGTAGATAACTTAGGAAATAATGTTTTGTGTATTGATTCTACTAATCATAATAACTTGGATAAAGCATCATTATGGCATTGTCGTCTTGGACATATAAGCAAGAAACGCATAGGCCAACTCCAAAAGGATGGAGTCTTGGAGTCGTTTGACCTAAAGTCAGATGATAGTTGCGAATCATGCTTACTTGGAAAAATGACAAAGTCACCCTTCACAGGCTCGTGGAGAGGGGTGAAGGTTTGTTGGACCTTGTACACACGGATGTGTGTGGACCATTCAAACATGCCACAAGGGATGCTAATCGTTATTATTTGACTTTTACTAATGATTACAGTAGATATGGATATGTCTACTTAATCAAGCATAAGTCAGAGACTTTCGAGAGGTTTAAGGAATTTAAACAGGAAGTCGAGAATCAATTGGGCAGGAACATTAAGATGCTTCGATCCGATTGAGGAGGTGAGTATCTTAGTTCAGAGTTCCTCGACTATCTTAGGGAATGTGGGATTGTCTCACAATTGACACCTCCCAGGACACCACAATTGAATGGTGTGGCTGAGAGGCGTAATCGAACCTTGTTGGATATGGTTCGTTCCATGATGAGTCGAGCTACGCTACCAATCTCATTCTGGGGGTATGCCTTAGAGACTGCCGCCCATATTCTTAATCTAGTCCCTACAAAGAAAGTTGCCAAAACTCCTCACGAGATGTGGACTGGTAAAGTACCTAAGCTAGACCACATCAAGATTTGGGGTTGCGAGGCTTTCGTGAGACGTGAGACTCATGATAAGCTCAAACCTCGAAGCGAGAGGTGTATTTTCATCGGCTACCCACAACAATCCTTTGGTTACCTCTTCTACAGACCTAGTGATAATGTGGTCTTTGTAGCAAGAAGAGGAGTTTTTCGAGAGAGAGAGAATTTATAAGCCAAGGAGACAGTGGGAGGCAAATTGATCTTGAAGAAATTCAAGAGTCAAGCGGTGAAGGAACTTCAAACACTAGCCCTCAACTTGAGGAGGAAACTCCTGTTGAGCCAGCTGATGTGCCTGTACCTCTTAGGCGTTCCACGAGAGTTAGGAATGCACCTGAGCATTATTATGGCTTCCATATTACTGCGGAAGGTGAGACACTTATTAGTGATGAGACACTAGTAGGTCTGGATGAACCTAACAGCTACACGGAAGCCATGGCAGGCCCTGAGGTTGCTAAATGGAAAGAGGCCATGGATAGCGAGATACAATCCAAGTATGACAATCAAGTTTGGAACTTGGTTGAGAATGTACCTGGTCGTAAGACTGTAGGGTGCAAATGGGTCTTCAAGAAGAAGACCGACATGGATGGTAATGTACACACTTATAAGGCTAGACTGGTTGCAAAGGGCTTCTCTCAAATTCCTGGAGTGGACTATGATGAGACCTTTTCTCCAGTAGCCAAGATTAAGTCTATTCGGGTTCTGTTGGCCATAGCTGCATTTCATGACTATGAAATTTGGCAAATGGATGTCAAAACCGCTTTCCTTAATGGAAAGTTGGCTGAAGATGTTTACATGAGTCAGCCAGAGGGTTTTGTCAGCAATGAGTACCCTAATAGAGTGTGTAAGCTTGAGAAATCCATTTATGGATTGAAGCAAGCACCTCGCAGGTAGAATCTTTGCTTTGATGAGAAAGTCAAGGAATTTGGCTTTTCAAGGAGTGAAGATGAATCTTGCGTCTATATCAAGGCTAGTGGGAGCATAGTCAGTTTTTTGGTACTGTATGTGGATGACATACTACTCATAGGAAATGATATCCCAACCCTACAGGAAGTAAAGTCCTGGCTTGGGAAGTGTTTCGCTATGAAGGACCTTGGTGAAGCTGCCTATATCCTAGGGATAAAGATTTTGAGAAATAGGAGTAAAAGACTAATTAGAATTAGTCAAAGTACCTACTTGGACAAAGTGTTGAAAAGATTCAACATGCATAACTCCAAGAAAGGTGAGTTACCCATTCAGTGTAACTCCAGGTTGAGTAAGTCACAAAGCCCTAGTACTGAGGCTGAGATAGCAGAAATGAGTCGACTTCCTTATGCTTCAGCTGTAGGATCGATCATGTATGCTATGACATGTACTCGACCTGATGTAGCCTTTGCTTTGAGCATGGTTAGCAGGTATCAGGAGAACCCTGGCAAGGAACACTGGACTGCGGTAAAGAATATCCTCAAGTACCTGCGAAGGACTAAGGACTGGGTCCTTACCTTCGGTGGGAGTGATGACTTGAGAGCTGTAGGGTATAGTGATGCTAGCTTCCAGACTGATAGGGATAATTTCCGCTCTCAGTCGGGCTGGGTCTTTACCTTAAACGGAGGAGCAATTTCTTGGAAGAGTTCCAAGCAGGAGATAGTGGCTGATTCCACTTGTGAATCAGAGTATATAGCAGCAAGCGAGGCAACAAAGGAGGCGATATGGCTAAAGAACTTCATCGGATACCTTGGAGTTGTACCAGCTATAAAAGAGCGAATGGAGATTTTCTGTGATAGCAATAGTGCGGTTGCCTTAGCCAAGGAACCAAGGGATCACGGGAGATCCAGACACATCGACAGAAAATACCATTTTATCAGACATCGAATCGAAGAAGGACTCCTCGTGGCGAAGAGGGTATCATCGGATGAGAACCCAACAGATCCCCTCACGAAGGGACTGAGTAGGGTTAAGCATCTCCAGCATGATCGGAGCATAGGGCTAAAGGATGATATAAGTTTTAGTAGTTAGATAAATTATGAAATTTGTAAAGTGTAATTGACATTTGATGATGAATAAAAGGTGTTTTATTTATGAGTAAAGTGTTGCTATCTCTTATCGATCGTTTACTATATTTCTTTTGCATGTTTTGACTTCCAGAATAATTATGTTTGGTATATCATATTATTCAAACCTCCACAGTCGGTCATATGTCGGAAGTAGGTATGAATCAAGACTGTCATGATTGGTTGCAGAGGTCCAAGGTGTTGGACATGGCTACAACAATCATGAGTGCTCATAAGTTCTGAGCATTGGACTCAACCCACGCTCACTGGAATCACTTCATGGAATTTTATCTCGAGTGATCGTGAGACGGTAATATCATATAAGTCTTCAAACCTAGAGATATGATTTGTTACTTACAAGTTGGTTATGCATTGCTTGTACGAAAACGCATTGGTAACTCGATGTTATAAAACGTGCCTTTGTGTGTAATTCAATGAGTGGTAAAACAAACATATGAGTCGAAGTTTATCTGTTCCTTCTTGGATTAGAAGATGATATCTGGGCCCCTCGATGATTTTGTTTTGACCTATGTACCGGGCCCGGTCAGAACTAAATTGATGTGTTCAGTTGAGTTCTATGTCAAACAAATCGGAAATCGGGAAACAAATGCTGGACAATAAGCAAGACAATGTTCCATGTATTTGTCCGGCTGATATCTAGAATAGAGGATTATATGATCACTTATCTAAATGGCGCGTTCTAGTTCAACAGAGTTTAAAGAGCTACGATTGCTGATCGGTTCCTGAAGTTATACTTGCAAATATAATTAGTAGACTTATCCAAGTGGGAGACTGTTGGATATAGTGTCTAAGCCCATAACTATATTTGGTATGTACTTGACCCGACCCGACATGGTCCATTTGGGTTGCACTTCACCCGAACAATTTATGGATAATATTTGAGAATAGTACAAGTTATGATTTATTAATATATTATGAGTTCTAATATATTAATATAAGATCATATTATTTAATTAGTAGTGATCTATAATTAATCTGGGATTAATTGAGTGATCAAAGATACTACTAATTAAATATGGGCTTCTATATTTATATAGTGTGGGCTTATGCTTATTTGGAATGGGCTAGGCTTGCATGGAAGAAGTCCATGGATACTCCATGGAGCTTTAACCCATGGATCTCATGGAAATGAAGAGACATGGGTATTAGGGTTTACATGGATGTAACCCTAATCCACCACACTATATAAAGGAGGTCTTGGCTCTTGAAATCATACTAGTTGACACTTGTTGAGGTGAGGGCCGATTTCAAGATACTAGTGACTCTTCTCTCAAAGTTCCAAGTTTGTGGTGATTTGTGATTTCCATTTGAGGCATCCACACTATTGGTGCTAGGCTCTAAAACTCCAAGGAATCAACTACAACTACAAGGTAAGTATTTCTACTAGCTTTATTTGATTCATGTTCCCCATGCCATGGTAGTTAGGATATGAACCTTGGAAAAATAATTATTTGCATGTATCTTAGACAAACATAGATCCAAGGTTTATTAGGGTTGCATGTACACTTAGGAAGTGTTAGAATGCTCAAAACCCATCACCTTTATCTAAGCTTATACACCTTTCCTTTAGATAGCCCATATGTGTGTCTAAACAATTCAGACTAATTGCCATACCTCACAATTCAAATCATGGAAAGGGATACCGTAACCATAATCGAATTAGAGAATACAATTTTCACAATCACTATCTTTTTAAAATCTTTCTTAGTGAAAGCATTTCCTCACAGTCATTTTCATGAAGGAGGGAATCTTATGACACTTAGATTTTAATGGTGTATGTGTTCCTATCCATGTGAATTTGTCAAAACCATAGTTTACGACAAATTCAAACTCATATGGACCGAACTTTCTTAATCTTGATTTCTTGCCATATGGTAACACAGCTGCCCACCATGTCTTCCAAGTAGTTAAGCAACTCACCCATTCCTATCAATGTACTTTCCATTGATCAAGGTGCCTGCCTTTTATGCGTTCAAATGAGAACTCATAGAACTCACATGCATAATTAACTCAATTGGAACGGCACAGAAACAATATAATGTCAACACGATAGATTGTAAACCTCAACTCGTGTGCTAGTGATGATCGATAAGGTTTATTTTGATTTGTTCTTGAAACCTTTCAAGACCATTAAGACTCCCACTGACTCCTTGACATATAAGATTCTCTTGTCAATAAACATTTCTTGACAAACAAATATTCAAGAGTTAGTGTAGTTTTTATCAAAACACTTCATAAATTGGTCCTAGTTGGTCTTTGTCTTATCCAAGACATCACATCTTTCCACATTTGATGAATGTTATGAACCTTCTTAATACTTATCACTCAATTTCACAATCTTAACTCTAAGACTTGTTTTGGAACGAAGTATGATTGACTTCTTGATTTAACCATTTCTTCAATTCTTGATTCCTCTTCTTAGACATACAATTGTACTAAGACTCACTTAGAGGATCAATTGAGATATGGTTCTTAATCATTAAGACCTATCATAAAGCATAAAAGGTACTCTCCCTTCTTCTTAGAATGGAGAAACTTTTATCTTTCTGCCTACTTGATTCTTCTTATTCGTTCTGCTATTGATTTAAACCTTTTCAATCAATTCAGAATTACACTTGATCTTATAAGTATAATCATATTTACTAAACCTTTAGTAAATCATGACAAATGTCTTTGTTACTCTTGTGGTGGACTTGATCAACACGCAACTTTGTGTACTCGATCTCCTAGTCCTTCACTTGACACTTTGTCAATGAATTAGTCTAATTTCCAAATATGAAATTTCTCATTCATCATGCAACCAAGTTGCATGATTCCAAGTTTCTGTCCAATTGAAACTTGGGTGATGAGAAACTCTCCCTATTTGGTAAATTCTCGACATTTCCACAAATAATATAATTAAGAATCAAATCCATTATTGCTAATAATACAAAGATTCAAACATCAATTTTTCATATACGCCATTGCAGGGATAAATAAATAATATAAAAATCAAAATTTATTTTATTGCGGAAAAATTTGTCCTTACAATGCAATTCATTGAAAAACTAAGCTAATACATCTTTTTAAGCAATCTAATTCTAACTCTAAGTAGTAGCTCAAGAATCTAATCTTCAAGTAATGCGATCGAAATCCATTTCTTCATGGTTAGATTCTGCTCACTTCTTCCCTTAAGCTTCCTCTCTTTTCTTCGAACATCAATTGTAATCTTATCACATTATGTATCTAGAATAGGAGCTTAAAAGAGTTAGTCAATGGATTTTACCTAAAGCCGAGCCATACACTTTGACTCTCCCATATCTTAGATCTCTTAGGTAAATAGGGCAGCTTCGTCTCCAATGCCCCTTCTCTTGGCAATAAAAGCAAATTGACTCTTTTGGAACAGGACATGGAACTACTTCAGATATTGCCTTTCTCTTATGATCAAACTTTTCGATCATAGCATGTCTTTCGTTGCCATTGTCTATATCCATAGAGGTCTTGAAGGCAGATTCACCAATCAACTTTGCTTTTTCTATTGCGCCAAACCAATGGTGATTCAGCAGCAATAAGCATATAGGTGAGATCTATAAGGGTCACGTCGCAGTTCATCATATAGTACTCTCTTACGAACTCACTATATGAGTTAGGAAGTGACTAAAGAACCCAATCAACAGCCATCTCCTCATAGACAACGAATCCCAACATTCTTAACCTATCAATGTGTGACTTCATCCCTAGGACGTGTGCACACACAGACTTTCCTTCTTTATGTTTACTTGCCAAAAGGGCTTGAGTGAGCTTGAACTTTTCAAGCCTTCGAACTTGTGGGTTAGGGAGAATAATTGGAGGAGGAGGAGGAAGTGAAGCATGATCTCTTGTTCCTTGATCGAATCACGGAATACCATCTTTATGTGGAAAGCTTGTTCCACGGGATTTGGGAAGACCATAGTTGTCGTACTTTGACATCTACAAAACGGGAGAAAACGAATTCAAGTTAGTTGATTGATTGAGTAATTAGTAAATCACCCAAATGAGATACTAAGTCTAGGACCCAACACAATACGCTACAACCTAGAAAAGGTATCCCGTAATCTAGTTGCAGAATACTTGAAGGTAAGTGAATGACGATTCACTAATTTCCACCATGAAAAACGAAAAAAAAAATTTAATTTTAAATCTATGAAAACTCCTAGATCCTTTGAAATTCATTGAACATTTTGTTGGGATTAAAACCCTAATTGTGATTTGATGAACAAGATGCGGAAAATAAGAACAAACACAATAATGAAGATTATGTCGAATGATCACTCGATTTATTGAAATGTGAGGAACAAATTACACTTAAGAAATAATAATCTAACTCTACAAGAAACCTCACAACGTGGCGGCTACATTTTGCCACACCCTTAACCCTAATAATGAATAATACATGACTATTTATAGGGAAAAGACAAGTCTTGGGCTTTTCACCTAGAATTCATCAAAGGGGCCCATTGCCATCATCCATGGAGTGCTTTGAAACCCTACAATCTCCCCCTCAAAGTATGGAATGGATGACAACGCTTTAACTTCCAAAACAAGCATCTAGCAAATAAGAAGATCTGCAACGAGGAATATATGAAGCAATCCACGAATCTTGATTCTTCAATAGTCTTCAAACACGGGCTCTAGGATATATAAATCAAGCACTGAAGTAATGTCTTTAAACTTCATTTTCGAATGTAATCCCAAAGAATCTTCATGAAAACCAAACCCGCCATAAAACCCATCTCAGAACAAAGAAACTGAATCACTTCTTGTCTTTGAAGAGCTCCCCCTCCAAGTCACAACGATCTTCAAATAAGCTAATGATATAAGCCATCAAAAAATATCATGTAACAATCCAAACTTTAAGATCCGTAACGCCACTTGATCGAGAAAATACAAGAAGTCGGAGATATAACAATTCCTTAGCAGAGCTCGATGAAGAACTCTTGCTGTAAAGGATACTTCTCTGTAAAAACCTTAGTAGAGCTCGATGAAGAACTTCTGTAAAAAAGCTACCTTCATAATTCTCCCACAAGCTTTATCAAAAATCTTCGACTTTGAAAAGTCACAAATCCAATTTCGAATGGCCATACCAAATTCTCCCCCGATTTATAATCAAAAACATGATTATAAAGCCTTCAAAAGGTCATGAGAATGATCTTGAATGGATAAAAATTTACTATGCTCCCCCGCGACAAAAAGATAAAAAAAAAATCCGGAAAAATCGTGAAAACTTGACGTTAAAAAAAAACGACTTTCCGAACCGCCAAGACTTGATGGAATCTTTATTTTTCTGTTCACAAAAAAAAATATGAGCGTTAAAGAATCCAAAACTATTCACCGGCCCTCAATGTAGTAACTTTTCTGAAAATTGGGCCGAAACTGTCACTTTCTGAAAGACAGGGGCTGGAATGGTAATTCAGCATCAACAAACCCTTTCATTTGTAACAAAAACTGGAAATGGTCTAAAAATGCCAAACTGTGAAAACAACAGGGTCCAAAAGAGCCAATTCGCTGAAGTTTCAGGGACCAAAAATGAAACATTAAGTCTTCTTCCCCAATATATATGGCTGATAAAAGAAATGCGCGACTGGAACAAATGCTACAGATCATACATTCGTTTCAAGTACCAGCAACCGAACCAAGGTTCGTTTCAAGATTGCCATCTATTCACGCGAACCGAACGTTCGGTTCGTTTCATATCAAGCTTCATCAGGAGAAACCCCTTTCGCTTTCGGTTCATCCTTCGTTCGCTCCAACCATTAACAACCGAACCCAGTTTCAAAAGCAAAACCGAGCATCCCGATTAGAATAAGGAGCGAGACCATAGCCAAGCCGAATTACAGGTTCGCTTTCGGTTCATCTCCAATTTCAGTCCCAGCATAAACACGCGAACCCAAGATCGAGGTTCGTTCCATGAGCTGCTAACGCGAATCTCAAGTTCGTTCCAGGTACATTCGAAGGCCATTGATACAAAAGCAAAATCAAGCATCACGATGCAAACAAGAAGTGAAACCTTATCTTAGCCGAACAACAGGTTTGCTTTCTGACTTCCCTTCATTCGTTCCAAGGCAACAGAAGAACCCAATCATAGATTCGCTTCAATATCGTCGCTTATACCCCAAAGACAAGCACAGTAAACGAGTTTTCACAGGTAAGGCTTTCATAGCGACTTTTTCTGTTGACCAATGTTCATCCCAATTAAGATCGATTCGTTTGCAGGTGAGATTTTCAAACCAATTTTGACTTCCATTCGATCGATGTTATAAAGCCCCTATTAAGAGACCTGGTTGGCGAAGCGAACAGGACGTCAAGACAAATCCGAATGCAATTACCCAAGCTGGATCACAATTCAAGTTCAGGCATTGACCACAAATCTCCTTCGTTCCAATTTCTATTCTAACAATCTGATTTTACAGTTATGATAAAAGAATGTTTTCACACCTCCGATTTTGACTTTTGTGGTTTGACTATTCAAATTGAGATTCAACGCAGTGTATCATATGACTACAAAAATTGCATTCAACCAACACCAAGTCAATACACCACAGATCGATTTCATCTATGAATCATTAGTAAATTGAAGAAACGAATGAAATCGAGTCAATCAGTAAGAACCAAAAAAAAAAAAAAACGATGAATAAAGAATAAAGGAATAACGAATTCAAGATGCGTCTTTTCCAGATGGGTCGATTAAGCCAATCGATATTCAAACGCTTACAAACGATAGCATCGGTCAGTCATCGATTTGTTAATTTTGACAGGCAAGGGAGAATCAAATTGAACACTGAATGAAGATGCAATTGGAGACTCAGATGCAATATTAAAGCCAAAGAAACTTGGATCGATACTAAGCAAATGGATCATGAACAGTGAATCGGCCAAGGGATTGGGCCAGATCAAGATAAAACACGAATGGATCCAAATGGGTCAAAACAAATGATTGAAATCAACTGATTTTTGGATTAAGCAATCACCAGATCTAAGATGAACAGAAGAATGAATAAAAAAAATCAGATGAACAGTGATGAACAGCATGAATTTCCATGAGCAGTAGCTTGAACAAAATATTGATTCCATATCGCCAAAACACCAATAATCTTCAATATATGTAGAAAATCACCAAATCAAGAACCGATACTTCAAAAATCAATAGATTTTCAAAGACCCGCTCTGATACCACTTGTTGGGATTAAAACCCTAATTGTGATTTGATGAACAAGATGCGGAAAATAAGAACAAACACAATAATGAAGATTATGTCGAATGATCACTCGATTTATTGAAATGTGAGGAACAAATTACACTTAAGAAATAATAATCTAACTCTACAAGAAACCTCACAACGTGGCGGCTACATTTTGCCACACCCTTAACCCTAATAATGAATAATACATGACTATTTATAGGGAAAAGACAAGTCTTGGGCTTTTAACCTAGAATTCATCAAAGGGGCCCATTGCCATCATCCATGGAGTGCTTTGAAACCCTACACATTTCAATGGCATGTTTAAATCTCGATATGCCCCTCTAGTTTGTGACTGGGATACCAAGGATCACAAAGCGGGTGTGAATAACCATGCAAACTTACATGCTGCCCTCACATATTACAGTCACCTATTCGATGTGCCGGTAAACCACACACGCTCCACCGAACTTAGACAAACATTGAGTCACCCTTAGCTACCTTTGCTTAGAACCATTTAGTGTGTCGGTTAACCACACACGCTCCAGTAACGTCTTCGCAAGGGCACAAAGTGTAATTTCATGGAATTGCATCAATTCACTTTTGCCTAAGTAAGTAAGATTGGGAATTTGTAAAACATTTAGTTACTTTTGTACTTCATTATACTTATAATGGAAGGTTTTTTCCTATCCTACCCGTTCGGCTAACGACCCTCCACTAGTCAAGAGTGCGGTGGGTAAGAGTGGATACCCATTCAATCGCCATTTTATAGGCAATTTCCTTAAACACCCCTTATAGACCAGCTTCGTGAATGAGGCCTACTAATGGTAAGACTGACTTTTACTCATATATATATATATATATATATATATATATATATATATATATATATAATGTTAGACTTTTAATGTTATATATAGTATAGGGTGTGTTTTACACTTTTAAAACACCAGTTGGTCTAATTAAAAAAATTATACCTTGAATTTAATTAAATGTAAACCAAAAACTATATGGATTTATTAAATCTCCTTTAATTATACACCTTCATTAATTAATAAAACCATAAGGGTGTGATTTGAACTTTTCAAAACAATATTAGGGTTTTAGAATTTAACATTCCTTAATTAAACTTTTAATCAACTTTTAAATTCCAAAACTTGAGGGCAAGTTTTGAAACATTTCAAAACAATTAGGTTTAGAATTTAAATATACATCAAAATTAAACTTTTAATCAAAATTTAAATTCCAAAACTTGAGGGCAAGTTTTGAAGCCTTTTCAAAACATTAGGGTTTCAACTATTTAAATTTGAAAACTAAACCTTTGAGTTCAAATTTAAACTATAAAACCTAAAGGGGAAAATTGAAACTTTTCCTAACACAAGGATCAAGTAATAAATAATATAAATTAAACAATTAATTTCATCATTATCTATATTTGACCTAATTTCAATTTCTTGCAAAATAAGTTACCCAATTAATACAAATAATCCAATCTTTATCATATAAGGAAGTTATTATCTAATCAATTGGTAATTATCTTGTGTTTTGGCAAGGATATTCTTTAAGAAACAATAAAATTCGTATTTTATAGGTTTAAAACGGATATGGTAATTATCCTTAAGCAAAACAACAACAAAATCCGAAATTTCCTCTGTCTGACGCTCGGACTCGCCGAGTCACACTTTGGAACTCGCCGAGTAGGGCTGACTCGCCGAGTCAGGTCGAATAGTGAGCCATATTTCGTTTTTCAGCTACATAATGCATCAATACAATAGAAACCAATCTAGTCTCTGATACCACTGATGGGTTTAGGCTATAAGAACATCCTATGAGCTCATACAAACCCTAATGCTTGGATCTAGGTTTCTTTATTGTATATGCAAGTCATCCAAGACTATAAATCCTAGATCTAGTTCATGATAATCAATATAACATTTAATTAGGGTTTAGATCATACCTTGATTGTTATGTAGCAATAACAATCTCAAATCCTTCTTGTATTGACTTTAGAAAGCTTAGAGTCACAAATGTCACTCCTCTAATGGTTCACAAACACCAAGAGCAAGAGGATGAAGAAGAGAAGAGAAGGAGGCTCTCAAAAACGTGTGGAAACCCTAAAGAATAAGTTCACCAAGTTTTTGAGCATAAGGGCTCTATATATAGTGAGGCTATTAGGGTTATCTAACAAGGAAACCCTAATTTGGATGCTTAAGCCCTAAGCAACCCATGGACTCCTTTCCTTAAAGGCCTTGGACGATTTCTAATGGGTTTCCCCATAGAATTCGTCCAACCTTATAATATAAGGCAATCCATAGCCCAATTGCAATTATCTTATAATTACAATTCCAGTCCCTTAAATTTAATTAATCTCTTTTAGTCACAAACTTAATTCTTATTAATTCTTGACTAATATTAATTAAACAATATGATTTCTCCTTTAATATATTATTCCCATAATATATTAATAAATCATATTTAATCCTTTCTCTCTATAATTCATCCTATCAAGTTGCTTTGGTGAAGGCAACCCAAAAGGACCATGCACCATCGGGTCAAGTACATACCAAAATAGTTATGGACTTAGACACTAATCCAACAAGATTCATCCAATCAACTATCTATTTGATATTAGATCATATATAGCCAGTATAAAATAAGTAATTATAGAAGTAATCACTGTGGTCACTATTTTATTAACTCCGCTTTACTTCTTGTTCCTTGTTTGGTTGTGGGCTTAGGGCAGATACATACAACCGATTGTTTGTTTACTCTAAGTTCTATACAACTTGTATCCATTTAGTACTCAGAAAGGATTGTAGAGTCATTTTTAGTTGTCTTTCATTATAGCAGGAAATATAGGATTTTCTGGAGGAACAGGCAAGCTTTTCTAAAACATAACTTACAACTTACTAAACTTTCTCCAACTTACATACATCACTAAAATCTTATGAACTCACCAGCTTAATTGCTGATAAAAACTTTCAAATAACTTGTATTCTCAGGAGACTAGTAGACGGGTACTCGTGCTGGGAACTCAGAAGTTGGAGCATAGTAGCTTCAAGTCTTGTTTTGTTATTTGCTTACGTATTCTATGTTTTGTGAACACACACATTGTAAACACTTTCTTTCTAAACAAAATGGTTGTTCAATACTTGCTTACCGTATACATATCTTTTGATACTAAACATGACGTCCTCCACTCCCAAACGTTTCTGCCGTTCTTGGTTTTGGGGTGTGACAGATTGGTATCAGAGCATTGTTTATAGTGAACTAAGTATATGAACCAATAAAAGATATACAACTATAAATACAATGGTGCTTAAGTTCTCTGGATAATGATATATTTTAAGATTATAACGTTAAGTTATAAAAATGTACCTACTTGCTTATACATGTATAAATACTAGAACGAGTATCACAAGAAGAACAGAACTAAAGTATTTAAAGGTTGAACATTGTCGTCAAACCTGAACAGTTATGTAATCATAGCTAGGATCAATATAGCCTGATCAACTATATTCATTCGAGATGTGACCGACATGTGTTTGGGAGTGATGTGGTGTTGCAACAGTCTTAAAACTTACCAAATACTAAGTCAAGAAAATACTAGAACAAGTACATAGAGTTAGAATACTATAGGAGTATTCTATGATACTATAACATGATAACAAGTTTGAAACATACTAAGTACGTTACAGTTAGAATACTATAGGAGTATTTTAGGCTCTATATAAATAACTTATGTGATAACTTAAAAGACCCTTATAGATAAGTCTATAATCTTGCAATGTATATGTAACACCCCGATTCTCAGGTGTTCTTTAAATATAATTTGTTGGGTTAAGCTCTACTCGACGAGTTGGTTGACCTGCTCGTTGAGTAGCATTGGGGTGGGATCGCGTGTTAAGTGACTTACTCGATGAGTCCATATTGGGACTCGGCGAGTAGGAGCTGGCAGATGAAACCCTAAATCTCGGGGTTTGTACCTCTATTTAAAGGAGCCTCAGCCTCCTTTAGCCTCTTTGCAGTCTTTGAGAGCTCCTTAAAACCCTAATACATGTGTGTGTGTGTGTGTGTGTGGCCATTGTGTGTCTGAAGCTTGAAAAGAGGATCTTTGGATGGGGAAGGCTTGGAGGAGAAGGATATTGGAGCAAGTAGAGTGTGGGAATCAACACTTATCTCAGTTATCATCTTATGGAGGTAACCAAATCGCCTTTTTCCTTGTGAATCTCTCCTATTGGTTGAGTTTTAGGGTTTTTGGTGAGATATTAAGTTGGAAAGATGAGCTATGGGCTAGATCTGAGGTTGTAACTTCAGATCTGGACCCTCCTTGGATTCTAGAAGCATAAAGTTACAGTTTTGGTCATGATTGAGGTCCCTCTTGAGCATGAAGCTCCATTAAGAACTTAAAATAGGCATTTAGAGCCTTTATAGCCATGCATGCACGTAAAGTTTGCAACTTTACGTGATAAGCATGCCCTAGAAGCTTGGATCGGTGATTTGGAGCCGCTGCATGGCTCAAAACAAGTATGTATGGAAAAAGGACTGAATGCACTCAGCGAGTCTCAAGGTTGACTCGGCAAGTCACTTGAAGATGGTCGTGAACTCGACGAGTTGGATGAACAACTCAGGGAGTCCGATGAAGATTACCATAAGACTCGACGAGTTGAAGAACAACTCGATGGGTCCGATGAGTTTTCCCTAGGAGGGAACTCGATGGGTGGCCTTCATGTTTGGACAAGAATCGAAGGAACTCGACGAGTCACCCGATGACTCGGCGAGTTAGAATGTGCTTCAAGGAACTCAGTGAGTAGCCGAGGGTACTTGGTGAGTTGGGGGTCAACATGGAATGTTGACCTTGACTGATGACTTTGACTTTGACCGGGGGTTGACTAGTGGGTTATGGAGTACCTTATAAGGTTAAGGACTTATGAGTATATTGTACTATGATCATAAGTGGTGGAGCCTGTGTCAAGTAATCTGAGAGTTGGAGTTTATCTTCTGAGTCGACATCTACAATGTGAGTTATCCTCACTATATCGATAGGGTCTACGACACCAAGGCCGGCCCTTTAGTTGTTATTGTTATGGTATGCTACACGTGGTTATGATTTGTTAGATCGGAATCAGGGTAGACAGTATGTTATACTCTTATGATCCGTAAGGATTGGTATGTTAGTGAACTGCTAGGTCGGTACTCTAGTTACGAGAGAATTCTATGATTTATGATCAGTGAGATAGATATGTTTGATGTTTGTGTATGCCAGTATATGATAGTTATGCGCACATGGTTATTTGCTTGTTGGTTGGTTTGAGGCAGTCCTGCTTTGTGATGAAGGCCAACATACCCTATGAGCGGTCCGGGGAGACTGCAGGCCCACGAAGCGGACCAGTCATGCTGAAGGCTCGAGATTGATTCATATAGACTGTAGGCCCAGTAGGGTGGTCCAGTCAGGCCGATGGCCAATATGCATGTTGATTGATTAATTGTTACTGATATGGCATTGTCAGTGTGGTATTGGTATTTTGGGGGTAGCTCACTAAGCCCTCGGGCTTACAGTTTCACTACATACTTGTAGTGACCATAACGAGTTCGGAAAGCCGTCTTGGGAACATCTCCTTCTAAGACTCGTAGTTGATGATACTCGGATCTTAAATCGACCTTTAAGAAGTAGTTTGGTGCTTGGAGTTGGTCGAACAAATCGTCTATGCGCGGTAGGGGATATCGGTTCTTGATTGTGAGCTTGTTTAGTTCTCGGTAGTCAATGTACATGTGAAAAGATCCATCCTTCTTCTTTACGAATAGGACTGGTGCTCCCCAAGGTGAGAAGCTCAGCCTGATGAATCCTTTATCGAGTAGCTCATTTAGTTGGCTAGATAATTCCTGCATCTCGTTCGGGGCTAGACGGTACGACGATTTTGCTACTTGGGTAGCTCCAGGAATCAAGTCGATTCTAAACTCGACTTGACGTTTTGGTGGAACTCCTGGAAGATCTTCAGGGAAGACGTCGGGGAAATCGCAAACTTCTGGAGTGTATTTGATATATTTTGTTTCTTTTTCCTTATCCTCTACGTAGGCTAGGAAATCATGGTATTCTTTGCGCATGTATTTTTGGGCTTTGACACAAGAGATGATTTGTAAATTGGTACCGGGTTTATCACCATAAATGATAAGAGTTTCGCCATTTGGCAGATTAAGGAGAACAGCCCTTTCGTGACAAAGTACATCGGCATGTTGAAGGCTTAACAAATCCATACCGATGATGACATCAAAGCTTCTTATAGTGATCGACATTAGAGCGATTTGGAACGAGTGTTCATTTAAATCTAGTGTGCAACCTATGTTCATATCGTTTGTGCTTTCTGTTTTACCGTTTGCCATTTCTACTGAAAATTTCTTATTAAGTGATTGAGGGTTTTGCTTAAGTAAGCGTTTGAATTCATGGCTCACGAAACTCCTCTCCGCACCACAATCAAAAAGTATGCATGCATAAGCGCTATTAAGGAGAAACGTACCCGTAACCACCGTGGGATCAACTATTTCTTCATTCTACCCTATTGCCAGCACCTCCCTACACCGCCAACATTCCTTGACTTAGGGCAATCTCTCTTCTAGTGCCCAGCTTTGCCACACCCATAGCACTCCTGGCCCACACCGACTCCAGGAACTTGGGTGATTGGTTGTGTCGGTGCCTAACAGAAACGGGCAGTGTGCCCTTTCCTATTGCAGTTATTACAGTGCATCAACTGACAATTTCCATTGTGATGGTAATTACATTTGCTGCACTTCGGTAGGTTTCTAGCATATTGCTTTGCTGGTGTAGGGTGACAGGAACAGTGGTGGGAGTAGTAGCGGCATGAACTACCACTATCTGCTGTTTCTTTGAAGGTTCTTGCTAAGATTGACCCTTCCTATTGTTCCAAAACTTCTTCTTGTTGTTGTTGGTATTGTTGTTGTTGCTCTCTATGGGTTGCTTCTGAACTGCAGTCATGAATCCTTGGCAGACACCATGGTCAACGAGGGATTGTGCCAACTGTTTGGCACTATCAAAAGTAACTGTCTTGGAAGCTAGTACACTTCCTTGAATCTGGGGTGACAGTCCCCAGATATATCTCTCGATCTTCTTGCTCTCTAGAGCAACCATTCCCGGGCAAAGTATTGCCAAGTCACTAAACCTATTGGTATAGGTTGTGATGTCCGAGCCTACCATTGTAAGGCCCCAAAGCTCTTGTTCGAGCTTCTGTACTTCGCCTCTTGGGCAGTACTCTTGCATGAGCATTTGTTTCAGGTTTTCCCATCCCATGGAATTAGCCACTACCAGAATTACTTACTTAACGTGGCCATTCAACCACGTTAGGGTTCATTTGGAGAAAGTACAGGCAACAAATTTTACTTTGCTCCCTTATTGGCATGAGCAGATCTCGAATAATGCTTCCGTTTTCTCTATCCATTGGGATAGAGCCATAACTCCTCCAGTCCCATTAAAGGATATGGGTTTGTTGTTGGTGAAGTCCTTGTAAGTACATTCCCCGAAACAACCTTGGTGTTGGACATTGGTAGAGCTATTTATTCCTCCTCCCGACCCGTTGTTACTTATTTGTGCCATTGTTGTTGTAACAAGAGCTGTTACAGTTGCCTGGAAATGATCATTATCCATTGATGGGGGTGATGGTGGAGGTGGTGTTGGTGTTCCTGTAGTATTGAAGCGTTGGGGATTCCTTCTTAGCGGCATGATTCTGCCATAAGTTAAAAGTGTTGGATTAGTGTCTAAGTCCATAACTTTTTTGGTATGTACTTGACCCGATGGTGCATGGTCCTTTTGGGTTGCCTTCACCAAAGCAACTTGATTGGAGAAATAAATAGAGAGATAGGTTATTATGATTTATTAATATGTTATAAGAATAATATATTAAATGAGAAATCATATTTGTTTAATTAATATTGGTCAATAATTAATTAAGAATTAATTTTGTGATCAAGTGTAATTAATTAAACTAGAGGGGCTGAATTGTAATTATGTGATAGTTACAAAATAAGGTAAGGATTATCTTAAATATAGGGTGAACGAATTTAAGGAGATAATGCCTTAGAATTTGACTAGGATAAGGGTTTCTAAGACTTATCTTATGGTTGCTTGGTGGGCAAGCAACTAGATAATGATAAGGACTAAAACCCTAATCTTTACACCTATATAAACCCCCTAAGGCTCATGAATTCGTCTAAGCCTTCCCAAGAAGTCCTAAGGACGAATTCCTACCTCTCTCCTCTCTCTTTATACCTTCTGCATTTGCTCTTGGTGTTTGTAAGCCATTAGAGGAGTGACACTTGCGACTCTAAGCCTTCCAAAGTCAATTCAAGGAGGAATTGGGATTGTTATTGCTACATAACAATCAAGGTAATATCATAAACCTAATTATATGTTAATATCGATTTCCATATGCTAGAATTAGGGTTTATAGTCTTGGATTCAAAGCATGTACAATAGAGAAACCTAGATCCAAGCATTAGGGTTTGTATGAGCACATAGGATGTCTTATGACCAAAAACCCATCAGTGGTATCAAAGCCATGATTGGTTTCTATTGTATTGATGCCTTGTATGTTGAAAAAATTCGATTTTTGTGGTTCTGCCTCCTGAACTCGGCGAGTACCACAGTGTACTCGGCGAGTAGGCCTCAACTCGGCGAGTACAGTGTGGTACTCAGCGATTTCGAGTGTCAGATGGAGCTATATCCGGGATTTCTAGCTGTTTTTGCTTAAGGATAGTTACCTTATCATGTTAGATCAATATAAATTCGATTTTATGATATATTTGACTATATTATTGATCTAATTAAAGATATTTATCAATTAATAAAATATTTATTTCCTTATGTGATAATTGATTAATTATTTTGATTAAATTGGTAAATTGTTTTGCAAGAAATCATTAAATAAATCAAATATGGATAATTATGTAATTACATGTTATTTTAGATTATTTGTTATTTGATCCTTGTGCTTTGAAAAAATTTCATATTTTCCCCTTTAGGTTTTATAGTTTAAATTTGAACCCAAAGGTTTTGTTGTTTTGAAATTTAAATAGTTGAAACCCTAATGTTTTGAAAATGGTTTCAAAACTTGCCCTCAAGTTTTGGAATTTAAATTTTGATTAAATGGTTTAATTTTGATGTATATTTAAATTCTAAACCCTAATGTGTTGAAATGTTTCAAAACTTGCCCTCAAGTTTTGGAATTTAAAAGTTGATTAAAAGTTTAATTAGGAATGTTAAATTCTAAAACTCTAGTATTGTTTTGAAAAAGTTCAAATCGCATGCTTATGGTTTTATTAATTAATTAAGGTGTATAATTAAAAGAAGTTTAATAAATCCATAAAAGTTTAGGTTTACAATTTAATTGAATTAAAAGTATAATTGTTAAATTAGACCACCTAGTATTTTGAAAGTATAAAATACACCCTATACTATATATAACATTAAAAGTATAACATTATATATGTATGAGTAAAAGTCAGTCTTACCGTTACTAGGCCTCATTCACAAAGCTGGTCTATAAGGGGTGTTTAAGGAAATTGCCTATAAAATGGCGATTGAATGGGTATCCACTCTTACCCACCGCACTCTTGACTAGTGGAGGGTCGTTAGCCAAACGGGTAGGATGGGACAAAACCTTCCATTATAAGTATAATAAAGTATAAAAGTAACTAAATGTTTTCATAAAATTCCGAATCTTAGTTACTTAGGCAAAAGTGAATTGACGCAATTCCATGAAATTACACTTTGTGTCCTTGCGAAGACGTTAGTGGAGCGTGTGTGGTTTATCGGCACACTAAATGGTTCTAAGCAAAGTTAGAAAAGGGTGACTCAATGTTTGTCATAGTTCGGTGGAGCGTGTGTGGTTTACCGGCACATCGAATAGGTGACTGTAACATGTAAGGGCACCATGTAAGTTTGCATGGTTATTCACACCCGCTTTGTGATCCTCGGCATCCCAGTCACAAACAAGAGGGGCATATCGAGATTTAAACATGCCATTGAAAGTTCAATGTAATCTGAAAGGATCTAGGAGTTTTCATAGATTTAAAACTTAAATTTCTTTTTCGTTTTTCGTGGTGGAAATTAGTGAATCGTCATTCACTTACCTTCAAATATTCTTCAATTAGGGTTACGGCATCCCTCTCCCGAGTTGTAGAATATTGTGTTGGGTCCTAGCCTTAGTATCTCATTTTGGTGATTTACTAAGGACTCAATCAATCAACTAACTTGAATTCGTTTTCTCCCGTTTTGTAGATGTCAAAATTCGACAACTATGGTCTTCCCAAATCCCGTGGAACAAGCTTTCCACATGAAGATGATATTCCACGATTCGATCGAGGAACAAGAAATCATGCTTCACTTCCTCCTCCTCCTCCAATTATTCTCCTTAACCCACAAATTCAAAGGCTTGAAAAGTTCAAGATCACTCAAGCCCTTTTGGCAAGTAAACATAAAGAAGGAAAGTCGGTGTGTGGACACGTCCTAGGGATGAAGTCACAAATTGATAGGTTAAGAATGTTGGGATCCATTGTCTATGAGGAAATGACTGTTGATTGGGTTCTTCAGTCACTTCCTAACTCATATAGTGAGTTCGTAAGAGAGTACTATATGATGAACTACGACGTGACCCTTATAGATCTCACCTACATGCTTATTGCTGCTGAATCAGCAATGGTTTGGCGCAATAGAAAAGCAATGTTGATTGGTGAATCTGCATTCGAGAGCCCTATGGATGTAGACAATGGCAACGAAAGACATGCAATGATCGAAAAGTTTGATCATAAGAGAAAGGCGATGTCTGAAGTAGTTCCATGTTCTGTTCCAATAGAGTCAATTTGCTTTTATTGCCAATAGAAGGAGCATTAGAGACGAAGTTTCCCTATTTACCTAAGAGATCTAAGAGATGGGAGAGTCAAAATGTATGAATTTGCTTTAGGTAAAATCCACTGACTAACTCTTTTAAGCTTCTATTCTAAATTCTTAATACATAATGTGATAAGATTACAATTGATGTTTTGTAAGATCGAAGAAAAGAAAGGAAGCTTAAGGGAAGAAGTGAGCAGAATCTAACCGTGAAGGAATGGATTTCGATCGCATTTCTCGAAGATTAGATTCTTGAGCTACTACTCAGAGTTAGAATTAGATTGCTAAGAAAGATGTATTAGCATAAGTTTTTCAATGAGTTGCATTGTAAGGACAAAATTTTTCCGCAATAAAATAAATTTTGATTTTAAATTTTATTTATTTATCCTTACAATGGCGTGTATGAAAAATTGATGTTAAAATGTTTCTATTATTAGCAATAATGGATTTGGTTCTTATTATGTTATTTATGGAAAGTCGAGAATTTACCAAATAGGGAGAGTTTCTCATCGCCCAAAGTTTCAATTGGACAGAAATTTGGAATCACGCAACTTGGTTGCACGATGAATGAGAAATCTCATATTTGATAATTAGACTGATTCATTGACAAAGTGTCAAGTGAAGGACTAGGAGATCGAGCACACAAAGTTGCGTGTTGATCAAGTCCACCATAAGAGTAACCAAGATATTCTTCATGATTTACTGAAGCATTAGTAAATATGATTATACTTACAAGATTAAGTGTAATTCTGAATTGATTAAAGGGTTTAGATCAATAGCAGAACGAATAAGAAGAATCAAGTAGGTAGAAAAATAAAAGTTTATCCATTCTAAGAAGATGAGAGAGTACCTTTTATGTTTTATGACAAGTCTTAATGATTAAGAACCATATCTCAATTGATCCTCTAAGTGAGTCTTAGTGCAATTGTATGTCTAAGAAGAGGAATCAAGAATTGAAGAAATGGTTAAATCAAGAGGTCAATCATACTTCGTTCCAAAACAAGTCTTAGAGTTAAGATTGCGACATTGAGTGATAAGTATTAAGAAGGTTTATAGCATTCATCAAATGTGGAAAAGTTGTGATGTCTTGGATAAGACAAAGAGCAACTAGGACCATTTTATGAAGTGTTTTGATAAAGGCTACACTAACTCTTGAATATTTGTTTTGTCAAGAAATGGTTATTGACAAGAGAATCTTATATGTCAAGGAGTCAATGGGAGTCTTAATGGTCTTGAAACGTTTCAAGAATAAATCAAAATAAACCTTATCAATCATCGCTAGCACACGAGTTGAGGTTTACAACCTATCGCGTTGACATTATTTTGTTTCGGTGCCAATCCAATCGAGTTAATTATGCATGTGAGTTCTATGAATTCTCATTTTGAACGCATAAAAGGCAAAGCACCTTAATTCATGAAAGGTACATTGATAGGAAAGGGTGAGCTGCTTAACTACTTGGAATACATGGTGGGCAGCTGTGCTACCATAAGGCAAGAAATCAAGATTAAGAAAGTTCGATCCATATGAGTTTGAATTTGTCGTAAACTTTGGTTTTGACAAATTCACATGGATAGGAACAAATACACCGTTTAAATCGAAGTGTCATAAGATTTCCTCCTTCATGAAAATGATTGTGAGGAAATGCTTTCACTAAGAAAGCTTTTAAGAAGACAGTGATTGTAAAATTGCATTCTCGAATTCAATCATGGTTACGGTATCCCTTTCCATAATTTGAATTGTGAAGTTTGGCAATTAGTCTTAATTGTTTAGACACACATATGAACTATCGAAGGCAAAGGTGTATAAGTTCAAGAAGCATTGATAAAGGATAATCAAAGCACTAAGTATTAGAAACATGAACTTAAGAAATTCAATAAGTATTGTTTTCTGAAAGTTAAGATGTTTATGAATACATGTCGAAGGTAGTGGGAGCATAAGTGTTATGTTTTATAATAATCATGATAGTGGGAGCATAAATGTCATGATTGTATGATTATTAAGGAAAGTATTGCGAGGTTAGCAATATTAATTATAGAAAACAAGAGTCATACTTTGCAAAGTTGTAAGACTTGAAAGGTTGTTTTGCTATAATTAAGGGAGAGAATATTATGCTTCATTTCAAATCTAAAGGATTAGGTTGAGAAATGTTAATAAATTTAGTCAAAGGTACATAGTGTGTTCTTAAAATTTCGATTATGATTACGGCATTCCTCTTCACAATTCGAATTTTGAGAACATAGCAAATAAAACATTGTGCGTCGTGTCCCATACGCTTCGGGTATAGGATCGATTGCAAATGCTTCAATGTTTGACCATTCTAAAATTTTCCAAATGTCTAGCGCATTTAGAGGGAAAAAGGACAAGAATTGGTTTTGACTAAAACAATTAAACAACTATCAAAGGACAATCCAAAGTTCGACGAGGATTGGTCGCTTGTGAGTAGTTGGAAGTATAGTATTGGAAAATATGGAAATGTTTCCATATTGGATGGACCATATCGACATCATTACAAATAGATAAGATCCTATTAAGAATGAGTTATCATATGGAAAATATGGAAGCATGTCCATATTGGGAATTGAATATTTAAAAATCTATGTCTAGATTAGAAACTTTTATGCAAAAGGATGTTCAAAGGAATGTACTTTGAGTGAGAGGCATCATATCTAAGGAATTGTCTTGTAACAATTTCCGATAAAAGACTTTGTAATATCATTGGCAATAGTCTTTGTGACTTTGGTGCAATGACATTACAAAAGGATAAGTTGCATAAAATGTTAGAATCTAGCATATTCTATAAGTAGCAAGAATTTGATATTCTTTAACTTATGGAAAAAGGATTTGGAGTTGTGAAATGAGAATGATTGAAAATGTGTTCAATGTGATCTATTTCACAAAGTAAGAACCATAGGTAAACATTGTGTGCATGCTAGGAGCATGGGACAAGTGTTGTAATTCAAGTAAGAAGTTGATTACCCGAAACGACAAATAATGAGTAATCGATATGGTGATAAATAAAAGGTGTTTTATTTATGATCAAAGGGTTGAGGCCATATGGGATTAGTATTATTCTTGTTTTTCACATTTGCATGTTTTGACTTCCAGAATAATTGAGTTTATTAAGAATAATCGAATTATTCGAACAGGCCACAGTCGTTCATATGTTGGAAGTAGGTATGAATGAAGACTGTCATGAATTGGTGTGTGGAGTGTCTATAAGGTATTAGACATAAGCAAATGTTTGCTGTAACGTTCATGAGTGCTTATGAATATGATTTGAGCATTGGATTAAACCCACGCTCACATGGATCACTCCATGAATTGTATCACGAGTGATTGGTGAGACAATAACATCTTATATTCTTGAAACTTAGATGTGTGAGTTGTATCTTGCGAATCGGTTGCACATTGATAATATGTAAATGCACTAGTAACTTGGTGTTATAAAACATATTGTTGTGTGTGATTCGGTGCGTGAGTGCAAGCAAGCATTGTATCAAAGTTTATCCATTCCTTTTATCCAAAGTAGGATAAAAGCGATATCTTTGGGCCCCTCGATGGTTTAGTGATGACAAACGTAAATGCTCGGCCGGGCTAGGGCTAATTTGATTTGTTCAATTAGTCAGTCGTCATAAATCGGAATCGAGATATAGTACAAAGAGAATGATTTGAAATCATTTCTCATATGATATCTAGAATGGAGGAATATATGATCCTTTATCGAAGGACACGCGTATCTGATAGGATCAGAGTTGACAACGGCTTTGGAAAGCTACGATTGCAGATCAGGATCTGAAGTCATATGCAGAATAGTTGTTAGACTTATCCAAGTGAGAGACTGTTGGATTAGTGTCTAAGTCCATAACTATTTTGGTATGTACTCGACCCGATGGTGCATGGTCCTTTTGGGTTGCCTTCACCAAAGCAACTTGATTGGAGAAATAAATAGAGAGAGAGGTTATTATGATTTATTAATATGTTATAAGAATAATATATTAAAGGAGAAATCATATTTGTTTAATTAATATTGGTCAATAATTAATTAAGAATTAATTTTGTGATCAAGTGTAATTAATTAAACTAGAGGGGCTGAATTGTAATTATGTGATAGTTACAAAATAAGGTAAGGATTATCTTAAATATAGGGTGAACGAATTTAAGGAGATAATGCCTTAGAATTCGACTAGGATAAGGGTTTCTAAGACTTATCTTATGGTTGCTTGGTGGGCAAGCAACTAGATAAGGATAAGGACTAAAACCCTAATCTTTACACCTATATAAACCCCCTAAGGCTCATGAATTCGTCTAAGCCTTCCCAAGAAGTCCTAAGGATGAATTCCTACCTCTCTCCTCTCTCTTTATACCTTCTCCATTTGCTCTTGGTGTTTGTAAGCCATTAAAGGAGTGACACTTGTGACTCTAAGCCTTCCAAAGTCAATTCAAGGAGGAATTGGGATTGTTATTGCTACATAACAATCAAGGTAATATCATAAACCTAATTATATGTTAATATCGATTTCCATATGCTAGAATTAGGGTTTATAGTCTTGGATTCAAAGCATGTACAATAGAGAAACCTAGATCCAAGCATTAGGGTTTGTATGAGCACATAGGATGTCTTATGACCAAAAACCCATCAAAAAGATGAGTTCTTGATAAGTCTTCAGAAATGATTATGGAAAGTCTTAGTATAATATGCTTTACGTTCCGAACATTACCGAATTTGTAAGTTAATTGCGAAATGGAAACTTACAATAATAAGTGTATGATTTCCTTAGTATTTTAAGAACTTAATGAAATACTCAATGAAATAATAAATGCGTGTGAATCTCATTGATATTAATATTCGATACATCGATCAGGAAAAAATTGACCTGAACACAGGTCTAGAGTACATCAATGAAAATGGGAAAATTTGACCGCATTCAGACCCCCGAATTATGTACTCACAATCTGTCGGGTTTACATACATAAAGGAAAGAGAAGCACCAACGCTCACTCGATAAGTCTATATATAGCGCAAGAAGTATGCGCTCTACTCTGAGCGGGTGGTACGCTGCAGACCATGGTATGTTGTTGTAGAAGTCTGAGCTTGAGCTACTTGATGTTCAGCCTCGATGACGCGCCTCTCCATTGTGGCTTGGTTTTTTTGGAACTCCCTTACCTCGACTCTAGCAGCGGTAATGTCCTCCTGAAGGGAAAAGGTGTGCTCTATTGTTCGATCATGTTCTTCATCCAGGCGACGAAGAAGTACCGCCGTGATTTGGGCAGTGACATCAACGTCCATGATTTGGTTAGCGTTTAACCTTGCTTGCTCACCTTGGTTAGCGATGTGACGAACCATGACAGGGAGTGCTCTGTCAGCCTAACTTCTGTTACTGAGGTTATAAAAGCCTTGTCCCATGCCGTAGGGTGGACGTTGTCCTTGTTCCCTGCTCCATCGTTTCAGATCTACAGCCCAAAGGGGCGCCGGACCCTGAAAGTTCCATTGGGGGTTTGGTGCCTTTTGGGGAGGATTGTAGACCTCGGGTTCTAAGTCAGTGCTCTCATCATCTGCTTCCTCTTCCTCTTCTTCAGGATCCTCTTCTGGATCTTCCTCGGAAACCTCTTCTGGATCCTCCTCAATCCAACCTCCATTGCCTTGGTTTGGGTAGTAGGGATCCCCGGGGATATGAAATCCTGCCATTTCGTCTGATCGAAAATAGAGATAAGAGAATTATATATAGAATTTGAGTGTAAAGTGAAAAAATTTATGATAAGACCTACACCGAGTCCTCCAATAATTATCTAGTGTATACGAATTACATACCATTGAGATTGAATGAACCATTGGATAAGTAGCTTCACTCCAAGCTTACATCCAAACAAGGAAAAGAGCCTGAAGAGAAATCATAAATCCTAAGCCTATGCAACCTCACTCATGTGTAACCTTAAAGTATGCACTTTGCAATTATAGCCCTGTCAGTGAAGGGTTTTTTTTTTAGTTTTTATAAGCTTAATTTTATTTTAATTGACGATCCTAGTCCTAACAAAATGGTAGGGTTTACTCGTTGTTTATAGTTTTTATTGTGTCATAAATACTCCTATAGTATTTAAATTTGTAGGTTTGATTCTAGTGTTACTTTGGTAAGTTTTTGACTTGTTGCTCACTACGACTATTCCCCGACATACGTTGGTCATATCTCGGATAAATATAATTGATCAGGCTATATTCATCCTAGATCTGATTACATATTCTGAGGCTTGGTCATAGTGTCCAACTAGTCTTAATACATTTGTATAGTTCTAACTATGACATTAAACTGTTGCATGCATGTATTTGTACATTTATGAAACTAACATTTTAATTTAATGAAGTATGATTGGTGTGAAAGCGTGTTGTCAGAGAGTTTTAGTCCCTTTGCATTTATATTTTTTTATATCTTATGTGGTCCGATATACTTAGTTCACTATAAACAATGCTCTGATACCAATCTGTCACACCCCCAAACCAGAACGGCAGAATCGTTCGAGGGCGGATGACTTCATGTAGTATCATAACAGTTGAGTAAATAGTAAAAAAGCAAACACAATCATCATGAATATAATTTCAAAAAAGTAACATTTTTGATTGTAATACATGTTTCAAAAGAAATTACATTATGATGATATAATAAGTTTGAAATTGATGCCTTAGCGTCCCTTCCCCAAAAGTTGTTGTTATACATGTATTACTGAATCCCTGAGAATTACAAGTAGTTTTGAAAAAGTGTCAACAATTAAGTTGGTGAGTTCATAAGCGTTTTTGTATAAGAATTATATGCCTTTTTGTATAAAGTAACCGAGATTGTCTCTAGAAAATCCAATATTTTCTATAAATGAATGATAGTTTTTAAAAGTTCCAAAAACCGGAATGCATAAGTATTTTCCATACCTAAAATAGTGTAAGTAGATTTATATATGTATATATAATCACTAAGGCATTTGATAGCCCTGTAAATCAAATGTTTTAATACTTCATGTGAATTTTATAACTATACTATTGACCAAAACTGCCTATGACAACGTTCTTCAGGCATTGGAATGATATGACATTTGTCACCCCAGACCTGCCGCTCCAACTGTAGCTAACAATTTAGGTGCGGGGTTGTCAATCCCGTATAGATCTATACACAAATATCACGTTCTCCCTATAGGAGATTATGTTTTATAACACAAGACTTGAAATGCGTATTTGAAAGTATGTGAAGTTAAATGTCTCACAAAATTTTTGTATCAAATAGATATACGTATGAAACGTCCATTTTTCTTCTAAATATAAGTATTTCCTTTCTATAGTGTTCATAGAGTGTAAAATATCATGAATATCTCGTAAACTATACCTATTATAGTTTTTCAAAAATGTGTTTGATTTGAATGATAAACCTTAGTGTATGACCAACTTTGCATGTAAAGTATAACACTTGTAATACCATTATTTTACTTATTTAACATTCATACACAAAATGTAGACAAAGCATTAGAAACTGTATGTAACAATTTGCATTTTAACATAAGTTTTTCTGGCTTTTCACTTGTTTTTTCCCCCTAAAATATAGTAAAAATGTGAAAATATAGGGGTATGAACTCACCTTGTAAGTGTGATGATTTAAACAAAACGAGACTTTTCTCGGGCAACACTTCGACCGGAAAGTGGAAATTTTCTTAGGAGTATCTGTGACATCCCCATTTTCACGGCCAGAAAAGATCGATTTTGTTTATGCTTTATAAAAATCAGAGTACTTCTTTTAATAAAAATGTTGCGGAATTTGCTCCTAGTAAAACATGATAAATACGCTATCAAATCATTTTTGAAGAAATGTATTTTTAAAACGTTTGGGATGTCATCGTTAATACAGATACATAAAAATAAACAGAACTTACATTCATTATCACTAGTGATCTACATCTCTTTAATCTTTCAATGTAATGTGACTTCATATCATCACCTGTGATATAAATAAACTGAGTGGGTCAGGTTGGGAAACCTGGTGAGTATAAAGGGTTTTCATCCCACAATAAATAAGTTTATTAAATTTTTCAAACCAAACAAACCCGATTACCCATTCCCGTTATCCTCACTTTACTTCCCTAAGACATCTAACACAAGGGACCTAGTCTAAGGACTTTCATCGGGGTGACAACACATGCTTCGGGGGTTCCTTAGCAATTCATGTGAAATAAGGAAACCATGTGGGGGATGGAGTACTTCACACAGATCAAATAAACACTTACAGGTTGCGAGCCTGCTAGCGTTCCCGTGGACTGTCTAGAAAAGTCTGTGGTCGTCATCTATACTCCGCTAGATGACTGGATCATCAAAACATCTATATCGAGGCCTCTCGTTATATTATTTGGTCACAAAGAAACTATTACATCTACCCATGTTCTACCCAACACATTTTGTAGATATAAAATACATATTCAGTTTAAATCATGTAAAACTTGTATAAAATCGTTCATCCAGCATAGATAGTAAGTATATAGAAAGTATGCACACATAGCACGTAATTTATTTAAAATACTTCATATCTATGTGTAAGATGAAAGTAACTATGCACTCACTTGATTAGGTGGTGACTCAGCACTCGGACAACGCTTCGATACTCTTAAAACAATTTTTTTCGATAAAACCTAGTATCAATACCACTAGAGTTTAGTCTAACGCTTGACGAGACTAATTTAATAGTCTAGCTATTATTACTATTATATAAGCATTAAACAATACTTATACAACCCATAAAATAGCCCAAATACTCCTTATAAGGTCCTAATAACATTACTATATTGAAACATAATCTATACTAAAGATAGGATAGGTACAGCTCACTTACAGCGGGTTTTCTCGAAAACCGGGCTTCGCTGGATCGGCGTTCCCGAGCAGAAAGAATATTTTCTCGGGACTCCGGGAGCCTCGGGGCTTCCTTCGGGTGCTAGGGGGTTTACCTAGACTTTAGGGGGGGGGGGGTTGGGGCTTTAGAGAGAGAAACTAGAGAGACAAAGAAGGGTTTGAAGGTGTGAGGAAGTGAGGGAACCCAACACCTCTATTTATAGGGGGGGCTGACTGGTGGACTCGCCGAGTAGGAGGACCTACTCGCCGAGTTGGGGCATGTGGCAGCCTTCTGGTGGTGCCACGTGTCCAATTCTGGTGGTGCCACGTCACCCTCTATCGCGTATCAGCCTTCAAACTTAGAAAAATCATAACTTTCGCATACAAGCTCCGTTTTTGACGTTCTTTTCTTCAAAGTGTAGGAAAAATCAGGATCTACAACTTTCATTTAGACCCCATCGGCTAATTCTCGACCGATCTCAAATTTAACAGTAAGAGGCGTTTAGATTGTTAAATGACCACGAAGAATTCGTAACTTCTTCATACGGACTCCGTTTCCGTATATCTTTTTTTTTTACCATTGAGTTCCTATTAATGAGATCTTCAACTCTCATTTAGGTCGCGTAAGCCAAAAACCGCCCGAACTAAAATTCGAGTTTCGGGTTGTACACTGCTAAGCAGAAACTTCAAAAAATCATAACTTCTTCATACGAAGTCAGATTTGGGCGTTCTTTTTATGGATTTTCTCGGTTTAACATACTCTAAAACTTTGGTTTAGATTACTAAGGCTAAAAAGTCTTCTATTGTAAATTCACTTTTTATGATTCCCGGTGCCGTGCCAGTTCTGTCGTAAAACTTCGACAGGCCATAACTTTTTCGTTATAACTCGGATTTCGGCGTTCTTTATATGTACGGAAACCTTGAGACATATTCTAAAACTTGGTTAAGACTATTTATTCTAAATAATATTTTGTCGAAAAGTCGTTTTCGATCCCTATTGCCTCTAAATTGACTAGCCCGGATCTATGGGCGTTACAATTATCTCTCCCTTAGGATGATTACGTCCCGGAATCATCAACGAAACAGGGCTCGTATAATGACTCCATATGTCATCTCTTCATCCTAGTTAATAATTATAAATTCTTTATTCCTTCAAGTCTATCTCTTAGACTTATTGACTGTAAGCAGTACTTGATCGTGCACCTGCTCTCTACCTCAGGTTAGACTCCAAATTATGACCTATCATCATGTGATGCACGTTTAGACTCAGGTCTCTTAGAGTTAAATTCTAAAACAGACTATGCCTTCCTTCATGTTCTAATGTGATATAATCACACTTTAACATGTAGCATTTCTAGCTACCAACTTCTTTAACAACGAGCGCGATACTTCTATTGATCGCTTTGATTTCAATCGTTTCGTTTAAGTTGGATGCTACATCAAACTTGGTTCTCTGAACCACGTAACCTACTCATCGTAGTTGGACTCAATGTGATATGACCACTAGGGTCGGGATAACAACAATTTTCTTAGTCATTACCGAAACAATGGTAACGACATACTTGAATAAAGCAAAATCATTTACTAGCCTCTTGGTAACCTTGTGACCTTCCCTGATCCAAGTGTGAGTCCTGTGCTTCCGGTAGTATAGGCCTCTACTACCCTTCACACCTACTCATACTCGTCCCAAGTATTGTCCCGCAGTTCACCCAAGTCACGATACATGAAAAATCATATAACAACTTGACACTTTAGATAACAAAACTAGGTTTTATATTATTCCTTGAAACGATTACATAGGTGTTCAAGTTCAACCTATACTATGCCTCTAATAGGCTACACAACGTGGTACTACTTACATGACTACTTCATAGATCCTTATTCCCGATCCCTTTTATTTCCATCTTCTTCGTCGAGGATCATATGGAACGCTCTTGCCTTCGGTTTTGGTAGAATTTTTGGTCTTGCCGCTTCCTTCTTTTTCGGGCAATCCTTAGCAACATGCCCTTCTTCACGACATTCATAACACACCCTTTTGTTGGCGGTGCACTCGTTGGCATAATCTCCGGTCTTCCCACACTTGTAGCAAGTCACTTCCTCGCAACATTTCCCAAAGTGATCCTTCTTGCATTTCTCGCACCATTTCACATTGTTTCCTCCTCCGCTAAACTCGTTTGAACCAGACTTGATCTTCTTATTAGGCCTCGTAGACCCCTCAAACTTCCTCTTTTCACCAACCTCAATCTTGTTGGCAGCTCTTCCCTTAATCATATCCTCCACATACTTGGTAGCCCAGATAGATGCCTCCAGAGTAGGTGCCTGACGCACTGGCACGACGTACTCCCATGGAAGTCCCTTTGCATACTTGTTGATTTTTGTCAGCTCATCCGGAACAAGACGCAAGGCGAATTCCATCTTCTTTGTGAAGTTGTTGGTGTATTCATCAATTGACATGCTTCCTTTCTTCAAGGTCAGGAACTGGTTCTCTAGCTAGAGTAAGTTTTGAGCTGAGCAGTACTTTCGTTTGAATTACACCAGAAACTCTGCCCATGTCAGTTGCAAGGGCTCATTGGGGCTCAAAGTCTTCCCTAGGTTATTCCACCAGCGAACAGCGCCTCCTCGAAACTGACGTACTGCAAACGTGTTTTGTAGTTTTCCTCTGCAACCGCATGTCATGAAGGCTAACTCCATCTCCGACATCCAATCCATGACCCCGATCGGATCTTCCTTTCCTGTGAAAGTCGAGGGCTTGCAAGTCAGAAAATCCTTGTACTTGCATCCATTCCTCTCGACTCCGTCATCTTAGTTGTTTTGTTGAACTATTGGTGGGTTGACTTGACCAACAATCCGACTGTAGTTTCCCTCCTCAGTCTGCCCTTCGTTCAATTCAGGTTGTTCGATCTGAATAGTCCCTTCCTCTCGATTTTTCTGTAGCAAACGTCTGGTTTCCTCCATTTGACGATCCAACATCGCCTGGATCATCGCTTGCACTCCGGCCATCGTTATTGGCTCAGCAGCGACTTCCATAACCGGTATTTGCTCAATCATTGGGGGCTGATCTCGGTTCCCATTTGCATTCATGTTTCCACTACGGATCCTTGCCATCTTGATCTATACACCAAAGAAGGTGAATCTAGATCGTTATTTAGGATTGACGTTTAAATCATCCTTATCACTCCGAAACGTTTATATGCTAGTTCTAATATCGTATTCGTACATTTAGAATCCTAAACACATAAGGTTTCCAGATCCGGTCGGCAACAGACCATAGATCCCATCAAACTATAGCATAACAAATCATTTAGCACGTAAAAGCAGTTTAGGCATCATTCCTAAAATAAGCTAGTGCTTGTGTCTATTCAGGTGTATTACCTAAATCTATTAGACACACTCCTCACAATCATTGCTTAGCATTCTAAGCTTAAGTCTAGAAATAAATTCCATATTCCTAGTTCGCTTAAACGAATGCTCTGATACCAACTGTGACATCCCCATTTTCACGGCCAGAAAAGACCGATTTTGTTTATGCTTTATAAAAATCAGAGTACTTCTTTTAATAAAAATGTTGCGGAATTTGTTCCCAGTAAAACATGATAAATACGTTATCAAAGCATTTTTGAAGAAATGTATATTTAAAATGTTTAGGATGTCATCGTTAATATAGATACATAAGCATAAACAGAACAAACATTCATTATCACTAGTGATCTACATCTCTTTAATCTTTCAATGTAATGTGACTTCATATCAACACCTGTGATATAAATAAACTGAGTGGGTCAGGTTGGGAAACCTGTTGAGTACAAAGGGTTTTCATCCTACAATAAATAAGTTTATTAGTTTTATCAAACCAAACAAACCCGATTACCCGTTCCCGTTATCCTCACTTTACATCCCTAAGACATCTAACACAAGGGACCTAGTCTAAGGACTTTCATCGGGGTGACAACACATGCTTCGGGGGTTCCTTAGCAATTCATGTCAAATAAGGCAACCATGTGGGGGATGGAGTACTTCACACAGATCAAATAAACACTTACAGGTTGCGAGCCTGCTAGCGTTCCACTGGACTGTCTAGAAAAGTCTGTGGTCATCATCTATACTCCGCTAGATGACTGGATCATCAAAACATCTATATCGAGGCCTGTCGTTATATTATTTGGTCACACAGAAACTATTACATCTACCCATGTTCTACCCAACACATTTTGTAGATATAAAATACATATTCAATTTAAATCATGTAAAACTTGTATAAAATCGTTCATCCAGCATAGATAGTAAGTATACAGATAGTATGCACACATAGCACATAATTTATTTAAAATACTTCATATCTATGTGTAATATTAAAGTAACTATGCACTCACTTGATTAGGTGGAGACTCAGCACTCGGACAGCGCTTCGATACTCTTAAAACAAGTTTCCTTAGATAAAACCTAGTATCAATACCACTAGAGTTTAGTCTAACGCTTGACGAGACTAATTTAATAGTCTACCTATTATTACTATTATATAAGCGTTAAAAAATACTTATATAACCCATAATAATAGCCCAAATACTCCTTATAAGGTCCTAATAACATTACTATATTGAAACATAAGCTATACTAAAGATAGGATAGGTACAGCTCACTTACAGCGGGTTTTCTCGAAAACCGGGCTTCGCTGGAGCGGCGTTCCTGAGCCGAAAGGCTCTTTTATCGGGACTCCGGGAGCCTTGGGGATTCTTTCGGGTGCTAGGAGGTTTACCTAGACTTTAGGGGGGGGGGGGGGGGTTTGGGGCTTTAGAGAGAGAAACTAGAGAGAGAAAGAAGGGTTTGAAGGTGTGAGGAAGTGAGGGAACCCGGCACCTCTATTTATAGGGGGCCTGACTGGTGGACTTGCCAAGTAGGAGGACCTACTCGCCGAGTTGGGGCATGTGGCAGCCTTCTGGTGGTGCCACGTGTCCAATTCTGGTGGTGCCACCTCACCCTCTATCGCGTATCAGCCTTCAAACTTAGAAAAATCATAACTTTTGCATACGAGCTCCGTTTTTGACGTTCTTTTTCTCAACGTGTAGGAAAAATCAGGATCTATAACTTTCATTTAGACTCCGTTGGCTAATTCTCGACCGATCTCAAATTTAACAGTATGAGGCGTTTAGACTATTAAATGACCGCGAAGAATTCGTAACTTCTACATACGGACTCTGTTTTCGTATATCTTTTTACCTTTGAGTTCCTATTAATGAGATCTTCAACTGTCATTTAGGTCGCATAAGCCAAAAACCGCTCGACCTAAAATTCGAGTTTCGGGTTGTACACTGCTAAGCCGAAACTTCGAAAAATCATAACTTCTTCATATGAAGTCAGATTTGGGCGTTCTTTTTATGGATTTTGTCAGTTTCACATGCTCTACAACTTTGGTTTAGATTACTAAGGCTAAAAAGTCTTCTATCATAAATTCACTTTTTACGCTTTCCGGCGCCGTGCCGGTTCTGTCGTAAAACTTCGACGGGCCATAACTTTTTCATTATAACTCGGATTTCGGTGTTCTTTATATGTACGGAAACCTTGAGACATATTCTAAAACATGGTTAAGACTATTTATGCTAAATAATCTTTTGTCGAAAAGTAGTTTTCGATCCATATTGCCTTTAAATTGATTAGCTCGGATCTACGGGCGTTACAGTTTCAGACCTTCGGACCTTCGTCGAAGCTTGGATACGTAACCGGGGTGTCAGGGTAGTCTTGGGATGCTTAACACTGAGTACAAGTAGAAATGAGAGTAGAATTGAGCACCTAAACCCAAGACATTCGATTTCTATTTATAGAGTGCATTTGTGGAGCTCACGTCGTGAGCATGGAGTGGCTCACGTCGTGAGTTCGGTCTTATCCCCTCCGTAGACTCGACACTTGATAGCCCCTCTCTAGCACACATCAGTCACTAGCTCACGTCGTGAGTCCTCTGTTAGTGTGGGAATTCGTGTCCCGAACTTCAGAAATTCATATCTCTCGCATACGAGTTCCAATTTTGACGTTCTTTATATCCACGCGTATGTGAGAATGTAATCTACACCTATCGTTTAGACTTCGTCGGCAAATTTTGACTTTTATTTTTAATATTACATTTTTAACAGGTCGGGACAGGAAAAGTCCATTTAAAATTCATAACATCTTCATTTGATGTCTGTTTTTGTCTGTGTTTTTACCGTTGTACTACTATTGTCGAGATCTTTGATCTTCGTTTAGGTTGCGTCATTTAAAAGTCGCTTGATCTCTATTTCGAGTTTTTAGCTGTCTAGTGTTATATCTGAAACTTAGAAAAATCATAACTTCCTCATACAAAATCAGATTTGGATGCTCTTTTTATGTATTTTTACGGTTTAATGATATCTACAACTTTCATTTAGATTCCTAAGGCTAAAAAGTATCTTGTTGAAATTTTTTCGTTTTATGCTTAAGAGTGTTTTACTGGTTTTGCTGTGGATTTTCGATTGGTCATAACTTCTTCGTTATAACTCGGATTTGTGTGTTCTTTATATTTCTGAAACCCTTGCTACAATATCTTTTGCGTCATGCAACCCAATAGAGACTTTTGAACATTTTATTTTTGACGTTATTTTTATTACATCAAAAATAGATTACAATCCTTGACTTTTAGGTCATTACAGTGACTTGAAATATCAGGTTGTCACAGTGTAAGTGGGAGTTCAGGAAACTTCCAACAGCTGGTCGGTGTCTTTGTTTTTATGCATAGCAAGCTTGTGGATGGATCCATGTCCAGGGCTGTGTTAGAGCCTCGCTGCCTATTCTTGTCTGATGAAGGCTTTGGGGTTCAAAGCATGACCCGAACACTCGATTGATTTCAGTTGAATGCGGGTTTAATTTAGGATAATTGGGGTTGAGATTGTTTGGGTGTGGTGAAACCATGGGTGGTAACCATGGTTGGTTAGAAGTGTTGTAAAACTGCGATGGGATCGTAGCATACACCAATTCAGGTAGCATATCATTAAGGTGCCCATGAGTTTAAATGAGGATCAGTTCGTGTCTTATGCACGACTGTAACAACCCGAAATTTCCATCTTGTACAACCGTTCACTTAAATCAAAGTCGGACTCGATTCTGCTATCTTTTGGCATTGTTTGAAGTCTATTTGAGTGTTCTAAGACTAGTACCTTCAAAGTTAGGGTTTAGAATTGTGTTCCTTAAGTTCATCAGTTTTCAAAAGGGCCAAACACTCCTTCATGAGGAGTGTAGGGCCGTACACATGAGTGTGTGGCCATACACCCCTCTTTTGGCCGTACACTCTCACATATATATGTGGGACTTATCCATTTTTAATCACTTTTCACTCCTTCAATCCAAGAAATCGATTCTCTCTCCACTATAATCGGGTTTTTCACCTAGATCTTCAAAATGTAAGTGTTACTTCCCTTGATTTGTTGATTCATTACACTATCTAGTGAAGATCCATGATTTCATCCATGAAATTACTTCTTTTGGTTAGATCTTCAAGAAACACCAAGAACACACACTAGTTCTTGGACCTTAAATACCCCTAAAGGCTTCAAATTCGTAAGTATCTCTTCCATCTTCAAGTTAGGCTTATGAATCACTTCTTTTCTAACCTTAAACACATCATATTATGCATGAACTCAAAGTGTGTACGGCCGTACACCCTTCAAATGTTCGTAGACCCCTTGTTTAGTGCATATTTGGCCTCAAACTCATGTTATACTCCAACACAAGGTCAAGCACACTAAGGGGATGCTAGTTATAGGCTTAGAGCACCCTTTTTGACATGTTCTTCAAGGTGTGTACGGCCGTACACTCCATGGCCGCACACCCTTGGCCGTACACACATTTGGGTGGCCTTAAAACCTAAGTTATGCAATCCTTGGTACTTCTAACACTTCAATTTGAGTGTTTCCTAGTTCCTAGAGTGGTTTCTTGAATGATTAGTTGTATAAACACTAATTATATCCATATATGTATCATTATATGCTTATTAGGATCCGTTTGTGCTCAAGGTTTCACTTGACACTTAGCATCCAGTATCAATCTTACATTTGCATCACTCACTACAGGTGAGTTCATACCCCTTAACTTATCTTTTAAATGATTTTAAATGCTTTTAATGGGGGGGGGGGGGGGGGGGGAATACAAGTAGAACTATTATAGTTATTATATCAATCACATGTGATTAATAACTATCAAACAAGTGGATTTTCTTATACTTCAAACTATTTTATCAATCAAACTGTACAAAATATTTTTTAAAATTAACATCAAGTCATCTGTTGCCATTCAAATGGTTAAAACTATTTATTAAACTCTTTTAAACTTATTTATATTTTCAAAATCATGTATATATAGATATAATTATATAAGTAAAATTGAAAGGACTTAGGACTGACGACTCACTTTATTTCCTATCCCTTGTTTGGTTGTGGACTTAGAGTATCCAGTTGTTTATCCGAGTGTCATTTAAATCTTAGTTTACATATTATGTATATATGTAGAGATATAAAAGTTCTTACATCAGTTTAGCACCTTGGGTAGCAATGGTGTACAAACATACTCAATCATTCAAACAACATTACTAGTAAACTATAATAGGTATAGTTTAGGGATTTACTACTCACTACTTCTAGTACAATGAAACATACATGAGTCAGTTCATTCGTGAGTCAATACAAACGTAATATTATGAGAAACAGAAAGAACATACTATGATGAGAAACTAAGAGAACATACACTACACTATACAAAGAGAACATACGATACACTAGAACAAAGAGAACATACAACATACTAGAACATACCATACAAACACTAGAATACTATAACATTAATGTGGCCACTACTTCATGGCATGGCAATCTATTGTTGTGTAATGTTTTGTAACCAGGGTCTCCTAGAGGGAGAGCATGAATTTGTGTATAGATCTATACGGGAATGACCGTCCTACACCTTACTGCTAGCTACAGTGGGACCTGCAGGTCTACGGGTGACGAATTTCATACCATTTCGATGTCTTCGAGGGTCGTGTTTTACTAGTCGGTCAAGTATGGTTACAATCATATCATATTTTCCCTTAATTAACAAACTGGTTTAAGGTAGTTAGTACATTAGTAGTCACTTATATAATACTACAATACATCGTTATTTTCCCATTACATTCACATTGTGAACTTCTCACATAAACGGTAATGTAAACTATATTTTTGGTAATGATAGTCATACTTGGGAAAGATACACACTTTTACAAACAAACAACACTCAAAACATTCGGGCCTTGGTAAAAGGCTACTTATAGTAGAAAATATAGGATTTTCTAGGAGATACAAACATTTATTACAAATACTTACACACATTTACATCAAACATTTTCATACAAACAATGACACTAAAATACTTATGAACTCACCAGCTTTAATGCTGATCTACTCTTTCAAAATAACTTGTATTCTCAGGTCACTAGTAGACAGGTACTGATGACCAGGTTTTGAGAAGACGGAGCTTTCAAGACTCGTCTTTATTTTGTTTATTCATTTTTGGTGTCCTATAACATATACACAGAACACACTTGTATTAAAATTATAGTATTAATGCAATGCACTGTTGTGATACTGTACATGACGTCCTCCGCCCCAGAACGTTTCTGTTGTTCAGGTTTTGGGGTGTGACAACGGCGAACAGGATTGTCGAGGAGCATTTCTTCATTTTAGGCTGAGGACCATTGCGGCATGAGGTGGAGTCAGGCCTATGCAGCTCTGGATGGGTGGGACCCATCGGCGAGGCCGCTATGTGTTATAGTTTGGGTGGGACCTGTGGGCGAGGCCTGTGTGTGTATGACAATGCAAGTGGGACTTGGTAAAAACCATTGGGTCAAGGTATTGTATCTTGGGTCACATCATTGAGTGTTTGGTGAGTGGGTAGCGTAGAGGGATGTTTGGGTTGGATAGCCTTGTCATTTGGACTCTTGGGAATGTGACATCCTAGTAGAACAAAATGAGAGTGGAACAAAAAAAAAATTCATAACATAATAATTTCGGGAAGAAATTCCCTTAACGATGAGGTAATGTGGCATCCTAGAATTTAAGTCAAAACTGTGAACGCTCGAGTTCACAATAAATCTCTTGGTAACTTGACTCATTGAGTTTTTGTGCATCTAATGTAAAATAAATGAGATATTTCAACTATTATGAGATACCAGAAGGTATCTTACTTATAAATGTGTAAATTTATAAAAGAAACAAACAACTCAAACTGCAACCTTAGTTAACGCGTCTGAAAACTGAAATTTTGAATTAAGTAGTTGTGAGCAATAGTCTCGTTGTACGTGTTTCTCTGATTTCCGAAAATATGACCGTTTTAAGAATCCAAAACTCATAGACTACTGATTTTCTTAAAACCACTAAAATCGTTTCTAACCATTGAGGGACTTGCACACCACAAGTGGAAATTCCGAAATCATTTTTAGACTCATGCTATTGTTCAATATTTAATTTCACATTTGATATATTTTTGATAAAAAAATATTTATAAAAATAAAAAATCATAGGTTTTCATCTTAATCAAACGTGAAACTTTAAATGTCACTTCATGGAGATTTGAATCACCATGACCTAAACATTACGCAGGAACTTTTAGACACAAAAATAAACACATTATAAATAAAAGACAACTGCTAAATCTTGCACATCTAAAGCCACACACAATGGCTTATACAATTTTACACACAAAAATAAACATATTTTATACACATCATACACAAGGATAACCACACACATAACGTGATCCTTGTTTTAGCTGAAGCTTCAGGACCCCCCTCACATCCTTTCTCATTCTTCAATTCCTGTCAATAAAACCCCAACCATATACTCAAAACGTCCATAAAAACATCCACAAAAACTACCTATACGAATGTTTATACAAGTATGGTTTTATACTTAATCTCTGTTGAACAAAGAAATCACAGGAAAAAAAAATTACCACAAAAACTACCTATACGAATGTTTATACAAGTATGGTTTTATACTCATAAAAGCTTCCATTCAATCTCTGTTGAACAAAGAAATCACAAGAAAAAAAATTTACCACAAAAACTATCTATACCAATGTTTATACAAGTATGGTTTTATAGTCATAAGAACTTCCATTCAATCTCTGTTGAACAAAGAAATCACTGGAAAAAAAAACTACCACAAAAACCACCTATACCAATGTTTCTTCAAGTATGGTTTTATACTCATAAAACTTCCATTCAATCTCTGTTGAACAAAAAAATCACAGAAAAAACAAGAATTTTAACGTAGAGTTATGCCATGGAGTAGCAGCATCCCTCGTTCTTCCTTCTTTCCTGTCAAGAACCAAAACCAAATACCCATTTGAGCCTATCGATTTTCTGTCAAAAGCAAACCCAAATATCTATTTTGTTCATTCCAAAGATTCATGTTAAAAAAAACAAAATCCAAAAAATTACTTCTTACCTATTGTTGATTACTTGATCGGAACTGCCAAAACGAGGGCGAGACATCGTGATTGTCGAGCAAACACCACCGAGGCCTCCTTTGCCCTCGCCTTCTTCATCTTCGGTTCCCAACAACCCCAGAACTCTAAAGGTCTCACCTCGTCGCTGCTGCTGCTGGCGACACCCATGGACCGTTCCTTTTCTTCGATCTAGTCGACCACCGGAGCATGCCTCTATGGTGCGATGAGACTGCAATCGCCGGACGAGAAAGAGAGAGCCTTGCTGATTTCGTCTCTTCCCCTCATTTGGTTCGGCCAAGCACCGGAGCCGTCTCCATCTTCGTGATCGGCCAAGACGTCCGGAGTAGCAGCCGCGCGCCTGCGAGCATCCTTCTCGCCATCGGATTTCGTTGGTCCCGTATCCCCTTTTCCTTCGTTGTTCGATCGACCTTTCCCCTTCACACCTCTCGCCGCCTTCGTTTATATTGCCGTTTCTTTTTCTATTATCCCCGATCAAACAAAAGACTCAAACGTAAAAGCCCTAAATTAGTTTATGTTTAAACCATTAAACAAAAATGGCCTCTCTATGAAAATCCTTTTCATGAAAGCCCAAATGCCTTTCAATTTCGTTTAAAAATGACAAAATAACCCCCTACTGCCATATTTATTTTAGAAATCAATCCCAATCCCACAACCTTGACCCCATTTATTCAAAACAGCCCCTCCAATAGAGTTTTCTTGACAATACCAGTCCAAGATTCAAACATTAAATTCCATCTAAACCATTTCATCCCCTCACTTAATTTATTCTTACCAAAACAGTCATATTCATTAAATTAAATTACCAAACAACTCTCAATAGTTTAAATTCGCTACCAAACGCTCCCAATAATATTTCAAAGTTCAAGAAATGTAACATTTGCGGTTTCTCACGACAAACATCTCAAAGAAACCGAATATGAATGATTGGAACTCACGCTTCAAAGGTGAGTGCCTACGACCCTTGTTAATATTTTAATTATTTCAGTGGGAATACATGTGCCTAAATATTTTGTTTATATATATATATATATATATATATATATATATATATATATATATATATATATATATATATGTATATATATATATATATATATGTATGTATGTATGTATATATCAATTTCCATTTTAAGCAAAAATACAATAAATCTAGTGTATGCAAGTATTATTAGTCAACAGTTTACCATATTGTTACGATTAAACTAGTATAAAATTTTCATTTACGGGGTTGACATCCCCATATGTGGTTGCTATCTACAACCCTCGACCAATCAATCGAAGTGGGTGATACGTGTCTATAACTTTTATTACAACGTCCAATGAAGCGTTGTAGGGGGTACACCCAGTTAAATGGTTCTTTTATAGGACTCACTATAAACATTAACTAGAATCTCTCTCTCTCTCTCTCTCTTTCTCTCTCTCTCTCTCTTACTAACAACCATGGGCTTGGTTGCTTTCAAAAGTATTTTTATGTATGGAATTGCTTATGCAACATAATAGTTTGGTTTTCAAGGATATTCAAAGGTTTATTACGAAAATAGTTTAAAGTATGGATTTACTTATACAAAAGACACATTTTGGCTTTGAAGGATTTGTTACAAACACAGTTTAAAGCATGGATTTACTTACATTGAAATACATTTTGGGCTTTTAAAGACTCCTTGCAAACACTATTTTAACTATTGTTAAACATAAAAAGATAATACTTTTTTAGACTTAATAAAAGTATTACTACTTTTAGCGGAAAATCTGTAACACTCACCAACCTTATGTTGACCCTCAAAACTACATGTATTCCCAAGAAATCTTTAAATAGAGATTCAAGTCGGATTGGATTACAGGTGATCTAGTTTACTTTTTGTCGTATTATATGCCTATCAGTATAAAGCAATTCATGTATTATTATTATTTGTGAACACCTTGTATTCAAACATCAAGATGGAATGTAAATGTTATTTTGTTTATTGTTGTACTTGTGCTATATATTCAGTTTACATGTGATCCATGAACTTAGTCGCACAGCCTGGCGTGTTTTACCCCTCGGTCGGGGGTGTGATAGATTGGTATCAGTGCTAAATTGGCTATAGATAACTCATATCCTAGAAAGAGGAATACAACTATAGCAAATAGCTTCTAATAAAAGTATTATTAATAATAATTACACTACTTCTTGGCTACTTTCGGTACAGGAAATCTGGTTTGAAATTCCGCTTAGGTTGTTGGATTTCAGAACAGCTTGCTAAAATGGTCCTCTCCTTCCGTGTTTCATATATGGCCTCGCCTTTACTTGGTAGTCTTGGTGTACAAATAAAACATTAATAATATTACAAACCTCACCAGCAATAATATATAAGAGTTATATATACTCTGACTCGTGATGAGAACACTTAATAAAACTCTAAAATACCTCCAACTAAAACTACCAACTCAACCCTTTAGGTCAAACGCCCCAACTAAGGTTAGTACAGTACATAAGCCATACCATGAATAAAGCTGGAACATATGCCTATGTTATTTATGGTCGGGCCAGTGAACAAGCAACCTTGAGCAAGGAGGTTGACAGACTATAATGGTTGAAAGTTTTAGAGATTCAAGGATATTCTCAAGATTCGTTCTAGAAACCTAGTACCTTAGAAACCTTATAGAAACCCCAAAACAACATATACATTTAAAAAAATACTTAAAAATCAGGAATAATATTCAGATTCTCTTAGTTCGCCTAAACCCAAAGAAGAATAAAGAACGAATAGCTCTGCTACCGTCATAGCAAGTAAACATATAGTTCCAAACTGATCATTCAGTATTATCCAAACTTCTCTCTATCATTTGAAATTGGTAGGATTTCAATTCACTCTCTATAATTTGGAAAACTATAGGATTTCTGGAAATCAATCACTCTCTATAATTTGGAAGTTTACCATGAGAGGATTAGAGGTGACTACTTACACTTCTCGATTTATGTGACAACCCGAAATTCCTATCTTGTGCAAGAGACCAATCTAATCAAAGTTAGACTCGTTTTCTAGCTTTTAGCACTATTTGGGGTCTATTTGAGTGTTCTAAACTTAGTCAATTATGGTAGGAACCTAGAAATGGGATAACACGTTGCATACCAAGCAAACTCGGGCCAAACACTCCAAAACATAGAGTGTGCGGCCACACACAGGTGTGTGCGGCCGCACACCCATTCCAGCCACACACCCTTGCCTATATATGCCATCCTTAGTCAGTTTTGAACACTTTTCCCACTCCTTCAAAGCTGGAACACATTTTCTCTCAAGTATCATCCAAATCTTCATCTTGATCTTTATAAAAGTAAGTAATCCTTCCTATGATTTGTTGATTCTTGAACTTAACTAGCCTTGCTCCCCACTTCGATCCATGAAAACACAATTTTGGTGTTAGACCTTCAAGAACACCAAGAACACATACTAAACTTTTTGGAGTCGAACCGTACTTCTAAGCCTCTAGATCGTATAAACACTTATCATAGATTGTTATAGGCCAAGAACACTTGAAGATCTTCTGGAAAAGCTCCATTTCTCATGATCTTCTGGAGTGTACAGCCGCACACACCATGTGCAACCATACACACCCCTTTTTAGGTCCTAAAATGGCAATAAACTCCATATAAGGCTAGAAAATGAAGTGAGAAACCTTCCTAGATGGGTCCTAAGGCCTTAAAATACGTTTTGGCACACTTCATGGGGAGTGTGTGGCCACACAAACACCCTGTCCACACACCCTAGCCGCATACACACCAATATGGTGTATTTTTACCATACACTCCCTTGTATAGCCATACACCCCTTATATACAATCATATACGATTGTAACATTGCAATATAAGTGTTTACTAGTCCCTGAGGTGGTCCCAATTCAATAATTAGCTGTTAAAGACACTAATTGTATACATACATATGTCATAATATGGTTAATAGGATTCATTTGTGCTCATGTCCACAATTGACACTCAACCTCCTAAACCGATCCTACCATCGCATCACTCACTAACAGGTGAGTTCATACCCCCTTAATTAACCTTTTATATGATCTTAAGTGCTTTTATGTGGGGGTACAAGTTGAATTATATTGGTTATTATATAAATCACATGTGATTAGTAACTAGTACACAAAGAGATTTACTATGCTTTAAACTGTCTTTTCAACAACACTACTTCACAATGATTTCAAAACACTTTTACATGTTAAATTCTTTATAGAACTTAGTTTTAGTTCCAAATCTTTACTTCAAAATTCTTTAAACTTATATACTGTAAAATCATGTTCAATACATATATAGTTATATAAGTAAGGTTCGAAGGACTTAGGACTGATAATACGCTCTATTTCATGTTCTTTGTTTGGTTTTGGACTTAGAGTTCCCTATTTTTTGTCTGGGTGTCGTTTGATCCTTAGCTATGTATCATGTGTATATGTATAGACATAAAAGTTTTCTATCTTATTTCAATACACTCAGCTATACAAACGATCTTTCTAATAAACTATAAGAGGTATAGTTTAGTGACATACAACTTACTACTTCTAAGTACTATGAAACATTCAAAGAATCCATTCATACATGATTCTATACATACTGTAAACAATACACACATTACGCTATACAATTTAACATACTGCCCACTAGAAAGAGTGAACATACACTATTACACACTATTCATACACACTAAATACTATACTAAAGAACATACTATGATGAGAATCAGGGAAGACATTCACTACACTAATACATACAATACATACATACTATAAAATAAATGTGAACCACTGTTTCGTGGCATGGCACCACCTTCCATGGCTCGATTTGTATCTAGAATCTCTTAGAGGGAGAACGTGAATTTGTGTATACATCTATACTGGATTGACAATCCTACACCTTACTGCTAGCTATAGTGGGATCTGCAGATCTTCAGGTGACAAATGTCATTATTGTTCAACGTATTACAGCGACGTGATTTCCATTAGTCAATTAGTATGGTTACAATTACATCACATTATACCCTAAATTAACAATTGGATTAAGGTAGTTAGTTCAATAATAATTATAACATTATTACACTACAATACTTCATTATTTTCCCATTACATGTACCTGTTGGGTTTTGAGCATTCTAACACTTCCTAAGTGTACATGCAACCCTAAATACCTTGGATCTATGTTTTCTCTATTATACATGCAAATAAGAACATCCAAGGTATTATCCTAATCTAGCATACAAAAACTATGAATGTAACAAGATAGAATACATACCTCTTGATGTAGCTTGATGTCTTCAAGCTTTAAGAGCTTAGCCCCAATAGTGTGGAAGCCTCAAGTGGAATCACAAATCACCAAGATACCTTGGAATACTTTAGAGAATATGGATACTTGGTTTTCTCTTGTGAAATTGGCTAGCCCTTCTTAGTGTATCCACACTAGTGCCCATTTCACCAACCAAGGACATCTTTATATAGTATGGAGGATTAGGGTTAAACCCTAATACCCATGACCTATCATTTCCTAGGATCCATGGGTTAAACACTCCATGGACTATCCATGAAAGCTTAGCCCAACCTAAATGAACTTGGCCCATTCCATATATATAAGAGTCCATATTTAATTAGTTCCTTTTGATCACTTAATTAATTATAAATTAATTCTTGATCAATACTAATTAAATAATATGATTCCATAATAATATATTAGAACTTATAATATATTAATATTAATCATAAACATACTATTCTCAAAAGATTATCCATATAAATTGTGTCGGTGTAGTGCAACCCAAATGGACCATGCCGGGTCGGGTCAAGTACATACCAAATATAGTTATGGACTTAGACATTAATCCAACAGTCTCCCACTTGGATAAGTCTAAAACTATTATTGCGTATGACTTCAAACCTAACTGGCAATCGTAGCTCTTAAAGCCGTTGTCGAACTCTGACCTTGTCGGTGAACTCTGACCTTTGTCAATGACTTGTCCATTAGATAAGGGATCATATATTCCTCCATTCTAGATATCATATGGACTGAGACATGGATTATAATCATTCTCTCTGTCCATAAGTTGTTTCCCGATTTGCGATTTATGACGACTGACTAATTGAACAAATCAAATCAGTCCTGGCCCGGCCGAGCACATCCATTTGTCATCATCAAATCATCGAGGGGCCCACAAATATCGCTTTTATCCCGAAGGTAAAAGGAACGGATAAACTTCGACTCATATGGCTTGTTCTACTACTTGTTGAATCATACACAAAGGCACGTTTTATAACACCGAGTTACCGTATGCGTTTTCGTGCAATCAATGTACTATCAACTCATAGTAACAACTCATATCTCTAGGTTTGAAGAATATAAGATATTATCGTCTCATGATCACTCGTGATAAAATCCATGAAGTGATTCCAATGAGCGCGGGTTGAATCCAATACTCAGAACTTATGAGCACTCATGAGTGTTGTAGCCCTTTGTCCAACACCTTAGACCTCTACAAGCCAACCCATGACAGTCTTAATTCATATCTACTTCCAACATATGACCGACTGTGGATGGTTTGAATAACTTAGTCATTCCGGAAGAATAACCCAGTTTATTCGGGAAAGTCAAAACATGAAAAATGAAACACAATAATAATTGAATCCAATATGGTATCAACCCTTTGAACATAAATAAAACACCTTTTATTTATCACCATATGATTACACATTATTCAGTGTATACTGTTTCAGCTATTAACTTTATTCTTGAATTTAAAACAATAGTTGTCCCATGCTCCAAGCATGTACACTATGTTTTCTTAAACACTAGTCATGCCATACACCAAGTATGCATACTATGTTTGTCTATGACCTTTACTTTGTGAACTAGATCAATTGAACATAACTTCAATGATTCTCTTTTCACATTCCCAAATCCTTACTGCAAATGCAAGAATTCCAAATTCATGCCATTTACTGAAATCTGTTAGATTCTAAACTTATATGCATTGATCCTCTTGTAACGATTATGCACAAACTCAAAAAGACTTGGCAACAATCATTACAGAGTATTCCAAAGGAGATCAACTCCTTGGAAATATCCTTCTTGCATTAAGTTTCCTTAATCTTACACAGATTGAAATTTCTAACTTTGAAAATTTCCAGATTCCATTTTGACTATCACTTCTGAACAAGAGTTGCCTCCTTCCAGATTTTGTCAATATGATCCTTCCAGAATTATCACTATACTTCCAATTGTCCTTGAGTAACCAATCTTTGGTAAAGCTTAGATTGTTCTCGACAATTGTTTAATCCTTTTAGTCATATCCAGTTCTAAACCTTTTCCCTTCTTAATGCCCCAGGCATTTGGAAAATTTTAGAAAGGATGAATATAGCACATGTAATCGATCCTATATCCGAAACATATGGAACACGATTCATGATGTCTCACATAAAGACTAAACCAGTCTTTTGCTATAACATTTCCATTTCTATTTGCCAAGTTCTCATAATTCAGATTATGAAAAAGGATGCCGTAATCATAATCGAATTTTAGAACGCAAATAATGGACCCATGCACAGAATTTCCTTATGTTGAGCCATTCCAACATGAAATTCATATATATATCCTTGACTAAATGATTAAAACCTCACGATCTAAGCTTATAGATTTGAGATTAAGTATAATTTCCTCTCCCTTAATTATAGCAAAACAACTCTTTCCCAATTGAAACTTTTGTTTTCTATAATTAACATTGCTAACTTGCAATACTTATCATAATTATCATGCTCCCACTAACATGATGATTATTAGCATAACTCTTATGCTCCCACTAGCTTTGACATGTACTCAGAAATCAGCTGGACTTCTAGAAATCAATACTTCATTGACTTTCTTACCAAAGTTTAGATTTCTGATGCTAGATTGTTTTGATAAAACTTTATCAAAATCATACACCTTCCTTAGATAGCACACTTGTGAGTCTAAACAATTATGAAGAGGGATGCCGTAATCATAATGGTTAGACCTTTTTGCCACTTCTCACAAGTCCAGGTTAGTGTGCCGGTTAACCACACACGCTCCACTAACGACTTTGAGAATGCAAATATCACAATTGCTATCTAGATAAAATCTACTTAGTGAAAGTGTTTCCTCACCATCATTTTCATGAATCGGAAAGAAACCTTATGACACTTAGATTTAATGGTGTATGTGTTCTTATCCATGTGAATTGTCAAAACCATAGCCACAAGACAAGAATAATGACAAATCCAAAACCATATGGATTGAACTCAATCTTAATTTCTAGCCACCTGGCAGCTCAAGGGCCTACCATTGCTTCCAAGTAGTTGTGCAACAAATTGAGAACTCTAAGAACTCATATGCAAAACCAAATTTAACTGGAATGGGCATAGAATATGTCAACACGATAGGTTATAAACCTCAAGTCGTGTGCTGGTAAGGAACTTCAGGTTTTATTCTTGATTAGTTCTTGAGACTTTCAAGACCTTTAAGACTCCCACTGTCCTCTTCACCTATAAGACTCCCTTGTCAAATATCCAAGAGATAGTGTGGATTCTAATCAAGACAAACACTTCACACAATTGGCCTAAGTTGGTCTTTGTTTTATCCAAAACATCACAACTTACCAATTTCAAATGTACAAGAGTAGAAAACTTTTACTCTTACATTTGACAAGTGTTTTAAACCCTTTTTTTTAAGACATGTCACTCACGTTACAATCTTGGAGTATGACTCTAAGACTTGTATTGGAACGAAGTATGACTCATCTTCTTGATTTAACCATTTCAACAATTCAAGATCCCTCTTCTTAGTCATAAGCATGCACTAAGATTCCCTTAGAGAAATAATTGTGATATGGTTTCTTAATCATTAAGATGATCACAAAAACTGATACTAAAGTACTCTCCCATCTTTTCATATTTGGGAAACTTTTATCCTTCTGCCTAATTTGATTCTTCTTATTCGCTCTGCCTTACATTGGAACCCTTTTCCAATGTCTCAGAATTACACTTAAGCTTGTAAGTATAATCATATTTACTGTGCTTTAGTAAACTATGACGAATAGTTTTATCAATCTTTTTGTGGTGGACTTGACCAGTGCACAAGAATGTGTACTCGATCCCTTAGTCCTTTACTTGACTCACACATCCATGTGAACAAGTAATTAGTCTTAATTTTCCAAAACTTGAAAGTTCTCATTCATCATGCTATACAACTTGCATGATTCCAAGTTCCGGTCCAATTGAAACTTGGGTGATGAGAATCTTTCCTTATTTGGTAAATTTTGACATTACCACAAATGAAAGAATCAATTTCATATTTCCACTCTTGCTATTAATGGAATCATATAAGCAACAATTTTTCCTCAAATGCCATTGTAAGGATATTTTAAAATAAATAAAATCAAAAATTTTTTTCCTTTTATTTTAAAACTTTGCGGAAAAACTTATCCTTACAATCCATATGAAAACTTGTTGTTATCTATTCCTAAGCAATATCTCATAACTCCTAAGAAGTAGCTCAAGAATCCGATTTTTCAAACTATGCGATAGAAATCCATCTATGCGATCAGATTCAACATATTCTTTCTTTAAGTTTCTTCACTTTTCTTTTATTCTTAAAACATCACCATGTGACCCAGTCACATCATGTATCAAGAATCTCAGAATAGAAACTTAACAGAGTTAGATAGTGGACTTTACCTGAAGTAGAGTCAAACTTATTGACTTTAACATCCCTAGGTAAATTCGGCAGCTTCGCAACCAATGCCCCTTCCTTTGGCAATATAAACATATGAACCCTTTGATAATGGTACACGAGACTATCACAGACTTAGCTTTTCTCTTTACCATTTGGTCAAGCGAGTTGACTATGGCCGATCCCTTTCCACCAGGAAGAGAGAGCTTTACTAGATATCCTGTGTCACTATTGTCAATGTCCATCAAGTTTTAAGGAAGTTGATCTTAACAAATAGATAAGATCATTAAGGGTCTTGTCATAGTCTGTTTCATAGGTGTCCCAAAGGAACTCACTATATGACTTAGAAAGTGATTGAACCACCAACTTTCTCAAGACTTTGACACCCAACTCTCCCGGCTTGTCAATATGTGACTACATCTCCAAGATGTGATCACACCTAGACCTTGCCTTGCCAATAGGACTTGAGTGACCTTAAACCTTTCAAGAACTTGTGGGTTAGGGAGAATAATTGGAGGAGGAGAAACCAGACATCTAAACCAAACATCTTTTGGGAGATATTCAAGAGATTTGGGAAGATCATAGGTGTCTAAACCAGACATCTTTTGGGAGATATTCAAGATAGTTGATTTTAAGTCCTTAATATGACACCCAATATGAAATATTAAGGCTAGGACCCAACAAACTATTTTATAACTTAGAAGAGGTATGCCGTAATCCAAGCTATAAAATATTTGAAGGTAGGTGAATGACGATTCACTAATTTCCACCAAGATAAACGAAATGTATTATTAGGTTTTAATTGGTTTTGAAACTCCTAGATCTTTGAGATTCATTGAACTGTTCAAAGGTATGTTTCAATCTCGAGTGTGCCCTTCAGGTTTTGTGACTGGGATGCCGAGGATCACAAAACAAGGTGTGAAGTAACCATGCAAATGACTTGGTACCCTTAATAAATTACCCTCAATCGATGTGCCGGTTAACCACACACGCTCCATCGATACTATGATAAATATTAACTCACCCTTTACCTACCTTGTTAAGTCCAAGTTAGTGTGCCGGTTAACCACACACGCTCCACTAACGACTTAGACAAAGTGTAAAGTGTAATTTCATGGGTTAGCACCTTATTCACATTTTTCCTAAGTAACAAAGATTGGGTATTATTAAGAGTTTAGTTACTTAGTATTATCATTAATACTTTTAATGAAGGAGAATTATAGTCTTGTCAAACCCGTTCGGCTAACGACCCTCCACCGGTCAAGCAAGCGGTGGGTGAGAGTGGACACCCATTAAGTTGCCATTTTATAGGCAACAACCTTATACCCACCTTATAGACCGACTTCGTGAATGAGGCGTACTAGCGGTAAGACTGACTTTACTCTTATACATATATATATATATATATATATATATATATATATATATATATATATATATATATATATATATATATATTATTAACTTATAATATTATAAAGTATAAGGGTTGAATTTTAACTTTTAAAATTCTAAGGGCTAACTTGGAATTAAAGTATTCATAAGGAAAACTTTTCAAATTCCAAAACTTGAGGGCAAGTTTTGAAACTATTCAAAACTAATTAATTCCATAACTTATGTGTTTAAAGTAGTTTTAATCCAAAAACTCTTCAAGTTCCATAACTTGAGGACAAGTTATGGAAGACTTTAAACTAATAAAAGAACTAACTTTTTCTTTATTTTATAACTTATGGATTTAATTATAGTTACATATTTTTCTTCTAATGAAGTGACTCTTGAACTTCCATAACTTGAGGATAAGTTATGGAGTCATAAAAAATCATTCAATGACACAAGACTCTTCATTTTGTAACCATTGCCAACTTTTATGAGTTTTATGAGTCTTTAATGTGACTCTTCATGTAACTTGAGGACAAGTTACACAAACACATTTTATACTCAACTCTTAGATTAAAATGGATTGAAAACAACTATTTCAATTAACTTTTCTATTAATCTAAGCAACTCATAAGAACAAGATAATTCAAATCAAACTTTTTCATGTAATTAGTCTAACCCTTAAACTAATACAAAACATGAATCTATTGACAATTATCTTCTAAAATGGATTAGCATGAACATTACCACATCAAAAACAAGTTTATAAGTTCAAAAACAACTTAGGGTAATGTTCCTAGTCCATTTCTAGCCAAAAAAGTCGAGTTTATGCTGTCTGGGGGTCCAACTCGTCGAGTGCATGAACCAACTCGGCGAGTTGGATCGAATTCATCAATTTTTAGGCATGGACTCGCCGAGTCCTCTGATGGACTCGCCGAGTCTGATGATCAGATAGCACCAAATTCGTTTTTTCAGCTTCTATTGCAGGTATAACAAGAAAACAAGCCTAGGCTCTGATACCACTGTTGGGTTTTGAGCATTCTAACACTTCCTAAGTGTACATGCAACCCTAAATACCTTGGATCTATGTTTTCTCTATTATACATGCAAATAAGAACATCCAAGGTATTATCCTAATCTAGCATACAAAAACTATGAATGTAACAAGATAGAATACATACCTCTTGATGTAGCTTGATGTCTTCAAGCTTTAAGAGCTTAGCCCCAATAGTGTGGAAGCCTCAAGTGGAATCACAAATCACCAAGACACCTTGGAATACTTTAGAGAATATGGATACTTGGTTTTCTCTTGTGAAATTGGCTAGCCCTTCTTAGTGTATTCACACTAGTGCCCATTTCACCAACCAAGGACATCTTTATATAGTATGGAGGATTAGGGTTAAACCCTAATACCCATGACCTATCATTTCCTAGGATCCATGGGTTAAACACTCCATGGACTATCCATGAAAGCTTAGCCCAACCTAAATAAACTTGGCCCATTCCATATATATAAGAGTCCATATTTAATTAGTTCCTTTTGATCACTTAATTAATTATAAATTAATTCTTGATCAATACTAATTAAATAATATGATTCCATAATAATATATTAGAACTTATAATATATTAATATTAATCATAAACATACTATTCTCAAAAGATTATCCATATAAATTGTGTCGGTGAAGTGCAACCCAAATGGACCATGCCGAGTCGGGTCAAGTACATACCAAATATAGTTATGGACTTAGACATTATTCCAACAGTACCTTGTGATCTCCTCACGTTAAAGGTAATGTAAAACTATATTTTACTAATGATAGTCACATTTGGGAAAAATACTCACTTCTACAATGAACAAACACACATTACACTTGATGCCTTGGTAGAAGGCTGCTTTTAATAGAAAACATAGGGTTTTCTAGCAAATACAAACAAACACTTACAAACATTTTTATACAAAACATGACACTAAATAATTATGGACTCACCAGATTTAATGCTGAAAAACTCTTTCAAAATAACTTGTATTCTCAGGTCATCAGTAGACAGGTACCGATGCCAGATTTTGAGAAGATGGAGCACTTACAAGACTCATCTTTTATTTTGATTCATATTTTTTGGTGTCTATAAACTGTACAGAACACACTTGTATTAAAATACATTATTAATGCAATGGATGATGTTGTTTGCTTGGTTACTATATTTCTGTGTTGTGATATTGTGCATGACGTCCTCTGCCCCAGAATGTTTCCGTCGTTCTTGGTTTTGGGGTGTGACAGATTGGTATTAGAGCATTGTTTATAGTGAATTAAGTATATCAACCCATAACAGATATACTAACTATAAAGACAATGGGATTAAAATACTCTGACCAAGAGTATATACTTTTAAATAATAAAATATTTAACTAAGTATACATACCTGCATTCATACTAAAGTTGGTATTACTAGGACATAACAAAAGTATTACGATTGTTGAATGTCACAAGCAAACTTGGGGATGTGTGGTCAGTTCTGGGAGTGGCATAGCCTGATCAACTGTGCTGACCTGAGAAGTGATTAGCACATGCCCAGGAATGACTGTGATATGGAAACAAGTCTAAAAATTTACCAACACTACCACAACGAAAACATTAGAGCATATCATAAAAACCTAAAATACTATAGGAGTATTTAGTGGTACTATGATTACTTGTCTGAGGACTAAAAAGGTCCTTATTGGTGGGTCAATAGTTGCTAGGTGGATACGCTGAGGTTATGTGTATTTAGGATGTCATAGACTCAGAATATGTGACCTTTGCTTTACTCCGTGTTCCTTGTTTGGTTGTGGGTTTAGAGTTAGGGTCTCCTATTCGAAAGTTTATCATGTTTTGAATACACATAACTGGTATGCACTACGCAAGTATTGAAGTAACCGATAAAGATTTTATTATAATTATCTTAAATAGTGCGCCTATATATATATATATATATATATATATATATATATATATATATATATATATATATATATATATATATATATATATATATATATATAAGATTCTTATACCTCTTTTCTCGCATAGATATCATGGCTGGATTCCATCCTCCTGGCGACCCGTACTTCCCGAACCAAGGAAATGCTGGATGGATTGACTATGAGCCGGAAGATGACCATCCAATCCCTTTGGATGATCACCTCACTGAAGGATTTTCTGATGGTTCCGACTCCAAGCCAGAAGTCAACAACCTACCCCCTGTAGCCCCAGTCCTAAATCCTAACCCCCGTTAGGCTTTAAAAGGCCCAACGCCCGCATGTGTTGAATGCATAGAAACATGGGGTGAAGAACAAAATCATCCCATGCAATTCAATGGTGACCGAAGCTTTTATGACACAAGTGAAGGAGGATCAGCAGACAGAGTCTTGCCAATCCTGGTCCAAAGAGTTGCCTGCAACGAAATCCAGGGCAGGACAGCTCTCCAGCGCATCACGGAGGTTGATGCAAATGCAAGGATGCATTCCATCTGCACCAGCCACCTAGAGCATGCTCGCAAGAGGTCTGCAACAGATCACGAGACCCTGCGGCAAGCACTAGCTGAGACTCAGGCTGAAGTCATAGAGCTCCGGGTTTGCCAGAGAGTCTACGAGCGACACCTTCTCGAAATGGAGCGTCAGCTCGAAGACCTTAGGGTTTGCCCGAGGAATGCCCGTCGCCAGTAGAAGATGTTTAGTATATCTTTTCTTTTGACTCAAGGAATAGACTTCCCTAACTGTGCTTTATGATGCTTTTGTCTGTAAAATATTCCTACTCTTCAAGTACTCTAATTGGGAATCTAAAAACTATCAACCTTTTTCCTTATGGTATGATGTAAGACCTAATGTTAGGTCATTTTTCCCTGAACTTGTTACTATACTTCTATTTCAAAACATACACTCATTCAACTGCTGGACTATGGCGATTTAGCCCATGGATCACACTCATTATGCTTCCAATTGACTCTTACTATCATGTTCATCTTTTAAACTTATAGTTGAAGTATGCCTCCTCGCAAATCAACAAGGAATAATCCTCCACCTCCACCACCACCTCCTCCCCAATACGATGCAGTTGCTCTAAATGTTGCAGTAGCTGTGACTGTGGCAGCATCCATGACACAATATCACTCTACTGATGCCAGCAGAGGTGGAACCCCTGTTAACTCTACTCAAGGTGAACTCCTTGTGCGCTCGAGGAAGTGCTCCTACAAGGACTACACTAACTGTAAGCCAAAGCCCTTCAAAGGGACTGGCGAAGTCATTGACGGAGTCGATCTTCAAGATTTTCTCCTGCCCTACCGCGAGTAAGGTCAAGTTTGCTGCTTGTACCTTTGAGCAGAAGGCCCTGACATGATGGAACAGCCATGTCAAGTCACTAACTCTTGCAGTGGCTAACGACATGGGCTGGGAGACTCTGAAAGACCTCATGATCAAGGAATACTGCCCGATGGGGGAAATCCAGAAGTTGGAACAAGAGTTGTGGAGTCTAACCATGAAGGGCTGCGACATAGTTTCTTATACTGCCAAATTCAGCGAACTGGTGGCCCTCTGCCCTAACATGGTTCCCACAGAGGGAAAGAAGATAGAAAGGTATATCTAGGGGTTGTTGCCTCCGGTTCAGGGGAATGTGTTAGCTTCAAACCTCACTACCTTCGACAGTGCCAAGCGATTAGCACAGCATCTCATTTACCATGGGGTCCGCACCCGGTCTGCAACAACAACCCGAGCCAATCTTGAACCTTCCAAACCTGCTGACAACAAGAGGAAGTTATGGGATGATAAGAAGAAGTCGAAAGCTGCGAAAAAGCAGCAGGTTGTGGCGGTACATGCCACGATAGCACCTGCCGATGCTGCTCCGGTGAAGCAATACGCTGGAAACTTGCCTAAGTGCAACAAATGCAGCTTCCACCACAATGGACCCTGCCGGGAAATACAGTGCTCCAACTGCAACAAAAAGGGACACAATGTCCGCTTCTATAAATCCCCGGCAAGGCGGATCAACCAGGTCCCTGGTGCTGTTGTGACTCAGTCATGCTAAGGATGTGGCGAAGTGGGCCACTATAAAAGGGACCGCCCAAAGGCAAGAATTGCTGGTGGAGCGGGAAGAGTTCTGGCTATAGGCCACGGAGAAGCAGTTGCTGACCCTACGGTGGGGACCGGTACGTTTCTCCTTGAAATTTTTTATACATGCATACTATCTCACAGCGGAGCGGAGAGAAGTTTCGTAAATCAGAAATTTGTACGCTTACTTAAACAACAACCACACACACGTAAGGAACCATTCGCTGTAGAAATGGCTAATGGAAAGACTGCGTGACATCCTCTAATTTCTCGGCTAGAAAAGACCGATTTAATTTATGTTTTTTAAAATAAAATTAGAGAAATCTTTTTAAAAGATGTTGCGGAATTGGTCCCCAAACAACACATGATAAAAGGTTATCAAAACCCTTCATTAAGAAGGTATATATTTTACATATATATCAAAACCTCGAGATGTCATGTTCCGATATAGATCAAAAGCATAAACAATATATTATAAGCATTTTAACAGTTATTTACAACTACTGACCTATAATCCAAAAATCTCTCGTCGTCCTCCGACTATGCTCGGGGTCCACTACCTGTAACATAAAAATTGAGCGGGTCAGGCTTGGGATCCTGGTGAGCATATAGGGTTTTCAACCCACAATAATAATAAACTTACTAAGTTCATCAATCAACAATAACCCTGATTACCCGTTCCCGTTATCCTCACTTTACGTCCCGAAACACTTATCACAAGGGACCTAGCTTAAAGAATATCATCGGGATAGACACTACTGCTAAGAGGTTTCCTCAGCCATACATGTCCTAAAGGCAACCATGAGGAGGATGGAGTACAGCGAATGAACACTCTTAGTTCATTAGCACCTACAGGTTGCGGACCTGCTAATGTTTCCCACTAGACTGTCTAGAAAGTCTGTGGTCGTCATCCAAACTCCACTAGATGACTGGATCTCAAAACACATCGAGGCCTCTAATCAATTTTATTTTATCACACATCACTATCTACCCATGTTCTACCCAACATATTTGTAGATAAAAATACTTATACAGTTTAAAACTCGTATAAAAAATCAACTCAACAGTCACCTCAAATAAACAATTAATATATTTACACATAACACGTATTATAAGGTAAATACTTAATATCTATGTGTAAAATGAAAGTGACTATACACTCACTTGATTTGATGATAATCGGACAACAATTCGTTTCCTAAAACGATCGTTTCAAATAAAACCGGGAGTTTTATTGAGAAACCGGGCTCTGCAAAAGTCGGGCTTCGAAACCGAAAAGATAAATTTTTCGGGCTTCTCGGGCACTTCATGGAGTATTCCGGGGCTTATAATTGATATCGGGGATTTAGGGGATGTTAATATGAAGAAAATATGGGAAAAGGGGTTAAAAGTGGCAAATTTCCAAAGTTACCCGGGAGGTCTCGCACCCTTCTATTTATAGCAGCGAGGCTTTTGATCCGACGGCTAGAAAGAAGCCATGCGTCATAGATTCGAAGCTCGCAAGGGGATGGCTCGCAAGTGGGTTGCGCGTGCGAAGGCTTGCTGTCCTCTCCTGATTGGACCGAAGTCTACTGGTCCGAATTCGGCTTGGTGGTGGGGTCCATAAGCGAGGGTGCGCAGGTGGCAGCACGTGCGAAGGCCTCGGTGGCAGTTGCTGATTGGACCGAGGAGAAGTGACCCATGTGCGAGGCTCGGACACGAGAAATGGAACACGTGTCGGATCATCACTGGACCACTTCGGATAAGGCCACGTGCTCGGATGACTCAGCAGGACACGTGGCGCGTTTTGAGCGAGGGTGACGTGGCAGCTCGTGACTATGCGAATTTTCTCGATTTTCACGCCAAAACTTCTAAAATCCATTACTTTCGCATACGAGCTCCGTTTTTGACGTTCTTTATGTGCACATGTAGCTAAAATTACGCTATACATCTTCCGTTTAGACTTCGTCAGCTAATTTTGACTTTAATTTTTATATTATTATTCTTAACAGACCGGAACATGAAATCATTTAAAAAGTCATAACTTCTTCATCTGACGTCCATTTTCGTCAGACTTTTTACCGTTGTGCTACTAATGACGAGACCTTCAATTCTCGTTTAGGTTGTGTCGGCTGAAAATCGGTCGATCTAAAATTCGATTTTTTAGTTGTCTACTGCTAAGCTGAAACTTCGAAAAATCATAACTTCCTCATACGAAGTCAGATTTGGGCGTTCTTTTTATCGAACTTCTTGGTTTAACGAATACTACAACTTTCGAAAAATCATAACTTCCTCATAAAAAGTAGTTTATCAAAAACTCACTTTTTACGACATTTAGCACCGTTCCGGTTTTGTCGCGAAAGTTCGACAGGTTATAATTGTTTCGTTATAACTCGGATTTTGGTATTCTTTATATCCCCGAGATCCTTGTTTCGACCAATACAAATTTATGTAAAGATATCGGGCTTATCTCACACTTTAATTTTGACACTTATTTTTATTCTTAATTAATTAAACCCTAATAATTAAGCATAAAACACATAATTCACATAGTATTAACATAATTCCTTTTCATTTCTTCAAAATGAGTTACAAAGGTTAACCTAGACTATCACCTCAATATTAACGCCTAGGCTAGAAACACGAGTGTTACAATTCTCTCCCCCTTAGGATGATTCCGTCCTCGGAATCATATATCACCAAACAAATGTGGGTAGCGACTTATCATGTTACTCTCCGTTTCCCAAGTGAGATTTGGTCCGTTCGTATGGTTTGAGCGCACAAGCACTAAGTCAACCATCTTGTGTCGAAACTTCTTTGTCTTACGGTCGACGATTGCCTCAGGTTCTTCGATCAACCTCTTGTTTTCATCCAACCTTAACTCATAAATTGGAATTATATCAGGCACATCTCCCATGAACTTTCTCAAATAACACACATGAAAGGTGTTATGAATACCCTCCAGTTCTTCCGGTAACTCTAGCTTGTAAGCTTGATTCCCGATCTTCTGAAGAACTTTGAACGGTCCAATAAACCTTGGACTCAACTTTCCTCATTTCCCAAATCTTATAAGTCCCTTCCACGGCGAGACTTTAAGTAAAGCCGAATCTCCAACTTCATAGGCTATCGGTTGTCTTTTCTTGTCAACATAACTCTTTTGTCGATCTTGAGCAGCTAACATCCTTTCCCTTATCACGTTCAACTTTTCAGCAGTCTGATGGACTATTTCAGGTCCCATAAACTGCTTTTCCCCAGCTTCCAGCCAACATGATGGCGTTCGACACTTTTCCCCATACAAAGCATGATAAGGTGCCATCTTAATGCTTGAGTGGAAACTGTTATTATAGGAGAATTCTACTAGAGGTAAGTGTTCATCCCAGTTACCTTGGAATTCTAAGGTACATGCTCTCAGCATATCCTCCAATGTTTGAATCATTAATTCGCTCTGACCATCGGTTTGCGGATGGTAAGTTGTACTTAAACACAACTTGGTACCCAATTCCTCTTGTAGACTCCTCCAAAACCTTGAGGTAAAACGGCTGTCACGATCGGATACAATCGTTAACAGAACACCGTGAAGCCTCACAATTTCCTTCACATAAGAATTCGCAAGTTTATCCATAGATCATTTCTCTTTGGCTGCTATGAAATGTGTACTCTTGGTGAAGCGATCAACGACCACCCAAATCATGTCGTGACCGTTCCTTGTTCTGGGAAGTTTAGTCACAAAATCCATGGTGACGTCTTCCCATTTACCCATGGGTACGGGTAAAGGTTCTAAACTCCCATATGGTTTCTGATGTTGTGCCTTAACTCTAGCACAAGTTACACACTCAGCCACATACTTAGCAACATCGAGCTTCATCGTCGGCCGCCAATAATAAGGTTTTAGATCCCTATACATTTTTGTATTGCCGGGATGAATCGAGTGCATGGTCTTGTGAGCTTCTTCCATCAGAAGATCTCTTACTCTGTGAAATCCCCTAATTTCTCAGCCAGAAAAGACCGATTTAATTTATGCTTTTTAAAATAAAATCAGATAAATCTTTTTAAAAGATGTTGCGGAATTGGTCCCCAAACAAAATATGATAAAAGTTTATCAAAACCCTTCATTAAGAAGGTATATGTTTTCCATATATATATCAAAACCTCGGGATGTCATGTTCCGATACAGATCAAAAGCATAAACAAGACATTATAAGCCTTTCAACAGTTATTTACAACTACTGGCCTATAATCCAAAAATCTCTCGTTGTCCTCCGACTATGCTCGGGGTCCACTACCTGTAACATAAAAAGCTGAGTGGGTCAGGCTTGGAAGCCTGGTGAGCATATAGGGTTTTCAACCCACAATAATAATAAACTTACTAAGTTCCTCAATCAACAATCACCCTGATTACCCGTTCCCGTTATCCTCACTTTATGTCCCTAAACACTTGTCACAAGGGACCTAGCCTAAAGAATATCATCGGGATGGACACTACTGCTAAGGGGTTTCCTCAACCATACATGTCCTAAAGGCAACCATGAGGGGGATGGAGTACAGCGAATGAACACTCTTAGTTCATTAACACCTACAGGTTGCGGACCTGCTAATGTTTCCCACTGGACTGTCTAGAAAGTCCGTGGTCGTCATCCAAACTCCGCTAGATGACTGGATCTCAAAACACATCGAGGCCTCTCATCAATTTTATTTTATCACACATCACAATCTACCCATGTTCTACCCAACATATTTGTAGATAAAAATACTTATACAGTTTAAAACTTGTATAAAACATCAACACAACAATCACCTCAAATAAATAATTAATATATTTACACATAGCACGTATTATAAGGTAAATACTTCATATCTATGTGTAAAATGAAAGTGACTATACACTTACATGATTTGATGATAATCGGGCAGCAATTCCTTTCCTAAAACGACCGTTTCTAATAAAACCGGGAGTTTTATTGAGAAACCGGGTTTTGTAAAAGTCGGGCTTCGAAACCGAAAAGATAAATTTTCCGGGCTTCTCGGGCACTTCGTGGGGTATTCCGGGCTTTACAATCGATACCGGGGCTTTGCGGGATGTTAATATGAAGAAAATATGGGTTTAGGGGCTAAATATGGCAAAATTCCAAAAATACCCGGGAGGTCTCACACCCTCCTATTTATAGGGGGAAGCTTCTGATCGGACGGCCAGGAGGCTTCTGATCCGACGGTTGAGAAGGCTTGCAGAGGGGGAGGCTCGCATGAGGGCTGCACGTGCGAAGGGCTCTCTGGTGGCTTGTGCTTGGACCGAGGTCTAGGGTCCGAAGTAGGGGGTTCGTGGCGCCTGCGAGGGTTCGGACTCATGAGTCACTACACACGCGTCGGATGCGAGGCTCGCCACCGAGGCTTCTACGTATAGTCAGCGGATTGGACCGCAGCTCGGACTCGGAAGGACATGACGCGCCTCGCCAGGTGGCTTCATGACTCAGCAGCCTGGTGACTCAGCAGCTTCGGTGACTCAGCAGGACACGTGTCACATGCGAGGCGAGGGTGACGTGGCAAAGTGTGACTATGCGAAATTTATCGGTTTTCACGCCAAAACTTCTAAAATCCATAACTTTCGCATACGAGCTCCGTTTTTGACGTTCTTTATATGCACGCGTAGCTAAAATTACGATCTACAACTTCCGTTTAGACTTCGTCGGCTAATTTTGAATTTAAATTTTATATTATATTTTTAACAGACCGGGACAGGAAATCCGTTAAAAATTCATAACTTTTTCATCCGACGTTCGTTTTAGTCAGACTTTTTACCGTTGTGCTCCTAATAACGAGACCTTCAATTCTTGTTTAGGTTGTGTCGGCTAAAAATCGCTCGATCTAAAATTCGAGTTTTTAGTTGTCTACTGCTACGCTGAAACTTCGAAAAATCATAACTTCCTCATACGAAGTCAGATTTGGGCGTTCTTTTTATCGAACTTCTCGGTTTAATGAATACTACAAATTTCGTTTAGATTACTAAGGCTAAAAAGTAGTTTATCAAAAACTCACTTTTTACGACATTCAGCACTGTGCCGATTTTGTCGCGAAACTTCGGCAGGTCATAACTTATTCGTTATAAATCGGATTTTGGTATTCTTTATATCCCCGAAATCCTTGTTTCGACCACTACAACTTTATGTAAAGATATCGGGCTTATCTCACACTTTAATTTTGACGCTTATTTTTATTCTTAATTAATTAAGCCATAATAATTAAGCATAAAACACATAATTCACATAATATTCACATAACTCCTTTTCATTTCTTCAAAATGAGTTACAAAGGTTAACCTAGACTATGAACTCAATATAAATGCCTAGGCTAGAAACACGAGTGTTACAATTCTCTCCCCCTTAGGATGATTCCGTCCCCAGAATCATATATCACCAAACAAATGCGGGTAGCGACTCATCATGTCACTCTCCGTTTCCCAAGTGAGATTTGGTCCATTCGTATGTTTCCAGCGCACAAGCACTAAATCGACCATCTTGCGTCGTAACTTCATAGTCTTACGGTCAACGATTGCCTCAGGTTCTTCGATCAACCTCTTGTTTTCATCCAACCTTAACTCAGAAATCGGAATTATGTCGGGCACATCTCCTGTGAACTTTCTCAAGTAACACACATGAAAGGTGTTATGAATACCCTCTAGTTCTTCTGGTAACTCTAGCTTGTAAGCTTGATTCCCGATTCTCTGAAGAACTTTAAAAGGTCCAATAAACCTTGGACTCAACTTCCCTCTCTTACCAAATCTTATAAGTCCCTTCCACGGCGAGACTTTAAGTAAAACCGAATCTCCAACATCGAAGGATATCGGTTGTCTTTTCTTGTCAGCATAACTCTTTTGTCGATCTTGAGCAGCTAACATCCTTTCCCTTATCACTTTCAACTTTTCAGCAGTCTCATGGACTATTTCAGGTCCCATAAACTGCTTTTCCCCAGCTTCCAGCCAACATGATGGCGTTCGACACTTCTCCCCATACAAAGCGTGATAAGGTGCCATCTTAATGCTTGAGTGGAAACTATTATTATAGGAGAATTCTACTAAAGGTAAGTGTTCATCCCAGTTACCTTGGAATTCTAGGGTACATGCTCTCAGCATATCCTCCAATGTTTGAATCGTTCGCTCGATCTGACCATCGGTTTGCGGATGGTAAGCTGTACTCAAACACAACTTGGTACTCAAACACAACTTGGTACCCAATTCCTCTCGTAAACTCCTCCAAAACCTTGAGGTAAAACGGCTGTCACGATCGGACACAATCGTTAGCGGAACACCTTGAAGCCTCACAATTTCCTTCACGTAAGAATTCGCAAGTTTATCCATAGACCATTTCTCTTTCGCCGCTATGAAATGCGCACTCTTAGTGAAGCGATCAACGACCACCCAAATCATGTCGTGACCGTTCCTTGTTCTGGGCCGTTTAGTCACAAAATCCATGGTGACGTCTTCCCATTTACCCATAGGTACGGGTAAAGGTTCTAAACTCCCATACGGTTTCTGATGTTGTGCCTTAACCCTAGCACAAGTTACACACTCGGCCACATACTTAGCAACATCGAGCTTCATCGTCGGCCACCAGTAATAGGGTTTTAGATCCCTATACATTTTCGTACTGTCGGGATGAATCGAGTACATGGTCTTGTGAGCTTCTTCCATCAGAAGATCTCTTATTCCGCCCGTCTTAGGTACCCAAATTCTATCTTGAAATACCTTCAACCATTGGTTGTTTGTACCGAACACTAGCGTTTTGCCTAAACGTTCTTCCTTTCGGTCATTTTTCTCTAAAGCTTCCTCTTGAGCTTTCTTTATACTTTCCAGAATTGTCGAGACAACTTCAATTCTCAACGCTCTTGGCCTTTTCTATTCAAGGTTTACCTTCCGACTGAGAGCATCAGCAACCACATTTGCTTTACCAGGGTGGTAAAGTATCTCACAGTCAATTCCTTCTGATTAAAGAGATATTGGAGACTCTTATGATCAGTGAAAAGGTTACACTTGGTGCCATAAAGATAATGCCTCCATATCTTCAAGGCAAATACTACCGCTGCTAACTCCAAATCATAAGTGGGGTAGTTCTTTTCATGTTCCTTCAATTGCCTCGATGCATACGCGATCACTTTATCCCTTTGGGTCAGAACACAACCTAACCCAACTCCGGATGCATCGCTATAAACTGCAAAGTCATCAACTCCTTCAGGTAATGAAAGAATTGGTGCTTCACACAATCTCTTCTTCAACTTCTCAAAGGCTTCCTTATGCTTCTCATTCCAAGCATAAGTGGCTCCTTTGTGGGTCAAAGCTGTTAATGGAGTAGCAATCGAAGAAAAGCCTTGGATAAACCTTCGGTAATATCCAGCTAATCCTTAAAAGCTTCGAATCTCCGTAGGACTTTTTGGTTGTTCCCACTTCATTACAGTTTCAATCTTTGCTGGGTCAACCATTATTCCTTCTTGGTTAACCACATGACCTAAAAATTGGACTTCTTGAATCCAAAATTCACACTTGGAGAACTTTGCATACAGCTTCTCCTTTTTCAGGACTTCTAGCACTTCACGCAGATGCTTTTCATGCTCCTGCTTGCTTTTCGAATAAATCAAGATATCATCTATGAATACTATCACGGATTTATCTAAGAATGGTTTACAAACTCTATTCATCAAATCCATGAAAGCTGCTGGGGCATTGGTTAGTCCGAACGACATAACCAAAAATTCATAGTGTCCATATCTTGTTCTAAAAGCAGTCTTTTCGATATCCTGCTCTCTCACCTTTAGTTGATGGTATCCTGACCTAAGATCGATCTTCGAGAAATGGCTCGAACCCTGCAACTGGTCGAACAAGTCATCGATCCTTGGCAACGGGTACTTGTTCTTTATCGTCACTTTGTTCAGCTCTCTGTAATCGATGCGCATTCTCATGCTTCCGTCTTTCTTCTTTACAAATAGCATAGGGGCTCCCCAGGGTGATGAACTAGGTCGAATGAAACCTTTGTCCAATAACTCCTGAAGTTGTGTCGTAAGTTCTTTCATTTCGGTTGGCGCTAATCGATAAGGTGCTTTCGCTATCGGCGTCGTTCCTGGTAACAAGTCGATACGAAATTCTACTTGTCGATCAGGGGGCAATCCGGGAAGATCTTCGGGAAAGACTTCCGGATAATCACACACTACCGGAATATTCTGCACCTCCTTCTTTTCCATCTTGGCATCGATCACGAACGCTAGATATGATGTACATCCCTTGGCCAAACACTTTCTGGCTTTCATTAGGGAAATGATTCCAGAGTTTACTCTGCGTTTGTCTCCGTTGATCGTAAACGACTCTTTCCCTGGCGGGTTTACTTTTACTATCTTCTTCCTACATAGTATTTCTGCATCATTGGCGCTAAGCCAATCCATTCCTAAAACTATGTCGAATCCATTTAACTCGATAGGCAATAATTCCTCTTAGAACTTATTCCCATCCAAGTCAATGAGGATATTTTTCATACGATGGCTAATAGGTACAAACTTGCCACTAGCAATCTCGACTATTATAGCATTAACTAGCATATCTACAGGCAAAGCTAGCTTTCTACCAAATTCATGCGATATAAAGGAGTAATTGGCTCCAGAATCAAACAAAATTTGAGCAGGCAATTCGTTTACGAGAAAGGTACCTGAAGCGACATCGGCTTCTTCTTTTGCGGCTTCAAGTGTCATCTGAAAGGCTCTCGCCTTCGGCTTTGGTGGTAGATTAGGCTTTGCGGCATCCTTCCTCTTTGGACAGTCTTTAAGAACATGCCCTACTTCATGGCACTCAAAACATACCCTCTTGTCGGACGGACACACGTTGGCATAATGCCCAGTCTTTCCACATTTGAAGCAAGTCACCGCCTCACTACATCTCCCAGAGTGCTTTCTCTTGCACTTCTCACACCATTTCACTTCACCTCCTCCTCCTCCAAACTTCTTGGACTTAGAAAATTTGCTTTTCTTGTTGGAACCCGAAGTTCCTTCAAATTTTCTCTTTTCACCAACTTCTGCTCTCTCCAGACCCTTCTCTTTGATCTGAACCTCGACATTCTTAGCAGCCCAGATGGCGACTTTCAAAGTGGTTGCCTGCTTAACCATCGGACCAAAGTCCGCTGGTAATCCGAGGGCAAACTTGTTGACCTTAGAGAGTTCAGTTGGAACTAGATGAGGAACTAGCTTCATCTTTCCTTTCTTTAAATTTTGAAACTCATTGTTGATTTCCAGAAGATCCTGCTCAGAGCAGTACTGCAATTTCAGTTGTACCACAAATTCTTCCCAAGAAATCTTACTAGCTTCACCCTTGAGCATCGAATCAGCTAGTAACTTCCACCAGCTCAACACACCAGACTTTAACAGAGGAATTGCAAGTGCGGTCTTTTGTTTGTTGTTGCACTCGCAACTTTCAAACATCGTCTCCATTTCGGAGATCCAATTCATGACTTCCACCGGTGTCGGAGTCCCAGATAGACACGGCGGTTTGGATGCCATGAAATCTTTGTATTTGCATCCGCGTCCATCAACTCCTCCATCCTGGTCGTTTTGTCTATCTATCAGTGGGTTGGCTTGACCAAGAGTCCCACTGTAGTTCCCTCCTACTGATTGCCCTTCATTCAATACGGGCTGTTAACCAGGCATCGTAGTCTCTTCCCTATGTTGTTGTAGTAATCGCCTTGTCTCCTCCATTTGGTGATCTAACATCATTTGCATCATTGCTTGTACCCCAGCCATCGTCATTGGCTCAGGTGCAGCTCCTGCAACAGGTACTTGCTCAACTACTTGAGGTTGAGGCTGTTGATCCCTGTTTCCATTTGCATTTGCAACTCCACTACGATTTATGGCCATTACAATCTATATAATGAATAAGGCGAATTTAGGTCTTTATCCTTATTAGACATGTCAATTCCCCTATCACTCCGAAACGTTTACATGTTAGTTCTAATCTCGTATCATACGCTTAGAAGCCTACACACATAAGGTTTCCAGATCCGGTCGGCAACAGACCATAGATCCGAACAAATAATGGCACACATGGCAAACACATAGCATTTAGCACATAAGGGTATTTTAGGCATCTTCCCTAAAATAAACTAGTGCTCGTGTCTAAAATATGGTAGACACTCATCTCACAATCATCACTTAGCATTCTAAGTTTAAGTCTAGAAATTCTACAATTTCTTAGTTCGCTTAAACTAATGCTCTGATACCAACTGTGACATCCCCTAATTTCTCGGTGACTCAGCAGGACATGTGTCACATGCGAGGCGAGGGTGACGTGGCAAAGTGTGACTATGCGAAATTTCTCGGTTTTCGCGCCAAAACTTCTAAAATCCATAACTTTCGCATACGAGCTCCGTTTTTGGCGTTCTTTATATGCACGCGTAGCTAAAATTCCGATCTACAACTTCCGTTTAGACTTCGTCGGCTAATTTTGAATTTAAATTTTATATTATTATTTTTAACAGACCGGGACAGGAAATCCGTTAAAAATTCATAACTTCTTCATCCGACGTCCGTTTTCGTCAGACTTTTTACCGTTGTGCTCCTAATAACGAGATCTTCAATTCTCATTTAGGTTGTGTCGGCTAAAAATCGCTCGATCTAAAATTCTAGTTTTTAGCTGTCTACTGCTACGCTGAAACTTCGAAAAATCATAACTTCCTCATACGAAGTCATATTTGGGCGTTCTTTTTATCGAACTTCTCAGTTTAACGAATACTACAACTTTCGTTTAGATTACTAAGGCTAAAAAGTAGTTTATCAAAAACTCACTTTTTACGACATTCAGCACCGTGCCGGTTTTGTCGCGAGACTTCGACAGGTCATAACTTCTTCGTTATAACTCGGATTTTGGTATTCTTTATATCCCCGAAATCCTTGTTTCGACCACTACAACTTTATGTAAAGATATCGGGCTTATCTCACACTTTAATTTTGACTCTTATTTTTATTCTTAATTAATTAAGCCCTAATAATTAAACATAAAACAAATAATTCACATAATATTCACATAACTCCTTTTCATTTCTTCAAAATGAGTTACAAAGGTTAACCTAGACTATCAACTCAATATAAATGCCTAGGCTAGAAACACGAGTGTTACATACTCTGCCCGTCTTAGGTACCCAACTCGTATCTTGGAATACCTTCAACCCTTGGTTGTTTGTACCGAATACTAACGTTTTTCCCAAACGTTCTTCCTTTCGGTCATTTTTCTCTAAAGCTTCATCTTGAGATTTCTTTATACTTTCCACAATTGTCGAGACAACTTCAATTCTCAATGCTCTTGGCCTTTTCTTTTCAAGGTTTACCTTCTGACTGAGAGCATCAGCAACAACATTTTCTTTACCAGGGTGGTAAAGTATCTCACAGTTGTAGTCCTTGAGTAACTCTAGCCAGCGTCGTTGCCTCATATTCAATTCCTTCTGATTAAAGAGATATTGGAGACTCTTATGATAAGTGAAAAGTTTACACTTTGTGCCATAAAGATAATGCCTCCATATCTTTAGGGCGAATACTACCGCTGTCAACTCCAAATCATGAGTGGGGTAGTTCTTTTCATGTTCCTTCAATTGCCTTGATGCATACGCTATCACTTTATCCCTTTGGGTCAGAACACAACCTAACCCAACTCCAGATGCATCGCTATAAACTGCGAAGTCATCAACTCCTTAAGGAAATGAAAGAATCGGTGCTTCACACAATCTCTTCTTCAACTTCTCAAAGGCTTCCTTATGCTTCTCATTCCAAGAATAAGTAGCTCCTTTGTGGGTCAAAGCTGTTAATGGAGTAGCAATCGAAGAAAAGCCTTGGATAAGTCTTCGGTAATGTCTAGGTAATCCTAAAAAGCTTTGAATCTCTGTAGGTCTTTTTGGTTGTCCCCACTTCATAACAACTTCAATCTTTGTTGGGTCAGCTATTATTCCTTCTTGTTTAACCACATGACCTAAAAAATGGACTTCTTGAATCCAAAATTCACATTTGGAGAACTTTGCATACAACTTCTCCTTTTTCAGGACTTCTAGCACTTCACACAGATGCTTTTCATGCTCTTTCTTGCTTTTCGAATAAATCAAGATGTCGTCTATGAATACTATCACGGATTTATCTAGGAATGGTTTACAAACCCTATTCATCAAATCCATGAAAGTTGTTGGGGGCATTGGTTAGTCTGAATGACAGAATTCATAGTGTCCATATCTTGTTCTAAATGCAGTCTTTTCGATACCCTGCTCTCTCACCATTAGTTGATGGTATCCTGACCTAAGATCAATTTTCGAGAAATAGCTCGAACCCTGTAAATGGTCGAATAGGTCATCGATCCTCGGCAACGGGTACTTGTTCTTTATCGTCACTTTGTTCAGCTCTCTGTAATCGATCCACATTCTCATGCTCCCGTCTTTCTTCTTTACAAATAACACAGGGGCTCCCCAGGGCGATGAACTAGGTCGATTGAAACCTTTGTCCAATAACTCCTGAAGTTGTGTCATTAGTTCTTTCATCTCTATTGGTGCTAATCGATATGGTGCTTTTGCTATCGGCATCGTTCCTGGTAACAAGTCGATACGAAATTCTACTTATCGATCATGGGGCAATCCAGGAAGGTCTTCGGGAAAGACTTCCGGATAATCACACACCACCAAAATATTCTGCACCTCCTTCTTTTCCATCTTAGCATCGATCACGAACGTTAGATATGATGTACATCCCTTGGCCAAACACTTTCTGGCTTTCATTAGGGAAATGATTTTAGAATTTACTCCGCATTTGTCTCCATACACCATAAACGACTCTTTCCCTGGCGGGTTTACTTTTACTAACTTCTTTCTACATAATATTTCTGCATCGTTGGTGCTAACCCAATCCTTTCCTAAAACTATGTCGAATCCATTTAACTCGATAGGCAATAATTCCTCGTGGAACTTATTCCTATCCAAGTCAATGAGGATGTTTTTCATACGATGGCTAACAGGTACAAACTTTCCACTAGCAATCTCGACTAATAAAGCATTAACTAGCTTATCTACAGGCAAAGTTAGTTTTTACCAAATTCATGCGATATAAAGGAGTAATTGGCTCCAGAATCAAACAAAATTTGGGCAGGCAATTCGTTTATGAGAAAGGTACCTAAAGCAACATCGAATTCTTCTTTTGCAGCTTCAAGTGTCATCTGAAAGGCTCTCGCCTTCGGCTTTGGTGGTAGATTGGGCTTTGCTGCATCCTTCCTCTTTAGACAGTCTTTAAGAACATGCCCTACTTCATGGCACTCAAAACATACCCTCTTGTTGGACAGACACATGTTGGCATAATGCCCAGTCTTTCCACATTTGAAGCAAGTCACCTCCTCGCTACATTTCCTAGAGTGCTTTTTCTTGCACTTCTCACACCATTTCGCTTCACCTCCTCCTCCTCCAAACTTCTTGGACTTAGAAAATTTGCTTTTCTTGTTGGAACCTGAAGTTCTTTAAAATTCTCTTTCACCAACTTTTTCCCTCTCCAGACCCTTCTCTTTGATCTGAACCTCAACATTCTTAGCAGCCCAGATGGCGGCTTTCAAAGTGGTTTCTTGCTTAACCATCGGACCAAAGTCCGCTGGTAATCTGAGGGCAAACTTGTTGACCTTAGAGAGTTCAGTTGGAACTAGATGAGGAACAAGCTTCATCTTTTCCATAAAACTAGCAGCGTATTCAGTAACACTCATCTTTCTTTTCTTTAAATTATGGAACTCATTGTTGATTTCCAAAAGATCTTGCTCATAGCAGTACTGCAATTTCAGTTGTACCACAAAATCTTTCCGACACATCTTACTAGCTTCTCCCTTGGGCATCGAATCAGCTAGTAACTTCCACCAGCTAAACACACCAGACTTTAACAAAGGAATTACAAGTGCAGTCTTTTGTTTGTTGCTGCACTCACAACTTTCAAACATCGTCTCCATTTCGGAGATCCAATTCATGACTTCCACCGGTGTCGGACTTCCAGATAGACACGGCGGTTTAGATGCCATGAAATCTTTGTATTTGCATCCGCATCCATGAACTCCTCCATCCTGGTTGTTTTGTCTAACTATCGGTGGGTTGGCTTGACCAAGAGTCCCACTGTAGTTCCTTCCTACTGATTGCCCTTCATTCAATACGGGCCGTTCAACAGGCATCGTAGTCTCTTCCCTATGCTGTTGTAGTAATCGCCTTGTCTCCTCCATCTGGCAATCTAACATCATCTGCATCATTGCTTGTACCCCAGCCATCCTCATTGGCTCATGTGCAGCTCCTACAACAGGTACTTGCTCAACTACTTGAGGTTGAGGCTGTTGATCCATGTTTCCGTTTGCATTTGCAGCTCCACTACGAGTTCTTTCCATTACAAAATATATAACGAATAAGGCGAATTTAGGTCTTTATCCTTGTTAGACATGGCAATTCTCTTATCACTCTGAAACGTTTACATGTTAGTTCTAATCTCGTAATCATACGCTTAGAATCCTACACACATAAGGTTTCCAGATCCGGTCGGCAACAGACCATAGATCCGAACAAATAATGGCACACATGGCAAACACATAGCATTTAGCACATAAGGGCATTTTAGGCATCTCCCCTAAAATAAACTAGTGCTCATGTCTAAAATATAGTAGACACTCATCTCATAATCATCACTTAGCATTCTAAGTTTAAGTTTAAAAATCGTTGGAAATTTCTTAGTTCGCTTAAACTAATGCTCTGATACCAACTGTGACATCCCCTAATTTCTCGGCCAGAAAAGACCGATTTAATTTATGTTTTTTAAAATAAAATCAGAGAAATCTTTTTAAAAGATGTTGCGCAATTGGTCCCCAAACAACGTATGATAAAAGTTTATCAAAACCCTTCATTAAGAAGGTATATATTTTACATATATATCAAAACCTCGGGATGTCATGTTCCGATACAGATCAAAAGCATAAACAAGACATTATAAGCCTTTCAACAGTTATTTACAACTATTGGCCTATAATCCAAAAATCTCTCGTCGTCCTCCGACTATGTTGAGGGTCCACTACCTATAACATAAAAACTGAGTGGGTCAGGCTTCGGAGCCTGGTGAGCATATAGGGTTTTCAACCCACAATAATAATAAACTTACTAAGTTCATCAATCAACAATAACCCTGATTACCCGTTCCCGTTATCCTCAGTTTTCGTCCCTAAACACTTATCACAAGGGACCTAGCTTAAAGAATATCATCAAGATGGACACTACTGCTAAGGGGTTTCCTCAGCCATATGTGTCCTAAAGGCAACCATGAGGGGGATGGAGTATAGCGAATGAACACTCTTATTTCATTAAAACCTACAGGTTGTGGACCTGCTAATGTTTCCCACTAGACTGTCTAGAAAGTCCATGGTTGTCATCCAAACTCTGCTAGATGACTGGATCTCAAAACACATCGAGGCCTCTCATCAATTTTATTTTATCACACATCACTATCTACCCATGTTCTACCCAACATATTTGTAGATAAAAATACTTATACAATTTAAAACTTGTATAAAACATCAACTCAATAGTCACCTCAAATAAACAATTAATATATTTACACATAGCACGTATTATAAGGTAAATACTTCATATCTATGTGTAAAATGAAAGTGACTATACACACACTAGATTTGATGATAATTGGGCACCAATTCGTTTCCTAAAACGATCGTTTCTAATAAAACTGGGAGTTTTATTAAGAAAGCGGGCTCTGCAAAAGTCGGACTTCAAAACCGAAAAGATAAATATTCCGGGCTTCTCAGGCATGTCGTGGAGTATTCTGGGGCTTATAATCGATACCGGGGCTTTGGGGGATATTAATATGAAGAAAATATGGGAAAATGGGTTAAAAGTGGCAAATTTCCAAAGTTACCCGGGAGGTCTCGCACCCTTCTATTTATAGGGGTGAGGCTTCTGATCCGACGGCTAGAAATAAGCAACACGTCGCAGATCCGAAGCTCGCAGGGGGTATGGCTCGCAAGTGGGCTGCGCGTGCGAAGCCTTGCTGTCCTCTCCTGATTGGACCAAAGTCTACTGGTCCAAAGTTGGCTTGGTGGTGGGGTCCGCAGGCGAGGGTGCGTAGGTGGCAGCACGTTCGAAGGCCTCGGTGGCAGTTGCTGATTGGACTGCAGAGAAGTGACCCATGTTCGAGGCTCGGACACGAGGAATGGAACATGCATCGGATCCTCACTGGACCACTTCGGATAAGGCCACGTGCTCGGATGACTCAGCAGGACACGTGGCGCGTTTTGAGCGAGGGTGACGTGGCAGCTCATGACTATGCGAATTTTCTCGATTTTCACGCCAAAACTTCTAAAATCCATTACTTTCGCATACTAGCTCCGTTTTTGACGTTCTTTATGTGCACATGTAGCTAAAATTACGCTCTACATCTTCCGTTTAGACTTCGTCAGCTAATTTTGACTTTAATTTTTATATTATTATTCTTAACAGACCGGGACAGGAAATCATTTAAAAAGTCATAACTTCTTCATCTGACGTCCATTTTCGTCAGACTTTTTACCGTTGTGCTACTAATGACGAGACATTCAATTCTCGTTTAGGTTGTGTCGGCTAAAAATCGCTCGATCTAAAATTCGATTTTTTAGTTGTCTACTGCTAAGCTGAAACTTCGAAAAATCATAACTTCCTCATACGAAGTCAGATTTGGGCATTCTTTTTATCAAACTTCTCGGTTTAATGAATACTACGACTTTCGTTTAGATCAGTAAGGCTAAAAAGTAGTTTATCAAAAACTCACTTTCTACGACATTCAGCACCGTGCCGGTCTTGTCGTGAAACTTCAACATATCATAACTTCTTCGTTATAACTTGGATTTTGGTATTCTTTTATATCCCAGAAATCCTTGTTTCGGCCACTAAAACTTTATGTAAAGATATAAGACTTATCTAACACTTTAATTTTGACGCTTATTTTTATTCTTAATTAATTAAGCCCTAATAATTAAGCATAAAACACATAATTCACATATTATTCACATAATTCCTTTTCATTTCTTCAATATGAGTTACAAAGGTTAACCTAGACTATCACCTCAATATTAATGCGTAGGCTAGAAACACGAGTGTTACAGACTAAAAGTACTAGTAGCATATACATAGGGTGTACTCTAACTCTAGATAGCCATTCATTTCCTATCGACCTCATGCTGGTCTCGATAAAAAGTTTCGAAGTTATTGTCGGCATGGATTGGTTGAGTCTTCATTGTGCCACATCATGTGTTACGAAAAGGTTGTATGCCTTAATCTTCCGTCTAACGAAACTCTCATTATCTACGACGACAAACCTGGCACTTGCCTCAGCATCATCTCAAGTATTCAAGCTCAAAAGTACCTACGTAAGGAGTATCGTGCATTCATTGCACAGGTTGTTGACGTGAGCAACGAATCCAAAGACCTAGAAAACCTCCCCATAGTACGCGACTTCCCCGACATCTTCCCAGAAGAACTACTAGGGTTACCTACACAACGACAAGTCGAGTTCCGAATGGACTTAGTTCCGGGAGCTACGCCAGTAGTCAAATCGCCCTATCGCCTAGGACCAGCTGAGATGCAGGCATGACCGGTCCTGAGGATTCAAATACCCAGGACGAGCCAGAAAAAAAAGGTCCTTAGACCCAGGGACGGAACATGGGCAATAGAAATAGAGGGCCAAAATATAGAAGTACCCAAATTGTTTTCAAATGAGAGCAAACTCTAAACAATAAGCTTATCCTATATGATTAACATTTTAGAAACATAGAAGTACCCAAATTGTTTTCAATGAGAGCAAACTCTAAACGATAAGCTTATCCAATATGATTAACAATTTAGTAGTATGTGATACCAATTTGTTTGTTTTAAGATTGATATTCTAAAAGCAAACTTATATATTGTTTATATAATTTCTAATCTTATATATTAATATAAATGTAAATATAAAAACAATCATGTACCTACATTACAGTTAAATAAACCATTACGTAATTGATAGAAGTGTTCATTGGAAAACTAATTAAATTAAACATAAGAATAACACTCAAACTTATAATTGAGAACACTAGACCCTTTAGAAAGAAAAAGAGAACAAACACCAACGTATATACCTAAAAATCAATCAAGGCATCAATATGGACAGTTGGAGCACATTCGATACAATCAATCCTCCAATAGAGTTCAGTAACAAAAAAAAGTCATCAGTAATTGATTAAACACAAAAAATATTATACAGACAAACCCAAAAGGACAAAACAAATTAAAAAAGCATTACCTTTGTCAAGGTTGTCCTAAAAGACAATAACTCAGAAAGACAACGACACATTTGAAATAGATGCAAACAAAGATTGGCGACTAGGAAGACGGCCAGTGTGCAAACGGTCGGATAGATCCATGAAGACGAGCGGCATGGTGAGAACCAAGAGAGGATGACTTCAATGGTAAAGATTAAATTTGAAGTGGATGATTATGGTAGCGAGTTCTTAGGAGCAGTTATAGATACATAATCTTTTCTTCTTTCCATTTGATTTGTTTCCTTTTATTTTGTTTTGATCGTTGATTACATTCCTTAGACTTACCTCTTGATATGTGTTTCACAAATCCCAGGAGGCAAGTAGCAGTATTTATCTTTAAATAACAAAATAATGAATATACTCAAAAAAAATTAGGCCCCTAAAAAAATGGGCCCTGAACACATGCCCACCTTGCCCTCCCTCATCACCGGCCATGGATGCCGGAACTGTCTGGTCAACTTAATGAACTGTTGAGCAAGGGCTTTATTAGACCAAGCTTCTCATCCTGGGGAGCACCGGTCTTGTTCGTCAGGAAGAAGGACAGATCGTTTCGTATGTGCATCGACTACAAGGAGCTTAACAAGCTAACGGTTAAAAATCGTTACCCTTTGCCTCGCATAGCCGATTTGTTTGATCAACTGCAAAGGGTGTCTTACTTTTCCAAGATTGATCTGAGGTCCGGGTATCACCAATTGCTAGTGGTAGAGGAGGATGTTCCGAAGACAGCCTTCCGAACTCGTTACGTACACTACGAAGTCATGGTGATGCCATTCGGATTCACGAATGTGCCCGTAGTATTCATGGATCTAATGAATCGAGTATGTCGTCCTTATTTGGATCAGTTTGTCGTCGTCTTCATCGATGACATACTTATCTACTCTCGAAGTGAAGAGGAACATAGCAATCATCTGCGGCAAGTCCTAGGAACTCTACGAACAGAGAAGCTTTAGGCGAAGTTCTGTAAATGCGAATTTTGGATCCGAAGGGTCGAATTCTTAGGACACGTGGTTAGCAAAGAAGGAATCCACGTGGACCCTTCCAAAATTAAGGCTATTAAGAATTGGACAGCATCGAAGACGCCTACAGAAATTCGCCAGTTTCTAGGCCTCGCAGGCTACTACCGCATATTCATACAGAACTTCTCCCAAATTGCGAAACACCTTGCAACATTGACCCAGAAGGGTGTATCCTTTGATTGGGGAGAGAAACAAGAGAAGGCATTCCAAACATTGAAACAAGCCTTGTGCGCCACACCGATACTATCCCTTCCTGAAGGAATAGAATACTTCGTAGTCTACTACAATGCGTCAAATCAAGGGCTCGGGTGTCTTCTGATGCAACGAAGTAAGGTCATCGCCTATGCCTCAAGACAACTGAAGATGCATGAAGTCAACTACACCACACACGACCTTGAGCTAGGAGCAATTGTGTTTGCTCTAAAGATCTGGAGACACTACCTGTATGGTACAAAAAGCACGATCTTTACAGACCACAAAAGCCTGCAACACATATTCAACCAGAAGGAACTCAATATGAGGCAACAATGGTGGGTCGAGCTACTTAATGACTACAAATACGAAATTCATTATCATCCGAGTAAAGTCAATGTAGTAGCGGACTCCCTAAGTCGGAAAGAATATTCTGGTCGAAGAGTCAAATCACTGACTATGAATATCCATTCGCATCTGTCGACATAAATTAAGGAGGCTCAGCTCGAAGCTTTGAAACCTGAAAATGTGGCGGTGAATCCCTGCGAGGGATGGAGAAGAATCTGGAAGTTAAGGGTGGCGGAGCCTTATTTCTCATGGAACGGATCTAGACACCGAAACATGGTGGCTTCAGATACTTGGTCAAGACCGAAGCGCACAACACTCGATGTTCCATCCACCCAGGTTCAGATAAGATGTATCTAGATCTTACAAAACTATACTGGTGGCCAAACATGAAAGTAGAGATTGCTACCTTCGTGAGTAAATGCCTTACTTGTGCGAAGGTTAAGGTCGAATACCATAAACCATCAGGCTTACTTCAACAACCAGAGATTTCGAAGTGGAAATGGGAACGAATTACTATGGACTTCATAACCAAGTTGCCCAAGACAACGGGTGGACTTGATACCATTTGGGTCATCGTCGACAGATTGACCAAATCCGCACATGTCTTACCAATCAAGGAAACTGACAAAATGGGGAAGCTTACAAGGACTTACATTAGGGAAATCGTACGACTGCATGGTGTCCCTATATCCATTATCTCTAATAGAGATAGTAGGGTCACTTCAAGGTTCTGGCAGTCGCTACAAAGTTCCCTGGGGACGAGGCTGGACATGAGTACAGCCTACCACCCATAGACCGACGGACAAAGTGAGAGAACGATAAAAACACTGGAAGATATGCTGAGAGCCTGTGTGATTGATTTTGGGAAGGCATGGGATACTCACTTACCCTTTGTCGAATTTTCTTATAACAATAGTTATCACACGAGCATAAAAGCTGCTCCATATGAAGCCCTCTATGGCCGAAAGTGCAGATCCCCTCTGTGCTGAGCTGAGGTGGGTGACACATAGTTAGCTAAAGGACAAGTTCCTGACATCACTTTTACAGGTCCGGAGATCATTCGGGAAACGACAAAGAAGATCGTTCAGATCCGTGAACGATTGAAAGCCTCTAGAAACCGACAGAAAAGCTACGCAGACAAACGTAGGAAACCTTTGGAATTCTAGGTGGGAGACCGCGTCCTTTTGAAAGTCTCACCCTGGAAGGGCTTGATACGCTTCAAAAAGCGTGGGAAGCTAAATCCAAGGTACATAGGGCCTTTCGAGATTCTTGCCCGAATCGGTCCGGTAGCTTACAAACTCAATCTATCGCGCAAACTCAGTAACGTACATTCGACATTCCACATCTCCAACTTGAAACAGTATCTGTCCGACGAGACTCTTGTAGTCCCACTCGACGAGATCAAGATCAACGAAAGCCTCAACTTTGTGGAAGAACCTATAGAGATCATGGACCGTGAGGTCAAACGAACAAAGCAAAGCCGCATCCCGATAGTGAAGGTTCGCTGGAACGCCAAGTGAGGACCGGAATTCAAATGGGAGCGCGAGGATCAAATGAAACTGAAATATCCTCATCTTTTTCGCTTAGTTTTGTATCTATTTACTGCTTAAACTCTAATTTCGGGACGATATTCTCTCTAACGGGGGGATGATGTGACAACCCGAAATTCCTATCTTGTGTAAGAGACCAATCTAATCAAAGTTAGACTCGTTTTGCTAGCATTTAGCACTATTTGGGGTCTATTTGAGTGTTCTAAACTTAGTACAATTATGGTAGGAACCTAGAAATGGGATGACACGTTGCATATCAAGCAAACTTGGGCCAAACACTCCAAAACATGGAGTGTGCGGCCGCACACTTGAGTGTACGGCCGCACAAAGGTGTGTGCGGCTGCACACCCATTCTAGCCACACACCCTTGCCTATATATGCCATCCTTAGTCATTTTTTAACACTTTTCCCACTCCTTCAAAGCTGGAACACGTTTTCTCTCAAGTATCATCCAAATCTTCATCTTGATCTTCATAAAAGTAAGTAATCCTTCCTATGATTTGTTGATTCTTGAACTTAACTAGCCTTCTTCCCCACTTAGATCCATGAAAACATGATTTTGATGTTAGATCTTCAAGAACACCAAGAACACATACTAAACTTTTTGGATTCTAACCATACTTCTAAGCCTCTAGATCGTATAAACACTTATCATAGCTTGTTATAGGCCAAGAACAATTGAAGATCTTCTGGAAAAACGCCATTTCTCATGATATTCAGGAGTGTATGGCCACACACACCATCTGTACGGCCGCACACACCATGTGCAACCATACACACCCCTTTTTAGGTCCTAAAATGGCAATAAACTCCATATAAGGCTAGAACATGAAGTGAGAAACCTTCCTAGATGGGTCCTAAGGCCTTAAAATATGTTTCGGCACACTTCATGGGGAGTGTGCGGCCGCACACACACCTTGGCCACACACACACCAATATGGTGTATTTTGACCATACATTCCCTTGTATAGCCATACACCCCTTATATACAATCATATATGATTGTAACACTGCAATATAAATGTTTACTAGTCCCTAAGGTGGTCCCAATTCAATAATTAGCTATTACAGACACTAATTGTATACATACATATGTCGTAATATGGTTAATAGGATTCGTTTGTGCTCAAGTCCACAGTTGACACTCGACCTCCTAAACCGATCCTATCGTCGCATCACTCACTAACAGGTTAGTTCATACCTCCTTAATTAACCTTTTATATGATCTTAAGTGATTTTATGGGGGGATACAAGTTGAATTATACTGGTTATTATATAAATCATATGTGATTAGTAACTAGTACACAAAGGGATTTACTATGCTTTAAAATGTCTTGTCAACAACACTACTTCAAAATGATTTCGAAATTTTTTTACATGTTAAGCTCTTTATAGAACTTAGTTTGAGTTTCCAAATCTTTACTTCAAAACTCTTTAAACTTATATACTATCAAATCATGTTCAATACACATATAGTTATATAAGTGAGGTTCAAAGGACTTAGGACTGATAATACGCTCTATTTCCTGTTCTTTGTTTGGTTGTGGACATAGAGTTCCCTATTGTTTGTCCGAGTGTCGTTTGATCCTTAGCTATATACCATGTGTATGTGTATAGACATAAAATTTTTCTGTTTTATTTCAATACACTCAGCTATACAAGTGATCTTTCTAATAAACTATAATAGGTGTAGTTTAGTGACATACTACTTACTACTTCTAAGTACTATGAAACATTCAAAGAGTCCGTTCATACATGAGTCTATACATACTATAAACAATACACACATTACACTATACAATTGAACATACTGCCCACTAGAAAGAGAGAACATACATTATTACACACTATTCATACACTAAATACTATACTAAAGAACATACTATGATGAAAATCAGGGAAGACATTCACTACACTAATACATACAATACATACATACTATAACATAAATGCGAACCACTGTTTCGTGGCATGGAACCACCTGCCACGGCTCGATTTGTATCCAGAATCTCCTGGAGTGAGAACGTGAATTTGTGTATAGATCTATACTGGATTGACAATCCTACACCTTACTACTAGCTACAGTGGGATCTGCAGATCTTCGGGTGACAAATGTCATTGCTGTTCGTCGTATTACAGCATAATGATTTCCCGTAGTCAATTAGTATGGTTACAATTACATCACATTATACCCTAAATTAACAATTGGATTAAGGTAGTTAGTTCAATAATAATTATAACATTATTACACTACAGTACTTCATTATTTCCCATTACATCTACCTTGTGATCTCCTCACGTGAAACGCAATGTAAAACTATATTTTACTAATGATTGTCACGTTTGAGAAAAATACTCACTTCTACAATGAAAAAACATACATTACACTTGATGCCTTGGTAGAAGGCTGCTTTTAATGGAAAACATAGGGTTTTCTAGGAAATACAAACAAACACTTACAAACATTTTCATACAAAACATGACACTAAATAATTATGGACTCACCAACTTTAATGATGATAAACTCTTTCAAAATAACTTGTATTCTCAGGTCATCAGTAGACAGGTACCGATGCCAGCTTTTGAGAAGATGGAGCACTTACAAGGCTCATCTTTTATTTTGATTCATATTTTTTGGTGTCTATAAATTGTACAGAAGACACTTGTATTAAAATACATTATTAATGCAATGGATGATGTTGTTTGCTTGCTTACTATATTTCTGTGTTGTGATATTGTACATGACGTCCTCCGCCCCAGAACGTTTCCTCCGTTCTTGGTTTTGGGGTGTGACAATTTAACGGCCTTGCAAACCTTTGCCCATGAATGGTGAACCTGGAATACAAAGTGACCCAAAGGTACACCTGGGTAATATACCAGTTCAAGGTCTGGTTACTGAATCCAACCCTCTACCTTTGATAGTGCTAAGCAATTGACTGAGCAGTGTATCCGTCAGGGTTCCATAACCACACAAACTGAAAAAGAACTAGGTTAGGAATACAAAAAGGAAGTCCCATGGCAAGACAGAAGGGAACTTCAAGCATCACAAACACAATCTGAAATCTATGGCTATGTATACTGTAATCATAAATACGCTCACTCATTCAAAGCCTTACTCTAGGACTTTACCCCACTATACTAAGTGCAATATTCATCGTGTCGAAAATTTCATGGTCTGTAACATCTATAACTTAAGAGGTTACACCTCTAAATTTTGCAGAAAAGCCCTGAATGACACAATCTCAACCACTGATGCAGAAAGAATCCGAAGTTGCTTCGAGTGTAATCAACCAGGCATTCAAGAAGGACTACCCGAAACTGAAGAATCAGAGTGGCAAAGGAAGAGCATTCATGATAGGTATCTTACTTCATTGACTTTTAGTGCATCTAATGTAAAATAAATGAGTTATTTCAACTATTATAAGATACCAGATGGTATCTTACTTCTGAATATGTAAATTTACAAACGAAACAAACAGCTGAAACTGCAACCTTAGTTAACGTGTCTGAAAAACTGAAATTTTGTATTAAGTAGTTGTGATCAATACAAACACTCTAGTCTCGTAGTACGTGTTTCCCTGATTTTCGAAAATATAAAGAACGTCCAAAATGAAGTTTATATGCAAAATAATACGACCGTTTTACGAATCCAAAACGATTATAATACTTATTTTTTTAAAACCGTTAAAACTATTTCTAACCGTTGAAGGACTTGCACACCTCAAATGTAAATTCCGAAATCATTTTTTGATTTAGGCTATAGCCTAATATAGAATTTCATATTTGAAATATTTTTGATAAAAAAATATTTATAAAAGTTAAAAATCTGACGTTTTCAGCTTAATTAAACACGAAACTTTAAACAGCATTTCACCGACATCAGTATAACATAATTCAATTTCGTCTGCATTTTTGTAATCACCAATGCTAAAACTATTTCTAATCTAAACATTAACCAGGAACTTTTAGAAAATTATATGAATTGATAAGAGGGCACGAGAATCGAGGTATACATCACGACAAATAAATATAAAAAATATATTGTAGTTACTTTTGTGAAAAATGTTTATAAGATATATATTGGCAAGGCCACTATAATTGTACATATATTTTTGGTGTCATGTGTGACTTCAAAAAGATTCAAATTCTTAGTATAATCACAATATATATATATATATATATATATATATATATATATATATATATATATATATATATATATATATATAATGAAATTGTTTATAAAGTCCTAAATAAATACATACATATATATAACATGAATATACATCAATGCATAACCAAATTTAATAAAGTACATATCCATTGAATCAAATGTCAATTATACAAATCAATACACAAAGTATACACATAATACATACAAAAATTCATTATTTACAAATTCCACACAAAGTACATGTATTATAAATATAAGACAAGCTAAATCTTGAACATCTAAAACCACACACAAAGGATTATACAATTTTGCACACAAAAATAAACATCTTTTTATACACATCCATACACAACGATAACACCGGAGGGAATGGTGCCACCGAAGCCGCACTCCCTCCTATGCCACGTAGACGCCAACTCAGATTTTTTCTTATTTCATCAACTACAAACCACAATGGGGGAGTGGGAAAAGGTTAGGAGAGAGAAAATAATAAAGAAAAGAAAGAAGATGATTAGTTGAGAGAGAGAGAGAGAGAGAGAGCAAGTAAAAGAGGATAAAGAGAAAAGGGAGTATGGCCAGGGACTATCGCAGTGCGGCCTCCACTGCACCCAAACTGCAGTGGAGGGGCGGTGTTCATGCTGAGGGGGAAGGAGACTGCGGTAGAGATCGCAGCCACTCCCCCAAGCCTAACCACAAACATAATGTGTTCCATTGTTTTACCTGAAGCTGTCAGGACCCCCTCACATCCTTTCTCATTCTTCAATTCTTGTGAATAAAAACCCAACCATATACTCGACACGTCCAAAAAGCGAGTTTTTTTCCCCTAAAATAGTACTCCCCAAAAATAAATACCAATATATACTAGTTTGAAAAATATTTACAAAAAAGTGGTTTTCTATTTTTTTTATTAAATATAACTAAACAAAAATTAGACTCACCGTCCCTCCATCTTCCTTTCCTCCTTTGATTCCTTTGGCCTTTTGACTTTTGTTTCAAACTATTGTATATGCCGGAAGCCCGAAACAGTTCTCATTTAGCAATTAATCCGGTGGGAACACGTAAGATCTTGAATGTCGACAGTGAAGCACTACCCACAGTGTCGAATAGTCCCTATACACACTTGTGATAAAAACATCTCTAACCAATGGCTAATAGGAAAATAATGACCTATTTATTATGTACGAACGAAGTTGTATATTCATGATATGGAAGGAAAACGATAAGTTGCTCAAATGAATCTAATTTCTACTTTATTTGCTCTTGGTAATGCCACTCGTAAGATCTTTCTAGAAATTCGATTAAGGCTATATCAGTGGTGTCTTTGTTTGGAGTTTTAGAATTTAATTATAAGTATTCTTAAATTTGTTTGTTTTAACTTTGATTATGTGGCCGGATAAAATAGAGTAACCATGATGATGGTGCTTATAAAGTTGAAAACGGAAGTAATAAAAATTAAAATAAAAACACAATAGAAATTACTATCTTTTAGTAATTAATTTCTAAAGTACCGTGAATCGGTAAATACTTCAAAAAAATACCATGCTATCGCACAAAACTCCCAAAAAAACATCCACAAAAATGACCTATACGAATGCTTATACAAGTATGGTTTTATACTCATAAAAACTTCCATTCAATCTCTGTTTGAACAAAGAAATCACAGAAAAAAAAAAATTTACCTTGGAGTTATGCCATGGATTATCAGCATCCCTCGTTCTTCCTTCTTTCCTGTCAAGAACCAAAACCAAACACCCATTTGAGCCTATCCATTTTCTGTCAACAACAAACCCAAATATCTATTTTGTTTATTCCATATATTCATGTTAAAACAAACAAAATCCCAAAAATAACTTCTTACCTATTGTTGATCGGAACTACCAAAACGAGGGGGAGACATCGTGATTGTCGAGCAAACACCACCGAGGCCTCCTTTGCCCTCGCCTTCTTCCTCTTCGGTTCCCAACAACCCCAAAACTCCGAAGGTCTCACCTCATCGCTGCTACTGCTGGCGACACCCATGGACCGTTCCTTTTCTTCGATCTAGTCGACCACCGGAACATGCCTCTCTGGTGCGATGAGTCGGCAATCGCCGGACGAGAAAGAGAGAGCCTCGCTGATTTCGTCTCTTCCCCTCCTTCAGTTCGGCCAAGCACCGGAGCCGTCTCCATATTCGTGATCGGCCAAGACGTCCGGAGTAGCAGTCGCACGCCTGCGAGCTTCCTTCTCGCCATCGGATTTCGTTGGTCCCGTATCCCCTTTTCCTTCGTTGTCCGATCGACCTTTCCCCTTCACACCTCTCGTCGCCTTCGTTTATACTGCCGTTTGTTTTTCTATTATCCCCGATCAAACAGAAGACTCAAACGTAAAAGCCCTAAATTAGTTTATGTTTAAACCATTAAACAAAAATGGCCTCTCCATGAAACTCCTTTTCATGAAAGCCCAAATCCCTTTCAAATTCTTTTAAAAATGACAAAATAACCCCCTACTGCCATATTTATTTTAGAAATCAATCACAATCCCCCAACCTTGACCCATTTATTCAAAACAGCCCCTCCAATAGAGTTTTCTTAACAATACCAGTCCAAGACTCAAACATTAAATCCCATCTAAATAATTTCAGCTCCTCACTTGATTTATTTTTACCAAAACAATCCTATTCATTAAATTAAATTACCAGACAGCCCTCAATAGTTTAAATTCGTTACAAAACGGTCCCAATAATATTTCAAAGTTCAAGAAACGTAGCATTTGTGGTTTCTCACGACAAACAACTCAAAGAAACCGAATATGAACGATTGGAACTCACGCTTCAAAGTTGAGTGCCTACGACCCCTTTTAATATTTTAATTATTTAAGTGGGAATACATGTGCCTAAATATTTTGTTTATACAAATCAATTTCATTTTTAAGCGAAAATAGAATAAATCTAGTGTATGCAAATATGATTATTTAACAATTTACCATATTGTTACGATTAAACTATTATAAAATTTTCATATACGGGGTTGACATCCGCACATGCGTTTGCTATCTACAACCCTCGACCAATCAATCGAAGTGGGTGATACGTGTATAACTTTTATTACAACGTCCAATGAAGCATTGTAGGGGATACACCCAGTTACATAGCTCTTTTATAGGACTAGCTATAAACATTAACTAGAATCTCTCTCTCTCTCTCTCTCTCTCTCTCTCTCTCACTTTCTCTTACTAACAACCATGGGCTTGGTTGCTTTCAACACTATTTTTATGTATGGAATTGCTTATGCAACATAACAGTTTGGTTTTAAAGGATATTCAAAGGTTTCTTACGAACAAAGTTTAAAGTATAGATTTACTTATACAAAATATACATTTTGGCTTTCAAGGATTTATTACAAACACAGTTTAAAATAAGAATTTACTTATATCGAAATACATTTTGGGCTTTTAAAGACTCATTGCAAACACTATTTTAACTATTGTTAAACATAAAAAGATAATACTTTTTTAGACTTAATAAAAGTATTACTACTTTTAGCGAAAAATCTATAACACTCACCAACCTTGTGTTGACCCTCAAAACTACATGTATTCTCAGGAAATCTTTAAATAGACATTCAAGACGGATTGGATTACAGGTGATCTAGTTTACTTGTTGTTGTATTATATGCCTATCAGTATGAAGCAATTCATGTATTATTATTATTTGTGAACACCTTGTATTCAAACATCAAGATGGAATTTAAATGTTATTTTGTTTATTGTTATACTTGTGCTATATATTCAGTTTACATGTGATACATGAACTTAGCCGCATAGTCTGGCGTGTTTCGCCCCCTCGGCCGGGGGTGTGACAGATTGGTATCAGTGCTAAATTGGCTATAGATAACTCATAACCTCGAAAGAGGAATACAACTATAGCAACTAGCTTCTAATAAAAGTATTATTAATATTAATTACACTACTTCTTAGGTACTTTCGGTACGGGAAATCTAGTTTGAAATGCCGCTTGGGTTGTTGGATTTCAGAACAGCTTGCTAAAATGGTCCTCTCCTTCCGTGTTTCCTATATGGCCTCGCCTTTACTTGGTAGTCTTCGTGTACAAATAAAACATTAATAATATTACAAACCTTACCAGCAATAATATATAAAAGTTATATATACTCTGACCCGTGATTAGAACACTTAATAAAACTCTAAAATACCTCCAACTAAAACTACCAACTCAACCCTTTAGGTCAAACGTAGGACTGTTCACTATTTGGATAAAACCGAATTGTCCAATTGGACAATTTGGATCAGACTATTTGGTTCGGATATTCGGATTTTTGCATTGGTTTTTAGCAAAACCGAATTATTATTTTGGATTTCGGATTGGTTTTGGTTTATTAAATAAAAACCGAATAGTCCTAAAAAACCGAATTACAATTTATTATTTTGTTCTTTTTAATATATATTTTTAATAAATTATAAATTTACTAAATTATTCTTTTATTATATTAAAAGTTTTCATCAATTATAATACATTAATATGTACTTCTTATAAAAAACATTGTCTATAAAGTAGTAAACTATAATATATTTTTCTTGATAGTTATTTATAAGTTTTAGCTCACAACTAATTAAACAATATTTTTTAGTTTACATTATAGAGGAAGTTAATAGTAAAGTTATATATTTGTTGAAATGTCTTGATTCTTGAAAACCGAATTGTAAAATACCGATCCAACCGAATTATAATTTGGTTGGATCGGATCGGATTTGAATTTAGTTTGGACTATTTGGATCTACGTTTTGAAAACCGAAATTAATTTGGATTCACTTGATCGGATCGGATTAAACCGATCCATCCAAATGAACACTCCTAGTCAAACGCCTCAACTAAGGTTAGTACCGTACATAAGCCATACCATGAATAAAGTTGGAACATATGCCTATGTTATTTATGGTTGGGCCAGTGAACAAGCAACCTTGAGCAAGGAGTTTGACAGACTATAATGGTTGAAAGTTTTAGAGATTCAAGGATGTTCTCAAGATTTGTTGTAGAAACCTAGTACCTTAGAAACCCCAAAACAACATATACATTTAAAAAAATACTTAAAAATCAGGAGTAATGTTCAGATTCTCCTAGTTCGCCTAAACCCAAAGAAGAATAAAGAATGAATAGCTCTGCTACCGTCATAGCAAGGAAACCTATGGTTCCCAACTGATCATTTAGTAATATCCAAACTTCTCTCTATCATTTGAAATCGGTAGGATTTTCAATTAACTCTCCATAATTTGGAAAACTGTAGGATTTCTAGAAATCAATCACTCTCTATAATTTGGAACTTTACCATGAGAGGATTAGAGGTGACTACTTAGACTTCTCAATTTAACGGCCTTGCAATCCTTTGCCTATGAATGGTGAACCTGGAATACAAAGAGATCGAAAGGTACACCTAGGTAATAGCTTTACCAGTTCAAGGTCTGGTTACTGCATCCAACCCACTAACTTTGATAGTGCTAAGCAATTGACCTATCAATTGACTGAGTAGTGTATCCATCAGGGTTCCATAACCCCACAAACTGAAAAAGAATTAGGTTAGGAATACAAAAAGGAAGTTCCATGGCAAGACAGAAGGGAGCTTCAAGCATCGCAAACCCAATCCGAAACCTATGGCTATGTATAATGTAATCATTAATACGCCCACTCAGTCAAAGCCCTACTCTAGGACTTTACCCCACTGTACCAAGTGCAATATTCATCTTGTCAAAATTTTCATGGTCTATTACATCTATAACTTAAGAGGTCACACCTCTAAGTTTTGCAGAAAGGCCCCGAATGACACAATCTCAACCACTTCTGCAGAAAGAAGCCAAAGTTGCTTCAAGTGCAATCAACCAGGGCATTCAAGAAGGACTACCCGAAACTGAAGAATCAGGGTGGCAAAGGAAGAGGATTCATGATAGGTGCTGGAGATGCTCGTTAGAACCAACTGTGGTTACTAGTGCGTTTCCTATCAACAATATTTATGCTTTAACATTATTTGATATCGGTGCCGATAGAAGCTTTATTTTTCCATAAGTTTAGAAGCATGATTAACCCTAAGTCATGCAAACTTAATAAAGCTTACACAATAGATGTAGCAAGCAACCAATTAGAAAGCACCTTAGAGATACTCATTAATTTCCTTCTCACCCTGAATAACCACGTCTTTCACGTCAACCTAATACATATGATCATTAGAAGTTTCGACGTGATCATCGGAATGGATTGGTTATCACTTCATCAAGCAGAGATGTTATGTTACAAAAAAAGGTCGTCTGACTACTTTACCTAACAAGAAGACTCATGTGATTTATAGACATAATTATGGGAAGAACCTAAGAATCATCTCTTTCATGAAGGTGAGAAAGTTTTTGCAGAAAAGATGCTTCACTTTCTTGACCCACGTGGTGGATATGCAAGACAAGGATAAGGAAATCAAGGACATACCGCAAGTGTACGATTACCCAGACATATTTCAAGAAGAGCTTCCTATTCATGAAGGCGAGAAAGTTTTTACAGAAAAGATGCTTCACTTTCTTGACCCACGTGGTGGATATGCAAGACAAGGATAAGGAAATCAAGGACATACCGCAACTGTGCGATTACCCGGACATATTTCAAGAAGAGCTGCCTAGGGTACCTCCAGTCAAACAAGTCGAGTACCGAATCGACCTAATCCCGAGTGCAGCACTAGTGACAAGATCTCCTTATCATTTGGCTCCATTGGAAATGCAAGAACTATTCAGTCAACTTCAAGAATTTCTTGACGAAGTCTTTACTCAGTCAAGCTTGCCTCCATGAGGTGCTCTAGTATTGTTTGTCAAAAATAAGGATGGATTGTTCAGGATCTGCATTCACTATCGGGAGTGGAACAAACTCACCATCGAAAACCAATATCTACTCCCGAGGATCGATGGCCTATTCGACCAACTACAAGGATCCCATTACCACTAAAAGATCGATCTAAGATCCAACTATCATCAACTCAGAATCCAAGAAGTAGACATCTCAAATATAACATTTAGGACTCGGTATAGTCACTAGTAGTTTCTAGTTATGCCATTTAGACTAACCAACGAAACCAAACAAAGTACGCCAATTCTTTGGGCTTACAAGCTACTATCAGAGATTCTCTAAGAACCTCTCTAAAATAGCCAAGCCTCTCACCGCACTAACCTAGAAAGACAAAAACTTCAATTTTGGGGAGACAGTCAAGAGTTTGCCTTCCGGAAATTAAAGTAGTTGTTGTGGAGTGCACCAATTTTGTCTATCCCAGAAGGAACAAAAGACTTTGTAGCATTCTATGATGCCTCACAACAAGGGTTAGGATGTGTGTTGATACAGAAAGAATAAATTCATTATATAAGTATCAGATAACTTAATCCAAACAAGACCAACTACACTACCCACAACTTCGAGTTAGGGGCTATAGTGTTTGCCTTATAGATTTGAAGCGCTACCTATGTGGAACAAAGTGTCTCGTGTTCGCTAACTGTAAATGCCTCCAGCACATCTTCGACCAGAAGGAGCTTAAAATGAGATAACGAAGGTGTGTCAAGTTGCTAAATGATTATGAATGCGAAGTTCATATTCATCCTAGTAAAGCACGTGTAATGGAAGATGATTTAAATAGGAAAGAGCGAGCAAAGCCTCTTCGTATAAAGGCTCTAACCTTAACCATCTGCTCGAACCTCACCACCCAAATTCGTGATGCTCAGCTAGTAGCACTCAAACCCGAGAATATCATAGAAGACAACCTGCGAGTTATGGACAAACAGTTCGACCTTAAGGGAGACAGAACACGATATTTCATGAACCAAATTTGAACCCCAAAGTTTGGTGAAGTTAGGAGTCTAATTCTAGATAATGCTCTCAATTCATGATATTCAATACATCCCGGATCAGATAAGATGTATCTCAATCTCAAGAAGCTTTATTGGTAACCCAACATGAAGGCAGAGATTGCCAAATATGTCAGTAAATGCTTGACTTGTTCCAAAGTTGAGGCAGAGTACCATAAACCATTTGGTCTACTACAAAAACCGCCAAAACTGGAATGAAAGTTGGAACAAATAACCCTAGACTTCATAACAATGTTGTCATGAACTTAAAGCGATTATGACTCCGTATTGGTTAGTGATTAAGTGTTTTACCAAGTCTGCCCCTTTCCTTATCCGTCGAAGAAACCGACAAGATGGAGAAACTCACCAGGACCTATCTTGAGGAAATAGTCAGACTGTATAGAAAACCAATATCTATTATCTCGAACTGAGATAACAAATTCACTTCCAGATTTTGTGCGATTAATGTAAAGGTTCCTAGGAATCAAACTCTAAGTGAGTATTGCATATCACCCATAGACGGATGACCATATCAAAATAAATATACAAACTTTATTAGACATGCATCGTGATTGAGTGAAAGATTCCATAATTCATGGGATACCCACTCACCACTAGTTGAGTTTTCATATAACAATAGTTATCACTCTAGCATAAAGGTTGCTCCATTTAGGCCTTATACGGACGTAGGTGCCAATCTTCGATATGCTCAGCAGAAGTTAGAGATACCCAACTAGATAAAAAGCATGTTATAGATACTCTACTCACTACTCCTGATATCATTCATGAAATAACATAAAAGAGTGTTCAGATAAAAGAACAATTAAAGGCCGCACATAGTGCTCAGAAAAGCTATGCTGACATCAGATGCAAACCATTAGAATTCAAAATAGGAGAAGGTGTCTTACTAAAGGTCGCAATATAGAAAAGTTTCATTAGATTTTGAAAACAAGGTAACCTAAACTCCTATTACATCGGACCTAATGAAATCCAGAAAAGGCTTGGTCTGATGGCTTACAAACTCAAGTTACCTCAAGAACTCGACAAAGTTCATGACACCTGCCACGCATATAATTTCAAATGTGTCTCTCTAATAAGACCGTTGTCATTCCTCTCGATGATATCCATGTCAACACTAAACTTCACTTCATGAAGGAACCAGTGGAGATCATGGGTAAAGAAATAAAAGTCTCAAACAAAGCCACATAACTATAGTAAACGTCCAATGAAAATCTCATAGAGAGCCGGAGTTTACTTGAGAATGTGAGAATCAAATGAAACAAAAGTATCTGCGATATTTTAGCATTGAAAAATATTTAAAAGATATATAATGGCAAGGCCACTATAAATGTATATATATTTTTGGTGTCGTATGCGACTTCAAAAGATTCAAATTATTAGTATAATCACAATGCATATATGTTATATAACTAGTTGTGAAACCCGTATATTATACGGGTTAATTAAAACATAATGTTAAATAAGGACGATTAAATAACAAGTTATTATGTGTTTAATTGTTAGACTGGTATAGTAAATGAATTATTATAATAAAATGTTAAATACAAAGGCTTAAAGTGTAAATTTATTTGAAATTGAAATTGAAATTTCAAATTTCAAATTTGAAATTAATAATCATTATGGTAGGTTTAATTTATGGAAATTAAATTAATGATATAGTGGAAATGAATAATGAAGCAATTGACAAGTGGAAAATAAATATTTTAAAATTATGACAAAATGACATGTGGCAAATTAAATAAAACAATGACAAGTGGCAATAACATTTTCATTTATTAGGGTAGATTAAAATTTTATAACATTATATATATATATATATATATATATATATATATATATATATATATATATAGTGTTATAAAATTTTAATTATATAACGTATATGCATTGTGATTATACTAATAATTTGAATCTTTTGAAGCCGCATTATATATATATATATATATATATATATATATATATATATATATATATATATATATATATATATATATATATATATATATATATATATATATATATATATATAACATGAATATACATCAATGCATACCCAAATTTAACCAAATACATATCCATTGAATCAATTATACAAATCAATACACAAAGTATACACATAATACATAGAAAAATTCATTATTTACAAATTCCACACAAAGTACACATATTATAAATATAAGACAAGCTAAATCTTGAACATCTAAAGCCACACATAAGGCTGGAGGGAATGGTGCCACCGAAGCCGCACTCCCTCCTATTCCACGTAGACGCCAACTCAAATTTTTTCTTATTTCATCAACTAGAAACCGCAATGGGGGAGTGGGAAAAAGGTTAGGAGAGAGAAAAGAAAAAAAAAGAAAAGAAAGAAGATGATTAGTTGAGAGAGAGAGAGAGAGAGAGAGAGAGAGAGAGAGAACAAGTAAAAGAGGATAAAGAGAAAAGAGAGTGCGGCCAGGGACTAGCGCAGTGCGGCCTCCACCACACCCAAACAGCAATGGAGGGGCAGTGTTTATGCTAAGGTGGAAGGAGACTACGGTAGAGATCGCAGCCACTCCCCCAAGCCTAACCACAAACATAACGTGTTCCTTTGTTTTACCTAAAGCTATCAGGACCCCCTCACATCCTTTCTAATTCTTCAATTCTTGTGAATAAAAACCCAACCATATACTCAACACGTACAAAAAAACGAGTTTTTTTCCCTAAACATAGTACTCCCCAAAAATAAATACCAATATATACTAGTTTGAAAAATATTTACAAAAAAGTGGTTTTCTATTTTTTTTTATTAAATATAACTAAACAAAAATTAGACTCACCGTCCCTCCATCTTCCTTTCCTCCTTTGATTCCTTTGCGCTTTTGACTTCTGTTTCAAACTATTTTATATGCCGGAAGCCCGGAACAGTTCTCATTTAGCAATTAAACTGGAGGGAACACGTAAGATCTTGAATGTCGACAGTGAAGCACTACCCACAGTGTCGAATAGTCCCTATACACACTAGTGATAAAAACATCTCCGACCAAGGGCTAATAGGAAAATAATGACCTATTTATTATGTACGAACGAAGTTGTGTATTCATTCATATGGAAGGAAAACGATAAGTTGCTCAAGTGAATCTAATTTCTACTTTATTTGCTCTTGGTAATGCTACTCGTAAGATCTTTCTAGAAATTCGATTATGGTTATATCAGTGGTGTCTTTGTTTGGAGTTTTAGAATTTAATTATAAGTATTCTTAAATTTGTTTGTTTTAACTTTGATTATGTGGCCGAAAGAAATAGCGAATTCATGAAATAATGAGTTGGACGGTAACCATGATGATGGTGGTTATAAAGTTGAAAAAGGAAGTAAGAAAAAATAAAATAAAAACACAATAGAAATTATTGATACCTCCTTTGCCCTCGACTTCTTCCTCTTCTGTTCCCAACAACCCCAGACCCCCGAAGGTCTCACCTCGTCGCTGCTGCTGCTCGCGACACCCATGGACCGTTCCTTTTCTTCGATCTAGTTGACACCGAAGCATGCCTCTTTGGTGCGATGAGTCTGCAATCGCCGGACGAGAAAGAGAGAGCCTCGCTGATTTCGTCTCTTCCCCTCCTTCGGTTTGGCCAAGTACTGATGTCGTCCCCATCTTCGTGATCGGCCAAGACGTCCGGAGTAGCAGCCGCGCGCCTGCGAGCTTCCTTCTCGCCATTGGATTTCGTTGGTCCCGTATCCCCTTTTCCTTCGTTGTCCGATCGACCTTTCCCCTTCACACCTCCGTCTCCTTCGTTTATATTGCCGTTCTTTTTCTATTATCCCCGATCAAACAAAAGACTCAAACGTAAAAGCCCTAAATTAGTTTATGTTTAAACCATTAAACAAAAATGGCCTCTCCATGAAAATCCTTTTCATGAAAGCCCAAATCCCTTCCAAATTCTTTTAAAAATGACAAAATAACCCCCTAATGCCATATTTATTTTAGAAATCAATCCCAATCCCCCAACCTTGACCCCATTTATTCAAAACAGCCCCTCCAATAGAGTTTTGTTAACAATACTAGTCCAAGACTCAATCATTAATTTCCATTTAAACCATTTCAGCCCCTCACTTGATTTATTTTTACCAAAACAGAGTCCTATTCATTAAATTAAATTAAATTACCAAACAAGTCTTAATAGTTTAAATTCGTTACGAAACGGTCCCAATAATATTTCAAAATTCAAGAAACGTAACATTTGTGGTTTCTCACGATAAACATCTCAAAGAAACCGAATATGAACGATGGGAACTCACGCTTCAAAGGTGAGTGCCTACGACCCTTTTTAATATTTTAATTATTTCGGGGGAATACATGTGCCTAAATATTTTGTTTATACAAATCAATTTCCTTTTTAAGCGAAAATACAATAAATCTAGTGTATAAAAATATTATTATTTAACAATTTACCATATTGTTACGATTAAACTAGTATAAATTTTTTGTATGCATATTGTGGTTATTTTATCGTGAAATAACCATTTCACACAACTAATGCTACACGATACAAAATTGTATGACTTTTATGTGACATTGCAGATTATAACAAGCACGTTATGAAACTCAATAGTATTTCAAGGATTCAAGTAATTACTATGCATGTTTATTTATATGTTTAAGTACACCACGTTTATACGTGTACGTATGTTCATTAGTTTGAAACGTTCATTTTTATAAAACCGAGCACAACACACTATTGTATACATGTCAAACATACTCGGCTTTTATAAACTTCATAGAACGATATTCGTTATGCCTTGTGACTTAATCACAATTAACTTAGGGCTGAGAGTTATTCACCAACTTTTTAGTTAATGGCTTTTTAGTGAGACGTTATTCATTAGATAAGTTTAAATACTTACCATAACCACACTACTATAACCGTTAATCTTCGGAGCGAGATACATATGTATAGATTTATACGGGGTTGACATCCCCACATGTGGTTGCTAACTATAACCCTCGATCGATCGATCGAAGAGGGTGATACGTGTCTACAAGTTTTACAACAATGTCCAATGAAGCGTTGTAAGGGGTACACTCAGTCACATAGCTCAGTTATAGGATTGACTATAAACTTTAACTAGAATCTCTCTTTATCTCTCTCTCTCTCTCTCTCTCACTCACTCACTAACAACCATGGGCTTGGTTGCTTTCAAAGCTATTTTTAACTATGGAATTACTTATGCAACATAAAAGTTTGTTTTTCAAGGATATTTAAAGGTTTATTACGAACACAATTTAAAGTATGGATTTACTTATACAAAATATACATTTTGGCTTCAAGGTTTTATTACAAACACAGTTTAAAGTATAGATTTACTTATATCGAAATACATTATGGGATTTTAAATATTTATTGACACTGTTTTAACTATTGTTATACATACAAAGATAATACCTTCTTAGACTTATTAAAAGTATTACTGTTTTTAGCAGAAAAACTATAATACTCACCAACCTTGTGTTGAGCCTCAAAATTACATATATTCTCATGAAATCTTTAAACATACATTCAAGACGGATTTAATTACATATGGCCTAGTTTACTTGTTGTATTACATGCCTATGAGTTTAAGGCTATTTATGTATTATTATTATTTGTAAAAACCTTGTATTCAAACATCAAGATGGAATGTAAATGCTATTTTGCTTATTGTTGTACTTGTGCTATATATTTAGTTTACATGTGATCCATGACTTAGTCGCACAACTCGACATGCTCCGCCGCCTCGGCCAGGAGTATGATAGGAACCTGGTGGCTGGACCAGGTGCGAGGCTGGTAGTCTCAATGGTGGTTTGGGAATCTCTATATCCTGGATTAGTGAGGGGATGCTGTGAATCAGAAGGCTTCAGTTGAAATGAAAATATAGATCTTTAGATCTCGGATTATGAGTTGGGTACCGAGTTGGTTCTTGGCGGGAGCTCGCGTGAGGAATCGCTGGTGTTTTGTGCGAGGTCTTTATTTTAGTAAGTTATAAATTAAGGAACGTGTATGCCAAGGGTATCAGTTGAAGGGTTCAAGGTTAAAGGAGGGTTTTGATTTTGATGGTAGATCGGGCTCTTACGATTGTGTTTTGGTTTGGTTCTATTTGTGTAGGGGTCGGGCAAGTATGGGGTTTTGGAATTTCAGAAGTAGTATCTTAGTTCGACAGAAAGCAGTGTCTTGTTCAGCACTTGAAGGTGTATCTCCCAATTTTCTTGCATTGTTCTTTGTATTCATTGAATTGTTATCAGTGGGATGAGCCTTCTCTCGAGGGAATATCTAATCCATTTGGTCAGAGGAGAGATTGTCGGCAGTTGCGTTTGGTTTGTAATTCTGTTTTCTAGCGAGAACCACCGGTTATCAGGAGTTGAGTAGTTGGTTGGGAATAAGTATAATGTAATTAGAAATGGTTCAGTATGGGCGGTTTGTTAGGGAGTCGGACCAATTCGAGATTTCAAATTTTAGGATGTGTCGAAGTGATTATTCTGCATGGTTATTATGTAGGAGATTATTTTAGGCTAAGAAAGGATTCTTTCATCTTTGGGTTGGAGAGCCTTGCTAAGGTTGGTTTTGGTTACCTTGGGAAGGCTGTGGTATGCTCGGGGTTGTGGCCATGTTGCTCAGGCTGTGGTATTCTACTTGGTTTTTTGTTTATATCAATTTGAATCTATGTTTAAAGAGTAACAAAAAATATGAATTTTAATATATTTATTAAAAAATTTCAATAAAAAATAGGCCTTAAGTTTTCAAAAAGAAAAAAAATGAAGTGAGTTTTTTTTGAAAAAAAATCATTTTTTGTATATTAATATCGATCTCTATGGAAATAGGATGAAAAATCATGAACAATAATATATTCGAATTTTTTCGATAAAAAACATAGCCTAATAAAATTTAAATGAAAAAATAGGTTTTGTTATAATCCGGTGTATATGTGCCAATTGTAAAAGTTTACAACTTTTCTTTGTGATATTAATCGCTTTAAATTCCGACATTTTAAATTGGTTCATTGGTTTCTTATTTAATAATGGTTCTATATTGAACACACACACACACACACACACACACACATATATATATATATATATATATATATATATATATATATATATATATACACAAATACATACACTTAGGTTATTATATTCTAACTAATTATTGTGTGATTGTATGCATAAATGTGGGCCAATCATTTTACTTATTTTTGGAAAGTGAATAATACATATTATTAAATTAAAGATAATTAAAAAAATACCATCTAATTTCATTCTAAGGGTATTTTAGTCAATTAACTTAAATTTTAAAAAGGAAAATTGCATATTTTAAGGAAAAATAGATTCTGTTAATTTTAAAAATCTGATTGTAAGGATGATAATTCTCCTAATTCGGATATTCTGACAGAATATGTTTATCACTATATTGAAAAATAACAAAAATGCTTAAACCATACAAGAATACATATTCTGACATAAAATATATTTTGATTTTATGAACTTCTTGAAGAATAACAAAATTTTGGATACAAATTAATTTTTTTTCAGTACATTCTTTGAAAAAAAAATTATATAATATTCTATGATAATGTTACACTTATTAATAACAAAGAAACACGATATATATAAATCATTCTACCAGAATATACTATTACATATGGTTTTTCCTTATATTGTATATTATTTTGTTAGAATAATCCATTCTTTTTGGAAGATTGGTGGTCATTGTTCATCTTCATCCCATACAATGTTATCCATTCTTTTTGGAAGATTGGAATTCAAGATTCTATTCTGACAGAACCGGAATTCAAGATTCCATTCCAGTAGAATGTTGTAAGGTTCTGTTGGGTTTTATATACTACAACATCCTATGGTGCACATACAACCCTAAAAGCTTTGGGTCTATGTTTTCTCTAATTATACATGCAATATTGTTTCCAAAGCTTTAAGCATACAACTAGCATACAAATGATATAAACTACATAAAATACTAGTTAGAAGTTTTACCTCTTTGTAGTTTGTAGAACTTGATGAATTTGGCCTTTAAAAGATTAGCCCCAATAGTGTGGAAGCCTCAAATGAAGTTACAACACATCATGGACAAATGTGGAACTTGAGAGAGAATTCCATGCACCCAAAAACACCCATGAACTCCAAGAACAAGCATGTAGTCGTTTTTTAGGTTAAGAAAATGTATTTGTATGTTGGATTTCAAGGGTCATGGGTATAACCCAAATCCATACCCATGGGTTTATGATCCATGGTTCATGTGGCCCAATTCTTTATGTATCCATACATAAACTTGGTCCAACATGGATCATAAGCCCAACACATATAAATATAACTAATTATCATAATTAGTCCCCATAGATTTAATTAGTCTCTTTTGATCACTAAATTAATTCTTGATCAATACTAATTAAAACATATGATTTCATATTAATATATTATAACTTATAATATATTAATAAATCATACATAACCTTTCTCTTAATAGTCCATCCTAACAAATTGTCCTGATGATATGCAACCCAAATGGACCATGCTACTCTCTGGTCGAGTCCATACCAATAATATTTATGTGCTTAGACATCTAATCCAACAGTCTCTCACTTGGATAAGTCTAAAACTATTATTGCAAGTATGTCTCTAAAACCCGACTAGCAATCATAGCTCTTAAAAGTCGTTGTAGAACTCTGACCTAGTCAATGACACGTCCATTAGATAAGGGATCATATATTCCTCCATTCTAGATATCATATGGACTGAGACATGGATTATAATCATTCTCTCTGTCCATTTGTTGTTTCCTGATTTTTGATATATGACGACCGACTAATTGAACAACTTCAAATCAGTCCAGGCCCGGATGAGCACTTACATTTGTCATCACTAAATAATCAAGGGGCCCACGGATATCGCTTTTATCCCTCCAATGGTAAAAGGAATGGATCAACTTTGACTCATATGCTTGCACTAAATACTTGTTGAATCATATACAAAGACCCGTTTTATAACATCAAGTTACTGATGCGTTTTCATACAATCAATGTACAACCAACTCATAGTCAACAACTCATATCTCTAGGTTTGAAGAATATAATATATTATCGTCTCATAATCACTCATGATAAAATCCATGAAGTGATTCAAATGAGCATGGGTTGAATCCTATACTCGAATCTCATTCCAGGAGCACTCATGAATGTTGCAACTGATGGGTTTTAGCCATAAGAACTTTCCTATGTGCACATGCAAAACCCTAATGCTTGGATCTAGGCTTTCTAATTAAACATGCTTTGAATCCAAGACTTCTAATGGCTAATTAGGTTAAATAACAACATTGAAACAGATCTAGAACCATACCTTTGAGTTCCTTGTTGATCTTGTGGTCTTGGAGCTTCTAGAGTCACAAATATCACTCCTCTAATGGCTTACAAACACCAATAGCAAGGAAGATGATTTAGGAGAGAGGAGAGGGGAGGAAATCGGCCAGGGTTCTCTTACTTTAGGAGAGGTGCCGATTTCCTTATGCCATAGGGTCTATTTATACTTGTAGACTCCTTAAGGGTTACAACCTAAACCCTAATTGGATAATCTTCTCTTAAGGCTATCCAAATCCTTTCCATAGATAAGCCATGGACTAATTTAGCTATCCTTTAGCTTCTAGAATTCGTCCCATCTCTATCTATAAGGATTTACAGTCTAAAGCTTAACTATCAAACAATTTACAGTTTATACCCCTTTATTTAATTAATCTCTTTAAGTCACCAAATTAATTCTAATCAATTCTATGACTTATATTAATGAAATAACAATATATTATTCTTTATATTATTCTCATAATATAATAATAATATTTACTCTCTCTTAATAAATCATCCTATCAAGTTGCTATGGTGAAGGCAACCCAAAAGGACCATGCACAACCGGGTCAAATACTTGCCTAATATAGTTGCAGCCTTAGACACTATTCCAACAGTCTCCCACTTGGATAAGTCTAGTAACTATATGCACAAGTACAATTCGGTTTGCAATCGTAGCTCTCAAAGACGTTGTCAAACTCTGATCTAATCAATCTTGTCCTTTAGATAAGGGATCGTACAGTCCTCTGTTAGATATCATGCTGACAATCCTATAGAACGGTTAGTCAAGCATTTAGGTTTCTCGATCTCTGATTTATTCGACATAGAACTTAATCGAACACATCAATTCAGTTCTAACCGGGCCCGACACATAAGTCAAATCAAATCATCGAGCGGCCGAGATATCGCTTTTACCTTCTTAGATAAAAGTTACAGATAAACTTCGACTTATATGCATTTACTTATTCATTAATCAACTATACACAACAATGCGTTTTATAACACTGAGTTACTGATGCGTTTTCGCATTATCAATGTACAATCAATTAACAAATAACAAACCATATATCTAGGTTTTAAGACTATATGATATTATCGTCTTGCGATCACCTTTTATATCGTATTCCATAAGGTGATTCCAGCAAGCGCGGGTTTGTTCCAATGCTCAAAACTAGTTCATAAGCACTCATGAACGTTGCAGCAACCCTTTGCTATGTCTAACACCATTTAGACAATCTACACGCCAATTCATGACAATCTTCATTCATATCTACTTCCAACATATGAACGATTGTGGACAATTTGAACAATTCTATTATTCCTAATAATTTCAATTATTCTGGAAGTCAAAACATGCAAAATGAAACAATAGCTAAACAATTAACATAAGATAGTAACATTACTCATAAATAAAACTCCTTTATTTAATCATCAAATGTTAATTACATTTATCTATTACACGTTTCTAATACTATCTAATCTATGCTAATATCATCCTTCAGCCCAATACTCCTAGCATGCTGCAAGAGCTTAACCCTACTCAGTCCCTTCGTAAGCGGATCTGCTGGGTTATCTTCTGATGATATCATCTTCACTACGAGTTGTCCTTCTTCTACACGATGTCTAATGAAGTGATATTTTCTGTCGATATGTCTTGATCTACCATGATCCCTCGGTTCCTTGGTCAAGGCAACCGCGCCTTCGTTATCACAGAAAATCTCCATGGGCTCCTTTATGGCAGGTACAACTCCAAGGTCGCCGATGAAGTTCTTTAACCATATTGCCTCCTTCGACGCTTCGCTCGCTGCAATGTACTCTGATTCGCACGTTGAATCAGCTACGGTCTCCTGCTTGGAACTTTTCCATGTCACTGCTCCTCCATTTAGGGTAAAGACCCAGCCCGACTGCGAACGGTAGCTGTCCCTGTCGGTCTGAAAACTGGCGTCACTATACCCTCGCACCTTCAAGTCATCACTCCCTCCAAGGACTAAGAACCATTCCTTCGTCCACCGAAGGTGCTTAAGGATGTTCTTCACCGCAATCCAATGTGCTCTGCCAGGATTCCCTTGATATCTGCTAACCATGCTCAAAGCAAAGGCTACATCAGGGCGAGTACAAGTCATAGCGTACATGATTGAGCCAACTGCGGAAGCGTATGGTACTCGGCTCATTTCTGCTATCTCAGCTTCGGTACTCGGACTTTGAGTCTTACTCAACTTAGCATTACTTTGTATCGGTAATTCTCCCTTCTTTGAGTTTTCCATACTAAAACGTTTTAGTACCTTCTCTAAGTAAGTATTTTGACTAAGTCCAATTAGTCTCTTACTTCTTTCTCTTACTATCCTTATTCCCAAAATGTAAGAAGCCTCTCCGAGGTCCTTCATAGCGAAGCACTTCCCGAGCCAGGACTTAACCTCCTGCAAAGTTGGGATGTCGTTTCCTATGAGTAATATTTCATCGACATATAGAACGAGGAAGATTACTATACTCCCACTGGCTTTGACATATACACATGATTCGTCTTCGCTTTGTACAAATCCAAACTCTTTGACTTTCTCATCGAAAAAAGATTCCATTTGCGAGACGCTTGCTTAAGTCCATAAATGGACTTCTCAAGCTTACACACTCTATTTGGATGCTTCGGATCCACAAACCCCTATGGCTGAGCCATGTAAACATCCTCACCCAACTTCCCGTTAAGGAAAGTGGTCTTGACATCCATTTGCGAAATCTCATTATCATGAAATGCGGCAATAGCTAGCATCAGTCTAATAGATTTAATCTTCGCAACTGGCGAGAAGGTCTCATCATAGTCAACTCCGGGAGTTTGAGTAAAGCCCTTCGCAACCAATCGCGCTTTATATGTGTGTACGTTTCCATCCACGTCGGTCTTCTTCTTGAAGATCCACTTGCACCCAACGGTCTTACGTCCGGGCACATAATCAATCAAATTCCAAACTTGGTTATCATACATGGATTGGATCTCGCTATCCATTGCATCTTTCCACTTCGCAGACTCCGGGCCTGCCATGGCTTCCTTATAGCTATTAGGTTCATCAAGATTTACTAGTGTACCATCACTAATATACGTGTCCCCTTCGGTAGTAATATGAAAACCATAAAACTGGGGATGAACTCTAACTCTATCGGAACGTCTAAGAGGTAAGGACTCGTCAATCGTTTCAACCGGAGTTTCCTCCTCAGGTTGAGCGCCAGCGGTAGAGGTTCCTTCATCTATCGACTCTTGAATCTCTTCAAGTTCGATTTGCCTCCCACTGTCTCCTTGGCTTATGAGTTCTCGCTCTCGGAAAACTCCTCTCCTCGCAACGAAGACAACATTGTCCTTCAGTCTATAGACGAGATATCCAAAGGATGTCTGCGGGTAGCCGATGAAAATACATCGCTCACTTCGAGGTTCAAGCTTGTCGTGAGTATCTCATCTTACGAAAGCCTCGCAACCCCAAACCTTGATGTGTACCAACGAGGGAGCTTTCCCTGTCCACATCTCGTGAGGTGTTTTGGCAACCTTCTTAGTAGGGACTCGGTTAAGGATATGGGCGGTAGTCTCTAAGGCATACCCCCCAAAAAGAGATAGGTAGTGAAGCACGACTCATCATAGAGCGAACCATATCCAATAAGGTTCGATTACGCCTTTCTGCCACACCATTCAACCGCGGTGTCCTAGGAGGTGTTAACTGCGAAACTATTCCACACTCCTTGAGATAATCGTGGAATTCAAGACTTAGGTACTCTCCTCCTCGATCAGATCGAAGCATCTTGATTTTCCTGCCCAATTGATTCTCCACTTCATTCTTGAGCTCTTTGAACTTTTCAAAGGTTTCTAACTTTTGCTTGATTAAGTAGATATACCCATATCTACTATAATCATCGGTAAAAGTCACGTAGAAGCGGTTCCCATCCTTCGTGGTTGATCTAAACGGTCCACATACATCGGTATGTATTAGGTCCAATAGACCCTCACCCCTTTCACACGTACTCGTGAAGGGTGATTTGGTCATCTTTCCAAGTAAACAAGACTCACATGTGTCATCTTCCCTAAGGTCGAATGACTCCAACACTCCATCCTTTTGGAGTTGGGCTATGTGTTTCTTTTTGACATGTCCAAGACGACAATGCCACAAGGATGCTTTATTCATACTAGTGGAAGAATCTATATTCAAAACATCATTTCCTAAGTTATCAACAATCATAACAGTTTCATATATTCCATTACATGGTATAGCTTCAAAGTAAAAGACACCATTTAGATAAGCTAAAATAGAACCATTCTCATTATTAAAAGAAAATCTAAATCCTTGTCTATATAAACCATGAAATGAAATGATGTTTCTAGCCATTTCTAGCGAATAGCAACAATTGTTCAAATCTAAACACAAACTATTCCTAAGCACTAAAGAATACACTCCAATCTTGGTCACAGGCGATGATCTTCTGTTCCCCATGATTAGATTGATCCTTCCTTGCTCCACATCCCTACTTCTTCTTAGTCCCTGTACATTAGAACAAATGTGATAACCACAACCGGTATCAAGAACCCAAGAAATAGCATGATTAGAATCGTTAGATTTAATTGTGTATATACCTGTGAAAGATGGCTTGATCTTTCCTTCTTTGATTGCTTGCAGGTACTCTGGGCAGCTTCTCTTCCAATGTCCTATCTTGTGGCAGTGGTGGCACTCTGCCTCCTTCGGGTTAGGACAGGGTTTAGCGAGATCAACTTTGGTCCCACTAGAAGAGGCACCATCTCGGGCTTTAACCTTGCGATAGTTCTTCGATGAAGCCTTCCTCTTCTTTCCCTTTCCTTGACCAATAGCCAAGACAGGAGCAGCAGGCGGATTGGGAGTTGGTGCAACAGACTTGTCTTTGAAGTTGCTCTCAGCAACCCTCAAGAGACCTTGGAGTTTGCTTAGGGTGACCTCTTCTTTGTTCATGTGGTAGGTCATCCTAAATTGGTTGTACATCGGAGGCAATGAGTGAAGCCCCATGTCGATCGCCAAGTCTTCCCCAAAGTCAACATTTAACTTGCGAAGATGGTCGACATACCTTTTGCATCTTTTGCAAGTGCACAGTAAGAGATTCTCCATGACCCATCTTAGCGGAAATCATGTTAGTGAAAATCTCATAACGCTCTTGTCTCGCGTTTTGGTGGTATCTCTCCAATAAGTCTTGGTGCATCTCGTACGGGTACATGTCCTCGTAGAACTTTTGGAATTCGGAGTTCATGGTGGCAATCATGATGCAATGTACCTTCGTTGCATCTCGCTCATGAGTTTCAAAAGCGGTGATTTCGGACATAGTAGCGATTTCAGGGTTGATTTTCTCGAGCTTCTCATCGAGGACATACTCTTTATCCTCATAGCGAGCAATGGTGCGAATGTATCTTATCCATTCGCTAAAGTTCGTTCCATCGAAGGTGACCTTTTGGCAAAGGCTCATCAACGTGAAAGAACTAGTAGCAGCGTTGTTAGCGTTCGACATCTACAAATAGAAAGGACAAAGATAGATTAGAATAAGAATCCCTAATTATCACCCAATAAGAAAAATTAGGGCTAGGATCCAACAATAACATTTACATACTAGAAAAGGGATGCCGTAATCTAACATGCAAATAAATTGAAGGTAAGTGAATGACGATTCACTAATTCTCCACCACAAAACTTAACTATTAGTCCTAAATGTATTGAGAATTCCTAGGTTCGGATGAGATTCATTGAAACTATTCAATGGCATGTTTAAATCTCGATATGCCCCTCTTGTTTGTGACTGGGATACCGAGGATCACAAAGCGGGTGTGAATTACCATGCAAATTCACATGGTGCCTTCATTGTAACGATCACCTATTCGATGTGCCGGTAAACCACACACGCTCCATTGAACTATGATAAACAATGAATCACCCTTTGCCACCTTTGCTTAGAACCAATTAGTGTGCCGGTAAACCACACAAGCTCCACTAACTTCTTAGCAAGGGTGCAAAGTGTAATTTCATGGGATTGCATCAATTCACTTTTCCTAAAGTAACTAAGATTGGGAAATTTTAAAATATGTGTAGTTACTTTGTATTACTTATTATACTTTTAATGAGAGGATGAGGTTGCCCTATCCTACCCGTTCGGCTAACGACCCTCCACCAATCAAGCAAGCGGTGGGTGTGAGTGTACACCCATTAAGCGCCATTTTATAGGCCGCAACCTTATACCCACCTTATAGATCGGCTTCATGAATGCGGCCTACTAACGGTAAGACTAGCATTTAGTTATACACATATATATTATTCTAGTAATATCATATTAGTATAGGGTTGTGTTTTAAACTTTTTAAAATCTAGGGTTTGAAATTTAAGTTGTCTAAATTAAAACTTTTAATCACAAATATAAATTTCAAAACTTGAGGGCAAGTTTTAAACATTTAAAACATGGAGGATCAAATAATTCCAATTAAGAATTAATATCCTAATTATCTATATTTGATTTTATTTAAGATTTCTTTGAAAGATAATTACCAAAATAATTAAAATAATTAATTAATTATCATATAAGGAAATTAAATATTTTATTAGTTGATAAATACCTTTAACTAGATCAAGATAATAGTCATATATATCAAAAAATCGGATTTAGATTGATCTATTATGATTAAGGTAAGTTTCCATAAGATAATTATGAAAAAATCCTGAATCTGGCCATTCCTGACGCCTGGACTCACCGAGTGCACAAAGGGACTCGCCGAGTCAGGCCTACTGCCGAGTCCATGACTCAGAAACCAAAAATTCGAATTTTGCATGTTTGTTTCAGTTAATCAAGCAACAATTTAAAGAAAACCAAGCTAGGCTCTGATACCACTGATGGGTTTTAGCCATAAGAACTTTCCTATGTGCGCATGCAAAACCCTAATGCTTGGATCTAGGCTTTCTAATTAAACATGCTTTGAATCCAAGACTTCTAATGGCTAATTAGGTTAAATAACAACATTGAACAGATCTAGAACCATACCTTTGAGTTCCTTGTTGATCTTGTGGTCTTGGAGCTTCTAGAGTCACAAATATCACTCCTCTAATGGCTTACAAACACCAATAGCAAGGAAGATGATTTAGGAGAGAGGAGAGGGGAGGAAATCGGCCAGGGTTCTCTTACTTTAGGAGAGGTGCCGATTTCCTTATGCCATAGGGTCTATTTATACTTGTAGACTCCTTAAGGGTTACAACCTAAACCCTAATTGGATAATCTTCTCTTAAGGCTATCCAAATCCTTTCCATAGATAAGCGATGGACGAATTTAGCTATCCTTTAGCTTCTAGAATTCGTCCCATCTCTATCTATAAGGATTTACAGTCTAAAGCTTAACTATCAAACAATTGACAGTTTATACCCCTTTATTTAATTAATCTCTTTAAGCCACCAAATTAATTCTAATTAATTCTATGACTTATATTAATCAAATAACAATATATTATTCTGTAACAGCCCGGATTGCCAGGTATCTTTATTGTTTTGATTTTTTTTGGTGTTTTGAGAGGGGACTCGACGAGTTGGAGCTCAGACTCGCCGAGTAGGGTCGCGATTCTGGACGCGGGATTCGTCTGGACTCGGCGAGTCCAGGATATGGACTCGGCGAGTCCGCGCTGTTTAATGAAACCCTAATTTCTCGGGTTTGGGACCTATTTAAAGGGGCCTTAGGGTCGTCATTTGCACCCAACAGTCCATAGAGAGAAACCCTAGAGTGCTTTAGCGATTTGAGAGAGAGAGAGGAAGCATTTCTTGACCTTTGTGTGTTGTTTAGCAAGGAAGAGGAAGGTTCTAGCCAAGAGGAGGCAAAGGAGATTGCTAATCTGTGGATTTGGAGCTTAGATCTTCGATCTAGAGGTATGATTTCGGCTCATCTTCTGTTTTGTGAAGTATATTTGGTTTTAGGGTTTCTTGTGATCCTTGTTGGGTTGATTGGATGGCCAAATAGTCCCTTGCTAGTGATAAGGCCTTGGATCTGGATCCATAGAGGTCCAGAGAGCCTTATTCATCAAGCTTTATGGAGAACAATGGAGGTTATGACCTTGAGTAGTGATATTTGTGGGTAATCCTTCATATATGGTCATATAGAGGTTGTTTGTGCACCAAGTCTAGGGCTTTACATGGTGAATCAGTCTAGGAAGGCCAGATCTATAAATTGTTGGAACAAATCTGACCTTAGAAGCAAGTTTGAGTGATTGCATGGCATGGACTCGCCGAGTTCGATGAGCAGACTCGGCGAGTAGCTTGAAGATTGCCTTGGATCGGCCAGTGAGTGATCCAGTCGAGTCACGGGTTGACTCAGTGAGTCAGGACGAATTAGAGAGGGTCGACAGGTGGACTGAGTCGAGCTGGGACTCGCCGAGTTGTTCTTGAGACTCGGCAAGTTGAGTCGGGGTGGCCCCGCGACTCTCCCAGGTGGAACTCGTCGAGTCAGGGGAAGCACTCGACGAGTAAGAAGGGAATCCTAGGGAGTTGGCGAAAACGTCTAGACTCGCCGAGTTGCCCTTGTGCACTCGCCGAGTCCGGTCAAGTTGACCGTTGACCGTTGACCAGAGTTGACCTATGTTTGACTTCTTAGGGATAGTCAAACTTAGAAGATAAAAGTGTTAACAAGAGATGTATGATGTTATAGGGAGATTGTAGCTCGGCGGATCGAGCACGAGTGACTTCGGGATTTGCTAGCTATCGACATTCACGAGGTGAGTCTTCTCACTATACTGTACCCGGAAGGGTTTGACTGTGTGACCGGAAGGTCGGATATGATATGAGACATATGTGTTATGTGTGATAAGTTAATTGTTATATGTGCTATATATGATTTATGTGGGCCGGAAGGCATTATGTTATGGGCCGGAAGGCGAATATGTTATGGGCCGGAAGGCATTGTAATGTGGACCGTAAGGTTGGCGTGGGTAGGACCGGAAGGTTTACCCAGCAGGGACGGAAGTCCGCTGAGACACATGGACCGGAAGGTCTGGGCCTGGAAAGGCGTATGTACGTAAGTTGTATTTTGGGGAACTCACTAAGCAATTATGCTTATAGTTGTTGTGTATGTGTTTCAGGTACTAGCGAGGACCGTGGGAAGGCGCCGGCGTGATCTGTACACACTGATAGATGATTTATGATCTTGGGATTTATATGATTTGTATTATGATATGACACATGGAATGTTTATGCCTTATTCTGGATGAAAACACTCTATTTTGAATTGAAAAAATTTGTTTGAAAATTTACGTTGTTACAAATTGGTATCAGAGCCTTGGTTTGAGGGATTCGGGTGCACCTTCGGGCGTAACTGAACTCAAACCGAGGATTTGAGGAAAACTTTTAAAATAAAGGCATAAACTTTTATAAATGATTTTGTGGTAAACATGAATGAAGCAGTGTGTACGATCAGTCAGCGCCCGAACGGTAAAGATCCCCAAAATACCTTACAAAGTTATGTTAAGAGATATGATATGATATGAATTGTTATGCATGCTAGAAGACTAGGTATTCATGATAGGACTAGAGTGGCCTGTTTTGTGATGCCTTAGTCTAGGGAAGTTTGCTGATATGAGATGCTTTGATAGCGTGCGGGTAGTTAGTGCATAACAAAAGTAGAGTACTCACTATCCGGGGTTTGGGGAGGAAGACTTGGGATGAATGCTGATGCGGTGTGGTCGGCAGTATTGGGCCCGTACTACCGAAGGCACCGGGTCAGTGGGCAACCCAAGTAAGAATCCCTAGATATCGGAGACTGAGTAGGGTTGCGTTATCAAGTACGATTATACTCGATAGAGTCTCTGATAGTTTTATGTTGTATTTCAGAGACATCATGGTTGGACCACGCCACAGACCGAGTACGAGAGGTGTGAGTGACGAGGAGATTCGTCAGATGATTCATGAGGAGGTGGCTGCAGCGATCCGGGCTGAGATTCTGGAGATGTTTGGGTCTATTGAGACCACCTTGATGGAGACTTTTGATGAGCGGTACGCCGCATTGACTGAGGCTGCAGCCGCTGCAGCTACCGCAGCTGTGGCCGCTGCCAGGCCACAGGGGGGTGACTCGTTGTTGTTTCGGGAATTCAGCAACACGAAGCCACCCGAGTTTGATGGGACGCAGGATCCGATCGCTTCGATGAGGTGGATCGCTGATATTGAGGGGTGCTTCTACACTTGTTCATGTCCGGAGCATCTGAGGGTACGGTTCGCTTTGAACCAGCTCCGTCTGGGAGCGAAGGATTGGTGGAAGTTCGTGACGGCGAACTTCACTGTGGCAGAGATTTCAGCTGTGACGTGGGAGAGGTTTACCTCTATGTTCATAGACGAGTACGTTCCCCCGGTGGAGAGGGAACGGTTGGTTCAGGAGTTCTTGACCCTCAAGCAGGGTACTGATTCGGTTACGGTGATCACGGGGAAGTTTCATGAGAGGGCGATGTTCTGCCCCGAGCAGGTGTCCACAGAGCAGGCTCGGATGAGCCGGTACTTGGGTGTGTTGAGGAGGGATATCCGGGAGTTTGTGTCAAACTCCACATATCATACCTTTGCTGAGCTTCAGGCGAATTCCAGGAAGCGTGAGATCGAGTTGGAGACCTAGGCCAGGGAGGAGGCCGAGTCTCAACGGGTGGACCGGCGGCCGGCTCAGTCTCAGCCGGCAGCCAAGCGGACTAAGTCCGCCGATTCGAGGACGGGAGGTCCGAAGGGCCACACTTGCGGAAAGTGCGGAAAGGGTCACGAGGGGACATGTCGATCTGGTGCTTGCTACAAGTGTGGCAAGGAGGGGCACATCGCTAGGGATTGCCCCAAGGGATTTATGGTTTGCTTTCATTGCAACCAGACCGGCCATCGGAAGGCCGAGTGCCCTCAGCTTCTTCAGGGATCTGCGCCTGCTGCCAGGGCTACTGAGACTCGACCGGTGAAGGCCGAGGCCCCGAGGGCTCGTGGGAGAGCCTTTCAGCTGACTGCGGAGGAGGTCCGCGCTGCGCCCGACGTTGTGGCAGGTATGCTTTATTTCATGTATTTACTTTGATGTTGAGATGTTATGCTTATGTCATGATATGCGTAGGTACTTTCCTTGTGAACTCTGTGCTTGCTTTAGTGTTATTTGACTCGGGTGCGAGTCGGTCCTTTGTATCTTTGGCCTTTAGTCAGCATATCAGCGTTAGTCGTGAGCCATTGAGTCGGCCTCTAAGAGTTTCTATAGCTGACGAGAGAGTGATTTGTGCCACGGAGGTCCTCCGGGGATGTGTGTTAGAGATTTTCGGGGATGAGTTTCCAATTGATCTGATTCCTATTGCGATGGGTGATGTCTGTGTCATTGTGGGCATGGACTGGTTGAGCCGATTCGGCGCAGTCATCGACTGCGAGCGTCAACTGGTGACTATACGAGACCCTAGTGGGGGAGTTCTTTCGGTGTACGACGAGGGTACACGTTCGGGATCAGCCTTTTGTTCGGCCGCTAGGGCGAGGCAGTGTCTACAGCAGGGCTGTAAGGGTTTTGTGGCGTATGTGATGGATACGCGAGCGACTTCCGAGAGACCGAGTTCAGTTGAGGAGGTACCAGTGGTACGTGAGTTTCCAGATGTCTTTCCCGAGGAGCTGCCGGGAGTACCTCCTGTGAGGCAAGTGGAGTTTGGTATTGATTTGGTTCCGGGGGCCGCGCCTATCGCTAAGGTGCCTTATCGTCTTGCACCTCCAGAGATGCAAGAGTTATCCTCGCAGCTTCAGGAGTTGTTGGGGAAGGGATTCATTCGGCCGAGCAGCTCGCCGTGGGGAGCACATATTCTGTTCGTCAAGAAGAAGGATGGTTCACACCGGATGTGCATTGATTACCGGGAGTTGAACAAGCTGACGGTCAAGAACCGTTACCCGTTACCGAGGATCGACGATTTATTCGATCAGTTGTAGGGAGCATCTTGGTTTTCCAAGATCGATTTGAGGTCAGGATATCATCAGGTGAGAGTGCAGGATGAGGACGTCCAGAAGACAGCATTCAGGACGCGATATGGGCATTATGAGTTTGTGGTGATGCCTTTTGGGCTCACCAATGCCCCGACTGTGTTCATGGATCTCATGAACAGGATATGCAGGCCGATGTTGGATCGGTCGGTGATTGTATTTATCGATGATATTCTGGTGTATTCGAGATCGAGAGAGCAACATGAGGAGCATTTGAGGGAGGTCCTTGGGGTATTGAGATCAGAGAAGCTTTATGCAAAGTTCTCCAAGTGTGATTTCTGGTTGCGGGAGGTCCAGTTCCTAGGACATCTCGTTAACCAGGAAGGGATTCTGGTCGATCCGGCCAAGGTTGAGGCGGTGATGAGTTGGGAGGTGCCGAAGTCACCATCTGAGATCAGGAGCTTCCTTGGGTTGGCAGGGTATTATCGGAGATTTATCAAGGATTTCTCCAAGATCGCAGTGCCGCTCACCAGACTGACCCGGAAGGGTGTCGCATTCTCATGGGGTCCCGAGCAGCAGACCTCCTTTGAGACACTTCGCCAAAGGTTGTGCGAAGCCCCGGTATTAGCTCTCCCGAAAGGGATGGAGGATTTTGTAGTATATTGTGATGCGTCGATTTTGGGGCTGGGTGCGATGTTTATGCAGAGGGGTCATGTGATAGCATATGCATCGAGGTAGCTGAAGCCTCATGAGACGAGATATCCCACGCATGATCTAGAGTTGGGGGCAGTAGTGTTCGCTCTCAAGATTTGGCGTCACTACTTGTATGGCGTTCGATGTATGATATACACGAACCATAAGAGTTTGAAGTACTTGATGGATCAACCCAACCTAAATATGCGTCAGAGGAGGTGGTTGGATGTGGTCAAGGATTATGATTGTGAGATCCTGTACCACCCAGGCAAGGCTAATGTGGTAGCCGATGCGTTGAGCCGCAGGGCGGAGAGCACTCCACTACGAGATGTATGTTTGAGATTGACCGTGATAGCTCCGGTATTGGATGCCATTCGTGGGGCACAGGCCGAGGCTGTGCGACCGGAGATGCAGAAGAGAGAGTGGGTCGTTGGTTTGGTTTCAGAGTTCGTTACGGATGGACGAGGGCTTATGACGTTTCAGGGTCAGATTTGGGTACCGTTTGTGGGCGGTATGCGTATTACTTTGATGGAAGAGGCTCATCGGTCGAAATTTTCGATCCATCCAGGGGCTACGAAGATGTATTTGGATTTGAGGAAAGAGTATTGGTGGCCCTATATGAAGAGGGACGTCGCATGGTTCGTTGAGAGGTGCTTGACCTGCCGCAGGGTTAAGGCCGAGCACCAGAGACCGCATGGCAAGTTGCAGCCATTGGAGGTTCCCGAATGGATGTGGGAACAGATCACTATGGATTTCATCACCAAATTACCGAGGACTGCCAGAGGAGTTGATGCAATTTGGGTGATTGTGGACAGGTTGACGAAGAGCGCTCACTTCCTTGCCATCAGTGAGAGTTCTTCAGCGGAGAAGTTGGCGGAGATATATGTGAGGGAAGTGGTATCTCGGCATGGGGTGCCAATCTCGATTGTTTCGGACCGTGATGTGCGCTTCACTTCCAGATTCTGGAAGAAATTTCATGAGGAGTTGGGTACTAGATTGCATTTTAGTACCACATATCATCCCCAGACAGACGGCCAGAGCGAGCGGACGATTCAGACGCTTGAGGACATGCTTCGAGCACGTGTGTTAGATTTCGGGGGTAGCTGGGATGCGTATTTACCCTTGGCAGAGTTTTCCTACAACAACAGCCATCATTCGAGCATTGGTATGCCACCTTTTGAGTTGTTGTATGGTAGGAGGTGTCGGACCCCCATTTGTTGGGGAAAGGTTGGGCAGAGAGTGATGGGTAGTACAGAGATCGTGCTTCAGACGGCAGAGCAGATTCAGCAGGTCAGACAGATGTTATTGACCGCCCAGAGCCGACAGAAGAGTTATGCAGACAGATGCCGGTCCGAGCTTGAGTTTCAGGTCGGCGACTTCGTTCTCCTGAAGGTCTCTCCTTGGAAAGGAGTGATTCGATTCAGGAAGAGGGGCAAGTTGGGACCCCGGTATATTGGGCCATTTCATGTGATTGCTAGGGTAGGCCGGGTAGCCTATCGTTTGGAGTTGCCAGCAGAGTTGGGGCAGATCCACGACACTTTTCATGTGTCGCAATTGAGGAAGTGTATAGCCGATGAGTCGGCAGTGGTTCCATTAGAGGATATTCAGGAGGATGCGAGCCTGAATTATGCCGAGAGGCCTGTGGCCATCAGGGATCGGAAGATCAAGGTTCTGAGGAACAAGGAGGTACCTCTGGTGTTGGTTCAGTGGCAACACCGGAAGGGATCGGAGATGACCTGGGAGCCGGAGCGCGAGATGCGGGAGCAGCATCCGGAGCTATTTTCAGAGCGAGACTTCGAGGGCGAAGTCTAGTTCTAGTGGGGGAGAATTGTAACAGCCCGGATTGCCAGGTATCTTTATTGTTTTGATTTTTTTGGTGTTTTGAGAGGGGACTCGGCGAGTTGTAGCTCAGACTCGCCGAGTAGCATCGCGATTCTGGACGCGGGATTCGTCTGGACTCGGCGAGTCCAAGATATGGACTCGGCGAGTCCGTGCTGTTTAATGAAACCCTAATTTCTCGGGTTTGGGACCTATTTAAAGGGGCCTTAGGGCCGTCATTTGCAACCAACAGTCTATAGAGAGAAACCCTAGAGTGCTTTAGCGATTTGAGAGAGAGAGGAAGCATTTCTTGACCTTTGTGTGTTGCTTAGCAAGGAAGAGGAAGGTTCTAGCCAAGAGGAGGCAAAGGAGATTGCTAATCTGTGGATTTAGAGCTTAGATCTTCGATCTAGAGGTATGATTTCGGCTCATCTTCTGTTTTGTGAAGTATATTTGGTTTTAGGGTTTCTTGTGATCCTTGTTGGGTTGATTGGATGGCCAAATAGTCCCTTGCTAGTGATAAGGCCTTGGATCTGGATCCATAGAGGTCCAGAGAGCCTTATTCATCAAGCTTTATGGAGAACAATGGAGGTTATGACCTTGAGTTGTGATATTTGTGGGTAATCCTTCATATATGGTCATATAGAGGTTGTTTGTGCACCAAGTCTAGGGATTTACGTGGTGAATCAGTCTAGGAAGGCCAGATCTATGAATTGTTGGAACAGATCTGACCTTAGAAGCAAGTTTGAGTGATTGCATGGCATGGACTCGCTGAGTCCGATGAGCAGACTCGGCGAGTAGCTTGAAGATTGCCTTGGATCGGCCAGTGAGTGATCCAGTCGAGTCACGGGTTGACTCAGTGAGTCAGGACGAATTAGAGAGGGTCGACAGGTGGACTGAGTCGAGCTGGGACTCGCCGAGTTGTTCTTGAGACTCGGCGAGTTGAGTCGGGGTGGCCCCGCGACTCTCCCAGGTGGAACTCGTCGAGTCAGGGGAAGCACTCGACGAGTAAGAAGGGAATCCTAGGGAGTTGGCGAAAACGTCTAGACTCGCCGAGTTGCCCTTGTGCACTCGCCGAGTCCGGTCAAGTTGACCGTTGACCGTTGACCAGAGTTGACCTATGTTTGACTTCTTAGGGATAGTCAAACGTAGAAGATAAAAGTGTTAACAAGAGATGTATGATGTTATAGGGAGATTGTAGCTCGGCGGATCGAGCACGAGTGACTTCGGGATTTGCTAGCTATCGACATTCACGAGGTGAGTCTTCTCACTATACTGTACCCGGAAGGGTTTGACTGTGTGACCGGAAGGTCGGATATGATATGAGACATATGTGTTATGTGTGATAAGTTAATTGTTATATGTGCTATATATGATTTATGTGGGCCGGTAGGCATTATGTTATGGGCCGGAAGGCGAATATGTTATGGGCTGGAAGGCGTTGTAATGTGGACCGTAAGGTTGGCGTGGGTAGGACCGGAAGGTTTACCCAGCAGGGACGGAAGTCCCCTGAGACACATGGACCGGAAGGTCCGAGCCTGGAAAGGCGTATGTACGTAAGTGGTATTTTGGGGAACTCACTAAGCAATTATGCTTACAGTTGTTGTGTATGTGTTTCAGGTACTAGCGAGGACCGTGGGAAGGCGCCGGCGTGATCTGTACACACTGATAGATGATTTATGATCTTGGGATTTATATGATTTGTATTATGATATGACACGTGGAATGTTTATGCCTTATTCTGGATGAAAACACTCTATTTTGAAATGAAAAAATTTGTTTGAAAATTTACGTTGTTACATATTCTTTATATTATTCTCATAATATAATAATAATATTTACTCTCTCTTAAAAAATCATCCTATCAAGTTTCTATGGTGAAAGCAACCCAAAAGGACCATGCACAACCGGGTCAAATACTTGCCTAATATAGTTGCAGCCTTAGACACTATTCCAACAGCAACAACTTTTGCTATGTCTAAACACTTTAGACATCTACAAGACCGATTCATGACAGTCTTGATTCATACCTACTTCGAAAGTATGATTGATTGTGGAGAGTTTGAATAACCTTGTTATTCGGGAAGTCAAAACATACAAAGTGAAACACAAGAATAATCGAATCCAATATGGTCTCAGAACTTATGAATATATCTAAAACACCTTTTATTAAATCACCATATTGATTACACATTATTTATTGCATAATGTTTCAAATAATCAACTTAATACTTGAACTGAAACAATAGTCATGCCATGCTCCAAGCATGCACACTATGTTTGTCCAAACAATAGTTATGACATACTCCAAGTATGCACACTATGTTTGTCTATGATCCTTACTTTGTGAAATTGACCAATTGAACGTGATTCCAATGATGCACATTTCACAATCCCAAATCCTTACCAAAAATGTAAGAATACAAGATTCTTTGCCTTTTACTGAAATCTGTTAGATTCTAAACTTATATGCATTGATCCTCTTGTAATGACTATGCACAAAAGTGACAAAGACTTGGCAACAAACATTTACAAAGTATTCCAGTGGACAAAAATTCCATGGAAACGAAGTCTCAAATTCAAAGTACATTCCTTTGAACATCCTTCTTGCATTAAGTTTTCTAATTTTACATAGATTTAATGAATAACTTCAACCTATGGAAACATTTCCACATTCCCATTTTGAGTATCACTTTTGAATAAAAGTTGCCTTCTTTCAGAATATGTCAATATGGTCCTTCCAAAATTAACATTATACTTCCAATTGTCCATGAGCAACCAATATTTGGTAAACCTCAGATTGTCCTCGATAAATTAATCATTTTAGTCATATCCAGTTCTAGTACTTTTTTCCCTCTTAATGCCCTAGGCATTTGGAAAATTTTAGAATAGATGAATATTACAGCACATGTAATCGATCCTATATCCAAAGCATATGGGACACGATTCATGATGTCTCACATAAATATATGATACTAGACCAGTCTTTTGCTATAATATTTCTATTTCTATTTGCCATGTTCTCATAATTCAGATTTTGAAAAGGAATTTCGTAATCATAATCAAATTTTAGAATGCAAATAATGTTACCATATATAGAATTTCCTTATGTTGAACCATTCCAACATAACATTCATATATATATATATATATATATATATATATATATATATTGACTAAATTTGATTAAAATCTCAATCTAAACTTTTAGAATTGGGATGAAGTATAATTTCCGCTCCCTTAATTATAGCAAAAAACCTTTTCAAACCCTGCAACTTTGCAAATTAAAACTTTTGTTTTCTATAATTAACATTGCTAACTTGCAATAGTTAACATAATAATCATGCTCCTACTAACATGATAATTATTAGCAAAACACTTATGCTCCCACTAGCTTTGACATGTATCCAGAAATCAGCTGGACTTCTAGAAATTAATACTTTATTGACTTTGTTACCAAAGTTCAGATTTCTGATACGAGATGCTTTGATAAGACTTTATCAAAATCATACACCTTTTCTTAGATAGCTCACATGTGTTTCTAAACAATTTTTAGAACTATGAAAAGGGATGCTGTAATCACAGTCTCAATTTTTTACACCTTTGCCATTTCTCACAAGTCCATGTTAGTGTGTCGGTTAACCACACATGCTCCACTAACGAATTTGAGAATGCAAATATCACAATTGCTATCTACTTAAAATCTATTTAGTGAAAGTGTTTCCTTACCATCATTTTTCATTAATCTGAGAGAAACCTGATGACAATTAGATTTTATGGTGTATGTGTTCCTATCCATGTGAATTTGTCATAACCACAAGAGGAGGTTAGTGAAAAATCCAAACTCATATGGAATGAACTTGTTCAGTCTTAACTTCTTGCCACCTAGCAACACAAGGGCCTACCATTGCTTCCAAGTAGTTATGTAAACAACTGAGAACTCATAGAACCCACATGCATAGACACCTTTAACTGGAACGGGCAAATGAATAAGAATATGTCAACACGATAGGTTACAAACCTCAAGTCGTGTGCTAGTGATAAACAACAACTTTTATTCTTGATTAGTTCTAGAAACTTTTTCAAGATCTTTAAGAATCCCACTGACCTCATGACATATAAGATTCTCTTCTCAAGAACCATTCCTTGACAAAACAAATATTCAAGAGTCAGTGCGGATTCTTATCAAGATAAACACTTCACTCAATTGGTCTTAGTTAGTCTTTGTTTTATTCAAAAACATCACAACTTACCAATTTCAAATGTACAAGAGTATAAAACATTTTACTATACATTTGACAAGTGATATAAACCTTCTAAGGATCATGTCACTCAAGTTACAATCTTGGAGTGTTACTCTAAGATTCAATTTTGGAACGAATTATGATTCATCCTTTTAATTTACCCATTTCAACAATTCACAATTCCTCTTCTTAGTCAAACAAATGCACTAATATGTCCTTAGAGAATCAATTGCGATATGGTTTCATAATCACTAGGATAATCATATGTAACACCGTAAAAATTCAAACAATTTTTCGCATTTTAAAAACCATGTATTTTCATTTACATCCACATTTTAAAATATTGTATCATCACTATCTCAATACAAAACCCCCAAGATCAAAACATACGAACTCTAGTGTGTGTGTGTGTGTGTACGAGTCATGCCGGCGCCTTCCCGTGATCATCACGGGTACCTGAAACACCACACATAACACTGTAAGCATAAATGCTTAGTGAGTTCCCAAAAATACCACATAAGCACATATCAGCCACTCAAGGATATAACTCTATTGACCCTCTGGTTGAATATCTCTATGGGACCCTCTTGGTCCCATAACTCTGTGGACCCACTGGTCCTAACTTTGTAAACACTGAATCATGCATATCACATATCACAATAAATCACAACACATAATATCATACAAATACACTGGAACCTAACTCTAGAATACTCTGTCACATAACTCTGTTACCACACTAGGTAAAGTATAGTGAGAAGACTCACCTCAGATGTCTCGGTATCTCTGACTCGGTAGAAATATGATCTAGCCTCCACCTAATCACACAAAGTAAATATTCTCATAAATATAACTCTCGAGACTAGACTCAACCCTCTCTAGGTGAAAGACCATTTTACCCCTCTATCAGCTCAAAGGCCACATTGTTGACCAAACCCTAAAAGTCAACAAAAGTCAACGGTCAAACTTTGACCCGACTCGTCGAGTGCACTTGGGCGACTCGGTGAGTCTACATGTGTCTACTAACTCTCTTAGTCCTTCTTGGCACGTTGAGTCCCTCCACTTACCAATGAGTCACACTTGGCATGAATCACGGGGCCACCTCGACTCAACTCGCCGAGTCTCAAGAACAACTCGGCGAGTTCTGCCATGAACTTTAGTCCCCTAACTCTCCCTGAATCACCGAGTTATTTCCCCAACTCGGCAAGTCTACTCACTAAGTGATTTACGGGAAACCCTCACCCTACTCGCCGAGTCTGATCTTCGGACTCGGCGAGTTTATGCCATGCACAAACTCCATAGACCTCCTGAGGTTATATATGTTCCTTTAATCCATAGATCTGACCTTCCCAGGCATGATAATCACATAAAATTCAGACCTTGACACTCATATAACATCTAAATGGTCTAACATGGTGATTTAGCCCTAAAAATGACATCCTAAGCTCATGTCTCCCAAAATAACTCATAAAGCTCCAATGGTTAAGGTCTCTGGACCTCTTTGGGTCCAGATCCAAAGCATAGACTCGAGAAGGGACCAATTGCTCCACTTATCCATCCTCTAAAGGGGTTAGAAAACCCTAACTCTAAGAATCAAAACCAAAACTGAAGAAAGTCCGAATAAATACCTCAATATGAACTCTATGAACTCCGAAGTCACCAAAATCACACCTCCTTCAGCCTCCTCTTGCCTTGGTCACCTCTTTCTTGCAAATACACCAACAAAAAGATCAAGAATGGCCTCTCCTTCCTCACAAATGCTCTAGATCTCTTAGGGTTTCTCTCTGGGGTTTGGTAGCCGCAAATGACGGCCCTAAGGGCCTTTAAATAGGTCCCAAACCCAAGAAATTAGGGTTTCATTAAACAGCATGGACTCGCCGAGTCCACTCATGAACTCGCCGAGTCCGGCTGTGAACCCGGATACTAATCCGCGACCATACTCGGCGAGTCTAAACACCAACTCGCCGAGTCCCCTCTCAATCTCCAAAAATAAAAGGAATAATTAATATACCTGGGAATCCGGGTGTTACATCATAAAACAAAATACTCAAGTACTCTCCCATCTTTCTAGATTGGAGAAAATTTTATCTTTTTGGCTAATTTGATTCTTTTTATTTATTCTGCCTTACATTGAAGCTTTTCCAATGTTTCAGAATTACACTTAAACTTGTAAGTATAACCATATTCACTAAACATTAATAAATCATGACGAATGGCCTTATCGATCTTTATGGTGGACCTGACCAGCGCACACTCAAGTGTACCCGATCCCCTAATCCTTCACTTGACTCACATATACATGTGATCAAGGAATCAGTCTTAATTTCCCAAAGATGAAAATTCTCAATCATCATACAATACAAGTTGCATCATTCCAGGTTTCTATCCAACTGAAACTTGGGTGATGAGAATCTTTCCTCATTTGGTAAATTATGACACTACCACAAAAGAAAGAATCAAATCCATTTTCCAATATTGCTATCAATGGAATCATATAAACAACAATTTTCACAAATTCCATTGTAAGGATTTTTAAAAATAAATAAAATTAAAACCATTTTCTTTTATTTTAAAACTTGCGGAAAAACTCATCCTTAAAATGCAAATACATATGAAAATTATGTTATTATGCATTCCTAAGCAAGCTGTCATAACTCTTAAGCAGCAACTCAAAATTCTGATCACCGAACCATGCGATCGAAATCCATCTTCGTGATCAGAATCAACATATTCTTACTTTAAGCTTCCTCTCTTTTCTTTGATTCTTAAAACGTCAAAATGCGATCTAGTCACATCATGTAATAAGAATCTCAAAATAGGAACTTAATAGAGTTAGATAGTGGACTTTACCCGAAATAGAGCAAACTTTTTGACTTTACCGTCCTTATGATCTTTCAGGTAAATAGGGCAGCTTCGCAACCTATGCCCCTTCTCTTGGCAAAAGAAACATATGGACTCTTTGGGAATGGTACACGAGACTATCTTAGACTTATCCTTTCTCTTTAACATTGGGTCAAATGACTTGACCATTGTTGATCCCTTTCCATTGGGAAGAGAAAGCTTTTCTAGACTTCTAATGTTTCCATTGTCAATGTCCATGAAAGTTTGGGAAGTAGAACTTCCAATCAAATTTGCTTTACCAGTGCCCTAAATCATTGTTGATTCAGCAGCAACAAGCAAATAGGTAAGATCAATAAGGGTCATGTCGTGATCTTTCATCAGGGGGTGACTGAAGAACCAAGTCAACGGCCAGCTACCTCGAGACTTCGACACCCAAATCCCCCTACCTGTCAATATGTAACTTCATCTCCAAGATGTAAGCACATATAGATTTTGCTTGCCAATAGGGATTGAGTGACCTTGGACTCTTCAAGAACTTTTGGGTTAGGGAGAATAATTGGAGGAAGTGGAGGAAGAGAAATATGATTTCCATGATTCAATCACAGGACATCATCTTCATTAGGAAAGCTTGTTCCAAGAGATTTGGGAAGATCATAGTTATCTGAACCAAACATCTATAATGGGAGAAATTCAAGTTAGTTGATTTAAGTCCTTAATATAACACCCAATATGAAATATTAAGGCTAGGACCCAACACAATATTTTATAACTTGGAAGAGGGATGCCGTAATCCAAGCTATAAAATATATGAAGGTAGGTAAATGATGATTTACCAATTTCCACCACGAAAGACGAAAAATAATTTTAGGTCTTAAGTGAATTGAAACTCCTAGATCCTTTGAGATTCATTGAACTTTTCAATGACATGTTTAAATCTCGATTGTGCCCTCTCAAGTTTGTGGCTGGGATGCCGAGGATCACACACAAGGTGTGAATAACCATGCAAATTAACTTGGTACCCTTAACTTTATCACCTAATCGATGTGCCGGTTAACCACACGCGCTCCACCAATTTATGATAATCATTATGTTGCACTACAAGAAAAATACCCTTTAATGACGCGCAAACAATGACACTCGCAGATTTACGATACACATTTTTGTGTGCCCTTAAAACTAATGTCAGGTTTCCAAAAACTGAAGGATAAAGGACACGCATTTTTGTGTGCCCTTAAATTAGTGTTTCAAGTAAAAAATTAAAAACACGGAGGGCACCTAACAAAAAAAGCATGTCCTCTAAAGGTGTCGTTTTATATTTTTTTAGGAAGGCGCGTGTTCTCCATTTTTTTAATAGCCTACAGGCGCGTGTTCTCCATTTAGGGCTTTTATAAGCCATTTTTGGTGGCCAACCATGTTTGCAAACATGGTTGGGGGTTTGAGCTTCTGGATCATGTCATTATTGGAGTCACAAGATAGATTTGGGTTGCTTTTGCACCCAAGGAAGGCCCCATGCAACAAAAGAACCATTTTAGAGCCTTTTAAGCTCAAAAGTTCCATGCATGGATGTAAAGTTTGTAAGTTTACATGCTAGATCGAGTTTAGGGGCTTGGATCTATATTTTGGACAAGTGTTGTACATCAGAAGTCAAAGTTTTAAGGAGGGGATGTGACCGACTCGGCGAGTCCATTCCTGGACTCGGTGAGTCCAAGGGTTCTGTCCCATATTAGTGAGGGTCAAAAGGACCAGATGAGTGTGGAAAGGTTTTAGGGAGTCCCGAGGAGTGACCCAACATTTTGGACTAAGAAAATTGTTCTGGAAATTCATGGTACTCGGTGAGTGAATGAACGGACTCGGCGAGTCCAAGGCAATCTTCATAGAACTCGACGAGTTTTTCATCAACTCGGCGAGTCGAGGACAGAACGCGTTCATCGGATGAAGATTAACTCGACGAGTTGTTCATACAACTCAGCGAGTTGGATGAAGGACCATTGAGTACCAGTTAGGAAGTGAACTCGTCGAGTCAACGCCTAACTCGACGAGTAGAGACGGGTGTAAAGTCAATCGACTAGATATGGACACGACGAGTTGGCAAGCTAACTCGGCGAGTCGGGTCAACTGGAAGTTGAATTTGACTTTGACTTGACTTTGGTTTGGAATCGGTCAGGGGTAAAATAGTCATTTTACACTGGGAATAGTATCAATGTCTGATTAAGTGTTTTATGGAAATATAGTCGGGGGATCACCGGAGCAGTTGTTAGACATTTTCGGATCAACTTTTCAGCAGCCAGCCTTTTGAGGTGAGTTACCTTCCAGAAGCTTCCACGGCCACAATGTCGGCCCACCAATAGGAGTTGTATGTTAAATGATCGTCTTCGTGATATTCATCTAGGTTTGCTACTACTTGATATGTTTATGTGCTAGCATGTTATAATGTTATGTGATAGTGGTAGTAGTAGGGGTGAAATAGTCCCCAGTATCCTGTCGAAAGGACCGAAGGGGAGGCCGGCACCCAGATATGCCAGGAAGTGACCGGTTGAAAGGACCGAAGGGGAGGTCAGCACCTAGATATGCCAGGCAGTGTCCGGTCGAAAGGAACGAAGGGGAGGCCAGCACCCAGATATGCCAGGCAGTGCCCGGTCGAAAGGACCGAAAGGGAGGCCAACACCCAGATATGCTAGGCAGTGTCCGGTCGAAAGGACCGAAGGGGAAGCCGACACCCAGATATGCTAGGTAGTGTCCGGTCGAAAGGACCGAAGGGGTAGGTCAGGCACCCAGATATGCCTGACAGTATTTGTATGTTATGTGATTGTATGGTATGTGGTACGATGGGGGAACTCACTAAGCTTCGTGCTTATAGTTTATAGTTTTGTTTTCAAGTACCTCTTCTTCGAAGGGGAAGGAGCTGGCGCGGTGGCGGCACATCATACACGCACATAGTTTTCCGCACCATGAGTTATTCTGGGATTTGTACTCTGACATTAGGGTTGTTTTTATGTTTTGGTTTTTAGACACGAAATATGTTTATGAAATGATAGGATCAAATGATGTTTATTCACAAATGTTTTCCAAAGTATTGATTTAAAAATGAAAATTTTGGACGTGAAAATTGGGTCGTTACAAGTTGGTATTAGAGCCCTGGTTTGAGGGATTCGGACACACCTTCGGGGGTGTCTGAACTCAAATCATGGGATTAAAGGATTTCGAAAAAGAAAATGTTTTCTAAAGGATTAAGTAAAGAGTTTTGAGAAAGAACGAAGTGTGTGATGTGCGCGACCGGCCGAGCTCAAGTAAGTATTCCCCAAAGTACCCATACAATGTTATATTATGTTCATCATATTCAGTAGAACAACATGCTAGAATAGGACTAAGGATTTAGGAATGATGCCTAATGGGCCTGGTTTATGTGCTTCAGCTTATGAGAATTGCATGCTAGTATTTAGTAGACAGTAGTAGGATAACATAATTAGGTTATGCCTGGTAGTATGAGCTTAGCATTATATGCTAGTTCAGCTTCTCATTTTGAGGACAGATTTGCTTGAGTAGTTTTCCTCCGTCCGAATATTGCTTGCTTTGTGCTATGTGGGACTCTGCATGGTGGAAGTTAGTCATTAGGTGAATACGTCACATTACCTGTGATCAGGGTTGAATAATATCAAAGTACTGGATTTGGCCCTATTGCGCAGCTCTTGTTTGAGTCTAATCGTTGTAGGGACGAGTATGTTACTCGAAGGATTATCTGAGCCTCATCACATGTGATGGTATTCAGGTAATGGCTAACTGGCATTACAAGGAGGCCTTCAGCGGCTGAGGACCGGTTTGGGTAGGCCAGATATTTCCTTATGGCAAGCAAAGAATGGGAATAACAGAGGATCAGTAGTGGGGAAAGGGATCTGGTAGAGTCAAAGCTGTCCTTGAGGAAGGTACGGATAGATGTGGAAGGTAGTATGGGCCCATACTACTGAAAGCAGATGATCCATACCCGAGTTAAGGAAGGTTGAGGGAAGAATAGGGAACATGTAATAGATGTGATCCCTTTAGAGGTATCAGTATCACTAATGGTTGCATGTGTGTATTGCAGAATGGTGGTACTACATCAGAGGCCAATAGGTGGCAGTTCTGGAGAGAGATGGGGTTCGGGATCAGGATCCGAGCCAGTAGATGAGAGGCTACGCGAGTTCATCGCATCAGAGATCACCAGAGGCATCCTTGAGTCGACCCCCCCATCATTTTCGGGACGATCAAGGAAGCGATAGTTGAACTGATGGAGGACCGCCTCAGGGCATTCAAGAGTGACATGGCATCTGGCCAGTAAGGATCTCGCACACTGTCCTTTAAGGACTTCAGGGGCAGTGGTGCACCGGACTTCCATGGGGTGAAGGACCCCTTCACTGCCAGACGATGGATTGCGGACATTGAGTCCGCACAGCTGACCAGCTTCTGCCCCGAGGGGTTGAAGGTGAGATACGCAGCAGGGTGTTTGAGAGACAGAGCCAGAGGCTGGTGGGAGTCTGTTGGTGACTCATTGGGAGCCTCGGCTGTTGAGGCTATGACATGGTTGGATTTTGTGACCCAGTTCCGAGCAGAGTTTGCGCCAGTGGTAGAGCTTCAGCAGTTGGCCAGAGAGTTTTTGGACATGAGGCAGACTACCGAGACTGTGGCAGAGATCACTACCAAGTTCTAGGAGAGGGCATTGTTGGTGCCCCAATATGCGGGAGATGGGGACATGAGGAGGACCCGCTATCATGACATACTACGAGCTGACATTCGGGAGCATGTTAGTTTTTCAGCTTTCCCAACCCCAGATTCCATGATTCCCAGGACTAGGGAGAGGGAGATTGATCTGGAGCATATTCGGAAAAGGAAGGCAGAGGAGGGATAGGTTACAGGGGCTTCGGGGAAGAAGCCCAAGGGATCAGATGTTGGGCCGAAAGGCCAACAGAGCCAAGGCTGCTGTAGGAAATGCGGCAAGGCACATGAGGGGGCGTGTAGGTTGGGATCATCGGGCTGCTACAAGTGCAGCAAGACGGGGCATATTAGCAGGGATTGTACCGCCCCTACACTTGTCTTTTCGACGTCTGAGTTGTTGTGTTTCCACTGCATCCAGAGGGGCCATAAGAAGGCCAATAGCGCCAGTGAATGCGCCATCTCCAGCGACCTTGAGGATCACAGATGGCCGGCAGGGCAAGTCGGAGGCTCCAGTGGTGAGGAGTCTGGACTTTCAGCTGACTACAGAGGAGGCACGCGCCACACCCGATGTGGTGACGAGTACGATTTCTTATTTATGCTTTATGTTATGATGCTGTAATTTTGATATGTTATATGTATGTGCTCTGTTTAGGATCGTTCCATGTGAACAGTATCGTAGTTCAGGTGTTGTTTCACTCGGGGGCTACTCGATCGTTTGTTTCTCTTGCGCTCAGCAAGATATTTTCCGAGTCTTCAGGCATGTTGGATTGCTCTCTAGACGTAGAGATTGCAGATGGCCATTCGGTGCGAGCATCGACGGTGTTCTGAGATTCTGTGCTGAGGTTATTTGAGGAGTGTTATCTGGTGGATCTGGTTCCCCGACCTTTGCGGGGGAACAAGGTTATTATCGGTATGGATTGGCTAAGCCCCAATGGGGAAGTGATCGACTGCGCGCAGCAGTTGGTGCGGATCAGGACCCCAAGTGGGGGAGAGCTGGTGATTAAGGGCGAGAGGCCACAGCGAGGACCAGCCCTGTGTTCAATAGCGAGAGCTAGGCGTTACCTCCAGCAGGGTTGCGCAGGTTATGTCGCGTATGTTATGGATACCTGGGAGGCGGGTAGAGGACGGTGGGCGAGGTTCCCGTAGTACGAGTGTTCGAAGATGTATTCCCTGAGGAGTTGCCTGGGATACCTTCGGAGCGCCAGGTGGAGTTCAGGATCGAACTAGTCCCTGGTGCGGCTATGATAGCCAAGGCACCCTACCGGTTGGCTCCTCCCGAGATGCAGGAGTTGTCTACGCAGCTGTAGGAGCTGCTAGACAAGGGATTTATCAGGCCAAGTAGTTCGCCTTGGGGAGCCCCGATTCTGTTTGTGAAGAAGAAGGGCGGGTCACATCGTATGTGTATAGACTATAAGGAGCTGAATAAGGTAACAGTGAAGAACCGTCACCTACTCCCGAGGATTGATGACCTCTTTAACCAGCTACAGGGAGCATCTTGGTTCTCCAAGATTGATCTGCGTTCAGGATATCATCAGATGAGGGTCAGAGAGGAGGATGTGCAGAAGACTGCGTTCCGGACGCGCTATGGCCACTACGAGTATGTGGTGATGCCCTTCGGGCTCACCAATGCTTCTGCTGCGTTCATGGACCTCATGAACCGCGTGTGTAGACCGATGTTAGACCAGTCAGTGATAGTGTTTATTGATGATATCTTGGTTTATTCCTAGACACAGGTGGAGCACGAGGAGCACCTTCGGGAGGTGCTGGAGACTTTGAGGAGGGAGAGCTTGTATGCCAAGTTCTCCAAATGTGAGTTTTGGTTGCACGAGGTGCAGTTTCTTGGGCACCTTGTCAACCAGAACGGGATTTCGGTAGACCCGGCCAAGGTGGAGGTCGTGATGAGATGGTAGGTTCCGAAGTCTCCATCCGAGATTCGGAGTTTCCTAGGATTAGTGGGCTATTATCGGATATTCATCTAGGATTTCTCCAAGATAGTCGTACCATTGACCAGGCTAACATGGAAGGTTGTGGTCTTTCGTTGGGGGCCAGAGCAGCAGGCAGCGTTCGAGACACTAAGACAGAGATTGTGCGAGGCGCCAATCTTAGCCCTACCAGAGGGAATCGAGGATTTTGTTGTGTATTACGATGCGTCCATCTTAGGTTTGGGCGCGGTGTTGATGCAGAGAGGGCATGTCATTGCCTACGCGTCGAGGCAGCTGAAGCCATACGAGGCGAATTACTCGACACATGACTTGGTGCTGGGGGTTGTTGTGTTCACCCTCAAGATTTGGCGTCATTACCTCTATGGGGTTCGCTGTACCATTTACACGGACCATAAGAGCTTGAGGTACCTTATGGATCAACCGAATCTGAACATGAGACAGCGTCGGTGGCTTGATGTGGTGAAGGATTATGATTGTGAGATCGTTTACCACCTGGGAAAGCCCAATGTGGTGGCCGATGCGCTTAGCCGCAAGGCAGTACTGATCAGGGATATCTGTTTGAGGATGATAGTGGTGACTCCGCTTTTGGAGCGGATTCGGGAGTCCCAGCAGGAGGCCATGAAGGAGGAACATCGGAAGAGTGAGCGCATAGTGGGTAAAGTTTCCTCTTTCGACTATGACAACAGGGGATTATTGACATTACACCGCAGGGTGTGGGTGCCATACCTCGGAGGCGTGCGCCAGATCTTGATGGAGGAGGTGCATAAATCCTGATTCTCCATTCATCCCGGGGCGATGAAGATGTATAGGGATCTTCGTCTGGACTATTGGTGGCTCTGCATGAAGCGGGATGTGGCATGGTACGTGGAGCGGTGCTTGACCTGCAGGAAGGTCAAGGCCGAGCATCAGAGACCTCACAGTAAGATGTAGCCGTTGGATATCCCGCTGTCAAAATAGGAGGATATTACAATGGATTTTATCACCAAGCTTCCCAAGACCGCGCGGGGAGTGGATTCGATATCGGTCATCGTGGATCGATTGACAAAGAGCGCCCATTTTATGCCAATTCAGGAGAGCATCTCGGCCGAGAAATTGGCCGATATCTATATCAGAGAGGTGGTAGCCTGGCACGAAGTGCCAGTTTCGGTGATTTCGGATAGGGATGTGCGGTTCACATCCAGGTTTTGGAAGAAATTCCACGACGAGTTGGGTACTCGTCTACATTTCAGCACCGCCTTTCACCCGCAGACGGATGGCCAAAGCGACCGGACCATCCAGAATCTGGAGGACATGTTGCGAGCATGTGTTTTAGACTTTGAAGGTAGCTAGGATACCTACCTTCTGTTGGCAGAGTTCTCGTATAATAATAGCTACCATGCGAGCATCTACCGTCCTCCCTTCGAGATGTTGTATGGGAGGAGGTGTAGGACCCTGATATGCTGGGGCGAGGTTGGCCAGAGGGTCATGGGGAGCACCGAAGTAGTGCTCAAGACGACATAGAAGATTCAGCAGGTCCGGAGTAGGCTTCAGACTGCTCAGAGTCGGCAGAAAACTTATGCCGATAAGCGTTGATCCGACCTGGAGTTCCAGGTCGGAGATATGGTTCTCCTGAAAGTGTCGTCTTGGAAAGGCGTCATTCGATTCAGGAAGCGGGGCAAGTTGGGCCCAAGGTATATTGGACCGTTCAGGGTTATAGCCCGGGTGGGAAAGGTGGCATATAGGCTAGATTTGCCAGCCGAACTCAGTCAGATACACAACACTTTCCGTGTCTCTCAGTTGCGGAAGTGTCTGCTGGACGACTCAGCAGTAGTACCCTTGGAGGACATTCAGGTTGATGGCAACCTGAATTACATCGAGCAGCCTGTAGCAATCATCGACCGGAAGTCGACGGATCTGAGGAACAAGAGGGTTGAGCCGGTAAAGGTGCAATGGCAGCACCGGAAGGGCTCGGAATGGACAAGGGAGCCGATGGATGAGATGATGGAGCATTACCTAGAGATGTTCCAGGATCGAGCAGCAGACTTCGAGTACGAAGTCTAAAATAAGTGGGGGAGATTTGTGGCACCTGGTTCTTGGTACGTATTCTGTTATTAAATCTTCAATTATTTTTGCATTTTTGGCCTTGGACTCGGCGAGTCGAAGGGCTGACTCGCCGAGTAGAACCGGGATGAGACGCGAAGTTTAAGTTGCGGACTCGGCGTGTCGGGTCCCGGACTCGGCGAGTAGCCGCTCTCTGGACAAAAACCCTAATCCAGGGGTTTGCACCCTATTTAAACGACCTTATGCAGCCTCCATTCCCCCCTTTATGCTCCCAAACACTTCTCATAGCAAACCCTAGTCGTTCTTGAGAAAATCTAATGCTTGTGAGTGATTCTTGTGAGTTTTCACCTCAAGGAAGAAGGAAGAGCATAGAAGGATCAATAGGAGACTGAAGGATTCGAGTTTGGTTCATCCTTTGCAGTCTACATAAGGTATAAAGTCTGAACCTTGCCCATTCATTTGTTAGATCCCTCTTTGAGGTGATTTACGGCTTTTATAAGCCATTTTTGGTGGCCAACCATGTTTGCAAACATGGTTGGGGGTTTGAGCTTCTGGATCATGTCATTATTGGAGTCACAAGACAGATTTGGGTTGCTTTTGCACCCAAGGAAGGCCCCATGCAATAAAAGAACCATTTTAGAGCCTTTTAAGCTCAAATGTCCCATGCATGCACGTAAAGTTTGTAACTTTACGTGCTAGATCGAGTTTAGGGGCTTGGATCTATCTTTTGGACAAGTGTTGTACATCAGAAATCAATGTTTTAAGGAGGGGATGTGACGAAATCGGCGAGTCCATTCCTGGACTCGGTGACTCCAAGGGTTCTGTCCCATATTGGTGAGGGTCAAAAGGACCAGATGAGTGTGGAAAGGTTTTAGGGAGTCGTGGGGAGTGACCCAACATTCTGGACTACGCAAATTGTTCTGGAAATTCATGGTACTCGGCGAGTGCATGAACGGACTCGGCGAGTCCAACGCAATCTTCATAGAACTCGACGAGTTGTTCATCCACTCGGCGAGTCGAGGACAGAACGTGTTCATCGGATGAAGATTAACTCGACGAGTTGTTCATATAACTCGACGAGTTGGATGAAAGACCATTGAGTACCAGTTAGGAAGTGAACTTGTCGACGCAATGCCTAACTCGACGAGTAGAGACGGGAGTAAAGTCAATCGACTGGATATGGACTCGACGAGTTGGCAAGCTAACTCGGCGAGTCGGGTCAACTGGAAGTTGACTTTGACTTTGACTTGACTTTGGATTGGAATCGGTCAGGGGTAAAATAGTCATTTTACCCTGGGAATAGTATCAATGTCTGATTAAGTGTTTTATGGAAATATAGCCGGGGGATCACCGGAGCAGTTGTCAAACATTTGCATATCAGCTTTTTAGCAGCCAGCCTTTTGAGGTGAGTTACCTTCCAGTAGCGGTGGGTCCACGGCCACAATATCGGCCCACTAGTAGGAGTTGTATGTTAGATGATTGTCTTCGTGATATTCATCTAGGTTTGCTACTACTTGATATGTTTATGTGCTAGCATGTTATGATGTTATGTGATAGTGGTAGGAGTAGGGGTGAAATAGTCCCCAGTATCCGGTCGAAAGGACCAAAGGGGAGGCCGGCACCCAGATATGCCAGGCAGTGATTGGTCGAAAGGACCGAAGGGGAGATCGGCACCCAGATATGCCAAGCAGTGTCCGGTCGAAAGGAACGAAAGGGAGGCCAGCACCCAGATATGCTAGGCAGTGTCCGGTCGAAAGGACCGAAGGGGAGGCCAGCACCCAGATATGCTAAGTAAAGGACCGAAGCGGTAGGTCGGGCACCCAGATATGCCTGACAGTATCTGTATGTTATGTGATTGTATGGTATGTGGTACGATAGGGGAACTTACTAAGCTTCGTGCTTACAGTTTACCGTTTTGTTTTCAGGTACCTCTTCTTCGAAGGGGAAGAAGCTGGCGTGGTAGCGGCACATCATACATGCACATTGTTTTCCGCACCATGAGTTATTATGGGATTTGTACTCTGACATTATGGTTGTTTTTATGTTTTGGTTTTCAGACACAAAATATGTTTATGAAATGATAGGATCAAACGATGTTTATTCACAAATTTTTTCCAAAGTGTTGATTTAAAAATGAAATTTTTAGACGTGAAAATTGGGTCGTTACACCAATAACTTAACAAATGCTTTACAGGAAGAAGCTAAATCTGTCGGGCAGCAGCATAATGTTTGGTTGACTAATCTCCTTGTTTGCTGCTGTGAAGATGATGAGAGTCTACCTGTGGCAGATGGTTTGACTTTAATAAAAGTCAAAAAAACGTTTTGAAATGGTTGGGAATGATGGTATGATAATTATCACTTCACTCAAACATTTATATTTAATATATATATATATATATATACATATATATATATATATATATATATATATATATATATATATATATATATATTTACCATGTGCTTACTTACTTATATACTTATGTGGTCTTTAGATGATTACCTTTGCACTTGTGTATGTTGGAACAACTTTGAAGGACCTGGCTGCTATTACTCATGAATGGAGTCAATTATACTTATCCAATCTCTTCTGTTGTGGATGTTTCTTGCAGTCTAATGCTTCGCAGATTCTTGGGTTCAAGTTCCAATATTATCGGCGTTTGGAAGTAAATAGTACAGTACCCTTTGGGCTATATCAGCTTACTGTACTTGTTTGACATGTGATATTTTTGTGAAATGAATGCAGGATACATAAGCACTTCCATTAATGATGGACTTGGATGCTTGACTTTGAGGTGTCCTGATCCATCTTGTGGTGCAGTTTTTGGTCAAGACATGATTTTTTCCATGGTCTCACATGAGGATGCAAAGAAATATCAACGTTATATTCTTAGATCCTTTGTGGAAGACAATAGAAAGGTAATATAAATTATTATAATTAAAAATCATCACATATTATCCCCTTTATTCACTAATATATTATCCTTTTTTCTTTTCATTTTAGACAAAATGGTGTCATGCCCCTGGTTGTGACTATGTTGTGGACTTCATTGTTTGCGGTGGAACATTTGATGTTACCTGTGGTTGCTCATATAGCTTTTGCTGGAATGTAGGCTATATTATTTTTATTTTTTAAATGAAAAACAAAATAAATATTCATTACTTTTGAGTCATATTAACAGTGTACTGAGGAGGCTCACAGACCGGTTGACAGTGACACTGTGTAGAATCTGAAAACATGAATTGGTATTTAGTTATATTTACTTATTTACCCCTATACTTTTTGTGATCTAACTTGGTAGAATCTGAAAACAAAATAAATATTCAATACTTTTGTAGAATCTACAGTATGATGACACACAGAAACGAAGAGAGATGGCTAAAAACTCTTTAGAAAGATACACTCATTATTATGAAAGATAGGCTACAACCCAATCCATAAGGGTACATTATTATTGTTATAACTTATAATATCGTTTCTATTTATATAAAAAAACATTGACTTTTATACGATGTTTTGTAATTTATAAGTTTTAAGAGGATAATTATTGTTTTCTGTTCTGCAATCTAGACAAAAGGCCCTGACAGATCTTTAGCAAATGCAAAGCACACATGTATGCCATTTTTTATCTTTTATATGTCTTCAAGTTTTTTTAATTAAATTTGTAACAAATACATTTAATTTTTTTTTTGTAGCTTGACAAGTTGAGTGACAAGCAGTGCCTGCCTAAATCACAGCTAAAGTTCATCACAGAGGCCTGGCTACAAATGCGTATTTTTTATTAATTGGTGACATGTTTTTTTAAAAAAAAAATAATATAATCCTGATTATAAATATTGTTTTTTGAAATTTTATAGAAAGTTGAGTGTAGACGAGTGCTAAAGTGGACATATGCTTATGGATATTATTTGCCTGAACGCGAACATGCCAAAAGACAGTTCTTTGAATACTTGCAAGGTTCTACACATCCTTCCATTCCATAATTTACAAAACTGCCATTCTACTAAATAAAACTTTATTTATTTATTTATTTTTAATTATTTTTTTCATGTGAGGCAGAATCTGGATTGGAAAGAACTCATCAATGTGCTGAAAAGGAACTATAAACTCTTGGAGAACATGCAAGGCGCATTTGTCATAAAGAATTAGAGTTGCTTATGGTAAAGATTAAAGCATTAATCTTAAGATTTAGGGCTGTTTTTTTTCATTAAGTTCTATATTGGTACAGTGGCTAAATAGGTTATGATCCCTGTCTAAATAAAGTTTTGTATAACATAAAATCTACTTCTTTTCTAGACTGGATACAAGTGATTTTGTGTTGTGTTTACAGGGTTGATGAAAGTGAATAGCTCTGGAGTTAGAAGAGGAAAAGCAAGCTCAAGCTGAAAGAGATAAGATGTTGCAAATGCAAGTGTTGCATTCTTCATTTCAATTGTTAGTATCAAACACAGAGTATATTAAATGAATGCAAATTTATATATTGTAAGAAATATATTTGTATGACATTAAATTTTATGCAATGGATTATATTTTTTGTATATGACATTTTATTTCTATTATGAGACATTAAATGCAAATTTAATTTAAAAATTAATAAATATATAAATATTGTTTTAAACATTTAAATTTACGATACGCAATAATGTGTGTCATCTTCATTTATGACATGGCCTTTCTTGACAGGGGTTTTAATGATACGCATTGCGTGTCATAAATGTGCGTCATAAATGTGCGTCATAAATGCGCGTCGTCTATAGACGACGCGCAAAAGAGTGTCGTCTCTCGTTATGACATGACCTTCCTTGACGCACATTTGTGCATCGTCTGAGCGTTTTACGGCACGCATTGCGCGTCGTAAAAGGCTATTTTTCTAGTAGTGTTACCCTTTGCCACTCTTAGTAGTCCAAGTTAGTGTGCCAGTTAACCACACACGCTCCATTAACGACTTAAACAATGTGCAAAGTGTAATTTCATGGGTAAGCACCAAATTCACATTTTCATAAGTAACTAAGATTGAGAATTTATAAGTGTTTAGTTAGTTATTATTTATCATTATACTTTTGATGAAAGTAGAATTATAGTTATGTCCTACCCGTTCGGCTAACGACCCTCCACCAGTCAAGGAAGCGGTGGGTGAGAGTGGAAACCCATTAAATTTTCATTTTATAGGCAATAACCTTATACCCCCCTTATTGATCGGCTTCGTGAATGAGGCCTACTAACAGTAAGACCGACTTTTTACTTATACATATAATATATTAAACTTTTAATATTATAATAGTATAAGGGTGTATTTTAGACATTAAAAATACTTGGTGGTTTAATCTATTAATTAAACTAGACTTTTAATTTAATTAAACTCAAACCATATATTTATGGATTTAATAATACTCTTTTAATTAAACGTTTTTATTAACTATTAATAAAGTCCATAAGAGTTAATTTGAACTATTCAACAAAACATCATAATTCAATTTATTAAATTCAAAATTAAAATCATTTAATTAATTGTTTAAGTTATGAACCCAAGAGTTTTAGAATTCAATTTTTTTTTATAAAAAACTTTTTTCAAATTCCAAAACATGAGGCAAAGTTTTGTAACTCTTCAAAACTTTTGGATTCCATAACTTATGGAGTTAAGTGCTTGTTTTATGATGAAAATTTTCATGTTCCATAACTTAAGAACAAGTTATGGAATTCTTTAAAACATTAACACCAAGATTAGTAACTCCATAAAAACTTTGAATTAAATTTTTTTAAAAAAAACTTTCATATCCACAACTTATGGAGGTTTCAAAAAAAACTCTTTAGATCAAACTTTTAAAAATAATAAAATAGTCATATCATTTTATCTTTTACTAAATTTGACCTAATTCAACTCATATAGCAAATGGTTCAAATTTTACAAATAATTAGTTTTTCACAAAAACAAGTAATTATCTTAAAATTTGATAAACTTCATGTTTTTTTTTTCTTTTTTTTCAACTTTGAAAATCAAACATTTGCATCAATATAACCGAAAACAACCCATGTCTCTGATACCATTGTTGGGTTTTGTATACTACAACATCCTATGGTGCACATACAACCCTAAAAGCTTTGGATCTTTGTTTTCTATAATTATACATGCAATATTGTTTCCAAAGCTTTAAGCCTACAGCTAGCATACAAATGATATAAACTACATAAAATACAAGTTAGAAGTTTTACCTCTTTGTATAGTTTGTTGAACTTGATGAATTTAGCCTTTAAAAGCTTAGCCCCAATAGCGTGGAAGCCTCAAATGAAGTCACAACACATCATGGACAAAGTTGGAACATGAGAGAGAATTCCATGCACCTAAAAACACCCATGAACTCCAAGAACAAGCATGTAGGCCTTTTTTAGGTTAAGAGAATGTATTTATATGTTGGATTTCAAGGGTCATGGGTATAACCCAAATCCATACCCATGGGTTTATGATCTATGGTTCATGTGGCCCAACTCTTTATGTATCCATACATAAACTTGGTCCAACATGGATCATACGCCCAACATATATAAATATAACTAATTATCATAATTAGTCCCCATAGATTTAATTAGTCTCTTTTGATCACTAAACTAATTCCAAATTAATTCTTGATCAATACTAATTAAAACATATGATTTCATATTAATATAGTATAACTTACAATATATTAATAAATCATATATAACCTTTCTCTCGAGAGTCCATCATAACAAATTGTCCTGATGATATGCAACCCAAATGGACCATGCTACTCTCGGGTCGAGTACATACCAATAATAGTTATAGGCTTAGACATCTAATCCAACAGGTTCATATGTACCCTGTCTTGCTTCAATATCTCTCATTTAGTTCCCAGCCAATAAAACAAGAACATTCTTGTTCTTGATTTCATGTATACCTGGAAATGAGAAATACAACCACTCATTGTTATTGCTTCATCTTCTTTCCATGTCAATTTCAAGCAATAAACATCACATCAAATTCTCTCAAACAAAACAAACAATTTCCTGTAAAACATTAACCCCAGAATTCCATTCCATTTATCCATTTCTATCAAGAACAATCGAACCTAAAACCCATCAACACTCAACTGATTTTTTTGTCTAAACAATGAAAAGAAAAACAAAATCAAAATCAAACAAACACCCATTGCTCGACCCTTCTTCTTTTTTCATCATCATAATGGAGATTCTAAATCACAAAATAATAATAATAATAATAATAATAATAATAATAATAATAATAATAATAATAATAATAATAATAATAATAATAGAGCAAGAAGGTTATTTGTGTTGTTGATCCCGTTCAATTCCTGTGAAAGACTCACATTCACCTCCTTTTTCTGGATCCACACCAGCCACCAAAAACCTCTTCACCGCCAAATTCATGATTCCATTCCGAATCCACCAAATCCATGATTCCATTCCTATAGAATTGTAATATGTGATTCTATTCCGATAGAATTGCAATTGTAGAAAATACACAAATCACAATTTGATTCACATCAAAAATGAAAAAGAGAGTTAAAATAAGAGAAGGCATTTTGTAGAACAGCTTGTGGGCTTTCTTGCCTCGTCTTCCTGCTGTAGCCGATCCCACAACCAAATCTTTCCTCTTGCTTGACCTTTCGTACCTCGTCTACCTCTTTGGATCGACACCACAAAAAAAATAAAGCAAAACAAATTGTAAATCACGTAGGCACTGTAAACCAAATAAGAAATTTGATACATCTTTAAATTAAAATATAATTAAATTATAATATCAAAGTTAGAATATATTTTCATGAATGAATCTTAAATCACAATTTTAATATGAATTATTTTTTGAAAAAAAGAGAGAAGAACTCAACGTAAAACTTAAAATAGCGAATAACTTTGCCGACATAAATAAAATGATGATGTATTGTAAACCAAAAAAATGATTAAAGATGTAGGCTTACCTATTGATGATCACTAAGAAAAATTCAAAAACATGAATGATCCCATGTCGATTGCACATCTAGATTAAATACATGCTTTAGATTTGGGGCTAAGATAGAAGGAAGGTGTTTGGGGAGGACGATGGTGGCGCCGACTTTTTATCATCGGCTAGGGCTTGTAAACAGTGGAGATTGAGCGACTAAAGAAAAACAAACGAGCTTAGATATAAACCTAGAGAAATTAGGTTAAAAGTCAATACCATGATTATAGGGATTATTTTTGGAAGTTACTAATCAAATTACTAAATTATACTTATTTATTTATTTAATTATTTAATTTTGATTGGCCCATATTTATGCATACAAGCACACAATAATTACTTTGAACATCTGAACCTATCTCTATCTCTCTCTCTCTCTCTCTCTCTCTCTCTATATATATATATATATATATATATATATATATATATATATATATAGTTAGGTTATTGTGTTCTAACTATCTATTGTGTACATATAGGATTGATTCTGGACCAATCATTTTAGTTATTTTAAGAAAAGTAATTAATGCATATTACATTTTGAAGATGTAATGAGTATTAATTATTATTTAGCATTAAATATGTATTAAATACTTTCTTAAAATAACAAAAATGATTGGTCCAGAATCAATCCTACATGCATACAATCGATAGTAGAAACATTTGAACTTAACTCTCTCTCTCTCTCTCTCTCTCTCTCTCTCTATATATATATATATATATATATATATATATATATATATATATATATATATATATACCTTAATAAGCATTTAGCATGTTTGCTGAATTTTAAGAGGTACAAACCTTAAAACATCATGTATAATGACTTTATGCATTAAATCTTATCTCTGGAAGTCTTTAATTTAGTTCATCAAACAGAATCGGTCAAAATGAGACTTATTCCCAACCTGTTCCTTGAATTGGTCTCCCGTTCTCATCTTTAAATTGAATAAGTCAAAATGAACCATTATTCCTTATTGATTTCCCCAGCGTGATTCTTATCCGGTGAATACGTAAAAAGGGGGTTTGAGTTTTAAATATCAAACTTCCCTTATCCCCTCTACCCTCTCTCTATATCTCGCCCTCCTGTCAATTTCAAATGTCGAAATTGTTCCTTCCTCTCTAGAACGATCCATTTCTCTTTACCATCTATGCTTTTTTTGTAACCCAAATCAACCATCATCCAACTCAAAATACATGAAGTTGACCCTCGATATGAAGTTGTAGGCTTTTTGGGAGACTAAATAAAATCGAAGCTAAAATCCAGGTGTGGAAGTATAAAGCACTAATTTTGAACTTTCTGTGCATATTAAGTCTTTGATATCGATTTTCATGTTCTCCACAACAATTTAGGGGTTTGGGTGTGCTACCTCTGCCAAAGAACATCGATTTAGAATATCATCGCACCACCGCCTTCACGATAGAAGCCCTAACATCCACCTCCTTGTGATGTTCACAACAACGAAAAAAAAGTACTTGATTTTGTGTTTGCACTCTGGTTTTCTGTTCTATGGGTAAAAGAGTCACAACACCTTCAAGCCTAATTGCCTCACCTTCACCACCACACTCTCTCTCATTCTCATTACTCTATGTCTCTACGACTCTATGTTTAGGTGTTCCTCATGAAGGATGAGATTAGAGAGGCAATATAGAGAGCTTTGCCTTTTTTTCAAGAAGGAAGAAAGGATGATTAGTGTCTATGGTGCTTAGGCAGAATGTAATTACACACCACTTTCACACACCATGCACTTTCATCACCAGCTCACTGCCATCCATCACATCACCATATTTTCACTTTTAGCGCTCTGTAATTACACACCACCAAACAAAATGGCATCAAAGGTCATTCTCTATTTCTTGATGACCAAATTGATCTTTATTATCCATCTCTTTCGTTTCTTTGATTGTGTGTATTTGTTTAACAATGTTTGTGTATATGATTTGTTTCTAAGACTATACAAGATTGAACACGTCGCACAGTTTCTAACAAGTAACAAGTGAGTTTCTTTTTTTTAGACCCTTTCAAGAACCTATTGTTTTTCATTTCTATACATTTGATCTTGGGATTCCAGGGTCCAATTTGTCATTAACAAAGCTTGGGATTGGATTTGTTCATTCGGCGACAACATAATCAAATAAGCATAAACCTCTGTCCATTTTTTTATTGTATTTTAGACATGGTTCTAAAATTTGTTAGTGTACAAGGACTAAAATATGTTTGTGTGTAGGGGTTTTTATAAGCGCATCTATGTGAGCGGTTGCAACTGTTGGTTTTAATCCAAACCAAGTCAAAGCCATGTATTTTATTCAGGAGCAATCTAGTCTTTTGTTAGGAGTATGACTAAGTAAATAGCCACGTTTGGCTCCAGAGAGTTAGTAGGCAGTAGATGCAGTCATTTTAGGATAATTAGTTGAAAGTATGTTATATAAATATCCTTTTAATCGATTGATTGGAGTATCAGCATAAACACAGAAAAAAATGCCCCTATATTCTCTCTTTTTACTCTGTTTTTGCTGTGTGAAACAAGGCCTGAACCAACAGAAATTAGGTAAGTCACTAAATTTTTAGTGATTTCACTGTTCTTTTATTTTTTTTCTATGTTTTAGGATTATACTCTTAAGAAGCTAGAAATCAAGCTAATGTGAAGCAAGACTCAAAGCCTTCTCCAATTTTTGGAATTAGATTCACAATTCAAATGTGGCCTAAGTAAGTTTCATGTGAAATCCTATTTTAGGTTAATATATATTTTTTTGGTTAAGTTAAACGGTTAGAGGCGTAATTCTGAAAGAATTTGGTTGCATATTGAAAAATCACTAACACATGACCATAATTTTTGCTCCAAATACATATGGATTTATGTGCAGGAATTTACACAGCTTATGCTTGTGACCAGTTGTACTAGGATGTGTTTTTTCATACACATTATGTGCATCAGGTTTGTTTAGTAAATCAGTCATTGTTCCAATTTTACCCCTAAATGTAATCTGAATGAATCAAACCATCCCTTAACCATGATGTTGTTGCATTTGTTTTGACATGTGTTAAGGGAGAATCTAATCAGAAAATAAGTAACTTGCTTTCCTGTTTAATTTCCTCTTGCTCATTCTTTCTCTGAAGTTAACTACTTCAGGTTTTGGTAACAAAAATCTTAATTACCTATTTAGCCAATATATTTTATTTGTTGGGGGGCTAATAAACTTTTCATAAGGTGGATATTTTTACATATATGTTTAGGTGTAAAGTTCTTGAAATATTTGAAGGCAAGGTTAATGTTGCATGCTAAATGAGATTGTCATTGCACTAACACATTGAATGGTAATAACATTTTTTAAGTAAATGAATAATTTCATTAAGGCCCTTGAAAGTTACATGGTAATAGCATTTTTCAAAAGGCATATGGTTAACCTATTAATTTATTTAATATTTCTTGCGTCTAGCCTACTAATTTATTATATATTATTATTTCTCTTTTTCTAATTGGAAGTTAACTAAAGGAACTAGAATCGACAAGAGAGCTAATTTTGTTGGATACCCCCTAGATAATGAAGGTAAAAGTGTTGGGTTCTTTGTTGATAAAATTTGTAGGTTGTGCTATGCCACAAGAAATGAAATAAATTGTCCGCTAATATTATTTTTTTCTTTTGTTGCTTTTTGGGTGTATTTTAAGCATTGAAGTTGTTTCGCAGGTAAACCCCAACTCCTAGCTTACACTCCTCAATTTTTTGCCAATTTTTACCAATATGTTAATATGTGCGTATTTATTTGTACTTGTATGTATGTATTCATTTGTTTTTCTTATATTTTTATGACCTTCAGTTTTTATTAACGATTTATGTTTTTTTTTCTAATGTGGTTGATGGTCTAAACGGTTTTTTTAAGGTATAAAAAAACTTGATTAACTCCTTTTATTTTCATATTAGGTTGTTTTTTGGTGCTACAATTCTCTTCTCAGTTAAGCCTCAAGTCAGTTTCAGTTCAGCTTTTGTAAGAAGGGTTAACGTTTTGTGGATTTTCAAATTTCAACCATTAAGCACCTATGTGGGTTGGTTGGCGTTGTTGTTTTTTTAGCAACATACTCTCATTTTTGTGTCTAATATAGCATCATACTTTGATTTTTATATCTTATTATTGTAAATATACTTTAATGTTTAATATAGCAACTTATTATCATTTAGCAATGAAAGTACATTACGATTTCTTCCTATGTCAAAGTAGGTTGATATATTAGATAATGAAATAAAAATCGGTTGTTGTTTTTTCCATTCAGCCCCTGATTGGCTTGAATGCTAGAAATAAAACTAGATTCTAATGTTCTTCCTTTAATGGTAGGTTTAGTGAATTTTGAATCTTCCATTTAGGGAGTTTTAATTTTCAATGGTTTTGGAATTCATTTACCGAAGTATTGGTTTAGGTTTTTTAATTAAATAGAAGTTTTTATTTTATTATTGGTTTTAGCCTTTATCTTAAAATGCTATCAATTTAGGGATTGATATTAATTTCTGGAAATTGTATTCAAAAAGAAAAATAATGATTCAAATTACTTTGAAGTTCTTATGCATACTTTTTAATTAACTATCTTTATCCATTCCAACCTAACAATATGACATTAATATCCCCTAAAACTCCTAACAAGATGTCATCTCGGATCTAATTTTTGAAAACTATACGCACCCGTCGCTTAGCGCGGATAAACGACTAGTATATATATATATATATATATATATATATATATATATATATATATATATATATATATATATATATATATATATATATATATATATATATAGGCTTAGGTTATTGTATTTAAAGTAATTATTGTGTTATTGTATGCATAAATATGGGTCAATCATTTTACTTATTTTAAGAAAGTGATTAATACATATTATTGAATTAAAAATAATCAAAAAATACCATATAATTTAACTAGAAGGGTATTTTAGTCAATTCATATACATGTAATAAAGGAAATTTGCATATTTTAAGGGATCATAGATTCTATTAATTTTAAAAATCCAATTTTACGAATTATAAGGCTTTTAATTCGGACATTCTGACAGAATATGTTTGAGTATATTCAAAAAATATTCTAAAACCATAAAATAATAAAAATATTCTTGAACATATTTCTTGTAGAATAACAAATTCTCTAACCAGCAATTGAAGAATTAAAGCAAAAATTATATTAATTATTATAGAAAACATGTAACAATTATTAAGAATTACATTTATTGTTAAAGAATAAAACTAAAAAACTTTCAAATCGGAAAAAACATCAAAATGTAACAAATACACTAATTTATTCTAATAGAATAATGTTGCTAAGAGACGTCATTCAAATTTCATGATCCGTTCTTCAAGCATCAGCTTATGTAGAAACAAATCCAATGAATAAATTATTAAGAAAATATCAATATTTCATTCCAGCATAATTGGAACTCATCTTGTACTTCATTCATTCTATGAGAACAACTGTCATGAAATTGAATTATGTAAGAATAAAACTATGTGAGAATGCTTTTATACGACAAAAATAAAACAAATTTTAGTAATTCTAAGATAACTCATACTACATCTTAAAATCAAGTAATACAAATAGCGAACTCATAAGTTATTTTTGTGTTCTTTAAGAATTTGAACATATAAAATCATCACAACACTGATAATAAAAGTTGAAAGTCCACTGTCTACACCATGCATGATAAAAGGTTGGATCCACCCATGCTTACAATTTGCATTTTTTTCTTTAGGAAGTAAGATAATTATAGCATATGTATGATAATAGAACATGAAGGCTACTTAAAAATTACTTCTTCAAACCAACAACGAAGATCATATACACACAAATAAATCATATAGTATTAAGAAATTCGATCAACACCAATGTATATGTAATAAATAAAGAACTCCTACTACACATAAACTCATATTTGAACTAATTCCTTGTTACAAATTCTAAAACATCAACCCAAAACTCAACTGTCATCAACGGAAAATGGTTTTAGTGAATAAATGATCATTCTGGACAATTTTGGGTACAAGGAGTCAACCAAACAACAGCACAGTGCAGTAAAATACTTAATCTATGATTTTTAATATGTGCTTAGTAAGTAAATCATACCTTAAATCATGCCTTACGACTTTCGCTTCCTTTCTGTTGTGTTTTACACCAAATCGTCCCAAATATTTTGAGAGTTCGTGATCGATTCTTTCAAATCGACTTAAATGAGTAACCTCCATGACCTAATCAACTCCAACAAAGAAATCAAGAGTTTTGACTCATTAACCTAGACAAAAACAACATCAACTAAACCAAACTATAGCATAATGAGATGATTACATGTTAGCATTTTTGATGTTAGAAATGTAGATTAAAAGGAAATAGAAAAAAAATGGAGACATTTTTTTACCTGTCGTTGATTAGGACTGCCAAAACAAGGGGGAAACACCAGGATTGTCGAGAAAACACCACCAAGACCCCAGTTGATTCCTCTTTCTAACCGGGAACTTTTTTGACTTCTTCATCTAACCCTCCCTGCTTCGCACTTCAAAGCCACAGAGGAAGAAAACAGCCCCGCTGCTTCGGCCCACATCCTTCTTCGATCTAGACGACCATCAGAGCACGTCATTCGGGTGTGATGGGTCTGCAATCGTCGGACATCCCTCGCACCTCGCCACCGGAGATGCCTCTCCCCTCGATCTATAGTTGCGATCAACAGTGGCTATGTGGTTGGAGAACTGGAATGGTTTAACGAGGGGAGGAATCAAAAATGAATAGACCTGAAGGTAATTTCATCAACTTGGGACTGGGAGGGAATCCTAAATTGGGGGCGAAGATGAATAGAATAGAAGAGGGAAATTGGGTTTTAAAACTGGTATTCCTAAATTAAAAGCATATTAATTGAAATGATTGGCCTACATTTATTCATATAATAACATAATAATTATTTTAAATATCTGAACCTAGCTATATATATATATATATATATATATATATATATATATATATATATATATATATATATATATATATATATATAGAGAGAGAGAGAGAGAGAGTTAGGATCATATATAACATTTAGTTATTGTGTGAATGTAAGACTAATTTTGAACCAATCATTTGATAAAGATATTTTTAGAAGTTTAATTTTTAATTAATTATTATCAAATATAAATTCCTTGATTTATGGAATTTTTTTATTAGTTCATTGATTCTTCTTATATTTTTGAATTTGTATGATAGGATACAAATATATTATCTTTTTGGGTGAAAGCGACGATGGGCGAAGAATGTAGAAAGGGATACTGGAACTGTGTTCTCTTAATATATTCTTCTTGAGCCGTAATTTTGATGGGGATCAAATCGATGTTAAGTAGGGAGATTGGATATGTAGAAGGTATGCTGAATGTTCTAAACTTTCATATAATCCTAAATCTTCATAAACTTATTTCAGATTTGTTTTTTATTGCTCATTTTTTTTCATGTCTCTTTATTAACGTTATTATTGTTGCTAATTTTTTTTAACTTCATTCGATCATTAGAATTGTACTTAATGATCTATACAAATGGTACCAAGCATCGAAGGATAAATCTCGAGATGAAAATATAAGTGTGCACGTGTATATGTAATTTTCTTGTAGAGATTTTTTGTTCAATATTTTCATGAAGCTTCCAAGTTTTTGCTAAATATAATCGGAAAATGCTTTTCACCAATCAACATGAACCATAAGGGTTAGTTTGTTGAAAATACTTTTGGTTTTGTAATCTTAAATGTTAGCATTTGAGAATGCATACCACCTGTTTGCTATTAAGCTGGCCTATTGCACTGTATTAAAAAGTCTATCAAACAAATGATGATATACTTACATGCTTTTTGTATTATCAAAAAACGATTCTAATGCTCTAACTCTATAAACATTTTTATTGATTTTTATGAATTAACTAACCTTTTATTTTGTTTTGCTGTGAGACTTGGTAAGGTGTATGTAACATCCGGATTTCCAGGTATCATAAATCGAGTATTTATTTTGAGTCAAGGAGAGGGACTCGATGAGTTGACGCCTAAACTCGTCGAGTAGGATCGTGACTGCTGACTAGGATTATTGAATGGACTCGACGAGTCCACACTGTGGACAAAAACCCTAAATCCTTGGGCCCGAGCCCTATTTAAAGGTCATTATGGCCTTCATTTGCGGCCACACACCCTTGAGAAACTCTAAACGAACCAGAGAGCATAAAGAGTGAAGGAAGGAGCTAATTTCATCACCATTAGTGCATTCTTGCAAGAAGGAGAGAAGGGCTTCAAGCTAGGCTAATTGAGGAGCTCAAACCTACCATTACTTCTTCAAAGGTTGTTGTTGAGGTATGAATCCATGCCTATTTCGTGTATATAATAGATCTCTTGAATCTAGGGTTTCCTTACCTTTCTTTAGTTGGAATATGGAGCATGTGAAGTCCCATTGAGGAATAGACTTCAGATATGGACCTTAAGAGGTCCAGAGTGTCCTAACAACCAAGCTTTATGTTGTTATGTGAGAAAAAAAGTAGGTAAGGTATCATGACATGCTGAGGGATGTCATTAGGAAGTTTATGAGTTTGTTAGGATGCAAGAACCTGAATGATACGATTGCTAGAGCCGGGAGTGTGAGATTGATTTGGAAATTGAGCCTAGGACTTCATTTTTAGAGCTATTTCATCAAAAGGAGCCATATATGCGATGCATGAACATAAAATTCAGACCTTTACGTGATTTTTGGGTGTTAGAAGGTCAGATCTATAAGTTAGAGAAGCAGATCTGACCTCAGGAGGTCAAATGAGTGTTGTCATTGAAGAAACTTACCGAGTTCATGAAAGGACTCGACGATTCGGATTGGATTGCCCTGCGATTCGTGATCAGTGGTAACCCATCGAGTGAAAGGTTAACTCGATGAATCGAGCAAGGCCTTAAGAGGATTTAGAGGACACGCATGGACTCGCCGAGTCACCTTAGTGAACTAGGCAAGTCTGGTCAAAATTGGACCGTTGACTGGAGTTGACTTCAGTTGACCTCAGGGATTGGTAAACAATTGGACATTGGACCATTGGAGGGGTAAAATGGTCTTTTTCCCTTATGAGAGAACATAAGGAGGAACTAGTATAGTCTTAAAGAGCCATATTAATTAGAGATAATTACTTATGTGATTAGGCGGAGGCTAGATCAGTGATTCGAGTTCGAGACTTTCCGAGATTACCTGAGGTGAGTATTCTCACTATACATTACCTAGAGTGGGATATATGTGCAGACCAGAGGGTCTTATGTGCTATGTGTATGATTGAGATTATGTGCATTGTGTTACGTGTATGCTATGTGTTACATAGACCGGACCGGAGGGTCCAATGACTTACGAGGCCAGAGGGTCCTCGATTCAAGAAAAAGGATGATTCACACCGGATGTACATTGATTACCGGGAGTTGAACAAGTTAACGGTCAAGAACTGTTATCCATTACCGAGGACCGACGATCTGCTCGATCAGTTGCATGGTGCGTCTTGGTTCTCCAAAATAGATTTGAGGTCTGGATATCACCAGATGAGAATGTGTGATGAGGACATCCAGAAGACGGCGTTTAGGACTTGTTATGGGCATTACGAGTTCATGGTGATGCCTTTTGGGCTAACCAATGCACCAACGACGTTCATGGACCTCATGAACCGAGTATGCAGGCCGATGTTGGATCGATCGGTGATTGTGTTCATCGATGATATTCTAGTGTATTCGAGGTCCAGAGAGCAGCATGCGGAGCATCTGAGGGAGATCCTTGGAGTATTGAGATCGGAGAGGCTATATGCCAAATTCTCCAAGTGTGATTTCTGGTTACGAGAGGTCCAGTTATTGGGACATCTCGTTAATCAGAATGAGATATTGGTCGAGCCAGCAGAGATTGAGGCTATTATGAGTTGGGAGGTACCGAGATCCCCCACCAAGATCAGGAGTTTTCTGGGGTTGGCTGACTACTATCGGAGATTTATTAGAGATTTCTCCAAGATTGTCGTTCCCCTAACCAGATTGACCCGGAAGGGCGTTGCTTTCATTTGGGGTCCCGAGCAGCATACCTCGTTTGAGACTCTTCGCCAGAGATTATGTGAAGCACCGGTGTTAGCCCTTCCAAAGGGAATGGAGGATTTTGCGGTTTACTGTGACGCGATTATATCGGGGTTGGTGCGGTGCTTATGCAGAAAGGGCACGTGATAGCTTACGCATCGAGGCAGTTGAAGCCTCATGAGACGAGGTATCCCACCCACGATTTGGAGTTGGGGGCAGTGGTGTTCGCCCTCAAGATGTTGCACCATTATTTGTATAGGGTTCGGTGTACCATATACACGGACCACAAGAGTTTGAAGTATCTGATGGATCATCCCAACTTGAATATACGCCAAAGGAGATGGTTGGATGTGGTAAAGGATTATGACTGTGAGATCCTGTACCACCCGGGTAACGCAAACTTAGTAGCCAATGCTCTGAGTCGCAGGGCGGAGAGTGCCCCGATTCGAGATATATGTATGAGGATGACGGTGATGACTCCGGTGTTGGATACCATTCGAGAGGCCCAGGCAGAGACTGTGAGACTAAAGAACCACAAGAGGGAGCGAGTGATTGGACAGGTATACGAGTTTGTGACGGATAGCCGAGAGCTTATGGCCTTTCGTGGTCGGATTTGGGTGCCGTATACGGGCGGGGCACGTAGCACTCTGATGGAGGAGGTGCAGAGATCGAGATTCTCGATCCATCTCGGGGCCACTAAGATGTATTTGGACCTGAAGAGAGATTATTGGTTGCCCTATATGGAGAGGGATGTTGCATGGGTAGTAGAGAGGTGCTTGACTTGTCATCGGGTTAAGGCCGAGCACCAGCATCCGCATGGAAAATTGCAGCCATTAGAGGTTCCCCAGTGGAAGTGGGAACAAATTTCGATGGATTTTATCACCAAATTGTCGAGGACCGCGAGAGGTGTTGATGCAATTTGGGTGATTGTGGATCGGCTGACGAAGAGCGCACACTTCCTTGCTATCAGTGAGAGCTCTTCTGCAGAGAGGCTAGTAGAGATATATGTGAGGGAGGTGGTTTCGCGGCATGGAGTGCCGGTCTCGATTATGTCAGATCGAGATGTACGTTTCACCTCCATATTTTGGAAGAAGTTCCATGACGAGTTGGGTACGAGATTGAACTTCAGTACTGCTTACCACCCACATATGGATGGACAGAGTGAGCGAATGATTCAGACGCACGAGGACATGCTTCGGGCATGTGTTATGGACTTCGGGGGAAGTTAAGACACATATCTACCTTTGGCTGTGTTTTCTTACAACAACAGCCACCATTTGAGCATTGGTATGCCTCCTTTTGAGCTTTTATATGGGAGGAGGTGTCGGACTCCCATATGTTGGGGAAAGGTAGGACAGCGAGTGATGGGTAGCACTGAGATAATGCTTAAGACGACTAAGCAGATACAGCAGGTCAGATAGAGGTTACTGACAACCCAGAGCTGTCAGAAGAGTTATGCGGATAGGCGGCGATCCGAACTCGAGTTCCAGGTTAGAGATTTCATACTCCTGAAGGTATCTCCTTGGAAAGGAGTGATCCGATTCAAGAAGAGGGGCAAACTAGGGCCCCGATATATTGGTCCGTTCAGGGTGATTGCAAGGGTGGGTAACGTAGCTTACCGTCTGGAGCTACCCGAGGAGTTGAATCAGATCCATGATACCTTCCACGTATCACAGTTAAGGAAGTGCATAGCCGATGAGACGGTGGTTGTGCCGCTAGAGGATATTCAGGTGGATGCGAGTCTGAATTACATTAAGAGGCCGATTGCGATCTTGGATCGGAAGATCAAGGTTCTGAGGAACAAGGAGGTGCCTCTGGTTCAGCTCCAGTGGCAACATCTGAAGGGGTCCGAGCTAACTTGGGAGCCGGAGACGGTGATGCGGGAGCAACATCCAGAGTTGTTTGTAGAGCGAGACTTCAAGGGAGAAGTCTAATTCGAGTGGGGTAGAACTGTAACATCCAGATTTCCAAGTATCATAAATTGAGTACTTATTTTGAGACAAAGAGAGAGACTCGACGAGTTAACGCCTAATCTCGTCGAGTAGGATCGTGGCTGATGACTAGGATTAATGAATGGAGTCGACGAGTCGGAGAGTCGACTCGACGAGTGCGTGCTGTGGACAAAAACCCTAAACCCTTGGGCCTAAGCCCTATTTAAAGGTCCTTATGGCCTTCATTTACGGCCAGACACACTTGAGAAACCCTAAACGAACCAGATAACGAAGAGAGTGAAGGAAGGAGCTAATTTCATCACCATTAGTGCATTCATGCAAGAAGGAGAGAAGGGCTTCAAGCTAGGCTGATTGAGGATCTCAGATCTACCATTACTTCTTCAAAGGTTGTTGTTGAGGTATGAATCCATGCCTATTTCGTGTATATAGTAGATCTCTTGAATCTAGGGTTTCCTTACCTTTATTTAGTTGGAATATGGAGCATGTGAAGTCCCATTGAGGAATAGACTTCAGATCTGGACCTTGAGAGGTGCAGAGTCTCCTAACAACCAAGCTTTATGCTATTACATGAGAACATTGAGCCTAAGACTTCATTTTTAGAGTTATTTCATCAAAAAGAGCCATATGTGTGATGCATGAACACAAAGTTCAGACCTTTACGTGATTTTTGGGTGTTAGAAACCCATATCTATAAGTTAGAGAAACGTATCTGACCTCAGGAGGTCAAATGAGTGTTGCCATGGAAGAAACTCATCGAGTTCATGAGAGGACTCGACGACTCGGATCGGGTTGCCCTGCGATTCGTGATCAGTGGTAACCCGTCGAGTGAAAGGTTAACTCGACAAGTCGAGTAAGGCCCTAAGAGGATTTAGAGGACACGCATGGACTTGCCGAGTCACCTTAGTGCACTTGGCGAGTCTGGTCAAAGTTGGACCGTTGATTGGCGTTGACTTCAGTTGACCTCAGGGATTTGTCAACAATTAAACATTGGACCATTAGAAGGGTAAACTGGTCTTTTTCCCTTCTGAGAGAACATAGGAAGGAAGTAGTCTAGTCTTTGAGAGTCGTATTAATTAGAGATAATTACTTATGTGATTAGGCGGAGGCTAGATCAATGATTCGAGTTCGAGACTTTCCGAGATTACCTGAGGTGAGTCTTCTCACTATACATTACCTAGAGTGGTATATATGTGCAGACCAGAGGATCTTATGTTCTATGTGTATGGTTGAGATTATGTGCATTGTGTTACATGTATGCTATGTGTTACACAGACCGGACCGGAGGGTCCAATGACATACGAGTCCAGAGGGTCCAACGACTTAAACTGGACCGGAGGGTCCAATGAGCTAAGGGACTGGAGGGTCCCACTGAGACACATCGACCGTAGGGTCGTACCGAGTTATAGCCTTGAGTGGTGTATGTGTTGTATGTGGTATTTTGGGGAACTCACTAAGCATTTATGCTTACCGTGTTATGTGATGTGTGATTCAGGTACTAGTGAGGATCCCGGAAAGGCGCTGGCATGATCTGTACATACTGATGGAGTTTTATGTATTCGAGATCCTTGGATATGTTTTATTGTGATAACATGTGATACATTTTGAGTTTTGAGATTACTTTATGAGACATATTGTGTTTGAAAAATGAAAAAATCGTTTCAAAAATTTACGTCGTTACAGTGTAGAATCATACTAAGTTAATTATGTCGTCTATTTCTACATTTTGTCTTTTAAAGATTTGCTGATACTTTCTTTTGTGTTTACTTTTTATTAATGTCTTTTAAAGACCCATCACCACTTATATAGTTTTTTATATATACATCATAAGCAACATCAAATGCAATAATTTAGAAAATTATAACATTATATACCCACTGTCGCACAAACATGTATACTAATCCCTAAAGTTTGCATCATTATGTGTGTATTTGCAACAAAATAGGTCCACCATGCAAGGATTTTGGATGTCAAATGGATAGTCACCCAAAGAATGATTGGCTATGATGAACAATAACACGATTGTATGCATAACTATTAATAATTTCATTCTCTTGGAATCTTTGTTTATATCACAAGAATTATAGATTTAGAGATCTTGTTTCTCATATTTGGTTTTTTTTTTCATTTCATTCTTAAGGAATCTAATAACATTCTTGTAGAATTTTTGTAATTTCTTATATATATATATATATATATATATATATATATATATATATATATATATATATATATATATATATATATATATTACATTCTTAAAGAATTTGATTACATTCTTGTACAAAATGCTTAATTTCTTTATATTTTCATTATGTTAAAATTTTCGTTTATATCATAAAAATTATCGATTCATGATTTTGTTTCTCAAAATGGTTTTTGTTTTATCTCATTCTTAAATAATTTGATCAAATTCTTATTGAATATGCTTAATTTATAATATTTTTCTTCACAATCTTACAGAATCTGACAATAGATATAATATTCTTATCAAAGAATTTTTTTGTTGTTCATGCATTTGAATGGAACCCTAAATGGAAAGTAATTATTGAATGGAACACATAACAATGAAATGCAGAATAAAAACTTTTTCTTGAAGAATAAAACGTTAAAAAGAGAGTGATTCTTAAAGGATAAAATGCATAATTGAAGCTACTATTTGAAGAACATCATGCAGAATACCAAAATATTAATTTAGATTAGAAAGGTTAATTTTCAAAAATATAATTTGTATTTTTAAATTTTGATTTGAAAATTTTGCAGAATTTGGTTTGTATCCATTATATATGCATTTTCCTAATTAGTATTAAACAAAATGTCCAATTTACCTGTATTGGTTGTTTTAATATATAAAAAAAATATTTTTATAGTTAATTACCATCATGTCATTATTCATCCTAACCACTCATTCTTTTAATCTAATTGACCAAATATGGTCATACATTCATACAATAATTTTGCAGAATTTCGATGTATTTTTTAAGAATATTACTTCTCAACAAATAGTATTCTTCAAGAATGAATGAATTAAAAAACTACTAAATGCAATCGTATTCTTTATGAATGAAATAATCAAACTTATTTAAGAATGAAAGAATCAAAATACAAGTTCATATTTACTGAATGAAGTCGTATTCTTAAAAAGTCCGATTTATTATAAATGTATCCAATAAGATAGTATATTTGGTTTAATTTTTATTAATTAATTTTATTTAGTTTCCTAAAATGTAAACAAATCTCAATTCTCTCTTTTTACAAAATTTAGTATTTGGCGTTTCAATTAATTAAGTCTAAGTATACAACATATGCTAGCCTATATTAATAACATGTACATTAAAATCACAACCATTTATTTTTTTAATCTAGTGGTTAAGATTTAATCACACATTCACACAATATTTATGATCCACATTTGATCATAACCCTATATATATATATATATATATATATATATATATATATATATATATATATATATATATATATATATATATTAGGTGTGAGACCTATGTATTACATGAGTTTATTTTAAAAAAATTAAATATAAAATTTTAACAATTTGAAAAGTTTGAATTTATAAGAAAAATGAGAAAATTTTTGAATTATTAAAATTAATGAGACCTTAATGTATTGAATACATTACATATATAAACTCTTTCTAATAAATATATTACATATATTACCTTACATATTAAATGTGAAATTTTAATTTAATAAAATGAAAAATACAATAAAATGACAAGTGGAAATTAGAAAATTTAAAAATTTTAGAAAATATCATATGTCTAAATGAAGAAGAAAAAGACATGTGACAAAAAAACTTTCATATTTATATATATATATATATATATATATATATATATATATATATATATATATATATATATATATATATATATATATATATATATATATATATATATATATATATATATATATTCTATTTAGAAGGCCCATATTTATTTTTGGCACAAGGCTTCAAAATCAACAAAACGGTCATTGAGTCATGTCTCACCTGCCCGTTTTCCATCAAGTAAGAGCCATGGAAATTGTCCAACACCAACGATCAATGGAACATGCCTAAAGTTTCAACCCGAGGAGTTTGTTATAGGTCATAGGATTTCAGTCGCCAACTATCAGGATCCCACATAATTGGGGAGAGCCCAAACACCAAAGGATCTGGTATGGTATACGCATGCATTATTACGTAGTATCGTCATGGAGAAGCAAGACAATATACCACGAGGTGACACGACGTGGCAGTGTTATGTATTTCTAAATGAGGTCGAGTGATGTTCTTACCAAGCTTTGCTTGTCAAACAGTGGTGCATATATACATCGATCTAGGCATGAGAAATGTTTTCCACTAATTGCATGCATTCCAAATTCCGAGATGCACATGAAATGTGCCTAATTCATGCCGTCTTAATTATATCAACTTAACATTTTATAACATTTGCCACCATGGGATTTTTATCAATGTTGGGAAGAATTTTTTTTTCTAATGACGGGCTATTTTATTTTATGGAAAAAAAATTAGAATTAGCAGTAAAATAAGGATGCTTCCTAAAAATGGGCATTCACAATCCATTAAACTTATAAGAGTTTAATGAATTGATACATCATCGATTTACTTACTATACAACTCTATATTAATTTTCCTACAATGCATTAAACTCAATAGAGTTAAATGGAATATACGATTAATAGTTAAAAGGTTTCCTTTTTTTTTTCATTGAAGAGTTCAATCACCATTGAACTCCATATCATATCCTTAAATGTCAATATGACATCTCACAATTATAGAGTTTAATCCATTCAATGCCAATTAAACAAATCCCTTCATTCAACTTTCCCATTGAAACATGCGTTATGGATGCTCTTACCAACAATCTAGTTAATTGTGTTGTAAATTTAGTCTAAGTCTTATGAAAACAAAACAAAATGAAAAATATATGAAAAAATACTAGAGTTTTGACCTTTATTAATTTCCTTTACAACCCCAAGGTCATGGTTATATATAGCCATGCATGGGTTGGAGCTTGATGTACAACTTCATTCGTTTGAAAGTATATTTAGAGGGAAATGGTAGACTCTCACCATATATTGAGTATTAATTATCCAGATGTAGAAATGCTTGGATTAAGATTACAACGTGTAGTTCTTCATTTCTTCACTTTTCAGTAATTTTTTAATTTTTGATCCATATGCAGGCCACGGCCACTACTGATATAGTAATTGGACCTTGGGGAGGTGAAGGTGGGGATACTCCCTGGATATTCAAACCAGAGGGTAGGATTGTCGATATATCCATCCGAAGTGGAGAAGCATTAGATTCCATTAGCTTCAACTAAATGGATAAGGAGGGTCTTGAAGACGATTCTGAAATATATGGTGGCGATGGTGGCTTACTACATGCGGTGAGCTTGAGTAACATTTGTTACGTATTCATGTGTAGAAGTTATATTCTTATTTTATCATATAGCATTCAATTATGACATATTTGGATATTCAATTTGCTTTGTGTGAGGGTGAAAACATTGGGATCAGTAGCGGATGCAGACCAATTTAGTGGGGTGCATGGACCCCACTTAAAACGTGGGTCCCACCATAATTAATATTAAAAAAATATTCTTATTTTTACAAAAAGCCCCCTCTTGGCACCCACTTTTACACTAAATAGCTCATATAGACATTTGTTTTTATTAAAAAATCCAATATTTTTAAAATTTTTAGAATTTTATACTATTATATATTTTTAATGAATAATGGACCCCAGTTAGTTTTCGTTCTGGATCCGCCATGGATCCGCCACTGATTGGGATTAGTGGAACTATCGAAAAAGTTTCAAACAACACAGTGATTACATCATTGTCTTTCAAGACAGACATAGAATCCTATGGGCCATACGGAATGGAGGAGGGGGCAACTTTTTCTGTGTTGGTCATTAAAAGTATAATTGTTGGATTCCATGGAAAACATGGGTATTTGCTCGACTCTATCAGTGTCATTCTTACTCCTGCAGAGTGAGGCTGGCCGAGATAATTAATCTGTGGCATGCAGCATGCTAGCTGTTTGAAATGATACCATTTTCATAATAAAGAAGCCTGAGATCGAGAAACATTGTGAAATAGTTGTGTTGTTGATAATTAGTGGTCCAGATCTGCCACTCGTACGTAGGCTTTATGTTTTAAGATCCTATCATGTATGCACAATAATTATGTGAGATTTTAAATATAAGCACACATATATAGGAAGTTATAGTGACAAACTGACAATATGCTCACCCACTTATGTACTCCTTTGATTAAAAGCTTCAAAATGATTTTTTTTCTTTTTCTTGATACGGCGGCGACATATATTAATCTACTCCTAAAACTATTAATTAATTCTAGATATAACACTACAAGAAAACAAGACACTAGCTGCGACAAAAATCTTTGCTAAAACTTAACATTGTTACCGGTAAAAGTAATAGCGGCGACATATTGCCACTAAAAAGTCGTCGGTACTGTCCCGTTGCTATCGCTCAAATATGTCGTTGCTAAAGGTAATTGCCGCCGCTAATAACAGAGTCGTCGGCAATACCCATTAGCAATACCCACTGTCGCTCTGGTAATACCTATATCACCGGTAATATTATGTGTCGCCGGTAATATATATATATATATATATATATATATATATATATATATATATATATATATATATATATATATATATATATATATATATATATATATATATATCTCGGCCATTTTCAGGTGCAAAAAAACAATATTTAACAACATTAAATGTAGAAAACACGAAAACATTAAATGCAGAAAAAGAAATTACATAACAAAATCCAAGTAAGTACCAAGGTGCAATAAAGTAAGTACCAAGGTGCAATAATTCATACAAAAACCGAAATAAACAATAAAAGTGTTATAAACTTATGTCACAACAAGTCTAATGTACAAAACACAAACTAATGTGACGAACCATCATCTTCGTTCTCATCGTTTCCTCCTTGATCATCACTTGGTGGTTTCCCCGAATGAAAAAAAACGCATAGAGTTCCTCCTTACATGTCTCCTTGAACATTGCACGAAAACTTTCCAACTACGTAATAAATAACAACATATATAAACTTATAAGTTAAGTATCATCATTTTGCTAGTTTTTTAATAAAATATTCTGCCGTTCCAAAAAAATAATAATAATAATGGTAAAAAGAAATAAAAAGGGGTAAAAGACTCCTTTTAGGGGACAAAAACTCAACAAAAACATAAATTGAGGACTGTACGAGTTAAAAAACAAAATTAAATACAAAACTCACAGATTACTCCAAACTACAAGGGTCATTCGTGTAGTTTACCCTATATAATATATTCTATATTCCTATTAGATACTATATGCAGTGTTGTCCGTATAGAAGTGCAGCAAGACAACGTGTCACCAACTCTACTCTTCGGTGGCAACTTCCTTTAATGACAGATGTACATCTATTCTCTATGCTTGTCTTCTTCTTCATCCTTTCGATTACGTATGCATTTTTGCATATAACACAGGGTGCTCTTGCTCTTGTGGTTTTTGTTTCATATTTTGATCGCCATTTCCTTCACATTCAACTAGAACCATCGCCTCTAAGCATTGTCGGACCTCATGGAAGGTAAATTCCTTCAATTTCTTCATATTCTTTTCCTTCTTCATCTACTTTTTTTTAAGGTTTTGATTTCGGTGTAGAAGATGCATTGATTGCTTTTGTTTAATCTTCTGTAAAAGAGTAATAATCCGTCTGGAAACAACACTCAAACGTCTTACTGAGATTTAATTTCAAATTGGAGTTTTAATGTCTGTTTTTCCAATAATAATGTATAATATGATGCTTTAGTTGCAAATATATCTCTAAAACTATCTCTCAGATTGCATGATCAAACTTGTCATTTTGTAATGTATTACAGCATACATTTTTGAGGACGCCAACAAACAAATGGTTTTAATCGGTGATATTGATACAATTGAACCAAGTCACTCAACCAATTATTGTAATTTTTGATGACTCAAATGTGTCACAAAAAAGTTAAATTTCATTATCTAGGAATATATTTCACATCTTGCACATCAGGTGTGACGTCTCTGCTAATTTATTGTGCATTGTGTGTGAAATTTCAGATTTGTTACTTAAGAAATGTGTGCCATGTGACAAGAAGGATTTGAGCCCCATGAGGGAGGAAACTACCAATAGGTTTAGACTCCAGGTATGGTTTAACATAAAAGAAGGGAAATTTATCTTATAATATTTATTAAACCGTAATCTAGCCTATAATATTTAGACTTTATCGAAAATTTTGCTAAAAATATTGATTTTTGCTTTTTTTTTCACATACGCGCAGTCATTTACATTTGTTAAACCAAATTTATGTTATAATATTTTAATTTTTTTTGTTTTTATCATACAATGTAAACAAATTTAAAAAAAAAAAAAAAAAAAAAGGGTATTTGACAATAGCTTTCAAATTCGTTTGTTTCCCCGGCTCCGACCCCGGATTCTAGCGTTTCCTCACCCTCAAATTTCAATATTACCCTTGTTTTCCCGAATTCCTTATTTGACTTTATTTACCTTATTTTTCACTAGCTTTTTTTCGTTTAACCTTAAACATTACACTAAACATATATATTACCGCGGTCCTATGGGGTTTTTTTACATTACTACATTTTACAAAAACAAAATTAGAATGAAAAAGAAAAAAAAGTTAAAATACTCTACTTACTATATTATTTGTCCTATATTACATAGAATTCTTTTGTGTCCATGTTAGGTTGTTATACAAAAATAAGAAATTTGCTCCAATTAGGTCCCTATGATGGGCTATAGCATATTTAATAGTTAAGGTCCATTTTGGTTATTAGTTTTTTTTTGTACATCTAACTGTTTAAGGTCCATCATAAAGAAAATGTTTTATTTTGTTTGTTTTTAAAACCATTATATGCTATTTTTACAATTATTACTTATATTTTTTTTATTATTATTAGTTATTAAATTGAGTATATTCTTATCCATATTTTATTATTCATTAATTATGATTATGTAACAGATTGAAATAAATCATGCTGAAATATTTAAATAAATTGCCATGAGTAGGAGCAAATAAACTGTATTTTTTTATGTCTTTTTATCTCACTAATTGGCTAAAATAAATTATAATTAAATATTTAATCAATTGTCACGAGTGGACACAAATAAATGTATTAAACGTTTATTACTTTTTATTTTATATTATGTGATTTTTATAAAATTATTACTTACATTTGTCGTTTATTATCAGTAATAACTAATTGATAGTATCCTATTTTCTATGTTTTATTTGTCGTATATAATATTCGTATTACAATCTAATAGAGATAACAAGTATAGGTCAAGTATCATTAGTAAAGGGTTGAAATGTCTTTTATATCATTTTATCCTCTTGAAATTTGTAGATTTTTTTTGAATGGCGAATATAATTATCTCTGAATTACTCTTTAATTCTATGTATGTCCACGAAAGGACTTGAACTCTCTACAACTCTACCTCTTTAAAAAGAAAGAACAACACATAATACCGTTGGACTAGAAAATAAGTTTTAGAGATAACAAAACAATTTAAAGTTTCTATTAATGGATTGAAGTGTTTTTCACATCTAATATTCCTATTACAGTTTACTAGATATAACAGAACAATGGGTCATGTATCAGAACTAAAAGAATTTGTTTAATGACCTAGCGTCAACAAAAAAAAAAAAAAAAAAAAACAAACAAAAAAAAAAACAAAAAAACAAAAACTAAATCTAAGAGACATTAGGGATAGTTAGTTGGAGTATTTCAAGTTTTTCCCAATTAAGTTGATAAAGTGGTTTCATAAACACCCTTTAGAAATTCATTTTTATTTTTTGCAAATTACAAAATAGATTTACTGGAAGAACACGGAATACACAATTTCTTCGTTAGAAATTCATTTTTATTCTTCACAAATTACAAAATAGATTTACTGGAAAGAGCACGGACTACACAACTTCTTCAATAAGGTTATAATCTAAACACTAGTAGACCATAGGTTCGATTATCTTTTTTTACTTTGCTTGATATATTTTACAAAAATCCAATATTGGTTATGATACATATATTAATATCGTTAAGCGAGAAAAATCATAACACCATCTACAAGATAATATGCAATAAAAAAGAAAAACATGAATGATGTCAAGTTGTTGATATGAGTTCTGAAAATGGAAATGAATTAATACTTGTGATTTAGGTGCCCAAATGGGAGTGGGTAAGTGATGATCATGGTGTAATGAAGTTGCGTAGGAAATGGAAAGTGAAAACTTTCCTTCAAGGATTGGAGTTTTTTAAGGTTGTTGCAAACTTGGCTCATGCAGAAGGTCTCTCTATCTCTCTTTGGGTTTTTTTTTTTTGGTTTAGTAATTGGATTATATTTATATGTGACGTTGACCGACTCTAATGTTGTCTAAATGCAGACCATCATCCAGATCTTCATCTCGTTGATTCTCTCAACATAACAATCGAGCTATGCACACATGCTTGTGGTAAGAATTGCTTCTTGTTTTAACAATTTTGTATTTCATTAATTTGTAATGGCTTCCAAATCCGTACAAATAACTTAGCTTGACCTCAATTCTCAAATTTTCTCTTTTAAAGAAGGGAAATAAACCCAAAAGAAAGGACATGACTTGGCATAAGAAAATATAGCATTTAAACATGCATTTGACTTTGAGTGAGACTAGACTTAATATCAATATCAGACGAATTATTATTTTTGTCCGACCCAAAAGGTGGCACAACATACACGAGTTGCGTTTTGTTTTGTAAATGCCTACTAACAAAGCAGAAATGACACAAATGATGCTTGTTTTAGGGGGACTCACGGAGAACGATTTCATACTTGCTGCAAAGATTGACAAATTACCTCTTCAACAGTTCCTTAGGCATATGTGAGTGTAGCTTTTTGTATAATACCAAATTTCTAAAAACCCATCATAAACCTGTAAGAGCCGCATGCTCTTTCTCTCATGTTTTTTCATAAATAAAATTTGATGTTATCTTCATATTTCTTATAACCTCATATTACGATCCTCAAAAAATATCAAGACATCTTGAAAAATAAATATATATTATAAAAACACTTCAAATTCTCATTTAAGCAACATAAATGTTTAGAATCTATAGTAAATAGCACCAATATGCCATATATGAAACCAGTTTATGAACGTGTCTATCTAGATTGACTTGGTCCTCCAACAACTTCCAAAAATCATCATCATGCACGAATACTTCCAATTCCAATTCCTGGCTATCGTCATCATCAATAGATCCATCAATGCCAAAACATGTTAAATGCATCTTAGCCCAAATAATTTAAGTTGCTCATGGCACTACTAGAAAAATTGGTGTTAGCTTCAAAATATTTCCTTCGGATTAATTTGTAAGAAATATTCATCTAATTTCCTATAAACTTGCGACAAAATTGGAATCCAACAAACTTCCTGCGGATTACCGACAAAAGTAGATACCCTAGATATTTCGTAGGAAAAGTGTATTTTCCAACAAAATATTAATTAATATTTAAATATATTATTTTGTTGTAATTTTGGTAGGAAACATATATAGTGGGAATCTGAAAACTTTTCCCATCTTTTGTTTTGCTTTTCCCTCCTCCTTTTTTTTTTTTTTTTTTTTTTTTTTTGCCTTCCAACATTTTTAAAATACTATTATTATTACTACTATTTTATATTATTATTAATATAAATATAATTAATTAATTATAATTATATCATATTATTATTAATGTAAATATAATAATCATTATTACTATTATTTTGATTATTATTGTTATATTTTTTTATTAGATTTATTTTAATTAGATTTTTTAGTATTAGGCGTAGCATAATATATGTTTTTATTAATATCAGGTTTATTAAAATTATATTAGTATTAGTAAAACCCCAATGTCGAAATTAATGAGATTAAATGATTAGGGTTTAGTTTTCTAACCTCCCTTGTGTAACACCCGTGTTCCTGGCTTAACTTTATATTTATCAGGGGCTAAAGATGGAGTTTTGGGAAAAATTCTATGCCACGACGTGGCGCAAGGATGCCCATGGCGTGGCATCGAATAAAGTAATGTGTAACTTGTTTAATCGCCACAGTATGACATTAGGCTGCCACGACGTGGCAACTGTTCTGACCAAGTCCATGATTCTTTAGGGTTTCTTCCATATTTAAACATCTCTACCTTGAACTTAGGGTTAGCCCATTTACATGAGTGGGCCGACTCTTGCATTGATGTGTTGGGTCGGGCACATTGTCATGCATGTAGGGTTGGGCCCATTTGTATGAGTGGGTTGGGCCCATTATTTGTTGGGTGTAACACCGTAAATTTCCAAACAAAATTTTCATTTAAAAATCAAATTAATTTCATTAACACAATCATAAAACCCCCCAAATATCAAGTTATCAAAAAAAAAAAAAAAAAAAAAAAACATGTTCATAAATTGTTAAAACACAATCCAGGATCCTCCAAAACATATCTCCAGCTCGTGTGTGTACAATCAAGTCGGTGTCTTCACATGATCATGAGAAGTACCTAAAACACATAACACATAACACGGTAAACACAAAGCTTAGTGAGTTCCCCAAAATACCACACACATCTCATTAGCCTTTCATGGTTATACTCAAATAAGACCCTCCGGTCAATGTGTCTCAGTAGAACCCTCCGGTCAGTCTATTTCCTCATTCATATATTTTAACTCAGATCTACAACCCTAAACTCTAGATCTAGCCTCCTAAGGCTCGAATGTCATGTACAGCTGCAAGCTTTATGTTCATACATGACATATTAGACTCATAATGCCAATACAAACTCCAACAAGGGTTAGATGCACAAAAACTAGACTCTAGCTCAATAAATCTCGGATCTTTGGGCTCTCAATTCCTTTTACAATCCAGATTTGAGGTTTCAACCTCATGATATGCTCCAGTAACTTGTTGTCAAGGATGGATGGCAGAAATCCCTCAAAACCTCCCTAAACTAATATCTCACAAAGGAAAGCTCAAGATAGAAGCTTTTTACCTTTGCACTGAAGCTAATCACTGAAGAACTCTGGATCTACAGCCCCTCCCTGATCTACCACGCCAAACTCTCCAAATCTCCTTCCAAGAATGAACAAAACCACTCAATTTAACCTCTATCTCTCTTTCACTCACAAATCAATCTGATCGATTAGGGTTTCACACAGGGGAGTTGGGTGGCTAGTGAGGCGGGCTTAAGGCCCTTTAAATAGGACATAAACCCAAAAGATTAGGGTTTCCACTCACAGTGCTAACTCGCTGAGTTGGTCTCCATCTCTTTAAACCCTAAGATTAGGGTTTGTGTCCCTATTTAAACACCTTAAGTTGTCTTTGGGGTTTCTTATGACCAACCTCCATCTCTCTAAACCCTAAGAACGAAACGCTAATCTTCATTGAATATTTGTGAGCCATTGTGTGATTTTTTTGGTGTTTTGTTACCCTTGAAGGGCATGAAGCTTGGTGGTGGAAGCTTTGGTGGACTTGAAGCTTGAAGATCCAAGATCTTCATCAACTTTGCAAGCTATTTGAGTTATAAAGCTCCTAACTGAATGCTTCCTTATGCTAGATCTATTGTAGCGCTTCATTTGTGTACTTTTGGGTCCTTCAAGCCATGCTTGGGAGTATGGGCTACTCCAGAAGAGTGGGATGTTAGATATTGGCTTATATAAGGTCCCTTGTTCATAAAAATGTTACCTTAACGTCTTGTTTTGATCCATGTATAATTTAGGGCTCTTATTATGGGTCTTAATGGTCAAAATTGAGTGTTGGGTCCTTTTGAGCTAGGAAAAGGCTCCAAGTTAAGAACATTATGGATTAGGACATTCATTTAGACTTAGATCTGAAATTTGGATGCTTGAATACATGTATTAAACATTCAAGGGTAAAATGGAATTTTGAGTTGGTTGATTGGCATGCTCTGATTTTCTTGAATGGTTTTATAAACAAATTTGGGTTGATGGGTTTTATTATAATTAAAATGAAAATTTTGATCTTTATTTTTGGGATGTTACAAATATTAGAAATGATTTTGTTTAAACTATAGAATTTTAAAGTTTGAAAAGGTTTTGAAAAATGTAGATGAGACGCTGGCACTGATAGAAGTCAATGTGATTGGACAGCAACATAGACAATAATTAATAATTATCATAGCGACGAATTTATCATGATTGTGATGATATGCAATGTGTGTTGTTAAAGCACGGCATGTGATGATTATGTGATTGATTGACCTAAATTGAGTAAAAAACATGGCATTGCAATATGTATGTATATACATGTATTGTGTGTATCAACATGTGAGTATAGGGTATGTGTATATATATATATATATATATGTATGCATATGTATATGTACATATATATATATATATATATGTATGTATGTATGTATATGTATTTGAGTATATAAGTGTGCACATGTGACTATATGGATATGTATGTATGTATGTATGTATGTATGTATGTATGGTATGTGTTTATGTGTAGGTATATGTATGTATATCTACCCCTTGTGTGGTGTTTTTGTAGCACCTGGTTCCTGTTACGTACTCCTTGTGATTAATATTTTAAAATAGTGCATTTTTGCCTTGGACTCGGCGAGTTAAAGGACCAACTCGCCGAGTAGGAGTGGGATAAGACGCGGTGTCTGAACTTTGGACTCGGCGAGTCGGTCCTCGGACTCGGCGAGTAGACCCTGTTTGGGCAAAACCCCTAATTCGGGTGTTTGCACCCTATTTAAACGCTCTAACTTGGCCTCCTTTGTCCCTAACACTTCTAGAGAGATGTAGAGAGAAACCCTAGCCCACATATTGTTCTTGAGAGTGATTTTGGCTTTGTAAAGAAGGTTTGGAGCTTAGAAGAAGAAGGAAGAGGTTGAAGTGTGTAAGGAGGGGAGGTAGATCCGGAATCTGCACTGTGAGAAGCTTCCATTCAGGTAGAAAAGTTCTTACCTTGATCACTAGTTTATTAGATCCCCTTTTTGTCCCAAATTAGTGTTTTTCAAGCCCTAAAACCTCAAACTCCATGTATTTATGCTCTATGTTCTGAAAGGACTTCAGATTGGGACCTTATAGACATCTTAGAAATGTAAAGTCTCTGTGGTTGGAGTTATTGAGGTCCCTATTGAGTGTATGACCTCTTAAAGAGATTTGATTTGCCTTCTTGAGCTTATAAGGCCATGCATGCACGTAAAGTTTGCAACTTTACGTGATAAGCATGCCCTAGGAGCATAGATCTATGGTTTAGAAGTGTTGCATGTCTCAGATTTGGTCTGTATGGGAAGAGGGTCGAAGGGACTCGGCGAGTCCCAAAGTGGAACTCGGCGAGTTCTATGAAGATGGTCTTAGACTCGGCAAGTTGGATGAACAACTCGGCGAGTCCTATGAAGATTGCCTGGAACTCGACGAGTTGTTCTTCAAACTCGACGACTCATATGAACTGTCACTGAGTAAGAGGGGTTTAAGTGTTGAAGGTCCAACCCTTCGTATCTGCATGCGGAATTAGCAATTTAACGTGTAGCAATAGTCCCAGAACCCCAAATCCTCTTAAGGGATGCTCTGTTGAGGATTTGGAAGCGAGTAGGAGATCTGCTCGTGGGGACTCGGCGAGTTGTTCTTGGACTCGGCGAGTCGGATCAAGAGTCGATTCTATAGTCCCGAGTAGTGAGTTAAGGGTGACTCAGTGAGTGGGAAGAGGGACTTGGCAAGTAGGACCGGGTTAGTAGGAGAAGGACTTGGCGAGTCTGTGCCACGACTCGGCGAGTCCAGTCAAATGGAAGTTGACTTTCACCAAGGAGTTGACCTTGGACCAGGGGTGGGTCAGTCAATTGACCTAAGGGTATTTATGAGTGGCTAATCTATGTTATGGATTTGTAGCCGGAGGAATACCAGTCCAGCAGCCAGACGTCTAGCAGTCAGACTTTCGGTAGCTACTTTTCGAGGTGAGTTTCCTTCCAGTAGTAACGGGTCTAAGGCACCAAGGCCGGCCTGTATAGACGATATGTTAGTGTCGGAGTGTGGGCAGAGCCCGTATCTCATGGTTGAGTTTGATTATGATATATGCCAGTATGATAGAATTGTTTATACTCGTTGTTTGTGACACTTTTATGTTATGGTTTAGTAGCTGAGTGTGGGCGAGGCCCGTATCTCTCTGATAGTGGAGTGTGGGCAAGGCCCGTATTTCTCAGATAGCGGAGTGTGGGCGAGGCCCGTATCTCCCAGCTAGCGGAGGGTGGGCGAGGCCCGTATCTCCCAGCTAGCGAAGGGTGGGCGAGGCTCATATCTTTATGAGTGTGGCGAAGCCCGTATCTCCTAGCTGTTCATTGTATGTATGGTGTGAGGTAGTATGGGGGAACTCACTAAGCTTCGTGCTTACGGTTTACAGTTTTGTTTTCAGGTACCTCTTCTTCAAGGGGGAAGGAGCTGGCGTGGTAGCGGCATATCATACACGCACCTTGTTTTCCGCACCATGAGTCATTCTGGGATTTTGCACTCTGATAGTTGATTGTTTTCATGTTTCGGTTTTCAGACACGATGTAAGTTATGAAATGGTTTGACCAGACAGTGTTTTAATTACAATAGTTTTCTAAAGTATTGATTTAAAAAGAAAATTTTTGGACGAGAAATTTGGGTCGTTACAAGTTGGTATCAGAGCCCTGGTTTGAGGGATTCGGACACACCCTCGGGGGTTTCTGAACTCAAATCGAGGGATTAAAAGATTTTGAAAAAAGGAAATGTTTTCTAAAAATTAAGAAAAGAGTTTTGAGAAAGAACGAAGTGTGTGATGTTCGCGACCGGCCGAGCTCAAGTAAGTATTCCCCAAAGTACTCATACAAGTTTATGTTTCGTTTATCAGTTTCAGTAGAACAGCATGCTAGAATAGGACTAAGGATCTAGGAGTGATGCCTTATGTGCCTGCTTTATGTGCTTCAGCTTATGAGAGTTGCATGCTAGTATTGAGTACACAGTAGTAGGATAGCCTGTTTAGGTTATGCCTGGTAGTATAAGCTTAGCATTGTATGCTAGTTCAGCTTCTCATTATGAGGACAGACTTGCTTGAGTAGTTCTCCTGCATCCGAATGTTGCTTGCTATGTGCTCTATGGGACTCTGAGTGATGAGAGTTAGTCATTAGGTGAATACATCACATTACATGTGATCAAGGTTGGATAAACTTAGAGTGCTGGATTTGGCCTTATTGCGCAGCTCTCGTTTGAGTCTAACCGTTGTAGGGACGAGTCTGTTACTCGAAGGATTATCTGAGCCTCATTGCACGTGATGGTATTCAGGTAATGGCTAATGGACATTACAAGGAGGCCTTCAGCAGCTGAGGACTGGGCAGGGTGGAGTCAGAGATTCCCTAGGGCAAACCAAGGACGAGTATAGCAGTAGAGAAAGGGATCTGGTGGAGTCGAGGCAGTCCTTGAAGAATGTACGGATATATGTGGAAGGTAGTATGGGCCCGTACTACTGAAAGCAGAGGATCCGTACCCGAACTAAGGAAGGCTGAGACAAGACCAGGGAACTTGAAATAGATGTGATCCCTTTAAAGGTATCAGTATCACTAATGGTTGCCTGTGTGTATTGCAGAATGGTGGTACTATGCCAGAGGCCAGCTGGTGGCAGTTCTGGAGAGGGATCGGGTTCGGGATCAGGTTCCAAGCCAGTAGATGAGAGGCTACGCGAGTTCATCGCGTCAGAGATCACCAAAGGCATCCTTGAGTCGACCCCCATCATTTTCGGGTCGATCAAGGAAGGGATAGTTAAGCTGATGGAGGACCGCCTCAGGGCGTTCAGGAGTGACATGGCATCTGGCTAGTCAGGATCTCGCATACTGTCCTTTAAGGACTTCAGGGGCAGTGGTGCGCCGGATTTCCATGGGGCGAAAGACCCCATTGTTGCCAGACGATGGATTGCAGACATTGAGTCCGCACAGCTGACCAGCTTCTGCCCCGAGGGGTCCAAGGTGAGATATGCAGCAGGATGTTTACGAGACCGAGCTTGAGATTGGTGGGAGTCCGTCGGTAACTCATTAGGAGCCTCGGCTGTTGAGGCTATGACCTAGTCGGACTTTGTCACCAGGTTCAAGGCAGAGTTTGCGCCGGCTGTCGAGCTTCAGCAGCTGGCCAGGGAGTTTTTAGACATGAGACAAACTACGGAGACCGTGGTGGAGATCACCGCCAAGTTCCGAGAGAGGGCATTATTGGTGACCCAGTATGCGGGAGATGAGGATATGAGGAGGACCCGCTATCATGACATGCTACGGGCCGACATCCGAGAGCATGTTAGCTTTTCAGCTTGCCCTACACTGGAGTCTATGATTGCCAGGGCGAGGGAAAGGGAGATTGATTTGGAGCATATTCGGAAGAGGAAGGCAGAGACGGGGCAGGTGGTTGGGGCTTTAGGGAAGAAGCCCAAGGGATCAGATGGTAGGATGAAAGGCCAAGGAGGGCCAGGCCGCTGCGGGAAATGCGGCAGGTTGCATGAGGGAACATGTAGATTGGGATCGTGCTACAAGTGCGGCAAGACGGGGAACTTTAGCAGGGATTGTACTGCCCCTGTCTCGGTTGTTCAGACATCTGAGTTGCTGTGTTTCCACTGCAACCAGAGGGGCCACAAGAGGGCCAATTGCCCCCAGTTGACCGCAGCATTAGCGCCAGTGAAGGCGCCAGCTCCAGCGACTCTGAGGATCATAGAAGGCCGGCAGAGCAAGTTAGAGGCTCCAGTGGTGATTAGCCGGGCCTTTTAGCTATCTACAGAGGAGGCACACGCCACGCCCGATGTGGTGACAGGTATGATTTTTTTTTTTATTTATGCTTTATGTTATGCTGCTGTAATTTTGATATGCTATATGTATGTGCTCTGTTTAGGATCATTCCATGTGAACGGTATCCCAGTTCAGGTGTTGTTTGATTCGAGGGCTACCCGATTATTTGTTTTTCTTGCGCTTAGCAAGAAGTTTCCTGAGTCTTCGGGCACGTTGGATTGCCCTTTAGAGGTGGAGATTGCTGATGATCGATCGGTGTGAGCATCAGCAGTGTTCAGGGATTGTGTTCTAAGGTTGTTTGAGGAGCGCTACTTGGTGGATTTGGTTCCCATTCCGTTGCGTAGGAACAAGGTGATTATAGGCATGGATTGGTTGAGCCCTAATAGGATGGTGATAGATTGCGCACAGCAGCTGGTGCGGATCAGGACCCTAAGTGAGGGAGAGTTGGTGATCCACGGTGAGAGGCCACAACGTGGACCCGCAGTGTGTTCAGCAGCGAGAGCTAGGCGCTACCTTCAGCAAGGTTGCGCGGGATATGTCGTGTATGTTATGGACACCCGGGAGGCGGGTAAGGTGATGGTGAGCGAGGTTCCGGTGGTACAAGACTACGCTGATGTATTCCCCGAGGAGCTTCCAGGAATACCTCCAGAGCGACAGGTAGAGTTCAGGATCGACCTAGTCCCTGGTGCGGCTCCGATAGCCAAGGCACCGTACCGGTTGGCTCCTCCCGAGATGCAGGAGTTGTCTACACAGCTGCAGGAGCTGTTAGATAAAGGATTCATTAGACCGAGCAGTTCACCCTGGGGAGCCCCGATTTTGTTTTTGAAGAAGAAGGACGGGTCGCATCGGATGTGTATAGACTATCGGGAACTGAATAAGGTAACGGTGAAGAACCGTTACCCCCTCCTGAGGATTGATGACCTCTTTGACCAGTTACAGGGAGCATCATGGTTCTCCAAGATCGATTTGCATTCGAGCTATCATCATATGAGGGTCAAAGAGGAGGATGTGCAGAGGACCACATTTCGGACGCGCTATGGCCATTATGAGTTTGTGGTGATGCCGTTTGGGCTCACCAATGCCCCTGCCGCGTTCATGGACCTCATGAACCGCGTGTGCAGACCGATGCTGGACTGGTCTATGATAGTTTTCATTGATGACATCTTGGTTTATTCCAAGACACAGGAGGAACACGAGGGGCATCTACGAGAGGTGTTGGAGACCCTAAGGAGGGAGAGCTTATATGCTAAGTTCTCCAAGTGTGAGTTCTGGTTGCGCGAGGTGCAGTTTTTTGGGCACCTTGTCAACCAGGATGGGATTTCGGTGGATCCGGCCAAGGTTGAGGCGTGATGAGGTGGCAGGTTCCGAAGTCTCCATTTGAGATTCGGAGTTTCCTGGGATTAGCGGGCTACTATCGGAGATTCATTCAGGACTTCTCCAAGATAGCCGTACCCCTGACACGGTTGACTAATAAAGTTGTGGTTTTTCGATGGGGGCCTGAGCAGCAGGCAGCATTCGAGGTTCTGAGACAGAGATTGTGCGAAGCGCCAATCTTAGCCCTGCCAGAGGGTGTAGAGGATTTGTGGTATATTGTGACGCGTCCATTTCAAGGTTGGGCGTGGTACTGATGCAGAGGGGTCATGTCATTGCCTACGCTTCGAGGCAACTGAAGCCTCACGAGGTGAACTACCCGACGCACGATTTAGAGTTGGGGGTGGTGGTCTTCGCCCTCAAGATTTGGCGACATTACCTCTATGGGGTTCGGTGTACCATTTACATGGACCACAAGAGTTTGAGGTACCTCATGGATCAACCGAATCTGAACATGAGGCAGCGTCGGTGGCTCGATGTGCTGAAGGATTATGATTGTGAGATCCTTTACCACCCGGGGAAGGCCAATGTGGTGGCCGATGTGCTTAGCCGCAATGCGGCGCCGATCAGGGATATTTGCATGCGGATGACAGTGGTGACTCCGCTTTTGGAGTGGATTCGGGAGTCCCGGCAGGAGGCCATGAAGGAAGAACATCGGAAGAGTGAGCGCATAGTGGGTCAGTTTTCCTCCTTCGACTATGATAACAGGGGATTATTGACGTTACACCGCAGGGTGTGGGTGCCATACCTCAGAGACGTGCGTCAGGTCTTGATGGAGAGGCACACAAATCTCGATTCTCCATTCATCCCGAGGTGACGAAGATGTATAGGGATCTTCGTTTTGACTATTGGTGTCCCTGCATGAAGCAGGATGTGGCTTGGTACATCGAGCGGTGCTTGACCTGCAGGAAGGTCAAGGCCGAGCATCAGAGACCGCACGACAAGATGCAACCGTTGGATATCCCGTTGTGGAAATGGGAAGATATTACGATGGATTTTATCACGAAGCTACCCAGGACCGCGCGAGGAGTGGATTCTATATGGGTCATCGTGGATCAATTGACCAAGAGCGCCCATTTTATCCCGATTCAGGAGAGCATCTCGGCCAAGAAGTTGGCCGACATCTATATCAGGGAGATAGTGGTGCGGCACGGGGTGCCGGTATCAGTGATTTCAGACAGAGATGTGCATTTTACTTCCAGGTTTTGGAAGAAGTTTCACGACAAGTTGGGTACTGGTCTGCATTTCAGCACCACTTTTCACCCGCAGATGGATGGTCAGAGCGAGCGGACCATCCAAACGTTAGAGGATATGTTGTGGGCATGTGTTTTGGATTTCGGAGGTAGTTGGGATACCTACCTCCCGTTGGCGGAGTTCTCATATAATAATAGCTATCATGCGAGCATCGATCGTCCTCCCTTCGAGATGTTGTAAGGGAGGAGGTGAAGGACCCCGATATGTTGGGGAGAGGTTGGCCAGAGGGTCATGGCAAGCACCGAAGTGGTGCTCCAGACGACAGAGAAGATCCAGCAGGTCCGGAGCAGGCTTTGGACTGCTCAGAGTCGGCAGAAAAGTTATGCCGACAGCGCCGTTCAGACTTGGAATTCGAAGTTGGGGATATGGTTCTCTTGAAGGTGTCGCCATGGAAAGGCGTCATCCGATTCAGGAAGCGAGGCAAGTTGGGCCCAAGGTACATCGGGCCATTCAGGGTTGTAACCTGGGTGGGCAAGGTGGTGTATAGGCTGGATCTGCCAGCCGAACTCAGCCAGATCCACAACACTTTCCACATCTCTCAGTTGCGGAAGTGTTTGGTAGACGACTCGGCAGTGGTGCATTTGGAGGATATTAAGGTCGATGGCAGCCTGAATTACATCGAGCGGCCTGTGGCAATCCTCGACAGGAAGTCGAAGGATCTAAGGAACAAGAGGGTGGAACTCGTGAAGGTGCAATGGCAGCACCGGAAGGGATTGGAATGGACTTGGGAGCCGGTGGAAGAGATGATGGAGCACTACCCCGAGCTGTTTCAGGATCGAGCATCAGACTTCGAGGACGAAGTCTAAAATAAGTGGGGGAGATTTGTAGCACTTGGTTCCTGGTACGTACTTCTTGTGATTAATATTTTAAAATTGTGCATTTTTGCCTTGGACTCGGCAATTTGAAGGACCAACTCGCCGAGTATGAGCGGGATAAGACGCGGGGTCTGAACTTTAGACTCGGCGAGTCGGTCCCCAGACTCGGCAGGTAGACCCTGTTTGGGCAAAACCCCTAATCCGGGTGTTTACACCCTATTTAAACGCTCTAACTTGGCCTCCTTTGTCCCTAACACTTCCAGAGAGCTGTAGAGAGAAACCCTAGCCCCCATATTGTTCTTGAGAGTGATTTTGGCTTTGTGAAGAAGGTTTGGAGCTTAGAAGAAAAAGGAAGAGGTTGAAGTGTGCAAGGAGGGGAGGAAGATCCGAAATCTACAATGTGAGAAGCTTCCATTCAGGTAGAAAAGTTCTTACCTTGATCACTAGTTCATTAGATCCCCTTTTTGTCCCAAATTAGTGGTTTTCAAGCCCTAAAACCTCAAACTCCATGTATTTATGCTCTATGTTCTGAAAGCACTTCAGATTGGGACCTTATGGACATCTTAGAAGTGTAAAGTCTCTGTGGTTGGGGTTATTGAGATCCCTATTGAGTGTATGACCTCTTAAAGAGCTTGGATTTGCCTTCTTGAGCTTATAAGGCCATGCATGCACGTAAAGTTTGCAACTTTACGTGATAAGCATGCCCTAGGAGCATAGATCTATGGTTTAGAAGCGTTGCATGTCTCAGATTTGGTCTGTATGGGAAGAGGGTCGAAGGGACTCGGCGAGTCCCAAAGTGGAACTCGGCGAGTTCTATGAAGATGGTCTTAGACTCGGCGAGTTGGATGAACAACTCGGCGAGTCATATGAGCTGTCACTGAGTAAGAGGGGTTTAAGTGTTGAAGGTCCAACCCTTCGTATCTACATGCGGAACTAGCAATTTAACGTGTAGCAATAGTCCCAGAACCCCAAATCCTCTTAAGGGATGCTCTGATGAGGGCTTGGAAGCGAGTAGGAGATCTGCTCGTGGGGACTCGACGAGTTGTTCGTGGACTCGGCGAATTGGATCACAAGTCGGTTCTATAGTCCCGAGTAGTGAGTTAAGGGTGACTCAGTGAGTGGGAAGAGGGACTTGGCGAGTAGGACCAGGTTAGTAGGAGAAGCACTCGGCGAGTCTGTGCCATGACTCGGTGAGTCCAGTTAACTGGAAGTTGACTTTGACCAAGGAGTTGACCTTGGACCAGGGGTGGGTCAGTCAATTGACCTAAGGGTATTTATGAGTGGCTAATCTATGTTATGGATTTGTAGCCAAAGAATTACCGATGCAGCAGCCAGACGTCTAGCAATCAAACGTTCGGTAGCTACTTTTCGAGGTGAGTTTCCTTCCAGTAGTAACGTGTCTAAGGCACCAAGGCCGGCCCGTATAGACGATATGTTAGTGTCAGAGTGTGGGCAGAGCCCTTATCTCATGGTTGAGTTTGATTATGATATATGCCAGTATGATAGAATTGTTTATACTCGTTGTCTGTGTGATTCTTGTATGTTATGGTTTAGTAGCTGAGTGTGGGCGAGGCCCGTATCTCTCTGATAGTGGAGTGTGGGCGAGGCCTGTATCTCTCAGATAGCAGAGTGTGGGCGAGGCCTGTATCTCTCAGATAGCGGAGTGTAGGCGAGGCCCGTATCTCCCAGCTAGCGGAGGGTGGGCGAGGCCCGTATCTTCATGAGTGTGGGCGAGGCCTGTATCTCCTAGCTGTTCATTGTATGTATGGTATGAAGTATTATGAGGTAACTCACCAAACTTCGTGCTTCCGGTTTACAGTTTTTTTTCAGGTACCTCTTCTTCAAGGGTGAAGAAGCTGGCGCGGTTGCGGCACATCATACACGCACCTTGTTTTTCGCACCATGAGTCATTATGGGATTTTGCACTCTGATAGTTGATTGTTTTCATGTTGCGGTTTTCAGACACGATGTATGTTATGAAATGGTTTGACCAAACAGTGTTTTAATTACGATCGTTTTCTAAAGTATTGATTTAAAAAGAAAATTTTTGGATGAGAAATTTGGGTCGTTACAGGTTTTGTGACAGAGCATCTAATTATTAGTCGAGAGGGCTTGAAATACAATTATTCATGCACAAGTCCTAGTTAACCATGGAAAATATGAGATTGATCTCATTGATTTGAGTTGGCTAACCATCGCCAATCTAAATTGATTGTTGTGTTTAAGTTCATCGTTAATCTTATTTAGCTAACCACTTTTAACCTGCTAAGTTGTTGTTCTTGGATTTGAGGTTGATTATATGTTATAAGTATGGTATGTTTTTAATTTAGTCTACACCGAGGATTCTCACTATGTAATTTATTGCCTAACTTATTTTTATATAGTGTTAGAAGGCCCTAGCTTGGAGTTCGAAGATATTTTGACATTTAAGGTTAGCGTTTGTATGAATCCTGAACATTGCTTTTTATATATGATTGTTACATCCCTAGCTGTTTTAAAACATAAGTTTGATTTGGTGTGTGTGTGTGTGTGTGTATATATATATATATATATATATATATATATATATATATATATATGGTTGAGATCAGTTGAGAACTTATAGTTTTCCGAGAACCCGAGAATTAAAAGTGGACCGTTGGATTGGATTTAAGATCATAAGGGTAAGATTGTCTTTTACACTTTTTTATTACTTTAATTACGTAACTACAACATCTGTATGATTTTCTTTCCAAAAGATCATCTTCTAACCTTCAAAATTATCAGAATCAACGACGAAATCATAGAAAATCTACATCGATCGAATAGTTGTCGTTGTTAACCCTTCCATACATACATATATATATATATATATATATATATATATATATATATATATATATATATATATATATATATATATATATATATATATATATATATATATATATATATATGGAAGGGTTAACAACGACAACTATTCGATCGATATAGATTTTCTATGATTTCGTCGTTGATTCTGATAATTTTGAAGGTTATATATTCAAGTTCATTTGAAACAATGCTAATTTTGTGAAACCGTGAGACCAAATCTAAAAATAATTTTAAAATGCAAAATAAAAAGAAAAATCCTAAAATTCTTTTTTTTTTAATTATTATTTTCGGAACTTTAGTTACCAACAAAAAAATAAAAGAATATTAAAAAAAATATAAAAAATTACCGTTTTTTTTAAATACGTGAAATATTCTAATAGAGTATTACACTGTAAATATTCTAATGTAATTTTTAGAATGTTAGAATATTCTGTTAGATTTGTCGGATATATAGAATATTCTAATATTTTATTAGAATGTGTAAAAAAATATATTTTTATTTTAACTTTTTTGGTATTTTTTTTGGAAAATATAAATTCCGAAAATAATAGTTGAAAAATAAATTTAAGAAAATTTTCAATTATTTTGCATTTTAAAAATATTTTTTTATCTATTAAATTAGTGGCTAGGATTACGCCTCACGGTTTTATAAAATTAGACTGTCTCATATGAAACTAAACTTTTATATATATATATATATATATATATATATATATATATATATATATATATATATATATATATATATATATATATATATATATATATATATGTTTTGTAAAATAAATACTTTTTTATAGGATAGATTTTAACGTAAGTATTAATATGAATATTTAAAGAAAAAATTAAATCAAAATTGACCTTTAATTAAACAGTATATAAATATAGAAATTACATTGCCTTCAAAATAATTATTTAAAAAACCCAACATTATCAAAACTGAAATGATTAAATCAATAGTTTTTAAATCATAGATCTTTAACACATTCGTTTCGTTAATATAAATACTTTAAACTTCCACTTTCAGTATTCTAACAATAGATATCTCTTTTATCATATGGCATCACTTAATATCTAATTTGTATAAAGTTTTTATTTTAGTGTAAAAATAATTCTCATAGTTAATAGAGTTAAATGTTATTTTTTACAATAAATATCGATTAATATTTTAACCTTAATTTTATTTAGTGTCGTAACGTCTGGTTGTTCAGATTGTATAACCAATGCCTAAAAAGATGATGGAATTAACGAGAAGCAAAGATACACAGTGTGAACACTTGTTTATCAAATATCAACGTTAGGTAGTATTTATTGTTTGATGTCTACTTCTAATTACTGCATTTGTCTCCTTGTAACTATTTTGTAATTATTGCATGAGGAAATATAAGATGATAATTATTGCATAGAAAATATACAACGAAAAAAATACAAAAACCTAGCCAAATCTTCTGATTATATTTTTTATTTTTAACCAAAAAATAGCAATTATCTAAAATTTAGCACCAAAACCGTAAGTCATTAAGGAACTTACGGTCAACACGAAGTTGACTACGGTTTGGGATATTTAGGCTACTCTTTTGTGGGCCGGCTATTGTTTCAAGGCTCGTTGGCCCAGAATATATAAAATTGTTTTTTTTTTCTTTTTCAGGTTGTATGTGTGAAGTTTGAAAATCTATCTAAATAGAGCATCTAAAGAACAACAATGTGCATCTCCAAATATTGAAGTTTTTTTTTCTTGTTTAATAGGATATTTATTAGATACATTGTTTTTGAATAAAACGAAAAAAAGCCATATGTTATTAAGAAACGTACGGTATACAAACGTTCAATGCACAAAACATGCATTAAATACTTGTGCAGTGTAGGTTTCTTAGGAACCTACCGGTTTTTATAAAAAAAATTGTTTTTTTTTTCTTTGTAGCTTATATAAAACGTCATATATATGATGTAATGTAATGTTATTTATTTCTAACAACCATCTCTAGCTAACGTGAATCACATGAAATATAGTCTGGTCATGGTATGCATGTCACCTCATTTGAACTATACAACATAAAGCGGGTGTCTATATATAGTGAGCACATAATAGGCTAGATGTACAACTTAGTTCCACAAGAAGGAAAATTTCCTTGATCAAAATACACTAATGGTATACTCTTTCACCATATATATTTGTGAATGTCACGTTTATATAGGATTATAAGGCTTACATCTTTCGTCAATGCTAAAATTCTTTCAAACTCTTTTAGTAATATTCTATTATATATATATATATATATATATATATATATATATATATATATATATATATATATATATATATATATATATATATATATATATATATATATATATATATATATATGTATGTGTGTGTATGCAGGCAGGCAGGACCGTATGGATCGCACCTTGGGGAGGTAAGGCTGGAACCAAATCGGGGGAATTCATAATACCTGATGGTGCTCGTCTTACCAAGATAGACATTAGGAGTGGAGAAGCTATAGATTTCATCCGCTTCACTTACAAGGATCAATCTGGCACAGGCCATTCTGAAACATTCGGTAGCGAGGCCGGTGGCTCGTTTCATACGGTAAGCTTTGAATTCATTTGCCACATGCACATATCGAAGTTAGGCTCTTATTTTATAATATAGCCGTCATCATGTTTATATTTCGGTTCCAGATCACCTTCAATGAAAACGAGTACCTCATCACAATTAGTGGACGTGTTGGATCATATGCTGGCATCACCTTGGTTACATCGCTGACTTTCCAAACCAACTTAAGAACTTATGGGCCATACGGCACAAACCCGGGGACTGACTTTTTGCTTGGGGTCTCAAGCGGTAAGTTTTCCGGGTTCTATGCAAAGTACGGGGATTACTTGGACTCTTTGGGTGTTATTCTTCAGCCGTAAGATGATATATATACAGCAGCATGCATGCATGCATGTTGTGTTTAATGCATGGAAACAAATGTTAAATGTATTCTAAATGTGGTACTTATATGTATTTTATATGTTTTAATATCGTATCTTGTTTCTTCGACGTGAGACTATAAAAATAAGGTCGCACACGAAGTTACAAGTAGAATAAGCACCTTTGTGGCTTTGTTGTGCATGCGCATTTTGTTTTTTCATGTACCCCTTGAAGCTTATAAATAATGAATATTCCATGCTTTCTTCTTTGCTAATACTTCCACCATAAATTTATTTGGCTTTAATTTCTTGTGTTGATTTTTTTTAGTTTACGTAATAATCATTTCTTAGGGACAGATCCTTTTCTTTTGGAGTATTTGATGAGGATTCCTATTTATACTTACATACATGTAACCATAAAAAGAAAAATAAACATACGGGTTAGCATTGAAACATCTAATATGAGTTCAAGTTACTACAATCATCTTCTTCATAACCTATATGTTAACTTGTCAGATACATAAACCTTCAAATCCAACAGTATTTTGATATATGCAAATTGATGTTGAATCTTGTTTCACATGTTGAATTGATGTTAAGGTACTTAAAACTAATCCCTTATTTTGAAATATATTTTTTTAAATGCTAGACTTCAATTAAAAACAACAAGAAATTGGAATTACATGTTATAATACAATGAGTTTTCAACCCAAGAATTCCAAATCAAATTTCTACCCGATTTCGCTCTACTCTTAATCCATAAAAAAGGTAAAAGCCTTGACATCATAGGCTAAAACTAACAGACTCGTGTCCTTAGTATTGGTGTGAAGATCACGTCGTTCCTATATTTCCATATAGTCCATAAGAATGGTCATGATTTTGCTTCTAAGGTGTTTAAAGACTTACATCTAACTTTTACAGTAGAGTTTACCCTCAAAAAGTCCTCTAAGGAGCCCGTAGGGTAGGAAAATCATTCCACCAAGTCTGTATATGCCCTTGTTTTGAAATCTAAATATAGGCTAGAAACTTATACCCTAAACAAAATCCTCCTACTTGTTAAAATGTTTTTTCTTCAACACTCATCCTCAAGTTGACTTAAATAACATCACCGAAAAATATGAATCCCACATTCAAAAGTTACAGACTCCAAGTTCATCTAAACACCTATCGGAAAACATCAAATCCAGTCAACTTCATGATCATAATTTTTTTTTGCAAAACTAGGGTTGTTTGTGAAAAGCTTTGTAGAAATAGGGTGGCTATAAATTAGAAATGGGGTGGTTTTAAATTGATTTGTAAGAATAAGGTATCCACTATTACCCACTGCTCTATTGTATGGTGGAGCGTCGTTAGTAAAACAGATTTGATAGGACATAATCTCACTAATAAGTATGATGACATAAAGTAACTAAACCATTTTTAAAAATCCAACTCTTAGTTACTTTATAAAAAATGTGAAAGATATGCTAATCCATGAAAATGCACATCATGCTTTATATGTCGTTAGTGGAGCGTGTGTGGTTAACCGACACACTAATAGGGACTATAAAGAGATTTGATGGGCATCTCGAAAATTATCATTGTTGATGGGCATGTGTGATTGACGAGCACATCAATGTGAGATGATAAATGACAACGAAGTTGTCGAGCCGGTTTACATGGTTATTCACATCTTGTTTGTGATCGTCGGCATCCCAATCACAAAAGTGAGAGCATGATCCGAGATTACACATGCAATTGATATGATTCAGTGAATATCAAAAGTGTTGGATTAGTGTCTAAGTCCATAACTATTTTGGTATGTACTTGACCCGATGGTGCATGGTCCTTTTGGGTTGCCTTCACCAAAGCAACTTGATTGGAGAAATAAATAGAGAGAGAGGTTATTATGATTTATTAATATGTTATAAGAATAATATATTAAAGGAGAAATCATATTTGTTTAATTAATATTGGTCAATAATTAATTAAGAATTAATTTTGTGATCAAGTGTAATTAATTAAACTAGAGGGGCTGAATTGTAATTATGTGATAGTTACAAAATAAGGTAAGGATTATCTTAAATATAGGGTGAACGAATTTAAGGAGATAATGTCTTAGAATTCGACTAGGATAAGGGTTTCTAAGACTTATCTTATGGTTGCTTGGTGGGCAAGCAACTATATAAGGATAAGGACTAAAACCCTAATCTATACACCTATATAAACCCCCTAAGGCTCATGAATTCGTCCAACCCTTCCCAAGAAGTCCTAGAGACGAATTCTAACACCTCTCCTCTCTCTTTATACCTTCTCCACTTGCTTATGGTGTTTGTAAGCCATTAGAGGAGTGACACTTGTGACTCTAAGCCTTCCAAAGTCAATTCAAGGAGGAATTGGGATTGTTATTGCTACATAACAATCAAGGTAATATCATAAACCTAATTATATGTTAATATCGATTTCCATATGCTAGAATTAGGGTTTATAGTCTTGGATTCAAAGCATGTACAATAGAGAAACCTAGATCCAAGCATTAGGGTTTGTATGAGCACATAGGATGTCTTATGATCAAAACCCATCAGTGGTATCAGAGCCTAGCTTGGTTTCAATTGTATTGATGCATTGTATATCTAAAAAAATTCGATTTTTGGAGTTTTGGAGGCTGGACTCGCCGAGTCCAAGGTGACTTGACGAGTCCAGGCTTGACTCGATGAGTCAACTCGTCAGATAGAGCTTATCTCGGGATTTCTTGCTGTTTTTGCATTGGGATAGTTACCTTATCATTTTAGATCAATATTAATCTGATTATATGATATATTTGACTACATTTTTGATCTAATTGAAGATATTTATCAATTAATAAGATAATTGTTTCCTTATAAGATAATTGATTAATTATTTTGAGTAAATTGATAAATTGTTTTGCAAGAAATCATTAAACAAATCAATATGGATAATTATGTAATTAAATGTTAGTTTAGATTATTTGTTATTTGATCCTTGTTGTTATGAAAAGTTTCATATTTTGCCCTTTAGGTTTTATAGTTTAAATTTGAACCCAATAGTTTTGTAGTTTTGAAATTTAAATAGTTGAAACCCTAATGTTTTGAAAAAAGGTTTCAAAACTTGCCCTCAAGTTTTGGAATTTAAAAGTTGATTAACAGTTTAATTAGGAATGTTAAATTCTAAAACTCTAGTATAGTTTTGAAAAAGTTCAAATCACACCCTTATGGTTTTATTAATTAATTAAGGTGTATAATTAAAAGAAGTTTAATAAATCCATAAATGTTTAGGTTTACAATTTAATTGAATTAAAAGTATAATTGTTAAATTAGACCACCTAGTATTTTGAAAGTATAAAATACACCCTATACTATATATAACATTAAAAGTCTAACATTATATATATGTATGAATAAAAGTCAGTCTTACCGTTAGTAGGCCTCATTCACGAAGCTGGTCTATAAGGGGTGTTTAAGGAAATTGCCTATAAAATGACGATTGAATGGGTATCCACTCTTACCCACCGCACTCTTGACTAGTGGAGGGTCGTTAGCCGAACGGGTAGGATAGGACGAAACCTTCCATTATAAGTATAATGAATTATTAAAGTAACTAAATGTTTTCATAAAATTCCCAATCTTAGTTACTTAGGCAAAGTGAATTGATGCAATTCCATGAAATTACACATTGTGCCCTTGCGAAGACGTTAGTGGAGCGTGTGTGGTTTACCGGCACACTAAATAGTTCTAAGCAAAGGTAGCAAAGGGTGACTCAATGTTGGTCATAGTTCGGTGGAGTGTGTGTGGTTTACCAGCACATCGAATAGGTGACTGTAACATGTGAGGGCCCCATGTAAGTTTGCATGGTTATTCACACCTACTTTGTGATCATCGGCATCCCAGTCACAAACAAGAAGGGCATATCGAGATTTAAACATGCCATTGAAAGTTCAATGAATCTCAAAGGATCTAGGAGTTTTCATAGATTTAAAACTTAAATTTCTTTTTCGTTTTTCGTGGTGGAAATTAGTGAATCGTCATTCACTTACCTTCAAATATTCTGCAATTAGGGTTACGGCATCCCTCTCCCGAGTTGTGGAATATTGTGTTGGGTCCTAGCCTTAGTATTTCATTTGGGTGATTTACTAAGGACTCAATCTATCAACTAACTTGAATTTGTTTTTCTCCCGTTTTGTAGATGTCAAAGTTCGACAACTATGGTCTTCCCAAATCCCATGGAACAAGCATTCCACTTGAAGATGGTATTCCATGATTCAATCGAGGAACGAGAAATCATGCTTCAGTTCCTCCTCCTCCTCCTATTGTTCTCCCCAACCCACAAGATCGAAGAATTGATAGGTTCAATATCACTAAAGCCCTATTGGAAATGAAACATGAAGATGGTAAACCCGTGTGTGCCCACGTTCTAGGAATGAAATCACAAATTGATAGGTTGATAATGTTGGGTGTGTCATTCCCAGATGAGTTGGCTGTGAATTGGGTTTTGCAGTCACTTCCTGAATCATATAATGAGTTCAAAAGAAAGTATTATATGATGAATTGTAACGACCCGTCTCCGGTATGATGATTCCTTAGTATTTATTTTGAAGTTTTGCAAGAGGGACTCGGCGAGTTCATAGCCTGACTCGCCGAGTAGGGACGGGATTTCGAGCACGTGTTAGCTGGCGACTCGGCGAGTCCATATTCTGGACTCGGCGAGTCTGTCTGTCTGGGAGAAACCCTAAATCCCCGGGTTGCCCATTATTTAAGCCACCTTATAGCCCCCAATCTCACCTCCTTCACCCTCAGAAGCTGTGAGAAAACCCTAATTCGATCTTGAGTGTTTTAAGTGATCTTGTGTGCATTTGTGAAGGCTTGAAGAAGGAGAAGAAGAAAGGAGCAAGGAGAAGAATTGTAGAGCAGAGATTCAAGGGAAAACAAGAGTTCTTTGAGGTATTCTTCGGATTTCCTTCCCTTTTATGCTTTAAAACCCCCTCTAGATCTAGTTGATGCTTTTCTCAAGCCTTATGTTGATATGGAAGCCCTATTATGCCGAGATATCCTTAGATCTGTTCATTTAGGAGTTGTAGAGCCCAGATCTATTGCCTTTATGGAGCTATTTTGCATCATAACCCTAGATCTACCCTTTTAAGTGCCTTTTTAGCCTTTATTCCCTTTTTCATGTGTTTGTACACGTAAAGTTGGAAACTTTACGTGGTAAATCAGCTTATTGGACTCAGATCTATCATTTGTATGTAATGGATTCGAGCAGAATCGAGTGTAGAATAGTTGCATGGCTGTGACTCGGCGAGTCGGAAGAACGACTCGGCGAGTCGAGTCGCGAGTCCCCGATTTCTTCCTTTTGAGCGGTGTCGAGTGGGACCAGTGAGTAGTGGAGTGGACTCAGCGAGTTTGAGGGTAGACTCAGTAATGGAGGGACTCGGCGAGTTGTTCATACAACTCGGCGAGTCCAAGGCAATCTTCTTAAGCTCAAGAACAACTCGTCGAGTTGTTCATATGACTCGGCGAGTCGGATGAAGATTGTCTGAGTTCTTGGATCGAGAGGGTACTCGTCGAGTCGATGCCATACTCGACGAGTAGCAGCGAGTAGGGTCGAGGAGTGAGAATAGGGACTCGGCGAGTTGGCGGCCCAACTTGGCGAGTCAGGTCAACTGTGGGTTGGCTTTGACCGAGAGTTGACTTTGACCGAGAGTTGACTTTGACGAAGGGTAAAAGAGTCATTTTACCCAGTGCAGTGTTTAGTATTTGATTGAGTGTGTTTATGGACTTGTAGCCAGGGAGATACCGGAGCAGCAGCAGTTAGCCCTCAGAGCCATTCACTCAGCAGCCAGTTCACGAGGTGAGTTTCCTTCCAGTAGGAACGGGTCTAAGGCCACAATGCCGGCCCGTTTAGCTAGCAGTAGTATCCGGATTTTGATCCGATGCAGTAGTTAGCATGTTTGATGCCTTCGTGGCTTAGACAGGATTTATGTGTGTTCATGCTAGTGATATGTTTATGCTATGTTCAGTCAGCTTCGGACTTCGGTCCGATGTAGGGGACAAGGTCCCAGTCAGCTTCGGACTTCGGTCCGATGTCAGCTTCGGACTTCGGTTCGATGTAGGGGACAAGGTCCCAGTCAGCTTCGGACTTCGGTCCGATGTCAGCTTCGGACTTCGGTTCGATGTAGGGGACAAGGTCCCAGTCAGCTTCGGACTTCGGTCCGATGTCAGCTTCGAACTTCGGTTCGATGTAGGGGACAAGGTCCCAGTCAGCTTCGGACTTCGGTCCGATGTCAGCTTCGGACTTCGGTTCGATGGAGGGGCAAGGCCCCAGTCAGTTAGCTTCGGACTTCGGTCCGATGTAGGGGACAAGGTCCCAGTCAGTCAGCTTCGGACTTCGGTTCGATGGAGGGGGCAAGGCCCCAGTATGTGCTTGATATGTTATTGTATGGTATGTGGTAGTTTGGGGGAGCTCACTAAGCTTCGTTCTTACAGTTTCAGTTTTGGTTTCAGGTACTTCCGCAAGCAGAGGGAAGAGCTCGGGATGATGGCATCGCACACACCACAACTTCAGCTTTTATCCTGGGAGTTGATTTAGTTTTTGATTTTGATATGACATGGATATGATACGGTTTTTCGCACAGTGTTTTTATTATGTTTGGGATACATCACGTATGGTTTTATGATATGACACTCAGATTATGGTTTTTGGTTATATTGAAAAATGAAATTTTTGGGTCGTATTTTTGGGTCGTTTCAAGTTGGTATCAGAGCCTTGGTTTGAGGGATTCGGATACACTTCCGGGTGTATCTGAACTCAAACTAAGGGGAAATAAAAAGATTTTTTTAAAAAAAAAGGAAAATGTTTTCTAAAGAATTTTGAAAGCACTTAGAAAGAAAGAAATTTTTAAACGAGATAAGGGTGTGGTGCATGCGATCAGCCGAGCTCAAGTAAGTACTCCCAAATTACCCATACAAGTTATGTGTTCAGTTTCAGTTTCAGTAGAACATCATGCTAGTATAGGACTAAGGATCTAGAAGGATGCCTTATGTGCCTGCTTTATGTGTTACAGCTTTATGAGTATTGCATGCTAGTATTGAGTAGATAGCAGTAGGATAGCCTGTTTAGGTTATGCCTGATAGTATGAGCTTAGCATTGTATGCTAGTACAGTTTCTCGTTATGAGAATAGTTTTGCCTGAGTATGTTTCCTTTATCCAAATGCTGCTTGCTTCGTGCTTTGTGGGGTTCTGAGTGATGGGAGTTAGCCATTAGGTGAACACATCAGACCACATGTGATCAGGGTTGAATAATCCCAGAGTGCTGGAACTGGCCCTATTGCGCAGCTCTTGTTTGAGTCCAACCATTATAGGGACGGGTCTTTTACTTGAAGGATTATCTGATCCTCGTCACATGTGATGGTGTTCAGGTGGTGGCTAATTAGCATTATAAGGAGACCTTCAGCAGCTGAGGACTAGTTGAGTTGAGTCTGAGGTTTCCCTAGGGCAAGCCTAGGATGAGAGTAGAGGAGATCAGTAGTAGTAGAAGTGACTTGGTGGAGTCAAGGCAGTTCTTGAAGAAAGTACGGATAGATGTGGAAGGTAGTATGGGCCCGTACTACTGAAAGCAGAGGATCTGTACTCGAATCAAGAAAGGCTGAGACAATACCAGGAAGCTAGTTGTAGTATTAGTGATCCCTTGAGATATTTCAGTTTTCTGATGTAGTTGTGATGTGTTTCAGAATGGTGGATTTGCGTTCGAGACCAGCAGCCGGCAGTGGAGGTGCCGGGGAGGGATCAGGTTCAGGCTCGGGGGATGAGCGCATGGATGAGCAGACCCGAGAGTTTCTTTCTTCGGAGATTACGCGCATCATTATAGAGCAGACTCCCGTGATCTTCGGTTCGATCAAGGAGGGAATTCTAGAGCTGATGGATGAGAGATTGGGCACCTTCCGTGCCGAGGTGGCGGCCATGATGGGGTCGCGCACCCTTACTTTCACGGAGTTCAGGGCATGTGGAGCTCCGGACTATCATGGGGTGCGAGACCCCATAGCGAGTACCAGATGGTTGGCGGATGTGGCCAACGCTTTCCGCACCAGCAGGTGTCCCGAGGGGGAAAAGGTCAGATTGGCATCCTGTCTTCTGAAGGACAGGGCACGGGATTGGTGGGAGGAGGTCGGACATGCCATTGGGGATGATGCAGCATTGGACGCCATGACCTGGGCTGATTTCTCTACCAGGTTCAGGGCGGAGTTTGCACCAGTTATTGAGGTGCAGCAGTTAGCTAGGGAGTTTCAGGACCTCACCCAGACTACAGAGACAGTGGCGGAGATCACCGCCAAGTTCAGGGAGAGGGCTCTTCTCGTTCCTCAGTATGTAGCTGATGAGGAAATGAAGAAGGCCCGTTATCATGAGATGTTGCGGAGCGATATCCGCCAGTTTGTGAGCCGGTCCAGCTGTAAAACGCTGGAAGATATGATTGCTAGGGCTCGGGCTCGGGAGATTGATCTCGAGATGGAGAAGAAGAGGAAACCGGAGGCGGTTTTAGGTTCAGGCGGTTCGGGCAAAAAGCCCAGGGTTTCAGATCACAGGTCCAGGGGACAGCCGAGCCACGGACGATGTGGTAGGTGTGGGAAGATGCACGAGGGAGTGTGCAAGGCAGGGAGTTCCGGCTGCTACAAGTGCGGTCGGATTGGACATTTGAGCAGGGATTGTACGGCTCCTGCTACTGCCGTTGCAGCATCAGATCTGATTTGCTTTCAGTGCAATCAGAGGGGACATAAAAAGTCCCAGTGTCCGAACTTAGCCGCAGCAGGGAAGGTGGCTGCACCTGCCCCTGCTACTTTGAGGATTACAAATGGCCGACAGGGCCGAGCTGATGTGCCAGTGGCGAAGAGTAGGGCGTTTCAGATGACAGCAGAGGAGGCGCTAGCGACTCCTGATGTGGTGACGGGTACGTATCTTCCCTTCATCTCTTTTTTTTTTATTATTATCGTTTGAATATTGCTTATGATTGCATGTTTTATTTAGGGTCGTTCTCTGTGAACGGCATTTCTGCTATGGTATTGTTCGATTCAGGGGCTACCCGATCATTCGTATCGCTTGCTCTTAGCAAGAGATTTAGTAGAGCTCCTGGGGAGCTGGATTGTCCATTAGAGGTTGAGATAGCAGATGATAGGACCGTGAGGGTTGACAGAGTGCATAGAGGGTGTTCTCTTCAGTTGTTTGATGAGCAGTTTTCAGTGGACCTGGTACCTATTCCCCTGCGAGGGAATAAGGTTATTGTGGGCATGGATTGGCTAAGCCCCAATGGGGCGGTGATTGATTGTGAGCTTCAGCTAGTGAGGGTTCGCACTCCCAGTGGGGGAGAGTTAGTGATTCAGGGCGAGAGGCCACAGCGAGGACCGACCTTTTGTTCCGCCGCAAGGGCGAGGCGCTATGTTCAGCAGGGTTGCGCCGGTTTTGTAGCTTACGTCTTGGATGCCCGGGAGAAGGGCAAGATGACAGTTGATGATGTTCCTATTGTACGAGACTACCCGGATGTGTTTCCCGAGGATTTGCCGGGGATACCTCCTGAAAGACAGGTTGAGTTCAGGATCGACCTAATTCCTGGTGCGGCTCCGATAGCCAAGGCACCGTATCGACTAGCTCCCCCTGAGATGCAGGAGTTGTCTACACAGCTGCAGGAGCTGTTAGACAAGGGTTTCATTCGGCCGAGCAGTTCGCCTTGGGGAGCCCCGATCCTGTTTGTGAGGAAGAAGGATGGGTCGCATCGTATGTGTATAGATTATCGGGAGTTGAATAAGGTAACGGTGAAGAACCGTTACCCACTTCCGAGGATAGATGATTTGTTTGATCAGCTTCAGGGAGCGTCTTGGTTCTCCAAGATCGATCTACGCTCCGGTTATCATCAGATGCGGGTTAGAGATGAGGATGTACAGAAGACTGCTTTCAGGACCAGGTATGGTCATTATGAGTTTGTGGTGATGCCATTTGGGCTCACCAATGCTCCAGTCGCGTTCATGGATCTCATGAATCGCGTGTGCAGGCCGATGCTGGATCGGTCAGTGATAGTATTCATAGATGATATCTTGGTATATTCCAAGACGCAGGAGCAGCATGAGGAGCACCTGCGGGAGGTGCTGGAGGCTTTGTGGAGGGAGAGACTTTTCGCAAAGTTCTCCAAATGTGAGTTCTGGTTGCGCGAGGTGCAGTTCCTTAGTCACCTCGTCAACCAGAAGGGTATTTTGGTAGACCCGGCCAAGATAGAGGCCGTGATGCAGTGGGAGGTCCCGAAGTCTCCATCTGAGATTCGGAGCTTCCTAGGGTTGGCAGGGTATTATCGAAGATTTATTCAGGATTTCTCCAAGATAGTAGTGCCGCTCACCCGACTGACCAAGAAGTCGGTGGTATTTCATTGGGGGCCTGAGCAGCAGGCAGCGTTCGAGACCCTCAGACAGAGATTGTGCGAGGCTCCGATCCTTACCTTGCCAGAGGGAGTAGAGGACTTCGTAGTCTACTGTGATGCCTCGATCACAGGTATGTGAGCAGTATTGATGCAGCCAGGCCATGTGATAGCTTATGCCTCGAGACAGTTGAAGCCTCACGAGGCTAATTATCCTACCCATGATTTGGAGCTGGGGGCAGTTGTGTTTGCCCTCAAGATTTGGAGGCATTACCTTTATGGGGTCCGTTGTACTATTTACACGGATCACAAGAGTTTGAGGTACCTTATGGATCAGCCGAGTCTGAACATGAGGCAGAGGAGGTGGTTGGATGTGCTAAAGGATTATGATTGTGAGATCCTTTACCATCCAGGGAAGGCCAACGTGGTGGCCGACGCCCTAAGCCGCAAAGTGTCGGCAGCCCCTATCAGAGATCTGTGTTTGAGGATGACAGTGATCACTCCGTTGTTGGAGCGGATCAAGAAGGCTCAGGTGGCGGGCCTCAAGGAGGAGAGGCAGAAATGTGAGAGGATAGTGGGCCGAGTAGCCTCGTTTGATTATGACAGTCGGGGATTGCTGACGCTTTACGGGAGGATGTGGGTACCGTACTGGGGTGGAGTACGGCAAGTGTTGATGGACGAGGCTCATAAGTCTCGATTTTCTATCCACCCAGGGGCGACGAAGATGTATCGAGATCTTCGACCTGATTATTGGTGGCCCTGCATGAAGCGGGACGTCGCCTGGTATGTTGAGAGATGCCTGACCTGCAGGAAGGTCAAGGCGGAGCACCAAAGACCTCACGGCAAGATGCAGCCGTTAGACATTCCCGTGTGGAAATGGGAGGACATCACCATGGATTTTGTCACCAAGCTTCCTAGGACCGCACGAGGAGTGGATTCGATATGGGTAGTAGTGGATCGGTTGACGAAGAGTGCCCATTTTATCCCGATCCAGGAGAGTATATCGGCTGAGAAGTTAGCCGATATCTATGTGCGGGAGATCGTGGCACGTCATGGAGTGCTGGTATCGGTGGTGTCAGACCGAGATGTCCGTTTTACATCCAGATTCTGGAAGCGGTTCCATGACGAGATGGGTACTCGTCTCCATTTCAGCACCGCTTTCCACCCTCAGACGGACGGGTAGAGCGAGAGGACGATTCAGACTCTCGAGGACATGCTTAGGGCATGTGTTCTAGATTTCGGTGGCAGTTGGGATACGTATCTTCCGTTGGCAGAATTTTCGTATAACAACAGTTATCATGCGAGCATTGATCGACCTCCTTTTGAGATGCTGTATGGGAGGAAGTGTAGGACCCCGATTTGTTGGGGCGAGGTCGGCCAGCGAGTCATCGGGAGCACAAAGGTGGTGCTCAAGACGACCGAGTTGATCCAGTAGGTCCGTAGTAGACTGCAGACTGCGCAGAGTCGGCAGAAGAGCTACGCCGACAGGAGGCGTTCAGACTTGGAGTTCCAGGTGGGAGATATGGTCCTTCTGAAGGTCTCACCTTGGAAGGGTGTCATCAGATTCCGGAAGAGGGGCTAGTTGGGCCCCAGATTTATTGGTCCTTTCAGGGTTTTGGCCCGGGTGGGTCGGGTTGCTTCTCGGTTAGATCTTCCAGAGGAGCTTAGTCAGATCCACAACACTTTCCATGTGTCTCAGTTGAGGAAGTGTTTGGTGGATGAGTCAGCAGTCGTTCCCCTAGAGGATATTCAGGTTGATAGCAGCCTGAATTATATTGAGAGGCCGGTCGTGATTCTGGACCGAAAGACCAGGACCTTGAGGAACAAGGAAATTCAGTTAGTGAAGGTGCAGTGGCAGCACCGGAAGGGGTCTGAATGGACGTGGGAGGCTGAGGAGGAGATGAGAGAGCACTACCCAGAGATATTTGCAGATTCAGCCGTAGCAGACTTCGAGGACGAAGTCTGAGATAAGTGGGGGAGAATTGTAACGACCCGTCTCCTGTATGATGATTCCTTAGTATATATTTTGAAGTTTTGCAAGAGGGACTCGGCGAGTTCATAGCCTGACTCGCCGAGTAGGGATGGGATTTCGAGCACGTGTTAGCTGGCGACTCGGCGAGTCCATATTCTGGACTCGGCGAGTCTGTCTGTCTGGGAGAAACCCTAAATCCCCGGGTTGCCCACTATTTAAGCCACCTTATAGCCCCCAATCTCACCTCCTTCACCCTCAGAAGCTGTGAGAAAACTCTAATTCGATCTTGAGTGTTTTAAGTGATCTTGTGTGCATTTATGAAGGCTTGAAGAAGGAGAAGAAGAAAGGAGCAAGGAGAAGAATTGTAGAGCAGAGATTCAAGGGAAAACAAGATTTCTTTGAGGTATTCTTCGTATTTCCTTCCCTTTTATGCTTTAAAACCCCCTCTAGATCTAGTTGACGCTTTTCTCAAGCCTTATGTTGATATGGAAGCCCTATTATGCCGAGATATTCTTAGATCTGTTCATTTAGGAGTTGTAGAGCCCAGATCTATTGCCTTTATGGAGCTATTTTGCATCATAACCCTAGATCTACCCTTTTAAGTGCCTTTTTAGCCTTTATTCCCTTTTTCATGTGTTTGTACACGTAAAGTTGGAAACCTTACGTGGTAAATCAGCTTATTGGACTCAGATCTATCATTTGTATGTAATGGATTCGAGCAGAATCGAGTGTAGAATAGTTGCATGGCTGTGACTCGGCGAGTCGGAAGAACGACTCGGCGAGTCGGAAGAACGACTCGGCGAGTCGAGTCGCGAGTCCCCGATTTCTTCCTTTTGAGCGGTGTCGAGTGGGACCAGTGAGTAGTGGAGTGGACTCAGCGAGTTTGAGGGTAGACTCAGTAATGGAGGGACTCGGCGAGTTGTTCATACAACTCGGCGAGTCCAAGGCAATCTTCTTAAGCTCAAGAACAACTCGTCGAGTTGTTCATATGACTCGGCGAGTCGGATGAAGATTGTCTGAGTTCTTGGATCGAGAGGGTACTCGTCGAGTCGATGCCATACTCGACGAGTAGCAGCGAGTAGGGTCGAGGAGTGAGAATAGGGACTCGGCGAGTTGGCGGCCCAACTCGGCGAGTCAGGTCAACTGTGGGTTGACTTTGACCGAGAGTTGACTTTGACGAAGGGTAAAAGAGTCATTTTACCCAGTGCAGTGTTTAGTATTTGATTGAGTGTGTTTATGGACTTGTAGCCGGGGAGATACCGGAGCAGCAGCAGTTAGCCCTCAGAGCCATTCACTCAGCAGCCAGTTCACGAGGTGAGTTTCCTTCCAGTAGGAACGGGTCTAAGGCCACAATGCCGGCCCGTTTAGCTAGCAGTAGTATCCGGATTTTGATCCGATGCAGTAGTTAGCATGTTTGATGCCTTCGTGGCTTAGACAGGATTTATGTGTGTTCATGCTAGTGATATGTTTATGCTATGTTCAGTCAGCTTCGGACTTCAGTCCGATGTAGGGGACAAGGTCCCAGTCAGCTTCGGACTTCGGTTCGATGTAGGGGACAAGGTCCCAGTCAGCTTCGGACTTTGGTTCGATGTAGGGGACAAGGTCCCAGTCAGCTTCGGACTTCGGTTCGATGTCAGCTTCGGACTTCGGTTCGATGGAGGGGGCAAGGCCCCAGTCAGTTAGCTTCGGACTTCGGTCCGATGTAGGGGACAAGGTCCCAGTCAGTCAGCTTCGGACATCGGTTCGATGGAGGGGGCAAGGCCCCAGTATGTGCTTGATATGTTATTGTATGGTATGTGGTAGTTTGGGGGAGCTCACTAAGCTTCGTGCTTACAGTTTCAGTTTTGGTTTCAGGTACTTCCGCAAGCAGAGGGAAGAGCTCGCGATGATGGCATCGCACACACCACAACTTCAGCTTTTATCCTAGGAGTTGATTTAGTTTTTGATTTTGATATGACATGGATATGATACAGTTTTCCGCACAGTGTTTTTATTATGTTTGGGATACATCACGTATGGTTTTATGATATGACACTCAGATTATGGTTTTTGGTTATATTGAAAAATGAAATTTTTGGGTCGTATTTTTGGGTTGTTTCATGAATCATGACGACAACCTCATTGACCTAACTTACATGCTCACTGCTGCTGAATCAGAAATGATTTGGCGAAGCAATGGAGCGTATTTGTTGGAAAAGTCAACCGACCATGCTTCCGAGGATGTTCTAGGAGAACCGACCTGCGTTTACTGCCAAAAGAAAGGGCGTTGGATACAAGTATGCCCAAAGAGCCTGAAGAGTCCAGAAGATGGGAGAGTCAAAGAGTATGGTTGCGCTTCAGGTAAAATCCACTATCTAACTCCATTAAGTTCCTATTCATTAATTCTTAATACATAATGTAATAAGATTGCATTTGAATGTTTTACAGGTGAAAAGAAAGGAAGCTTGGTGAAAGAGCAAGATGAATCTAATCACAAGGAATGGATCTTGATCGCATGGACTTGAAGATTAGCTTTTGATCTTAGATAGTTATGATAGAGTTGTTAGAAAATTTTCTTTTGAAATACATAGTTTTCAATGGATTTTGCATTGTAAGGACAAATGTTTTCCGTTGCTTTTATAAATAAAATAAACTTTCGTTTGACTTATTTATTTATTTGTTTATTTCCTTGCAATGAAATCGTTATGAAAATTGGTGTTTGCATATTTCTACAACAAATGGATTTGGTTCTTATTATATTATGGAAAGTCGAGAATTTACCAAATAGGGAGAGTTTCTCATCGCCCAAGTTTCAATTGGACAGAAATTTGGAATCATGCAACTTGATTGCACGATGAATGAGAAATTTCGTATTTGGAAATTAGACAAATTCATTGACAAAGTGTCAAGTGAAGGACTTGGAGATCGAATACACAAAGTTGCGTGTTGATCAAGTCCACCATAAGAGTAACAAAGATATTCGTCATGATTTACTAAAGGTTTAGTAAATATGATTATACTTACAAGATTAAGTGTAATTCTGAATTGATTAAAGGGTTTAGATCAATAGCAGAACAAATAAGAAGAATCAAGTAGGCAGAAAGATAAAAGTTTCTCCATTCTAAGAAGATGGGAGAGTACCTCTTATGCTTTATGAAAGGTCTTAATGATTAAGAACCATCTCTCAATTGATCCTCTAAATGAGTCTTAGTACAATTGTATGTCTAAGAAGAGGAATCAAGAATTGAAGAAATGGTTAAATCAATAAGTCAATCATACTTCGTTCCAATAACAAGTCTTAAAGTTAAGATTGTGACATCGAGTGAAAAAGTAAGGTTTATAACATTCATCAAATGTGGAAAGTTGTGATGTCTTGGATAAGACAAAGACCAACTAGGACCAATTTATGAAGTATTTTGATATGAGCTACACTAACTATTGGATATTTGTTTGTCATGGAATGGTTATTGACAAGAGAATCTTATATGTCAAGGAGTAAGTGGGAGTCTTAATGGTCTTGAAAGGTTTCAAGAACAAATCAAATAAACCTTATCGATCATCACTAGCACACGAGTTGAGATTTACAACCTATCGTGTTGACATTATTTTGTTTCTGTGCCAATCCAATCGAGTTAATTATGCATGTGAGTTCTATGAGTTCTCATTTTGAACTCATAAAAGGCAAAGCACCTTAATCAATGAAAGGTACATTGATAGGAAAGGGTGCGCTGCTTAACTACTTGGAAGACATGGTGGGCAGCTGTGCTACCATAAGGCAAGAAATCAAGATTAAGAAAGTTCGGTCCATATGAGTTTGAATTTGTCATAAACTTTAGTTTTAACAAATTCACATGGATAGGAACACATACACCGTTTAAATCTAAGTGTCATAAGATTTCCTCCTTCATGAAAATGATTGTGAGGAAATGCTTTCACTAAGAGAGATTTTAACAAGATAGTGATTGTAAAATTGCATTCTCGAATTCGATTATAGTTATGGTATCCCTTTCCATAATTTGAATTGTGTGGTTTGGAAATTAGTCTTAAGTGCTTAGACACACATATGAACTATCGAAGGCAAAGGTGTATAAGTTCAAGAAGCCTTGATAAAAGATTATCAAAACACTAAGTATTAGAAACATGAACTTAAGAAATTCAATAAGCATTGTTTTTCTGAAAGTTAAGATGTTTATGAATACATGTCGAAGCTAGTGGGAGCATAAGTGTTATGTTTTATAATAATCATCATGATAGTGGGAGCATAAATGTTATGATTGTATGATTATTAAGGCACGTATTGCAAGTTGGCAATATTAATTATAGAAAACAAGAGTTATACCTTGCAAAGTCATAAGGGTTGTAAAGTTGTTTTGCTATAATTAAGGGAGAGAATATTATGCTTCATTTCAAATCTAAAGGTTTAGGTTGAGAAATGTTAATAAATTTAGTCAAGGGTACATAGTGTGTTCTTAAAATTTCGATTATGATTACGGCATTCCTCTTCACAATTCGAATTTTGAGAACATAGCAAATAAAACATTATGCGTCGTGTCCCATACGCTTTGGGTATAGGATCGATTGCAAATGCTTTGATATTTGACCATTCTAAAATTTTCCAAATGTCGAGCGCATTTAGAGGGAAAAGGGACTAGAATTGGTTTTGACTAAAATAATTAAACAACTATCAAAGGACAATCCAAATTTCGACGAGGATTGGTCGCTTGTGAGTAGTTGGAAGTATAGTATTGGAAAATATGGAAATGTTTCCGTATTGGATGGACCATATCGACATTATTATGAATAGACAATATTCTATTAAGAATAAGTTGTCATATGGAAAATATGGAAATGTATCCATATTGGGAATTGAATATTGAAAAATCTATGACTAGATTAGAAACTTTTATGCAAAAGGATGTTCAAAGGAATGTACTTTGAGTGAGAGACATCACATCTAAGAAATTATATTGTAACAATCTCCGATAGAGGACTTTGTAATATCATTGGCAATAGTCTTTGTGACTTTGGTGCAGTGACATTACGAAAGGATAGTTGCATAGAATGTTAGAATCTAGCATATTCTATAAGTAGCAAGAATTTGATATTCTTTCACTAATGGAAAAAGGATTTGGAGTTGTGAAATGAGAATGATTGGAAATGTGTTCAATGTGATCTATTTCACAAAGTAAGAACCATAGGTAAACATTGTGTGCATGCTAGGAGCATGGGACAAGTGTTGTAATTCAAGTAAGAAGTTGATTACCCGAAACGAAAAATAATGAGTAATCAATATGGTGATAAATAAAAGGCGTTTTATTTATACTCAAAGATTTGAGGCCATATGGGATTAGTATTATTCTTGTGTTTCACATTTGCATGTTTTGACTTCCAGAATAATTGAGTTTATTAAGAATAATCGAATTATTCAAACGGGCCACAGTCGTTCATATGTTGGAAGTAGATATGAATGAAGACTGTTGTGAATTGGTGTGTGGATTGTCTAAAGAGCATTAGACATAAGCAAATGTTTGCTGCAACGTTCATGAGTGCTTATGAATATGATTTGAGCATTGGATTAAACCCACGCTCACTTGGATCACTCCATGAATTGTATCACGAGTGATTGGTGAGACGATAACATCTTATATTCTTGAAACCGAGATGTGTGAGTTGTTTCTTGCGAATCGGTTACACATTGATAATATGTAAACGCACTAGTAACTTGGTGTTATAAAACATATTATTGTGTGTGATCCGGTGAGTGAGTGCAAGCAAGCATTGTATCAAAGTTTATCCATTCCTTTTATCCAAAGTAGGATAAAAGCGATATCTTTGGGCCCCTCGATGATTTTGTGATGACAAACGTAAATGCTCGGCCGCGCTAGGGCTAATTTGATTTATTCAATTAGTCAGTCGTCATAAATGGGAATCGAGATATAGTACAAAGAGAATGATTTGAAATCATATCACATATGATATCTTTAATGGAGGAATATATGATCCCTTATCTAAGGACACGCATATCTGATAGGATCAGAGTTGACAGCGGCTTTGGAAAGCTACGATTGCATATCAGGATCTGAAGTCATACGCATAATAGTTGTTAGACTTATCCAAGTGGGAGACTGTTGGATTAGTGTCTAAGTCCATAACTATTTTGGTATGTACTTGACCCGATGGTACATGGTCCTTTTGGGTTGCCTTCACCAAAGCAACTTGATTGGAGAAATAAATAGAGAGAGAGGTTATTATGATTTATTAATATATTATAAGAATAATATATTAAAGGAGAAATCATATTTGTTTAATTAATATTGGTCAATAATTAATTAAGAATTAATTTTGTGATCAAGTGTAATTAATTAAACTAGAGGGGCTGAATTGTAATTATGTGATAGTTACAAAATAAGGTAAGGATTATCTTAAATATAGGGTGAACGAATTTAAGGAGATAATGTCTTAGAATTCGACTAGGATAAGGGTTTCTAAGACTTATCTTATGGTTGCTTGGTGGGCAAGCAACTAGATAAGGATAAGGACTAAAACCCTAATCTTTATACCTATATAAACCCCCTAAGGCTCATGAATTCGTCCAACCCTTCCCAAGAAGTCCTAGAGACGAACTCTAACACCTCTCCTCTCTCTTTATACCTTCTCCACTTGCTTATGGTGTTTGTAAGCCATTAGAGGAGTGACACTTGTGACTCTAAGCCTTCCAAAGTCAATTCAAGGAGGAATTGGGATTGTTATTGCTACATAACAATCAAGGTAATATCATAAACCTAATTATATGTTAATATCAATTTCCATATGCTAGAATTAGGGTTTATAGTCTTGGATTCAAAGCATGTACAATAGAGAAACCTAGATCCAAGCATTAGGGTTTATATGAGCACATAGGATGTCTTATGATCAAAACCCATCAAAAAGATCTAGGAGTTTCATAAGATTGGAATTGGTATAAGTCTTACCTACCTAAAATAGATTCGAATTTGACTACGACATCACTTTTCAAAGTTCGAATCGAAAATATGGATCCTATCGTTAATTTTAAACGTGGCTTAATAATTAAGGATTAAAATCAACTAACTTGAATTCTCTTTTTTCTATTTTAAATGTCTTATAATGATAGAAAAAGTATTCTTCATTTCTATGTAAATAGTTTTCAATACACTAGAGATGGTCTTTCAATTTCAAGTCAAGGTAAAATTGTTTTCCCTTCCTTAGGAAATGATAGAACTAGACATCATCTCTCTTCATGTCTCCTCTTCTTGTGACTCTCCCAACGTCACATTTTCTCAAGTTGAAAGATACGAGACTACTCAATCCTTTTTGTCATGTAGACATCAAGATGAAAACTTTGTGTGTACGCATGTTTTGAAAATGAAATTTTACATTGACAAGTTGGATAGATTGGTTGTCATTTTTCCCAAGTGATCAAGCCATTGACTAGGTTCTTCTCTCACTTCTAACTCATATGATCAGTTCATTGAGCAATTTTATATGAAGAATATCGACATGAAGCTAATTGATCTAACCTAAATGTTGATAGTTGCTGAAGCAGAAATGCTTAAGAGAACATTTAAAGAAAAGATGTTTAGGTTGGATTAGATGTCTAAGGGGGTGTTTGACTTGTCTTTTTGAGACGCAAAAGTCCTTTTTGGAAAAGTTACAAAAAGTCAGGTTTTTCTAAGTTTTCCAAAAAGTCACTTTCCTTCTATCTAAAATCCAAAAGTCACTTCTAAAATGTTTTTACCAAACATCTTTTGCTCTTTATCTTTTCCAAAAAAGGACTTTTTCCTTTCAAAAAGACAAGTCGAACACGCCCTAAGCCCTTAACTATAATTGATATAAACTTTAATTGATAGCAGCACAGTCGTTTTGGGTTGCCCTCAAACCTAGAAATTGGACATAATGATTTTGGAGAGATGGATTAATTTATTATTTGATTAATAAATTGAAAATAAATAATTTATTAATATATTATGTGAATAATATATTAATTTCAAATAGTAATATTTAATTAATAATTTATCATAAATTAATTGGAATTAATTTTAGGATTAATGAAATTAATTAAAAGTGCAGGGACTAGAGTGTAATTATTAAATAGTTGAGCAAAAGTCTCCAGAACCTTCCACCATAGGGGTGGACAGTTTTGAGTAGGTTATTGAGGCTCTAGAGTTATCCTTTGAGGATAACTAGAAAGTTAGATAATTACCAAAAATAAGATAATATTATTTTATTGGTTTAGGGCTTATCTAGGGTTTTGTTGTTGTACTATATAAAGGGTCCTATGCCTTATAAATTTCGGTCACTTGTAATCCAAGAGAGATCCAAAAATTTCCTCCCCCTCACTCCTCAACATCTTCATTTCTAGCATGGGTATGATCCACTAGAGGCATGACAATTGTGTTGCTTGTTTCAAAGGATCAAAATGTATGTTTTTCTTCTTTATTTCTAGATTTCGAAAATACCTAGGGTTCTTTTTGATGTTCATAGTTATAAGTTCAATAGTGAAAACATAGATCTTTTGTTTTAGGTTACATGCACACTTAAAGTTTTAAGTTTGTTTTGTAATGTCTAAAACCCATAAGTGGTATCAAAGTGTTAAGTTTGGTTTCTATTAAATGCTTATAGTTTTTAAATCTATCAAATTATGGTTTATGGAAATCAAACCCTTTAGGCTAAGGATTTTGAAATTAGGGTTTCTGGGACCTGAGTTTCGAAATTTTGGTAAGGGATGAAACCCTTACCTTGGCTTCCATGTTTTTGATTTTTGCAAGGGTTTCTTGCCCCTCAAGATTTTGAAATATAAGGCAAGATTGAAATACTTACCTTCCTCCCCAAGCTACTATTTTCAAAAATAGGTATCTACGGATAGAGTTTTCTTATTTTTTGTAATCGTTAGTTTATCTGATTAAATAGGATAATTATAAAATTGGATAATCGTTACCTACATTTTCGAAAACTAGGGGGAATAATTAGGATTAAATTGTTTGATTAATTTAATTAGATAATCCTTATGTGATTTAATTTAATTAACTAAATGTTTACTTAATAGATAATTATTAAATCATTTGGTTTTGTAACATCCGGAATTTCAGGTATTATATCTATTCATTTTATTTCGAGTTTTGTGGAAGAACTTGGCGAGTTGGTGCGTAGACTCGCCGAGTAGAGACGCAATTTCTCACCCGGATTAATGACCGGACTCGACGAGTCACATTGGTGGACTCGGCGAGTCCGCGTTGTTTAATGAAACCCTAATTTCTCGGGTTTGGGACCTATTTAAAGGGCCTTATGGCCGTCATTTGTGCTCACCAACCCCCAGAGCGAAACCCTAGTGAGCTTGAGCGTTTGAAGTGAGAGAGGGAGCCATTGTCGACCTTGGAGGTGTTGTCTAGCAAGGGAAATGAAGCTATAGCCAAGAGGAAGCAAGAGGGTTAACTTCCTGAAGATCTGAGGTCCAGAACATCACGTTTGAGGTACTATTTTTGAACCATTTTCTGTGGTGGTGATGTTCATGTTGATTTAGGGCTTATTGAGCCCTTTTGTGACTAGATCTAGTGCTCCCATGGTCCCTTAAGGGAGTTAGGTTCTGGATCTGGACCCATGGAGGTCCAGAGTGCCTCTTTGTCCAAGCTTTATATGAGTCTATGGAGGTTTTGGTTCGGGATCATTGTGTTTGAGATTAAAACACCATTTATGTAACATCCGGGATTTCAGGTATATTAATTAATCTTTTTATTTTGAGTTTTGTGAAGGGACTCGGCGAGTTGGTGCGTAGACTCGCCGATTTGAGACGCGGGTTTTCACCCGGATTGATGCCCGGACTCGGTGAGTCGCCTTGGTGGACTCGGCGAGTCTGCGCCGTTTAATGAAACCCTAATTTCTCGGGTTTGAGGCCAATTTAAAGGGCCTTATGGCCGTCATTTGCGCTCATTAGTCCCCAAAGTGAAACCCTAGAGCATTTGAGTGATTCAAGTGAGGGAAGGAGCCATTGTTGATTCTTGGAGTTGTTGTCTAGCAAGGGAAGAGAAGATCTAGCCAAGAGGAAGCAAGAGAGGGGTGGATTCTTGAAGAACTAAGGTCCAAGACATCACATCTGAGGTACCATTCGAATCCTTCTTTGTTATTGTGATGTTCATATAGATTTAGGGTTTTTGAACCCATTTGTGGCTAGATCTAGCATCCTCATGGTCCCTTGGCGAGTTATGGCTCTGAATCTGGACCCATTGAGATCCAGAGCACCTCCTTGCCCAAGCTTTATGTGCATCCATGGAGGTTTTAGATTGGGATCTATGTATTTGAGACTAAACCTCCATTAATGAGCTATTTGATGCTTAATGAGCACCAAGACTCGGACTTTATGTGGTCAATAAGCTTAAGGGGACTGGATCTATGAGTTACTAGAGTGGATCTGACCTTAGAAGGTCGTTTGAGGTTGTGCATGGAATGCACTCGTCGAGTCCAATCCCAGACTCGGCGAGTTGGTGCGGGTTATTCAGAGACTTCGGACCAGGGACTAAGTAACCGAGTCGGGTGAGTGACTCGGTGAGTTGGAAGAGATTCAGAGGGAATCAGGTTCCTGTATGGACTCGGCGAGCCCACACCAGACTCGGCGAGTCGGGTCAACCGTTGACCGTTGACCAGGGTTGACTAGTTTGACTTTATAGTGTTAGTCAGCCAGAGTCAAGGTGGTATTAAGTAGAGTTATGCTTGTGTTGTAGGAGGACGATAGCTCGGGAGATCGAGCACTTGTAGTTACGAGATTTACGAGTTACTAAGATACGCGAGGTGAGTCTTCTCACTATACATTACCTTGAGTAGGTATTTCGAGTTGACCAGAGGGTCTCATGTGCTATGTATGAGTTTATGTGTTGTCTTAGAGATTTCGTGCTATGTGTTATTTGTATGCTGCATGATTATATATACCGGGCCGGAGGACCCAAAGATACTGACCGGGCCAGAGGGCCCAACGAGTTAGGACTGGACCGGAGGGTCCGACAAGCTGCGGGACTAGAGGGTCCCGCTGAGACATCTTGACCGGAGGGTCGGGTTTAGCCTTGAGTGGCGTACTCGTGATATGTGGTATTTTGGGGAACTCACTAAGCATTATGCTTACAGTTGTTGTGTTTGATGTCTCAGGTACCAGCGAGGACTGTGTGAAGGCGACGGCTTGACTCGTACACACTCACACCGATGGAGTTCACTTTTGAGAGATCTTGGGAATTTGTTTTGAAAACACTGTTGTTTCGGATTTGAAATTATGATATGATATACATTTTGTGGTTTTAAAAACTAAAAATTTAATTGGAAATTTTACGTTGTTACAAGTTGGTATCAGAGCCTTGGTTTGAGGGATTCGGATGCACCTTCGGGCGTATTTGAACTCAAACCGAGGATTTGAGAAATTTTACAACCAAAACTGCAAATTTTCTAAAAAGAAAAAGAAGTTTTGGAAACGAGCAGAGTGGATGGTGTGTACGGTCAGCCAGCGCCCGAACGGTGAATCCACAAAATACCCTTACATTATATGTTATGAGTTATGAGATATTATTTTATGCATGATAGAGAGGCTAGGTATTCCTATAAGGACTAGAGTGGCCTGATTTGTGATGCCTTAGCCTAGGAGATTACTACTGTTATGAGATACTTTGAGAGTGAGTAGGTAGCAGTGAGGAGCTCAGGATAGGTCTACTGAGGGTAGCCAATGCATAGCGAGCGTAGAGTATTTACGACTTGGGACCCTAGGAGGAGGACTTGGATTGTATATTGATTCGATGTGGACAATAGTATTGGGCTTGTACTATTGAAAACACCGGATCGGTGCGCAGTCCAAGTAAGAATCCTTGGGGTACCAGGAGTGAGGATGTTTGAGATATCGAGTGTGAGTATACTCGAGAGTATCCCTGATATTTCTTATGTTGTATTTCAGAGGTTGATCATGGTCGGGACACGCCATACCCCCGAGAGCAGTGGGGTGAGTGATGAGGAGATCCGTCGGATCATCCATGAGGAGGTAGCTGCTGCCATCAGAGCCGAGATTCCGGAGATGTTTGGGTCTATTAAGACCACACTGATCGAGACGTTTGACGAGCGTTATGCTACCTTGACTGATGCTGTTGTTGCTGCAGCCACAACAGCTGTTGCTGCTGCGAGACCCAAGGGTGGTAATTTGTTGCTGTACCGAGAGTTCAGCAACATGAAACCACCAGAGTTCGATGGTACACAGGATCCGATCGCCGCTATGAGGTGGATCTCAGACGTGGAGGGGTGTTTCTATACGTGCTCGTGTCCGGAGCACTTGAGGGTGCGGTTCGCACTTAACCAGATTCGCTTGGGGGCGAAGGACTGGTGGAAGTTTGTGACCGCGAGCTATTCGACAGCTGAGCTGACTCCAGTGACCTGGGAGAGGTTCACTGCGATGTTTCGTGACGAGTATGTTCCCCAGGTGGAGAGGGAACGCTTAGCTCAGGAGTTTCTGACCCTCAAGCAGGGGACAGAGTCGGTGACAGTGATTACGAGGATGTTTCATGAGCGGGCGATGTTTTGCCCGGAACTGGTGTCCACTGAGCAGGCTTGCATGAGCCATTATCTGAGTATTTTGAGGAGGGACATCCGTGAGTTTGTGGTGAACTCGACTTACCAGACATTTGCCGAGCTCCAGGCAAATGCCAGGAAGAGGGAGATTGAGCTTGAGACACAGGCGAGGGAGGAGACTGAGTTGCAGAGGGGTGATCGACGACCGGCGCAGTCGCAGCCGGCCGCCAAGCGGGCAAAGCCCGCTGATTCGAGGACGGGTAGTTCGAGGGGCCGCACTTGTGGGAAGTGCGGCAAGAGCAATGATGGGCCGTGCAAGACTGGGTTATGCTACAAATGCGGGAAGGAAGGACATTTTGCGAGGGATTGTCCTAAGGGGTTCTCGGTTTGCTTCCATTGCAACCAGACCGGCCATCGGAAGGCCGAGTTCCCCCAGCTTCAGAGGTCAGTGCAGGGATCTGCACCTGCGGTTCGAGCTACTGAGACCCGTCCAGTGAAGGCCGAAGCACCGAAGGCTAGGGGGAGAGCCTTCCAGCTGACTGCGGAGGAGGTCCGCGCAGCACCTGACATCGTGGCGGTTATGTAATCTTTATTTATTTTATATTGAGTTTATGCTATTGTGATTGCTATATGTATGCGTAGGTACTTTTCTTGTGAGTTCTATACCTGCATTAGTTTTATTCGACTCGGGTGCGAGTCGGTCTTTCATATCTATGACTTTTAGTCGGCACATTAGTATTCCAAGAGAGGCGTTGAGTCGACCTCTGCGGGTTTCCATAGCAGATGAGCGAGAGGTATGTGCTACCGAGGTGATACGTGGATGCATGCTGGAGATCTTCGGGGTGGAGTTCCCGATTGATTTGATTGCGATTGCTATGGGGGATGTTTGTGTCATAGTAGGCATGGATTGGTTGAGCCGTTTCGGGGCTGTCATAGATTGCGAGCGTCAATTGGTGACGATCCGAGATCCTAGTGGGGGAGCGCTAATGGTTTATGGCGAGGAGACTCGTGGTGGTTCGGTTTTCTGTTCGGCCGCTAGAGCGAGGCGGAGTTTGCAGCAGGGCTGCAAGGGGTTCGTAGCCTATGTGTCGGATGTACGAGAGGCTGCTGGGAGGCCAAGTTCAGTGGATGAGCTTCCGATAGTGCGTGAGTTTCCGGACGTGTTTCCTGAGGAGTTGCCGGGTGTGCCTCCCGAGAGGCAGGTGGAGTTTCGTATCGATTTGATTCCCGGGGCTGCGCCTATCGCTAAGGCACCATATCGGCTAGCACCGCCAGAGATGCAGGAGTTATCCTCACAGCTGCAAGAGCTGTTGGGGAAAGGGTTCATCCGTCCCAGTAGCTCTCCCTGGGGAGCGCCGATCCTTTTTGTCAAGAAAAAGGATGGTTCACACCGGATGTGCATTAATTACCGGGAGTTGAACAAGTTGACGGTCAATAACCGGTATCCACTACCGAGGATCGATGATCTATTCGATCAGTTGCAGGGGGCGTCTTGGTTCTCCAAGATAGACCTGAGGTCGGGATATCACCAGATGAGAGTTCGGGATGAGGATATCCAGAAGACGGCGTTTAGGACTCGTTACGGGCATTACGAGTTCGTGGTGATGACATTCGGGCTCACCAATGAACCCGCGACTTTCATGGACCTCATGAACAGGGTATGTAGGCCGATGTTGGATCGATCGGTAATTGTATTCATTGATGACATCCTGGTGTATTCGAGGACCAGAGAGCAGCATCAGGAGCATTTGAGTGAGCTCCTCGGAGTTCTGAGATCGGAGAGGCTATTCGCCAAATTCTCCAAGTGTGATTTTTGGTTACGGGAGGTCCAGTTCTTAGGGCATCTCGTTAACCATAATGGGATATTGGTTGACCCGGCCAAGATCGGGGCTGTGATGAGTTGGGAAGTGCCGAGGTCACCTGCGGAGATCCGGAGCTTCTTGGGGCTGGCAGGCTACTATCGGAGATTTATCAGGGACTTCTCCAAAATTGTTGTGCCACTTACCAAGTTAACCCGGAAGGGTGTTACTTTCTCATGGGGTCCGGAGCAGCAGACCTCATTTGAGACCCTTCGCCAGAGATTGTGCAAAGCTCCCGTGCTTGCATTGCCGGAAGGGATGGAGGATTTTGTGGTGTACTGTGATGCATCGATATCAGGGTTGGGAGCGGTGTTGATGCATAGAGGGCATGTGACAGCGTATGCGTCGAGGCATTTAAAGCCTCATGAGACGAGATATCCCACCCATGATCTGGAGTTGGGGGCTGTGGTTTTCGCCCTCAAGATCTGGCGTCACTATCTGTATGGGGTTCGGTGTATGATATACACGGACCACAAGAGCTTGAAGTACTTGATGGATCAGCCAAATCTGAATATGCGGCAGAGGAGATGGTTGGATGTGGTAAAGGATTATGATTGCGAGATCATGTACCACCCGGGCAAGGCTAATGTGGTAGCCGACACCCTGAGTCGTAGGGCAGAGAGTGCCCCATTGCGAGACATCTGTTTGAGGTTGACGGTGATGACCCCGATTTTGGACACCATCCGAGGGGCTCAGGCTGAGGCAGCGAGATCAGAAAATCAGAAAAGGGAGCGGGTGGTTGGTCAGGTATCGGAATTCGTTACGGATGGTCGGGGACTTATGACTTTTCAGGGTCGGATTTGGGTACCGTTTGTGGGCGGTGCGTGTACCATTTTGATGGAGGAGGCACATCGATCGAAGTTCTCGATCCATCCCGGGGCTACCAAGATGTATTTGGACCTAAAGAAGGAGTATTGGTGGCCCTGTATGAAGAGGGATGTTGCTTGGTTCGTCGAGAGGTGCCTAACTTGTCGCCAAGTTAAGGCCGAGCACCAGCGTCCGCATGGTAAGCTGTAACCGTTGGAGATTCCCGAGTGGAAGTGGGAACAGATTACCATGGATTTTATCACCAAATTGCCAAGGACTGAGAGAGGAGTCGATGCAATTTGGGTGATTGTGGACAGGTTGACGCAGAGCGCTCATTTTCTTGCTATCAGTGAGAGCTCTTCTGCTGAGAGGTTGGCAGAGTTGTATGTGAGGGAGGTGGTATCGCGGCATGGGTTTCCGATGTCGATTGTTTCAGATCGAGACGTGCGATTTACTTCTAGATTTTGGAAGAAGTTTCATGAGGAGTTAGATACGAGGCTGCATTTCAGTACCGCATACCACCCGCAGACGGACGGACAGAGCGAGCGAACGATTCAGACGCTTGAGGATATGCTCCGAGCATGTGTTTTGGATTTTGGAGGGAGCTGGGACACCTACCTACCTTTAGCAGAGTTTTCATATAACAACAGCCATCATTCGAGCATTGGTATGCCACCCTTCGAGCTGTTGTATGGGCGGAGGTGTCACACCCCCATCTGTTGGGGAGAGGTGGGGCAGCGGGTGATGGGTAGCACGGAGATTGTACTCCAGACGACCGAGCAGATTCAGCAGGTCAGGCAGAGGTTGTTGACCGTGCAGAGTCGCCAGAAGAGTTATGCGGACAGACGTTGGTCCGAGCTCGAGTTTCAGGTCGGTGACCTTGTGCTCCTAAAGGTCTCTCCTTGGAAATGAGTGATACGATTCAGGAAGAGGGGCAAGTTGGGACCCCGGTATATTGGACCCTTCAGGGTAATTGCTAGGGTAGGCAGGGTAGCCTACCGGTTGGATCTACGTGCTGAGTTGGGGCAGATCCATGATACCTTTCATGTATCGCAGTTGAGGAAATGTATTGTCGATGAGACGGCAGTGGTGCCGTTAGAGGATATTCAGGTGGATGCGAGCCTGAACTACGCAGAGAGACCAGTTTCGATTGTGGATCGGAAGATCAAGGTTCTGAGGAACAAGGAAGTGCCTTTGGTACAGGTTCAGTGGCAGCATCGGAAGGGATCCGAGTTGACCTGGGAACCGGAGCGGGAGATGCGGGAGCAGCATCCAGAGTTATTTCAGGAATGAGGCTTCGAGGGCGAAGTCAAATTCTAGTGGGGGAGAATTGTAACATCTGGGATTTCAGGTATATTAATTAATCTTTTTATTTTGAGTTTGTGAAGGGACTCGGCGAGTTGGTGCGTAGACTCGCCGAGTTGAGACGCGGGTTTTCACCCGGATTGATGCCCGGACTCGGCGAGTCGCCTTGGTGGACTCGGTGAGTCTGCACCGTTTAATGAAACCCTAATTTCTCGGGTTTGAGGCCTATTTAAAGGGCCTTATGGCCGTCATTTGCGCTCATCAGTCCCCAGAGTGAAACCCTAGAGCATTTGAGTGATTCAAGTGAGGGAAGGAGCCATTATTGATTCTTGGAGTTGTTGTCTAGCAAGGGAAGAGAAGATCTAGCCAAGAGGAAGCAAGAGAGGGGTGGATTCTTGAAGAACTAAGGTCCAGGACATCACAACGGAGGTACCATTCGAATCCTTCTTTGTTATTGTGATGTTCATATAGATTTAGGGGTTTTGAACCCATTTGTGGCTAGATCTAGCATCCTCATGGTCCCTTGGCGAGTTATGGCTCCGAATCTGGACCCATTGAGATCCAGAGCACCTCCTTGCCCAAGCTTTATGTGCATCCATAGAGGTATTAGATTGGGATCTATGTATTTGAGACTAAACCTCCATTAATGAGCTATTTGATGCTTAATGAGCACCAAGACTCGGACTTTACGTGGTCAATAAGCTTAAGGGGACTGGATCTATGAGTTACTAGAGTGGATCTGACCTTAGAACGTCGTTTGAGGTTGTTCATGGAATGCACTCGTCGAGTCCTATCCCAGACTCGGCGAGTTGGTGCGGGTTGTTTAGAGACTTCGAACCAGGGACTGCGTAACCGAGTCGGGTGAGTGACTCGGTGAGTTGGAAGAGATTCAGAGGGAATCGGGTTCCTGTAGGGACTCGGCGAGCCCACGCCAAACTTGGCGAGTCAGGTCAACCGTTGACCGTTGACCAGGGTTGACTAGTTTGAATTTATAGTGTTAGTCAGCCAGAGTCAAGGTGGTATTAAGTAGAGTTATGCTTGTGTTGTAGGAGGACGATAGCTCGGGAGATCGAGCACTAGTAGTTACGAGATTTACAAGTTACCGAGATACGCGAGGTGAGTCTTCTCACTATACATTACCTTGAGTAGGTATTTCGAGTTGACCAGAGGGTCTCATGTGCTATGTATGAGTTTATGTGTTGTCTTAGAGATTTCGTGCTATGTGTTATTTGTATGCTGCATGATTATATATACCGGGCCGGAGGGCCCAACGATACTGACCGGGCCGGAGGGCCCAACGAGTTATGACTGGACCGGAAGGTCCGACGAGCTGCGGAACTGGAGGGTCCCGCTGAGACATCTTGACCGGAGGGTCGGGTTTAGCCTTGAGTGGCGTACTTGTGATATGTGGTATTTTGGGGAACTCACTAAGCATTATGCTTACAGTTGTTGTGTTTGATGTCTTAGGTACCAGCGAGGACCGTGGGAAGGCGACGGCTTGACTCGTACACACTCACACCGATGGAGTTCACTTTTGAGAGATCTTGGGAATTTGTTTTGAAAACACTGTTGTTTCGGATTTGAAATTATGTTATGATATACATTTTGTGGTTTTAAAAATTAAAAATTTAATTGGAAATTTTACGTTGTTACAAGTTGGTATCAGAGCCTTGGTTTGAGGGATTCGGATGCACCTTCGTGCGTATTTGAACTCAAACCGAGGATTTGAGAAATTTTACAACCAAAACTGCAAATTTTCTATAAAGAAAAAGAAGTTTTGGAAACGAGCATAGTGGATGGTGTGTATGGTCAGCCAGCGCCCGAACGGTGAATCCCCAAAATACCCTTACATTATATGTTATGAGTTATGAGATATTATTTTATGCATGATAGAGAGGCTAGGTATTCCTATAAGGACTAGAGTGGCCTGATTTGTGATGCCTTAGCCTAGGAGATTACTGCTGCTATGAGATGTATTCGTGTTATTTTATGCATGATAGAGAGGCTAGGTATTCCTCTAAGGACCAGAGTTGTTCGGTATTGACTTGATAGAATTAGTCAACCCTAGTTGGGAAAATGTTAATTAGAGATGTATTCGTGTTATAAGAGGACTATAGCTCGGGAGATCGAGCAATAGTGATTTCAGGGATTTACGAGTTACCGAGATACGCGAGGTGAGTCTTCTCAGTATACTTTACTTTGAGTAGGTAATTAGAGTTATGTGATACAGTGTTGTATGCTATATATGTGTTATATGTTGCACTGCATTATTCTATGTGATTTATGCTGTGCATGCTACAGAGTTAGAACTGGAAGGTTCACAGAGATAGAGCCTGAGGGTTCATAGAGTTGGGTGCACGGACGCAAAGAGTTATAGCCTCGAGTGGCTAATGTATGTTATATATATATATATATATATATATATATATATATATATATATATATATATATATATATATATATATATATATGGTATTTTGGGGAACTCACTAAGCTTTGTGCTTATAGTGTTTGGTGTTATTTGTTTCAGGTACTAGTGAGGATTGCGGGAAGGCGCCGGCCTGATCAGTACACACACGGGATTTTTATGTTATGAGATCTTGGGATTGTTATATGCTATGAATTTGAGTTTCAAACAATGATGTTTTGATGAATAATAAATGAATTATGTTTTTAAAAAATGTGAAAAATTGTTTTGAGAATTTACGGTGTTACAAGTTGGTATCAGAGCCTTAGTTTGAGGGATTCGAGTACACCTTCGGGCGTATTTGAACTCAAACTGAAGATTTGAGAAATATTTTCAAAAAGAGTAAAAGATTTTTGGAAAACACAGAGCAGAGTCGTGTGTACGATCAGTCAGCGCCCGAACGGTGATTTCCCAAGATTCCTTTATGTTATATGCTTATGATATTGATATGATATATTCTCGTGCTAGAGTGGGCTAGGTACTCCTATTAGGACTAGAGTGGCCTGATTTGTGATGCCTTAGCCTAGGGAGAGGTGAGCTGCTATGAGATGCTTGAGAGTGAGTAGGTAGCAGCGAGGAGCTTATGAGAGATCTGTTAGAGAAAGAATTTTGCATAATAGAGTACTTGGGACTTGGGATCCTAGGAGGAGGACTTGGGTTGTATACTGACGCGGTGTGGAAGGTAGTATTGGGCCCTTACTACTGAAAACACCAGGACGGTGTACAGTTCAAGTAAGAATCTTCGGGATGCCGGGAAACAAGGAGGGACGAGTTATCGAGTGCGAGTATGCTCGAGTGAGTTTCTAATATATCGTATGTTGTTTTTCAGAGGTAGATCATGGTGAGGACACGTCATGCGCCAGAGAGCAGCGAGACCAGTGATGAGGAGATCCGCCGGATCATCCTTGAGGAGGTGGTTGCGGCCATCAGGGAAGAGATACCAGAGATGTTCGGGTCTATCAAGACCATGCTGATTTAGACTTTTGACGAGCGTTATGCCGCTCTTTCTAAGGCTGCTGTTGCGGTGGCCACCGCAGCCATTGCTGCTGCTAGGCCGCAAGGGGGTGACTCGTTGTTGTTCAGGGAGTTCAGCAACACGAAGCCACCAGAGTTTGATGGGACGCAGGATCCGATTGCAATGATGAGATGGGTATCTGACATTGAGGGGTGTTTCTACACATGCTCGTGCCCGGAACACTTGAGGGTTCGGTTTGTGCTGAACCAACTTTGCCTGGGGGTGAAGGATTGGTGGAAGTTCACGACAGCACACTATTCTCCAGTAGAGCTTGCTGCGGTGACCTGGGAGAGGTGCACCACCATGTTTCGTGATGAGTACGTTCCCCCGGTGGAACGGGATCGGTTGGCACAGGAGTTTTTGACCCTCAAGCAGGGTACGGAGTCCGTTACGGTTATTACCAGGATGTTTCTTGAGAGGGCGATGTTCTGCTCTGAGCACATGTCTACCGAGCAGGCACGTATGAGCCGTTATTTGAGTATTTTGAGGAGAGATATTTGGGAGTTCGTGGCAAACTCCTCGTACCGGACATTTGCCGAGCTTCAGGCAAATGCCCGGAAGAGGGAGATTGAGTTAGAGACTCAGGCTAGGGAGGAGGCGGAGTCTCAAGGGAGGGATCGGCGATCGGCACAGTCCCAGCCGGCAGCCAAGTGGGCCAAGCCCTCTGATCCTAAAGCAGGGAGCCAGAAGGGCCGCACTTGTGGAAAGTGCGGCAAGGGTCATGATGGAGTTTGTAGAGCTGGATCTTGCTACAAGTGTGGCAAGGAGGGGCATATGGCCAAGGACTGCCCCAAGGGGTTTGCAGTCTGTTTCCACTGCAACCAGATCGGACACCGGAAGGCCGAGTGTCCGCTGCTGTGAGGGTCAGCATAGGGAGCTTCTCAGGGGACTGTCCCTGCTGCGATTAGAGCTTCGGATAGTCAGCCGGTGAAGACCGAGACGCCGAAGGCTCGGGGGAGAGCCTTCCAGTTGACTGCGGAGGAGGTCCGCGCAGCGCTCGATGTCGTGGCTGGTATGTATTCTTTCATGTATTTATTTTAATGTTTGAGATTTGGTGCTTATTTTATGTTATGCGTAGGTACTTTTCTTGTGAGTTTTGTACCTGCTTTGGTGATATTTGACTCGGGTGCGAGTCGATCTTTTGTATCGTTGGCTTTTAGTCAACACATCAGTATTAGTGTAACAGCCCGGAATCCCAGGTATTATTAAAATTATGTTTTTGGGGTGATTTAAGAGGGGACTCGGCGAGTTGGAGCCTAGACTCGCCGAGTAGGATCGCGGACTTGGTCGCGGGTCCGCGACTGGACTCGACGAGTCCAGATATGGACTCGGCGAGTCGACGCTGTTCAGCAGAAACCCTAACCGTTCAGTTTGGATCGTATTTAACGCCTCTTAGGCCGTCATTTTCAGTCTTTTGATCAATTGAGAGGAACCCTAATCGCTGTGGACGCCTAGAGCAAGGGAGAAAGCTTTGGAACTTGGAAGAATTGGTTAGGCAAGAAGAAGAGGGATTTGGCTAAAGGAATATCAAGGAGGATTGAGTCCTGAGATTTGGGGGACACAGAGAGTGCGTTTCCAGGTAATACTCGGATCAAATCTGTTATTTTGATGTATTTATGAAATTAGGGTTTATAGAACCCATTTAGTGATTTGATGAAGTAATGCTTTGTTATCCCACGATTATAGTCTTGTATTAGGACCTTTAGAGGTCCAGAAGGTCCCATGCATGTGTACTTTGGGACGAGACCTATCTCAGGAAGCAGTTACTCGTCTGCATGGCATGGACTCGCCGAGTTGTTCTTCAGACTCGGCGAGTAGCTTGAAGATTTGCTGGGACTCGCCGAGTTGTTCATCAGACTCGGCGAGTGGAGTCGGGGTGGCCCCGCGATTCTTCCACGAGGACCTCGTCGAGTCATGAGGGATACTCGACGAGTAGAAAGGGAATATTCAGAATTTTGTGAGGACGACTAGACTCGTCGAGTCGCCATGGTACTCGCCGAGTCCAGTCGAGTTGACCGTTGACCGTTGACCAGAGTTGACCTAAGTCTGACTTCTTAGGGATAGTCACACTTAGATGATATGAGTGTTAATGAGTTATATAATGTTATAGGAGGGTTGTAGCTCGTTGGTTTGTGCGCGAGTGATTTCAGGAGTTGCTAGCTTTCAGCACTTACGAGGTGAGTCTTCTCACTATACTGTACCCGGAAGGGTTTGACTGTGTGACCGGAAGGTCGGATATGATATGTGTTATGTATGCTATATGTGGTATGTTATATGTTATATGTGCTATGTATTATGGGCCGGAAGGCGATATGATGTGTGATGGACCGGAAGGTCGGCGTGGGTAAGGCCGGAAGGTTTACCCAGCAGGGACGGAAGTCCCCTGAGACACATGGACCGGAGGATGTGTGATGGACCGGAAGGTCGGCGTGGGTAAGGCCGGAAGGTTTACCCAGCAGGGACGGAAGTCCCCTGAGACACATGGACCGGAAGGTCGGGCCTGGAAAGGCGTATGTGCGTAAGTTGTATATTGGGGAACTCACTAAGCATTTATGCTTACAGTTGTTATGTATGTATGTGTTTCAGGTACTAGCGAGGACCGTGGGAAGGCGCCGGCATGATCGATACACACTGAAGAATGTTTCATGATCTTGGGAGTTGGAATAATTGTATTAACCGAATGATTAAACTGTTTATGTCTTGTTTTAATGGAAAATAATTATGTTTTTAAAATGAAAAATTTGGTTGAAAATTTGAGTTGTTACAATTGGTATCAGAGCCTTTGGTTTGAGGGATTCGGGTGCACCTTCGGGGGTAACTGAACTCAAACCGAGGATTGGAGGAAACTTTTCAAATAAAGGCATAAACTTTTGTAAATGGTTTTGTGGTAAGCAAGAAAGAAGCAGTGTGTACGATCAGTCAGCGCCCGAACGGTAAAGATCCCCAAAATACCTTACAATATTATATGATATGAATTGTTATGCATGCAAGAAGACTAGGTATTCATGATAGGACTAGAGTGGCCTGATTTGTGATGCCTTAGTCTAGGGAAGTTGCCTATATGAGATGCTTTGCTAGTATGCGGGTAGATAGAGCGTATCAGAAGTAGAGTACTCACTATCTGGAGTTTGGGGAGGAGGACTTGGGATGAACATTGATGCGGTGTGGTCGGTAGTATTGGGCCCGTACTACCGAGGACACCGGGTCAGTGGGAGGCCCAAGTAAGAATCCCTGGATATCTGGGACTGAGTAGGGTTGCGTGTCGAGTACGATTATACTCGGCAGAATCTCTGATAGTTTTTGTTGTATTTCAGAGATATCATGGTTAGACCGCGGCACGGGGCAAGTTCGAGCGGTATGAGTGACGAAGATATTCGTCAGATGATCCACGAGGAGGTGGCGGCGGCGATCCGGGCTGAGATCCCGGAGATGTTTGGGTCTATCAAGACCACCCTGATGGAGACGTTCGACGAGCGGTACGCCGCATTGACTGAGGCTGCAACCGCTGCAGCTACCGCAGCTGTGGCCGCTGCTAGGCCACAGGGGGGTGATTCATTGCTGTTCCGAGAGTTCAGCAACACGAAGCCACCAGAGTTCGATGGGACGCAGGATCCGATTGCTGCGATGAGGTGGATCGCAGATATAGAGGGGTGCTTCTATACTTGTTCATGCCCGGAGCACCTGAGGGTACGGTTCGCTTTGAACCAGCTCCGTCTGGGAGCGAAAGACTGGTGGAAGTTCGTGACAGCGAATTTCACTTTGGCAGAGACCACAGCGGTGACATGGGAGGGATTTACTGCCATGTTCAGGGATGAGTACGTTCCCCCGGTGGAGAGGGAACGATTGGTGCAGGAGTTCTTAACCCTCAAGCAGGGTACCGATTCTGTTGCGGTGATTACACGGAAGTTTCATGAGAGGGCGATGTTTTGCCCTGAGCTGGTGTCCTCAGAGCAGGCTCGGATGAGCCGATACTTGGGTGTCTTGAGGAGGGATATTCGGGAGTTTGTGTCAAACTCCACTTACCACACTTTTGCTGAGCTCCAGGCGAATGCCAGGAAGCGCGAGATCGAGTTGGAGACTCAGGCTAGGGAGGAGGCCGAGTCTCAGCGGGTGGATCGGCGACCGGCTCAGTTCCAGCCGGCAGCCAAGCGGACCAAGTCCGCTGATTCGAGGACAGGAGGTTCGAAGGGTCGCACTTGCGGGAAGTGCGGCAAGAGTCATGATGGAGCATGTCGATCTGGTGCTTGCTACAAGTGTGGCAAGGAGGGGCACATTGCTAGGGAGTGCCCCAAGGGATTTTCGGTTTGCTTTCATTGCAACCAGACTGGCCATAGGAAGGCCGAGTGCCCTCAGCTTCTTCAGGGATCTGCACCTGCTGCCGGAGTTACTGCGACTCGACCGGTGAAGGCCGAGGCCCCGAGGGCTCGGGGAAGAGCCTTCCAGCTGACAGCGGAAGAGGTCCGCGCTGCGCCCGATGTTGTGGCAGGTATGTCGTAATTCATGTAATTATTTTAATGTCGATATGTTATGCTTATGTTGTTATGCGCGTAGGTACTTTCCTTGTGAACTCTGTGCCTGCCTTAGTGTTATTTGACTCGGGTGCGAGTAGGTCCTTTGTGTCCTTGGCCTTTAGTCAGCATATTGGCGTTAGTCGTGAGTCGTTGAGTCGACCTTTGAGAGTCTCTATAGCTGACGAGAAGGTGATTTGTGCTACGGAGGTTCTTCGGGGATGTGTACTAGAGATTTTCGGGGTTGGATTCCAGATTGACCTGATTCCTATCGCGATGGGGGATGTCTGTGTCATCGTAGGCATGGACTGGTTGAGCCGGTTCGGCGCTGTCATCGACTGTGAGCGTCAGTTGGTGACTATACGAGACCCAAGTGGGGGAGTTCTTTCGGTATACGGCGAGGGTACCCGTTCGGGATCAGCTTTTGTTCGGCCGCTAGGGCGAGGCAGTGTCTACGTCAGGGCTGTAAGGGTTTCGTGGCGTATGTGATGGATACGCGGGAGGTTTCTGAGAAACCGAAGTCAGTTGAGGAAGTTCCGGTGGTGCGCGAGTTTTCAGATGTCTTTCCCGAGGAGTTGCCGGGAGTACCGCCTGTGAGGCAAGTAGAGTTTAGTATCGATCTGGTTCCGGGGGCAGCGCCTATTGCCAAGGTGCCCTATCGTCTTGCACCTCCAGAGATGCAAGAGTTGTCCTCGCAACTCCAGGAGTTGCTGGGAAAGGGATTCATTCGGCCGAGCAGCTCGCCATGGGGAGCACCTATTCTGTTCGTCAAAAAGAAGGATGGTTCACACCGGATGTGCATTGATTACCGGGAGTTGAACAAGCTAACGGTCAAGAACCGTTACCCGTTGCCGAGGATCGATGATTTATTCGATCAATTGCAGGGAGCATCTTGGTTTTCCAAGATCGATCTGAGGTCAGGATACCATCAGGTGAGAGTACGGGATGAAGACGTCCAGAAGACAGCGTTTAGGACGCGATATGGACATTATGAGTTTGTGGTGATGCCTTTTGGACTCACCAATGCCCCGGCTGTGTTCATGGATCTCATGAACAGGGTATGCAGGCCGATGTTGGATCGGTCGGTGATCGTATTTATCGACGACATTCTGGTGTATTCGAGATCGAGAGAGCAGCATGAGGAGCATTTGAGGGAGGTCCTTGAGGTATTGAGGTCGGAGAAACTTTATGCAAAGTTCTCCAAATGTGACTTCTGGTTGCGGGAGGTCCAGTTTCTGGGACATGTGGTTAATCAGAAAGGGATATTGGTCGATCCGGCAAAGGTTGAGGCGGTGATGAGTTGGGAGGTGCCGAAGTCACCCTCTGAGATCAGAAGTTTCCTTGGGTTGGCAGGGTATTATCGGAGATTTATCAAGGATTTCTCCAAGATCGCAGTGCCACTCACCAGATTGACCCGGAAGGGTGTTACGTTCTCATGGGGGCCCGAACAGCAGACCTCCTTTGAGACACTTCGCCAAAGATTGTGCGAAGCCCCGGTATTAGCTCTTCCAGAAGGGATGGAAGATTTCGTGGTATATTGCGACGCATCGATTTCGGGATTGGGTGCAGTGTTAATGCAGAGGGGTCATGTGATAGCTTATGCGTCGAGGCAGCTGAAGCCTCATGAGGCGAGATATCCCACGCATGATTTAGAGTTGGGGGCAGTGGTGTTCGCTCTCAAGATTTGGCGTCACTACTTGTATGGGGTTCGATGTACGATATACACGGATCATAAGAGTTTGAAGTACTTGATGGATCAACCCAACCTAAATATGCGTCAGAGGAGGTGGTTGGATGTGGTCAAGGATTATGATTGTGAGATCCTGTACCACCCAGGCAAGGCTAATGTGGTAGCCGATGCATTGAGTCGCAGGGCGGAGAGCACTCAATTGCGAGACGTATGCTTGAGACTGACTGTGATGACTCCAGTATTGGACGCCATTCGTGGGGCCCAGGCGGAGGCCGTGCGACCAGAAATGCAGAAGAAAGAGCGGGTTGTGGGGTTAATCTCAGAGTTTGTCAAGGATAGTCGAGGCCTTATGACGTTTCAGGGTCGGATTTGGGTACCGTTCGTAGGCGGTACGCGTACTACCTTGATGGAAGAGGCTCATAGATCGAAATTCTCGATCCATCCTGGTGCTACAAAGATGTATTTGGATTTAAAGAAGGAATATTGGTGGCCCTGTATGAAGAGGGACGTGGCATGGTTCGTTGAGAGGTGCTTGACCTGCCGTAGGGTTAAGGCTGAGCACCAGAGACCGCATGGCAAGTTACAGCCATTGGAGATCCCCGAGTGGAAGTGGGAACAGATTACTATGGATTTTATCACCAAATTGCCGAGGACTGCTAGGGGAGTTGACGCAATTTGGGTGATCGTGGATAGGTTGACAAAGAGTGCACACTTCCTTGCCATCAGTGAGAGTTCTTCGGCGGAGAAATTGGCGGAGATATACGTGAGAGAGGTGGTATCTCGGCACGGGGTGCCGATCTCGATTGTGTCAGAGCGTGATGTGCGCTTTACTTCCAGATTCTGGAAGAAATTTCATGAGGAGCTGGGTACTAAATTGCATTTTAGTACCGCATACCATCCCCAGACAGACGGTCAGAGCGAGCGGACAATTCAGACACTGGAGGACATGCTCCGAGCGTGTGTGTTAGACTTCGGGGGTAGTTGGGATGCGTATTTACCATTGGCAGAGTTTTCCTACAACAACAGCCATCATTCGAGCATTGGTGTGCCGCCTTTCGAGCTGTTGTATGGTAGGAGGTGTCGGACTCCCATCTGCTGGGGAGAGGTGGGACAGAGAGTGATGGGCAGCACGGAGATCATACTCCAGACGACAGAGCAGATTCAACAAGTGAGACAAAGATTATTGACTGCCCAGAGCCGACAGAAGAGCTATGCAGACAGGCGCCGATCCGAGCTTGAATTTCAAGTCGGCGACTTCGTTCTCCTGAAGGTCTCTCCTTGGAAAGGAGTGATTCGGTTCAGGAAGAGAGGCAAGTTGGGGCCCCGGTATATTGGGCCATTTCGTGTGATTGCAAGGATAGGTCGGGTAGCCTATCGGTTGGAGTTGCCAGCGGAGTTGGGTCAGATCCATGACACTTTTCATGTGTCGCAGTTGAGAAAGTGCATAGCCGATGAGTCGGCAGTGGTTCCATTGGAGGATATTCAGGTGGATGCGAGCCTGAATTACGCGGAGAGACCAGTGGCTATCAGGGATCGGAAGATCAAGGTTCTGAGGAACAAGGAGATACCTCTGGTGTTGGTTCAATGGCAACACCGTAAGGGATCAGAAATGACTTGGGAACCGGAGCGCGAAATGCGGGAGCAGCATCCAGAACTATTTGCAGAATGAGACTTCGAGGGCGAAGTCTAATCCAAGTGGGGGAGAATTGTAACAGCCCGGAATCCCAGGTATTATTAAAATTATGTTTTTGGGGTGATTTAAGAGGGGACTCGGCGAGTTGGAGCCTAGACTCGCCGAGTAGGATCGCGGACTTGGTCGCGGGTCCGCGACTGGACTCGACGAGTCCAGATATGGACTCGGCGAGTCGACGCTGTTCAGCAGAAACCCTAACCGTTCAGTTTGGATCGTATTTAATGCCTCTTAGGCCGTCATTTTCAGTCTTTTGATCAATTGAGAGGAACCCTAATCGCTGTGGACGCCTAGAGCAAGGGAGAAAGCTTTGGAACTTGGAAGAATTGGTTAGGCAAGAAGAAGAGGGATTTGGCTAAAGGAATATCAAGGAGGATTGAGTCCTGAGATTTGGGGGACACAGAGAGTGCGTTTCCAGGTAATACTCGGATCAAATCTGTTATTTTGATGTATTTATGAAATTAGGGTTTATAGAACCCATTTAGTGATTTGATGAAGTAATGCTTTGTTATCCCACGATTATAGTCTTGTATTAGGACCTTTAGAGGTCCAGAAGGTCCCATGCATGTGTACTTTGGGACGAGACCTATCTCAGGAAGCAGTTACTCGTCTGCATGGCATGGACTCGCCGAGTTGTTCTTCAGACTCGGCGAGTAGCTTGAAGATTTGCTGGGACTCGCCGAGTTGTTCATCAGACTCGGCGAGTGGAGTCGGGGTGGCCCCGCGATTCTTCCACGAGGACCTCGTCGAGTCATGAGGGATACTCGACGAGTAGAAAGGGAATATTCAGAATTTTGTGAGGACGACTAGACTCGTCGAGTCGCCATGGTACTCGCCGAGTCCAGTCGAGTTGACCGTTGACCGTTGACCAGAGTTGACCTAAGTCTGACTTCTTAGGGATAGTCACACTTAGATGATATGAGTGTTAATGAGTTATATAATGTTATAGGAGGGTTGTAGCTCGTTGGTTTGTGCGCGAGTGATTTCAGGAGTTGCTAGCTTTCAGCACTTACGAGGTGAGTCTTCTCACTATACTGTACCCGGAAGGGTTTGACTGTGTGACCGGAAGGTCGGATATGATATGTGTTATGTATGCTATATGTGGTATGTTATATGTTATATGTGCTATGTATTATGGGCCGGAAGGCGATATGATGTGTGATGGACCGGAAGGTCGGCGTGGGTAAGGCCGGAAGGTTTACCCAGCAGGGACGGAAGTCCCCTGAGACACATGGACCGGAGGATGTGTAATGGACCGGAAGGTCGGCGTGGGTAAGGCCGGAAGGTTTACCCAGCAGGGACGGAAGTCCCCCGAGACACATGGACCGGAAGGTCGGGCCTGGAAAGGCGTATGTGCGTAAGTTGTATATTGGGGAACTCACTAAGCATTTATGCTTACAGTTGTTATGTATGTATGTGTTTCAGGTACTAGCGAGGACCGTGGGAAGGCGCCGGCATGATCGATACACACTGAAGAATGTTTCATGATCTTGGGAGTTGGAATAATTGTATTAACCGAATGATTAAACTGTTTATGTCTTGTTTTAATGGAAAATAATTATGTTTTTAAAATGAAAAATTTGGTTGAAAATTTGAGTTGTTACAATTAGTCGGGAGGCGTTGAGTCGACCTCTGAGAGTCTCCATTGCCGATGAGAGAGCAGTGTATGCAACGGAGGTGATTCGAGGATGTGTACTCAAGATCTTCGGTGTAGAATTTCCTATTGATTTGGTCCCGATTGCGATGGGGGACGTCTGTGTCATCGTAGGCATGGATTGGTTGAGCAGATTTGGAGCCGTTATCGATTCCGAGCGGCAGCTGGTGACTATACGAGACCCAAGTGGGGAGTTCTTACGGTGTACGGCGAGGGTAGCCGTCCCAATTCAGCGTTTTGTTCGGCTGCTAGAGCGAGATAGAGTCTACAGCAGGGCTATAGTGGTTTTGTAGCATATGTGGTGGATACGAGAGTTGGTGCAGAGAGACCGAGTACGGTTGAGGAGGTTCCGATAGTGCGGGAATTCCAAGATGTCTTCCCCAAGGAGTTACCGGGTGTGCCTCCCGAGAGGCAAGTTGAGTTTTGCATTGATTTGATTTCGGGGGCAGCTCCTATTGCCAAGGCACCCTATTGCCTTGCACCTCCAGAGATGCAGGAGTTATCCTCGCAGCTTCAGGAGCTACTGGGGAAGGGGTTTATTCGGCCGAGTAGCTCGCCGTGGGGAGCATCGATCCTTTTTGTGAAGAAAAAGGATGGTTCGCACCGAATGTGCATAGATTATCGAGAGCTGAACAAGTTAACGGTCAAGAACCGTTATCCTTTGCCGAGGATCGATGATTTGTTCGATCAGCTGCAAGGAGCATCTTGGTTTTCCAAGATTGATCTGAGATCTGGATATCATTAGATGAGGGTGCGCGAGGAGGATATCCAGAAGACTGCGTTCAGGACTCATTATGGGCATTACGAGTTCGTAGTGATGCCATTCGGGCTCACCAATGCGCCTGCAGCGTTCATGGATCTCATGAAGAGGGTATGCAGACCGATGCTGGATCGATTAGTGATTATGTTCATTGACGACATTTTGGTATATTCGAGATCCAGGGAGCAGCATGAGGAGCATTTGCGAGAAATCCTCAGTGTGCTGAGATCAGAGAGGCTTTATGCCAAATTCTCTAAGTGCGATATTTGGTTACGAGAGGTGCAATTCCTTGGTCACCTCGTTAACCAAAAGGGGATTTTGGTCGATCCGGCCAAGATCGAGGCGGTGTTGAGTTGGGAGGTGCCGAAATCTCCTTCCGAGATAAGGAGTTTTCTAGGGTTGGCCGGCTATTATCGGAGGTTCATCAGGGATTTCTCCAAGATTGTTGTTCCTCTCACCAGGTTGACCCGGAAGGGTGTGGTGTTCAGCTGGGGCCCAAAGCAGCAGGCCTCATTTGAGACTCTTCACCAGAGATTGTGGGAAGCCCCGGTGTTGGCTCTTCCAGAGGGAATGGAGGACTTTGTGGTGTATTGTGACGCATCGATATCTGGGTTAGGCGCAGTGTTGATGCAGAGGGGGCATGTGATCGCGTACGCATTGAGGTAGCTGAAGCCTCACGAGGCAAGGTATCCCACCCACGATCTAGAGTTGGGGGCTGTGGTGTTCGCCCTCAAGATTTGGCACCATTACCTGTTTGGGGTTCGGTGTACGATATACACGGACCAGAAGAGTTTGAAGTATTTGATGGATCAGCCAAACCTGAACATGCGTCAGAGAAGATGGTTGGATGTGGTAAAGGATTATGATTATGAGATCCTTTACCACCCGGGCAAGGCTAATGTGGTAGCCGACGCCCCGAGTCTTAGGGCAGAGAACGCTCCGATTCGGGATATTTGTATGAGATTGACGGTGATGACTCCGGTGTTGGACACCATCAGAGGGGCTCAGGCTGAAGCAGTAAGACCGGAGAACCATAAGAGAGAACGAGTTATCGGTCAGGTATCAGAGTTCGTAACCGATAGCAGAGGGCTTATGACCTTCCAGGGTCGGATTTGGGTACCGTTTGTTGGAGGAACGCGTACCATCTTGATGGAGGAGGCACATAGATCGAGATTCTCGATCCATCTCGGGGCCACTAAGATGTTTCTGGATCTTAAAAGGGAGTATTGGTGGCCCTGTATGAAGAGAGATGTAGCGTGGTTTGTTGAGAGGTGCCTAACCTGTCATAGGGTTAAGGCCGAGCATCAGAGACCGCATGGTAAGTTGCAACCACTGGAAATCCCAGAGTGGAAATGGGAGCAGATATCCATGGATTTTATCACCAAATTGTCGAGAACGGCGAGGGGCGTCGATGCGATTTGGGTGATAGTAGACCGTCTGACAAAGAGTGCTCACTTTCTCGCCATTAGTGAGAGTTCTTCAGCAGAAAAGTTAGCAGAGGTCTATGTGAGAGAGGTGGTATCGCGGCATGGGGTGCCGATCTCGATCGTGTCAGATCGGGATGTGCGTTTCACTTCTAGATTTTGGAAGAAATTCCATGAGGAGTTGGGTACGAGACTGCATTTTAGTACCGCATACCACCAACATACTGACGGTAAGAGCGAGCGGACGATTCAGACGCTCGATGACATGCTCCGAGCATGCATGTTGGATTTTGGCGGAAGTTGGGACACGTATTTGCCATTAGCAGAGTTCTCCTACAATAACAGCCATCATTTGAGCATTGGTATGCCGCCTTTTGAGTTGTTGTATGGGAGGAGGTGTTGGACTCCCATTTCTTGGGGAGAGGTAGGGCAACGAGTGATGGGTAGCACGGAGATTGTGCTTCAGACGACAGAGCAGATACAACAGGTCAAGCAGAGATTGTTGACCGATCAGAGCCGCCAGAAGAGTTATGCGGATAGGCGGCCATCCGAGCTTGAGTTCCAGGTCGGTGATTATGTTCTCCTGAAGGTATCTCCTTGGAAATGAGTGATTCGGTTTAGGAAGAGGGGCAAGCTAAGGCCCCGGTATATTGGGCCGTTCAGAGTGATCGCGAGAGTGGGCAGGGTAGCGTATCGCCTGGAGCTACCTGTGGAGTTGGAGCAGATTCATAATAACTTCCACGTGTCTAAGTTGAGGAAGTGTATAGCCGACGAGTCGGCGGTAGTGCCGTTAGAGGACATTCAGGTGGATGCGAGCCTGAACTACACGAAGAGACCAGTCGCAATTGTGGATCGGAAGATCAAGGTTCTGAGGAACAAGGAGGTGCCTCTGGTACAGGTTCAGTGGCAACATCGGAAAGGATCCGAGTTGACCTGGAAGCCAGAGCGTGAGATGCGGGAGCAGCATCCGGAGCTTTTTCAGGGTTGAGACTTCGAGGGTGAAGTCAGATTCAAGTGGGAGAGAATTGTAACATCCGGAATTTCAGGTATTATATTTATTCATTTTATTTCGAGTTTTGTCGAAGAACTCGGCGAGTTGGTGCGTAGACTCGCCAAGTAGAGACGCGATTTCTCACCCGGATTAATGACCGGACTCGACGAGTCGCATTGGTGGACTCGGCGAGTCCGCGCTGTTTAATGAATAATAAATCAATTATGTTATGAGATCTTGGGATTGTTATATTCTATGAATTTGAGTTTCAAACAATGATGTTTTTATGAATAATAAATCAATTATGTTTTTATAAAATGTGAAAAATTGTTTTGAAAATATACGGTGTTACAGGTTTAATTTTAAATTTAATTTTTTCTAATGTTGAATTTTTAATATTAAACCTAGTATTTTGAAAATTTTTAAAATACACCTTATACTATATGTAAAATTAAAAGTTTAATTATTACTATATGTATAAGATCAAGTCAGTCAACTCAATAGTAGGTCTTATTCACGAAACCATGCAATAAAGAGGGTATAGGGAAGCGACCTATAAAAAAGTCGTTGAATGGGTGTCCACTCTCACGTACCGCTCTCTGTGTGGTGGAGGGTCGTTAGCCGAACGGGTTTGATATGACAAATAATCGTCATCAAAAGTATAATGCTATTACATGTAACTAAACCTTTTTATTAAAATTCTCAATCTTAGTTACTTTAGGAAAAATTTGAATTTGTATGCTAATCTATGAAATTACACACTACACTTTATAAGTCGTTAGTAGAGTGTGTGTGGTTAACTGACACGGACTAATAAAGAGTGGTAATAGGTGTCTCAAAAATTATCATTGATTAATGGAGTGTATGTGGTTAACACGCACATTAAAATGAGATGATATATGACATCAAGAGTGTCAAGCTAATTTGAATGGTTATTCACATCTTGTTTGTGATCTTCTGTATCACAGTCACAAATGGAAGAGCATAATAGAGATTAAACATGTCATTGAATAGTTTCAATGAATCTCAAAAGTTATAGAAATTTCATTAAATCTTAATTCATTTAAAATTTCATTTTTGTGGTGAAATAGGTAAATCATCGTTTACCTACCTTTACATAATTTACAAGTAGATAACGACGTCCCTTTTCTAAGTTGTGAATTATCTAGTTGGAACCTAGCCTTGATATTTCATTTTGGGTGTTATATTGAGGATTATTCTTATCCAACTAAAATTATCTTTCTTTTATAGATGTCTACTCCAACTGAATCTTGTCTATTTGTAAGATGACAAAATCACTTTTCACTTGATCTTGTGAAAGAGGTGAAGGTTTTTTGGACCTCATAGACACAGATGTGTATGGGCCCTTCAGATCATCCACAAGGGATGCTAATCGATTCTATGTGGAGATTAATTCAAGCTAACGTTATATGTTTAAACAACATATTTTAGGTCAAATCTCACAAATATGGTACCATAACCTAGTAATGACTATATTTGGTAGAATACCTAAATTTTTACATAGTATGATAGATTTTTAGGTTTTCTATTTGTAAACCAAATCTTTGGTATTTATAACTAGTTTCATAACATAAGTCCAAAATAACATATTTTGTTTTATATCCCACAAAAAAATGATGTAATAACTTGGTTAAAACCATTTTTGCTAGAAAAGAAATATTATGTTCATAAAACCCTAGTTTTTATAGTTTTGTTTTTATGAATTTTTCTTAAGAACATATAGTATGTCCATACTCATTTTTCATAGATTTTTATTTTAAACAACATATCACACATAAATGTTCATAATACTTGGTAATAACATTATTTCATGTAGATAACATTTTTCCACAACATAAAGATAAAGCATGTATAACAACTTGTATGATTATACAAGTTTACTTGTATTCCCCTACCCCCCCCCCCCCCCCCATAAAACTTGAATAAAAACGAAAAATTTGTATAAGCTTTGGAGCTCTTAGGATTAAGAGTTAAGACCTTAATCGTTTAAGTTCTTCTTATGCGGTTGCCACAATGTTGTTGATGTTCCGGGCGCGAATACTTTGTTGTGAAGTTGCCACGACGTGGATAATGGGTGGCCACAACGTGGAGGTCAGTTGGCGTTCACTGTGACTGTTAACTTTTTGAATTAGTTGACTTTTGGTCAAATTGCTAGTTCCAGAGTGTAGAGTAAGGTTTGACCTTGAATGTTTCGATATATGGGTTGTAGCATCGGTTTCACGTCTTTACGAGTTGTGATTGTTTCGACTTTGAGTGGGAGGTGAATCATTTCATTATACTATATAGGATGATAGTTGTCTTTGTGACTCTTGTATGGAAGACTAGGATTTGGCCCCTGATAATTGTATGAAAAACCAGGGTTTGGCCCCTGGCACTTGTATGAAATACCAGGATTTAGCCCTTGGAAGTTGTATGGAAGACTAGGATATGGCCCTTAACACTTGTATGTAAGACCATGATTTAGCCCATGGAAAAAAGTGATTATAAGACTATGATTTGGCTTATAATATTCACTTGGGGCTGAAATAGACTCACGATATTATGTATGGTATGTGGTATTTTAGGGAACTCACTACGCTTTGTGCTTATGATTTTATGTTTAAATGTTTCAGGTACTTCTGGTTCAAAAGGGAAGGGCTCGGCCGGATCGCACTACATCACCTAGAGTTTTATTTTGCACTATCTTTTTATGATTCACATGATGTTTGAGAATTCATTACACATCGATCATCTTTAGAAAAAATGAATGAATGTTTTGGGTAATTTAAAAATTAAAATTTTACACTGTATTTCTAGGACGTTACACCAAAGATCAATCACGATACAAATTGAGACCATAGGAACCTTTCATGAGACCAAAAAAAAGTTAGGGACTAAACCTGATATTCCTAAAAACCACAGGGACCATGAAAATTACTCTCTCTCTCTCTCTCTCTCTCTCCTCTCTCTCTCTCTCTCTGTGTGTGTGTATATATATATATATATATATATATATATATATATATATATATATATATATATATAAGTTTAATTGAGAAAAAAAATGTTAAGAATCAAGGAATTAATCTAAGCTACTCATTTATATCTTGCCGTAAAACCATCCCCCATCGCATAGATAATATTCATATATAGGTGAATATAAATTTATGTATATTCATTTATGAAACCTCTACTTTTTTTTTCACAGCCTCCTCATTGCCTCTTCCACCAACTCTACCAGCACCACCTCCTCCGTCAACGCTGCCACCACCACCACCGTCACCTCCGTTGTCACCACCACCATCACTACCCCTACCATCACTTCCGTCATCGTTGCCATCTCCTCCGCTATGATGTTGCCACTACCACTATTGGCACCACCACTGCTTTCCATGCAACCACCATCCACCAACTTCCATATTCCTATATGAATGATTATTTGTGAATAGACACATAGTTATTCATATATGAATATACATATTCGTATATGAATATATGTGTTCATATATGAATTTGATCTTTTACATCATCCATGTACACTGAAAGCTTGAAATGTTTAAGCGGTAGATTCAAAAGGAATGGCCTAAATTTATTCTTTCATTCTTAATATCTTTTTCTTTTATATATATATATATATATATATATATATATATATATATATATATATATATATATATATATATATATATATATATATATATAATGGAAAAAACAGAAGCTTAAATAGTTATTTGAAAATTATTGTGTGTCCGACTATAATCACATAAAGAAACCATATAACAAAACCAAAAGTTGAAACTAACTTTCAACTTGTACCCTACTTGGATAATTTCTACTTCTTATTATATTTTGTATTTATCCTATAAATAGCTAGGTATAGTCTATGTTGTGTGTGGGGGTGGGGGGGGGGGGGTAGTAAAATTTATTTTACCATTTATCTAGTTTTTTATAATAATTTGTCATTTATTTATTATTTATTTAAACATTAAATAATTAAAAATGAGTATAACCCCTAAATTCATTCCAATTGATCCGTATATTTTCTTCCCTTTGAGCTGATTAATGCACACCAAATGGAAAGAAAACCTCCATCGTACCACCGTGCTAGAAACCACCTACCATCGTCGGAAAACACTAGATGTCACTGGAAACCATCAAACACCACCGGAAACCACCAAGAATCACCGATTTGCACTCTAAATCTATTGTTTTGCACCATCGTCCGCCTTCGAATGTCGCTAGAAACCTATGGTTGCCGCTGATATAAATTAAAGTCGTCGACATCCCCATCTCCACCCATCTCTTCTCGCCCTGTAACCGTTCGCCTCTTATATGAATCGTAGCCTACTAACATGTTCCACTGTTATCCTACCCCCGACAATGATTTATAGATTTGTACGTGATGTTATTGTTGTTCTTTCAGACAAAGAGACATGAGGCATGGGTTTGCAAAATCCAGCCACCAATTTAAAGATTCGACCGTCGCTAGCCCTACCAATTTTTAGATCCCGCCATTAATAGGCAAAACCCGGCCTGGCGTTCATGATGTTCTTTAATCAACCCTTCTAATAATCCCTAATGATCACTTTTCTCCTTAATGTCTATTTGGAGCGATTTTTTTTAGTAAACTATATGAATGGTCCTTTTGCGCATTTGGTCCATAACTTATTTTTTTAACTCGGAAGGTCCTTATTATTTGTTCTTGTTACGCGTTTGGTCCCTGTCTTATTTAAAGAGACTATTTTGCCCTTGATTCTTTTAACTTATTTAAATAAACACACCCCAATCCACCCCTCTCACCTTAACTTACCTACCCCACCATTTTTTCATATTAAATAATAGTCTTTTATATAAGACAGGAACCAAAAGTGTAACAAAAACAAACAATAGGGACCAAACGTGTAACAAAAACAAACAGTGTGTACCTTCCGAGTTAGAAAAACAAGTTAGGGATCAAGCGTACAAATTACCCCAAACCATAGAGAGTATTCGTGTAATTTACTTTTTTTTATGACTAATTTGATCGGAGAGTTGCAATTGATCAATGAATTAAACTCATGTTCTTCTAATTTCTAGAATGTAATGTTGATTTTAGTTATGTTGTAGATAATGTATCTCATGTGATTAATGGTTTAAAGAATTTTATCAATGTCTCATGGATTATGTTTTTGTATTAGTTTATAGTCTTTGAAATTACGTATGTAGATGTATCGGTGAGGATGAGGGTCGCCGGCGGGTAGAAATGGCACGACGGGGATAAGTATCACCAGCGATTGGAAGGGAGAGTGCAAAGGAACGTCAGGGTAGGAGGCGGTGGGCATTTCTCAATTTATTTTCTTATAAAATGTAAATCAATAATAAAAAAAAAAAAAAAGATAAAAAGAAATTAGAAACCGCAAAAGAGTTTTTTTATTGACTGGGACCTAAAACTCAAGAAAAAATACATTGCGGACGGTACGAGTTAAAAACAAAGTTATGGAACAAACATATAGATTACCCAAACGATAAGGATCATTCATGTAATTTATCATATATAATATCATTCTATTAGATAAGTGTTGTCCATTCAGAAGTCAGCAAGACAAACGTGTCACCAACTCGACTCTCCGGTGGCGACTTCCTTTAATAGTTTAATGACAGATGTATATCTATTCTCTATCCTTGTCTTCTTCTTCATCCATTTGATTACGTATGCATTTCTGCATATAACACAGGGAGCTCTTGCTCTCGTGGTTTTTGTTTTCTATTTTGATCGCCATTTCCTTCACATTCAACTGGATTCATTGCATCTAAGCATTGTCGGGCCATGGAAGGTAAATTCCTTCATTTTCTTCATATTCTTTTCCTTCTTCATTTACTTCATTTTAAGGTTTTGATTTTGGTGTAGAAGATGCATTGATTGCTCCTGTTTAATCTGTTGTAAAAGAGTGTAATAATCCGTCCGGAAACAACACTCAGGGCAGTCCAGACGGTGGGCAATTCGGGCAACCGCCCAGGGCCCACGTCTTGGGAGGGCAAATTTTATGGGATATATATATATATATATATATATATATATATATATATATATATATATATATATATATATATATATATATATATATATATATATATATATATATATCATAAAAACACTTCAAATTCTCATTTAAGCAACATAAATGTTTAGAATCTATAGTAAATAGCACCAATATGCCATATATGAAACCACTTTATGGACGTGTCTATCTAGATTGACTCAGTCCTCCAACAACTTCCAAAAATCATCATCATGCACTACAAGAATAGCAAGCTACGTTGACGACACCTATCCCGACGCCGATAGTCGTCGCTACAGGTCTACCTATGCCGACGACAAGTTGTTGCCATAGCTTTTGGAACGTTTGACCACTTTCTTTGACCGCTATATCTGTGCAGACGACAAGTCGTCGCCATAGGTCCGGCGGGAACGACGAAAATGTTGGCGGTAATATGAAAATATATACCGACGACGTGTCGTCGGTATAGGTAAGAAAAAAAGGATTTTTTATTTATTTTTATTCCAAGTGCCAGAAAAAGAAAACGACGTAGTTTTTAGACATCCTATACCGACGACAAGTCGTCGGGACAGGTTTTTTAATTTACATTTATATTTATATTCCAGGATTAACTAATACGTCGTCGTTTATGTCGACCTTATGCCGACAACATGTCCTCGGCATAGGGGTATATCCTAAAACAGATACGCAGCTTTCTTTCATTTGCACACAATGATTGTTTTCTGCACTTTCTCCTCCCAAGTGACGAAATCGACTTCCCAACTTCAATTTCCGGCGATTTGTCGAATCCAAGGTCATTTCTACCCCTAATTTGTTTGTTATTGTTATTTGATATTGATTTTTACCCCTAATTTGGGGTTTTTTTTGTGTGTAGCAACCGGTGGTGAAGCTCCACCGATCTATTGATTGCCTCACCTTCCACCACCTAGTGTTGCCGCCGGAAATCACCACCAGCCACCACCTTGCTTCTTTGACTAGCAAAAAAAACAGAACATCGGTTTAATTCCAAAAGGTTAGTTTTTTTTCTAATTTTTTTTTTTTAAATTGAAGTTGAATTGTGTTGAAATTGTTTGTTGTTTGTATATATATATATATATATATATATATATATATATATATATATATATATATATATATGTATGTGATTGTGTTGTATATATACGTGATTGTGTTGTTGTTTGTTGTTTTTTTCTAATTGTATTGTTTGTTTTATATATATATATATATATATATATATATATATATATATATATATATATATATATATATATATATATATATATATATATATATATATATTGTAGTGAGTCCAAATATGTTCTTTCAATATGACAATAATGAAATGATCTTTGATGTTTACCAAGATAACGATATCAATAATTTGTTAACAATAATATCAGTATGAATCTAGAGATGGACAGAATGAACTAAGATTATTCAAGATATTTTATAATATCATGGTTTGTTTTTTAATCCATTCAACCTCTTTAGTTTGAAAGAGTTTGAAAATGCCATTTGTTATTCAAACAAAATATAATTTACAAAATGAAGAAATAAGATTGTTAAACAGATTTAGAATGATCAGCCTTCCATATGGAGTGACATAAAAACACGTAGAAGGAAGAAGATATTAAGTAGATTTTTCCTGAAAATTCTAATATACAGAAAAAGATATTTAACAAAAAAATCTGTTTCTAATTAACTTCACTATTTTAATATACATATAAAGAGAAATCTGAAATTTATATATATCGCCTTAATTAAAATTGCTTTCTTATCATTTTAGTCCTTCAACCTTACTTATTTTTACAATTCACTTTTATTCTTCAATAACCATAAAAAAACAAACTCGAAATCCAATTTAATAACCAGAAAAAGATATTACCAACCACCATTATTTCCTAACTTTCTATTCTACTATAACACACAAGCAAGTAGCTCTCAACAATTTGCCAAAAGGATGGAAGAAGAAGGAGAAGGAGAAGAAGGAGAAGAAGAAGGAGAAGAAGAAGAAGAAGGAGAAGACGATTATGATAATGATGATTGATGTTTTTTAGTATTATGAACAATGTTAATTAACTATTTATTGTAATATTAAACTTGAATTTGATGTTTTGAATTTGAACAATGGTACCTAGTTAATGTATTTCAATTGATATATGCTGCAATGTTTTTTGGATTTGTTAAAAATGCAGGAATGGTAATGTACAAAACCTATAAAGCTAAAAAAAAACAACCAGTAGCTATCCCGACGACTAGTCGTCGCTATAGGTCCATAACCGTTAACTGATAAAACCCTTTAACGACGACAAGGTGTCGTAATAGCCTCAACTTGTCCCGACGACTTGTCGTCGCCATAGCTATCCCGACGATAAGTCGTCGCCATAGAATGTTAATAAAACATTATTCTTTTTCGTCGAAAATGTCGTTGACAAAATCTGTGCCGACGACATGTAGTCGCAATAGAGCTAGCTATACCGACGACATCTATGCCGACGACTTAACAGACCTATGCCGACACACCTGTGCCGACGACTTTTTCCCGACGACTTGTCGTCGCATACCCTATCCCGACGACTTGTCGTCGGCATAGGGTCTAAAATCGTCGTCTGCACAGGGTCCGATTGTTGTAGTGATGCACGAATGCATCCAATTCCAATTCCAGGCTATCGTCATCATCAGCAAATCCATCAATGCCAAACATGTTAAATGCATCTTGGCCTAAATCATCTAGGTTGCTCATGATGGGCCCCAACTCTTCAGATGTACCATCATCATCTTCGTTAAGTGAAACTGTCATCACTTTCTTCCCCTTGGGGTCTTCTACCTCCTATACACATCACAAAAAAAATACATTAATCACTACTTTAAACTATAATGCATCTAAAATATCGGCTGTAGCCCCCTACCATATTCAGTCAAAATAGTATATTAAAGAAATACGAAGCATATATAATCTTGATAAAAATTACGTACTTGAGTGTTGTTATCTTGAAGGAGTGAAGCGGCATCACCATGGGTAAGCAGCATGTCATCCTGATTAGAAGGTTGATCTATATGTCTCTCATTTTCAAAAGATGTGACAGTAGATGGAGTTGAACTGCTTGCATTATTAAGATTCACCAACAGAGTTGGAGTAGCCACCCCCAAAGATGTAACAGTAGATGTCTCATTATCTTCATCATCATCATCATCCCATTCTTCTTCTTCAAATGGTGCACCATACTGTGCACCATTTTGTGGTCCTGCACCTCTTTTCTCAAAAACTTTACAGATGACATACGCCTCCTGAAATACACATCCCAAGTTTGTTACAAAGGTTATAAAAGTAATTTCAGTAGTTGCTTACAAAGGTTAACATAAGGCTGCATTTGTGATACGCCAAGCTTTCTAGGGCTATTCTTGATAATTTTGATGAGGAGGGCATTTACGTCTTTCAGGATATCAAGGTTGTGTTGACAAAAAGATTGCAAGTTGAAATGGTATTTTTTACTTTCAAGCCACTCTTGACGAGTTAAATTCTGGAATTATATATAAATTTCTACCATTTTAGCATGAAATAATGTTTGTAGCATTGTTTGTTATTCAAAATTAATAACTAGTGATGTGCCTTGAATTATTTTTTTGACAAAACATCATTTAGCAATTAACCACATATATAGTACCTGAGCAACTCCTTGATTAGCCAAATCCTCGTCTTTCATCCGGTATTCATGAATTACCCAATTTGTCCTTGTCCCCTTTGGTGCATGACCTACATGGAAAATCAACGTCTTTATCACTGCCACCTTTCTTCCATTGTATTTGACATCTCTATCTTTGCCAGTGCCTTTCCAGTAACCAGTTTCAGTTGAACGGTTCGTTCGGGACCCACTTGAATACTTTTTCGAATATGAGCAGAAGAAGTACCACTCTAGATCACCACTCAAGATAGATTTGGCTGAAAAAAAAATATAATAAAGGTTTCCAATGTTAGATGCAAGAAATAGCAATATACTTTTATTGATTTGTTTATTATAGCATCATAATTTCTTAATTTCATAGCTTTACATTGTTGTATGTTAAAAGATCTAGCAAATTATAGCAATTTCATCCAAATACTTGGCAAATTTCAGTGCTATAATAAGAAATAGAATCTTGTAATAGACATAAATGAAAGTGTGCTGTAATACATAAGAATATGAAAGTACATTGCCATTTCTTGCATTTGGCCCGATTTTTCCATAAGAAAACAACAATCAAGGGAATATATTAATACCTGGAAGATCCCATGGGCTGAAATCATATAGATTAATCTCTGCAATAACTTCGGGGTGAAGCTTTTTCCCCAATAACTTCTTCTTGAGGTAGTACATAGCCAACTCAACATCAGTAGGTTTAAAACGAAATCCAGGACACTTCAGAGACTTCCCCATGATGATTATAAAGGAAAATCAAGTGTCCACCAAATGGAATGTTTTAGGAAAGAAAATAATATCTCCTGTGATGATTAATAGAAATTGGTTCGATTGTGAACAATATCCTCCCAAGGTTTCTCAGGTTATTTCGGTTTAAAAACCAGTGCACAAGCACCTTTAACCACAAATGTGTGCACGGAGGGGCAAAAGACATGAGGGATCCTGTAAACTATTTAAAAAAAATCGTCAAATTAAGCGGAAAGAAATAAAAAGCAAATAAACGCAAATAAATGTGCAGATAAGTGAGCAAATAAGTTATACTAAGTATTAATAATTAAGTATAAATTATAACAAATGCAAAATATACTATCATGTTAATAATAGGGTTTAGAAAGGGTATTTCAATCCTTTATACAATGTATAGTAGGTTTAGCATTAGTAACTAGACAAAAAAGCTGATGGGATATGAGTCTAATTTCAAATCAATTACGAGATTCTTGCTTATATTTTTGAGTTATGATTTCTTGGTTAGTCTATAAAATTGCATGCATGCATTTAAATTTGAAGTGATAGATTACATTCGAAAGTTATAGTTTCTGAATTAGAAAATAGCTACATCATTCCACGTGTTAGAGGTTCAAGATTAATAAAACCAGTATGAAATCTATTACAAGATTATCAGGTAAACCCTACTTATAACACTGTATTAGTTGCTTCGGTGATTGGGATAAATAAAACATAAACGAAGAATAAATACAGCAAAAGAAATGCTACAACTTGTAGACGATACCAAGTAAAAACGCTAGTAATCGGAAAATTAGGGTTAGATCGAAGGAAAAACGAATAAAACGAGATTAATGCAATAATGAAAACAAAATATGATCGTTTACCGGTAAGCGTGAGAGGCTATGGTAGCTATGGGAAATTGGAGAATGCGGTGGTGAGAATACGACGGTGAAAGACTGAAAGTGCGAAACAGAACATGGTAGGGCTTAAGGATTTATATAGCGAGTAAGTTACAAAATTCGTCCCTCAATATTTCAGTAACCAACACTTTTAGTCCTTATTTTAAAAAAGCAATATTTTGAAATGGATAGTATTGACCGTGTCATATGACGTTCATCCTTTTATCATTATCCTATATTTATTATCTAATTAAATCCACTTTATGATAATCCTATATTTTTTCATCATTTTTATTCTATTTTTTTAATATTAAATCAAAACCTAATCTTCAAACTGTTTTAGTTATCATCATAAAATGAATGAGAAAGCAAACGGACAACAAGTTGCGCTGCTAAACCCTTTTGTATAGTAAAAACAATTCTTTTGAAGACTACATCCATAGATCTAGGGGATATAACATGACTGTGCATGATCCGTTCTAGTCTACTAAGAAGCTCCACCGCATCCGGCGCAAGGAAACCAAACGTATCAAATGCAAATGGTATGAACGCGTGTTGATTTTCCATGCACGGTTTCTCATATTTGGTGACCTTGCAAGTAGCAGCTTTTAATACAGCCTGTCCCGTCGTGAAACCCCCGGCCCTCAAATTTACGAGAGGAGATACCCCTATAAGGTCCACACATGCGTGTTTCCCTCCAACCCATCCAAAAATCAAAACGTTAGTCGGTCTAAGGGTTGACCTTCCTTCTGTCGGGCCAGTCAGCAAATTCATAGAAGCCTCTTTCTTGGCGGAAACCCTCGCACGCTTACATATGTCGACCAAAACATCCATAACCATATCGTGTCTGTATTTGAACCCCAGGAGTTCTTTGCAATGAACTGCATGCTCGCCAAAATAGTCTAAACATGCCTTGCGGCACATCGGACATATCCCATCGGCTAGGAATAGTGGAATCATGAGTCGATATCTGAGGATGGTACGATACTCCACTGGAGATATATGTTGGCCAAGCCCATCTATAGGGATAGCTAGAAAAAAAATTTGAGCATGTGGTGCACGTAAACACTGGAAAACTGCTTTTTGTCGAGCCGTCATATTAAAATTCATTTCCATATCTTGGATAATTTTACTAAAAAGGGCACTCGCCGGTATATTCTGGGATTTAGGGGGGGGGGGGGTGTCCTTAGTAGTAAAACTGCTAAGGTCAATGTCCGAAAGCTTGTTATGAAGAGAATCTAAGGTACAAACATAATCAGAATCCATACCATAAATGTTGCTATCTCGTAAGATATGGTATTGCAATACCCAAGATTGGGCCCTTGAGGCAACAAAAGCATATGATGTAGCCTCTATTGCCGAGTATAAACCCAAACCACCAACCAGAATGGGTAGGGAAGCAAGTCGCCACTGTAAGTCACCAAAGAAGAGGCCACCACAAACCACAATGTCCTCAATCTCCTTGCGTAATCCATTATCGAAGAACAACACTGCCTCCTCCATGTGAACGGGTTGGCACGTCCTCAGCCCAAAGAAAAGTTTAGCAATACCCATACAAGACCGAAGTAGAAGGAGATCACTCTGCAGGTCAGACAATTGTGGAAGAAGGTGCATCAAATTCACAATGCCTTCAGCTCTCTTTATGGCTAAGTTGCTAATGAAACTGACATCTCTGCTAACAGCTCCCCCGAGAAGTTTCACCCCCAATGGCGGCCTCCCGATGCCAACCGGGAATAACCCCTCACATAGCTTCCTTCCATCACACGAGGGCCAAAAGAGCTCGGTTTTCTTGATATTCAACTGAAGGCCCAATTGTGGGCCAATAGCCTTAATGATGTCTAAGGCTTTTTCCACCTCCTTAGAATCTCCAATAAGTGTGCCATCATCCAGGTACCATGCATGGAGAATAAGCTTGCAATTGTCCCTAATATTATGCAAGAGCGGGCGCAACACAAAGGCAAAGAGAAGTGGTCCCAACGGGTCTCCTTGTTGAGCTCCAGTAGAAGACCAAATATGTGCGTCCCCTAGATATAACCTTGCTGCTTGACCATATAGGAATTCTACCCACAAGGATATAGAAGGGCACCTCAATCTGACCTCATGAAGTAATGCAGATCTGTCAAAAAGGTTAAAGGCATTAGAGAAGTCCACAGTAAGCATGGAAAAAGACCCGTCATTGTCGCGTTCACTCAACACCTTGTTGGCACTATGTAATACGGCTTCAGCGCCACCCGACACCCCGACCCAGAACTGAAAATCATTGAGATACTTGGCCATTTCTTTACCAACATCTTTCATAGCCATCTTGGAAACCAAACGTCTCCATATAGTTCCTACTGCAATATGTCGTATTCCCTTGTCAGGTTTTAGAAGCGGGGTAAGAGGAGTAGAGGCAACAAATTCCGCCAAACTCGAAGGGCATCTCCCTTAGCCATAAATTAATTACACATATGATAGCACATAGGAGGTCTTTAGCGATTGCTGAACCTTCTCCACAAAGAGAATCTAAAATGTGTTGAGCTCTCAACCCATCACTCCCACATGAGGTTCATTTAGGGAATGATTTAATTCCCTCAAGGACATTGTCAATATTAACTACAAGGGGAGGTACTGAACCTATGGTACTCGGCATGGATGGTGGTGGCTTGTATGGATGCTTATCCTCCAATGCCTTCGTGGTAGCATCCCCGTATGGAGCAACTCCCGAGGAACATAATACTTTCACTGCTGCTGTGAAATGCCCATCAGCAACCTTACGGAGACATTGTATGACGTTGGCATGACCCCGTGTTCTATCCTCTTGAATGTACTCTTCTTTTTTGCCTTGTTGCTCCATCCTTGCATTGTCAACCAAGTTTTTAACAAGCTTGGCTATACCATCTTTTGTACCCCAAGTAGCTAATACGCTTAAGATGTTACGATGTTGCAAGGACTTCCTGTTCCCAGACTTACTTTCTTGTCTATTCTTGGGCCTGAACACCTGAAGAGTACACCTAGGAAGAATTAACAATGTAACTCATGCTTCAATGGACCCGGGATAAGCAGCAACCTTGGAAAGGGTTGCTTTCAAAGCCTGAGAGAAATCCATACGACAGTTATGAGGGATGCTTTTGACAGTGGTGATAGGTAGCTTAAACACAAGATCAAGGAGCTAAGCATTGAGGTTGGCATCCGGTTCATTGGGTGGCGGCTTTTGTATACCAACAATATGTTCGCTCATGTCATCAACATCACCATTAAATTTAACAAGACCCCCTAAGTGACGACACGAGTGGCTTAGGGCATGGAGACTCATACGTAGAAAGGTGCAAACTTTTGATATGAGAAATCATACGAGATATCCCCTTACCACCCACTTCACCGTTCGGGCAACAATGAAACCCCCGAAAAGGACACGACCAAGTTCCGCTCGCATATGAATGAGAAGACGCCATAAACACATAAACAAAACTTACTAAAGCCTCAAGGGGAGGCTTTGAAAGAGAAGCAAAAATCCAAAGAAAAGAGTGAAACTCCAACAAAAGGTTGGAGTGCACAATGAAAAATCACCTCGGAAGAGTCTCTACATCTTTTTGGGTCCTAATATGGCTACAACACTTGAAAAAAGACCTTTAGACATTTTATCGAACACCTGGCGAGCAGAAAATGAAAAGAATGATTTGCTCCAACGAGGCTTGAGAATTTAACCCATATATAATCCCCCTTTAGTGACTAATTCCTTCAATCACGACTTGAACTTGTAAATGAAAAAAAACATATCAAAGATAGAAGAAGAAGTTGTAGTAGCTGTGCAACTGTAGATGAATATGGAGATGGAGGAAATAACTGTGAATTGGTGCGTGGTTTCAAACCTTCGATCGCCATTAACAGACCCATTTCGATTTTAATCTATTCTTTTAAAATCATATTATTAAATCTTAACAACAATTTAAAATCCAAATTAACACAAAACTCTAATTATCTAAAGTTAAAATCAATATGGGTTTCATTAGTTGGGTGGGTACTAAATCAAACTCAACACCATTTGATATTATGAAAGTTTAAATTTGGAAAATGAAAATAGTAATTTGTAGGGACGATTTTTGGGGTTGGTGTTTCAGCATCCTTGTCTGCGTCGTGAAGGTGTCACATAGGCTCCTCCATGCATTTTTGTCCTACATTCGATAGCCTTAAAGCCTTAAAGAGAGAGGCAATGGTGACTGTGTAATCGTATGATGCGGGGATTGATTGGCTGATTGTCGGGGTGAAAGAGCGAAATAGAATGGTAGGGGTTAAAGACTTAGGGCGTGTTCGGCATAGAGCATTTTGGAGCGTTTGAGAGCTTTTAGCTGCTAGCGTTTGACAAAACGCTCCTTTTAAAACAAAAAGCCTTGTTTAGCACTACAAACTTCTAGCGTTTAGTTTAATCGGAACGCTCCAAATCCAAATGCTACTTCATGTAACGTTTAACAAAACGCTACAAGCTACCCGCTACCAGCTAGTTTTGCCGAGCACGCCCTTATATAATGAGGAGTAACTTACAAAACCCGTCCCTCAATATTTCACTAACCAACACTTTTAATTCTTATTTTAAATGGGAAGTATTTGAAATGATGCCAAAACTCAAGATCTTAGCAGTGTCATGTGACGGTTGTCGTAGCCAATCCACGTTCATCATATCCTTTTTTTCTTTCACCAAATCCACTTTATGATTATCGTATATACGTATATATTTTCATAATTTTTTGGTTTTTTCCTAAACCGGGTTATTTAATATCAACTACATTTGAATACAAACTCAAACCAAAAACTCTAGTTATATAACGGTAAAATCAAAATGGTTGCATAATTTGGTACGAAATCAAAGTCATCATATATCACCAAAGTGTAAACTTGGAAAAAAAATGGTGATTTGTAGGCATGACAGGTTATAATCTTTTGGGAAAACGATACTTTATCCTAACAATGTTTTTGGAATTTAATGAATAAGTCCCTTAACTTTTTTTGGTATTTTATGACGATATAAAGTTGATTTTGTCGAGTCTAATCGATCATTTTAGACAAAATGAAGGGGTAACCCGGTTACCCTTTTGCCATATATAGACACTTGTTGATTGTAATTCTATAAAATATATCTAAATGATACAACATCCCATCTCCTAAGGATCCTGAGCAGCATCATCGCCTTTCTAACCCTCTCCCTCTTCCGCTACCCATCCTAACAATGTTTTTGGAATTTACTGAATGAGTCCTTTAACTTTTTTTGGTATTTTATGACAATATAAAGTTGTTTTTGTCGGGTCTAATCGATTATTTTGGACAAAATGAAGGGGTAACCCGGTTACCCATTTGCCATAGAGACACTTGTTGTTTGTAATTCTATAAAATAAATCCAAAATAATACAACAACCCATCTCCTAAGGATCCTTAGCAGCCTCATCGACTTTCTCCTCCCTCTCCCAGTCCCCATCCCCATCACTCCACAAATCACCCTCTCAATGCCAGGAATTACCGCTTCGACACAATCTCCGATCCACCTTTATGAGAAACATTCAGAAGTTGGGCGGCAAACTTTTTTGTACCCTCTATGTTCCATCTCTCAATATCGTTGCCAGTTTCCTAATTACATGAAGCATCCCGTGATCATCGCTAATCAGTCCTTCTTCACCACCACCTCCAGCACAGCCACACCTTCCTCTGTAACCTGTCCATTACTTCACTAGCCATTTCCACCACGCCAACCTCAAGCAACTTCTCCACCGTTTCCCGGTTTCTGACCAAGTTCAGAATTGCCACCAACGTGCCGCGTTTCAAACTAATCGACTCAGTTCTAGCCAACTCCATCAAAACCTTGATCACACGACTCTTTCGACCGAGCTTTTTCTGGTACACCAGAACAGTCGTTACACTGAAAATCGTAGCCTGGCGTTTCCTTTTGCTTCCCATGTCGCACCTATTCTTAATACTTTCATGATTTCGTTTACAACTCCTTCAGTTTCTGTTGGTGATTTGTTATCATCAATGTTATTTAAGTGTAATAGGATTACTTTGTTGACTAAAAATGATCTTGATAAATATTAAACAAGTAAGGAAGGTGTGGAGTACACACTTGTTTAAGTTTGATCAAGTATCAAAGTACACTGTCATTTAAGGGCGAAACCCCTGAACGAACGGGGGTCCGGGGGCGGCAGCCCCGGGCGGGGTCCAAGGGGCAGAGCCCCTGGCTGGGATCGAGCTGCCAGGTCAGCGCGAAAATTTTTTATTTGGGTTATATTGCTATATTAAGAATGCATCAGAAAATCCAAATTTTGAATATTTGACCCGGTTTTGACTTTGCATTAATCCTTATACCAAACCCGGATTTATAACAGTTTTGACTGTTGAGAAAAACTGTTATATGACAGTTTTGACAGTTTTCAGACAAGGAATGTATATAACCAATTTTTAGTCAGTTTTCTGGTACTCACGAAAATTACACCATCTCATTCTCTCTTTCTTTCTCTTTGATTTTATCTGAGTCTTATCCAATTGAGGATTTGGGAATACCACCCAAATACTTCGATTTGAAAGCGATTATCACGATTCTCAGATTTCCAAGTGCCACTAAACCATATTTCTAACAGTTTCCATTATCTTTGTTTTGTTTGCATTGAGTATTGAGAGCTTTATGATCGTTGTAACTGCATTAATATGAAGATTCGGATGATCAGATGATAAGAATTTAATGAGGAGCTGTAAGCCATCGACGATGCAAGCTCGGTTGTTGGAATCCGTTTTGGCTAATGCCCCGGAGTTCATAAATGAAACGATTAACCATTTTTGATGATTGTGAAGCTCTTTCTTCAAGCAAAAATGTCGCTGGCATTTTTTATTATTTGAATAATGTTTTGTTTGAGTAATTGTGAAGGTGAAATACTTTATTAACCTCTTAATAAACCTTTGGTCCAAGTGGAAACCCACGTGTTAGCCACATCATGTTAATTGTATGTCATAGTTGCCAAGTTATTTCAACTTAGAGAGATTAAATAAACAGGTTTAACGTATACTTTATTCCCACATAAAGCATAAAGCATGCAAATAAGTTAAGGAACTGATTCGGTAAATTTGAAAAACATTATTGGGCTAATGTTTCGTTTTCCCAAATATTTTTGATATCCTAGCAAACAAAAAATCTCTTTAGTGCCAAGGTGTGCATACTTGGTCTAACTGTAGACAACACGACACCAATGTTTTGAAACTGATTCGAATCAACCGGTCAAAACAGTTGGCTTGGGAACCAAGGAAGAAAGTAGTTCAACTAACATTGGTGTTATGTTTATTTTTGAATCGGAACGAACCAGCCGATTTTTACAAAAAACTAGTTGAATCGTTGACCGGTTAAACCGAATAAAAACAAAAGGAAATGAAACATTTTGTATAACAAACTTTGGTGTTATTTTTCATATCTATTTTGATTTCTCTGAATAAATATAGATGACAAATGTAATGAAGTTTTTTGATACGTTTATATGCATCTAAAACTATATTTTTTCGGTATTATACTTTATTTAGTTTTTAGGTGTACGTGGATTCATGTAAAATTTATGATTATGTGTTTTCTTAATGTATTTGTATTGATATACAACTTGTTTGATGTGTATTTTTGATGTTTGAACTTGTGGATGCCATGTTTTTGGTATATGTAACACCCGTAGATACGAGCTAGTCAATCGCACACTTCCTGCCTATCAAGGAAACTGACAAGATGGAGAAACTCACTAGAACATACATTAGGGAAATAGTACGACTGCACGGTGTTCCTATATACATTATCTCTGATAGAGATAGTAGATTCACTTCAAGGTTTTGGCAGTCTCTACAAATTTCCCTAGGAACTAGGCTGGACATGAGTACAGCCTACCATCCGCAAATCGACAGACAAAGTGAGAGGACCATTCAAACACCAGAATATATGTTGCGAGCCTGTGTGATTGACTTTGGAAAGGAATGGGATATTCATCTACCCCTTGTTGAGTTCTCCTACAATAATAGTTATCACACGAGCCTAAAGGCTACTCCATTTGAATCCCTCTATGGCCGAAAGTGCATATCCCCTCTGTGTTGGGCTGAGGTGGGTGACACTTAGTTAGCTAAAGGACACGTTCCTGACAACACTCTCAAATCCGTGAACGATTGAAAGCCTCTAGAGACCGACAGAAAAGCTACGCCGACAAGAGAAGGATACCGTTGGAATTCCAGGTGGGCGATCGTGTTCTATTGAAAGTCTCACACTGGAAGGGCTTGATACGCTTCGGAAAGCGTGAAAAGCTAAATCCAAGATACGTAGGGCCTTTCGAGATTCTCATTAGAGTCGGCCCTGTAGCTTACAAACTCAATCTACCTCGCGAACTCAGTAACATACATTTCTACATTCCACGTCTCCGACTTGAAAAAGTGTATGTCCAACGAGACTCTTGTAATCCCACTCAAGAATATCGAGATCAACGAGAGCCTCAACTTCGTGGAAGAACCTGTAGAGATCATGGACCGAGATGTCAAGCGAACGAAGCAAAGTTGTATCCCGATAGTGAAGGTTCATTGGAATGCCAAACGAGGACCTGAATTCACTTGGGAGCACGAGGATCAAATGAAACTGAAATATCCTCATCTTTTCGCTTAGTTATTTGTAATAGGTTTATTGTTTAAAACTCTAATTTCGGGACGAAATTCTCTCTAATGGGGGGATGATGTGACAACCCGAAATTTCTATCTTGTACAACCACTCAACTCAATCAAAGTACGACTTGTTTTTGGTATCTTTAGCATTGTTTAGAGTCTGTTTGAGTGTTCTAAGCCTAGTACATCCAAGGAATGAGTGATAGGAAGTGTCAGTTGAAGTTCTAAACCACCAATCAAGCCTTAAACTTCATCATGTGGAGTTTACAGCCACACCATGTGAGTCTACGGCCGTAAACTCATGGTGGTTGTAAACTCATGCCATAAACATGATATTCCTTCCTTAATCTTCATTATTCCCCATTTCAAGTCAAGGAACCCGATTTCTCTCTCAAGTATCATAAGGATCTTCATTTTTATCTTAAAAAATGTAAGTGTTTCATCCCTTGATTAGTTGATACATCTTCTTAACTAGCATAACCCTTTGGGTTTGATTTTCAAGATCACCAAGAACACCATGAACACACACTAGTGTTTTGGGCCGAAATCAACTTTGTTTGCTTCCATATTGTAAGTATCTCTTCCCTATACTTGTTATCTAGTAAGAACACATGATTTGCACCTTGAAAACATCCTTTTCCCATGAACACTAGGAGTTTACGGCCAAGAGCATCTCCCTTGGCCGTAAACCCTTGTTAGGAGTGCAATTATGGTCATAACTCTTCCTAAGGCTTGGATTTGAGTCTAGAACACTTTCTTGTGGACTATAGGACTTTAAAACACCATTTGGCACAAATCATCATCAGTTTACGGTCGTAAACTCATGAGGCCGTGAACACCTTGGCCGTAAACACTAAAGGCCATGAAAACTTGGCCGTAAACACCATTGTGTGGCCATACACCCCTTAGATGCAACCATTTTGTACTTTTAGCACTTCAATCTAAGTGTTTCATAAGTCCTAGGATGTGTTTCTTACATGATTAGTTGTATAAATACTATTTATATACATATATGTGTCATCATATGCTTATTAGGATCCGTTGTGCTCAAGTCTTCACTTGACACTTAGCATCCTACAAACCGATCTTTCATTCGTATAACTCACTATAGGTGAGTTCATACCCGTTAACTTATCTTTTAAATGATTTTAAATGCTTTTATGGGGAGGGGGATACAAGTAGAAACATCATAGTTATTATATCAATCACATGTGATTAATAACTATCAAGCAAATGGCTTTCTTATATTTCAAAACTGTGATATCAACCAAACTACTTCAACTCGCTTTATAAACTCTTTTACATATTAAATTCTTTACTTAAACTCTTTCAAACTTATATTTTGTTAAATCATGTCTATATAGATATAGTTATATAAGTAGGATTCAAAAAAACTTATGACTGATAACTTGCCTTACTTCATGTTCCTTGTTTGGTTGTGGACTTAGGGTATCGGTTGTTTGTCCAAAGGTCATTTGAATCTTAGTTATATATTATATGTATGTATATATATATATTAATGTTCTTCATTCAGTTCAATACATTTGGGTAGTAAAGGTGTACAAACATGTTCATACATACAAACAACATTACTAGTAAACTATAATAGGTATAGTTTAGGAAGTCACTACTTACTATTACTAGAACAATGAAACATACAAGAGTTAGTTCATTCATGAGTCAATACAAACATACTATTATGAGAAACAAAAAGAACATACTATGATGAGAAACAAAGAGAACGTACTATGATGAGAAACAAAAAGAACATACTATGACAAGAAATCATACAATACACTAGTATAGAGAGAACATACAATGCACTAGAACATACTCTACAAACAGTAGAACACTATAACATTAATGTGAGCCATTATTTCATGACATGGCAATCTACTGTCGTATCACGTTTTGCAACCAGGGTCTCCTGGTGGGAGAGCATGAGTTGGTGTATAGATCTATACGGGATTGACTATCCCACACCTTGCTGCTAGCTACAGTGGGACCTGCAGGTCTACGGGTGACTAATGTCATACCATTTCGATGCATAGAGCTTCGTGTTATACTAGTCGATCAAGTATGGTTACAATCATATCACATTTTACCTTAATTAACAAACTGGTTTAAGGTAGTTAGGACATTGGTAGTTACTTACATACAATACTATTGTACATGGTTATTTTCCCATTGCATTCACATTGTGATCTTCTAACATTATTGATAATGTAAACTATATTTTGGTAATGATAGTCATACTTGGGAAAGATACACACTTTTACAAACAACACAACAAACAGAACATTTGGGCCTTGGTAGAAGGCTGCAATTTAGTAGAAAATATAGGATTTTCTAGGAGATACAAACAATTACTACAAACACTTACAAACATTTACATCAAACAATTACAAACACTTTCATACAAAAAAGAACACAAAAATACTTATGAACTCACTATATTTAATGTTGATCTACGCTTTCAAAATAACTTGTATTCTCAGGTCACCAGTAGACAGGTACCGATGGCCAGGTTTTGAGAAGATGGAGCACATTCAAGACCCATCTCTTATTTTGATTCATATTTTTGGTGTCATATAAACTATATAGAACACACTTGTATTAAAATTATATTATTAATGCAATGGATGATGTTGTTGCTTGTTTACTATTATGCATTTTTGTGATACTGTACATGACGTCCTCCACCCCCGAACGTTTCCACCGTTCAGGTTTCGGAGTGTGTCACGTACACATAGTGTCTCCAGAGTCTTGAGTTGTCTCGAGGCATATGCGATAACCTTTCCTCTTTGCATAAGCACACATCCTAAGCCCTGCTTGGATGCATCACAGTAGACCACAAAGTCTTCGGTCCCTTCTTGGAGGGACAAGATTGGAGCACTACATAGGGCTTTTTTAAGAGTTTGGAAGGCGGCCTCTTGTTTATTCCCCTAGCTGAATGTCACTCCCTTTTAAGTCAAGGTAGTGAGTGGCTTTGCAATCTTAGAGAAGTTTTGTATGAATCTTCGGTAGTAGCCAGCAAGGCCCAAAAACTAGCGTATCTTTCTTGGTATTCTTGGCATTGCCCAGCTTTTGATCACCTTGACTTTGGAAGGGTCCACGTGTATCCTTTCCTCGCTGACTATGCGCCTTAAGAAGTCTACCTTTTGAATCCAGAATTCACGTTTCGAGAATTTCACGTAAAGCTTTTCTGCCCTTAATATCTCCAAGACTTGTCGTAGGTGTTGAGTATGTTCTTCCTTACTTCGTGAATAGATTAGTATGTCATCGATGAATACTATCACGGATTTATCCATATAAGGTCAACACACACGGTTCATTACGTCCACGAATACCGCTGACGCATTAGTCAAACCAAAGGGCATCACTACAAACTCGTAGTGACAGTAGTGAGTTCTGAATGTCTTCTTAGGAGTATCCTCCTCCTAAATTCGTAGTTGATGGTACCCCGACCTTAGATCGATCTTTGAGAAGTAGCTCGATCCTTGCAGTTGGTCAAATAAGTCTTCGATTCGAGGTCGGGGATAACGGTTCTTGATAGTAAGCTTGTTTAGTTCTCGATATTCTATGCACATACGGAAGGATCCGTCTTTCTTTTTCATGATCAAAACTGTTGATCCCCAAGGTGAGATGCTCGGTCGGATAAATCCCCTGCTTAGCAGTTCGTTTAGATGGCTGGACAGTTGCTGCATTTCAGCAGGTGCAAGGTGGTATGGAGATTTGGCTATGGGGATGGCTCCACGAATTAAGTCGATTCTGAAATCGACTTGGAATACCGGGGGTATTCCTAGGAGGTCTTCTGGGAATACATCGAGAAAGTTACAGACTTCGGGAATATCCTTGATGTCCCTCGCTTTTTGTTTTTCATCCACCACGTGGGCTAAGAAGGCGTGGTATTCTTTACGTATTGTCACACCCCCAAACCAGACGGTGGAAACGTCCGGGGGTGGAGGAATTCATTTGTAGTATCACAACACATGAATCATAGTAATCAAAGTACAAACAACCATTGTATTTAAAAAGTATAAGTCTTTACATGTGTTCAATCATTGTATATTGAAACCAAAATAGTTATACAAAAGAAGAAGATATGACTCAAAATAGCTCCATCTTCTCAAAAAGCTTGGGGAGTACCTGTTTATTGTTTCCCTGGGAAAACCAGTTATTTGAAAAGAGAGTATCAAAATAAAGTTGATTGAGTGCATAAGTATTTATGTTTAAAAGTATGTTTTCTATTCCATGAATCTGTAAGTTGTTCCAGAAAATCCTATATTTTCTGTTGTATATGAAAAGTATTTTTAATCTCATAAAACCGTTCTTATTTGTAAACCAATGTTTTGTATTTTTATTCCTTTATGTAAAACTTATAACTATGAGTGTGTCTGGTTCTACAAGTTGTTAATGTGCTACTGTAGTTTGTATTTTGTAAACTAGTACTTATGTTTAGTTGATTATACACTAACGTATTGTTAATATCTTTTTAATGAGTTATTATAACCATACTGAGACTAGATGGCCTGAAACAAACGCTTTGTAGGCGTTTAAATTGTTGATAACAATTTTCACTCATCGGCGTGTATGTCTGACTGTAGCTAGAAGCCTGAGTGCGGGGTTGTCAAGCCCAATATAGATCTACACACAACTTGTTTTGATCCCCTGACTGGAGACTCTGGTTATAATATCAGGACTTTAACTATGTTGTTTAAATGAATTAAACAACCTGAATTGAATGACTCACAAAATTTAAGTAAAATTTATGAGTAAATAACCGGTACTATAAGCCCACATCCAAACAAAGAAAAGGACTCAGAATGAGTTATCAGTCCTAAGCCTTTTAAATCTTATATATATATATATATATATATATATATATATATATATATATATATATATATATATATATATATATATATATATATATATATATGAATTTTGGGGAAAAATATAAGTTTATGTAAGAGTATAATATTTTGATGTATTTTTGATGACTTAATATCATTTTATCACTATTCGAAGTCATTTGTTTGTAACACAAAATTTCTTGTGTTAGAATTGTATCCCCCCCCCCCCTTAAAACTATAAATGTTATGAAAATACGGGGGGTATGAACTCACTTGATAAGTGGTGATTTAGATAGCATTTCGTTTTCCGGAAAGGAGTTTATTTGGTGAAAAACCGGCTTTATTTGGACAGAGTTTTGATTGGAGAAGGTTGTTTTTCTCTGGAATCTCGGGGCTTCGAGGCTTGCTTAGGGTTTTAGATATGATACCGGTGCTTTGGGGGTTGTATGTAAGTTTGTGGAAGTGAAAGGGGTGAAAAAGGATGGAATTTGGTGTAAAAATGGGCTTAAAACCGGAGAGTCTTGCAGGCCTTATATAGGCCGAAGCCTCAGATATGAAGCAAGGAGAAGGAGATGCGTGTCTCGGACAGGTGGCGAGGGGGAGGCTTCGCTTCGGACATCTAGCGAGGCGCGTCGAATCAGGAGTGGCCGAGACTTCGGTCCAATCAGAAGAGGATATGGGTCCCAGCTCGGAGGCATCACCGTGCGAAGGGGTGTCAGATACGCACTGGACCGCGACTTCAGGCTGGTTCTCAGCCTTGCGAGTTTTCCCGGTTTTCAACATCTTTCGATTTTTGTGCCCAAAACTTGCGAAACTCATAACTTTCGCATACGAGCTCCGTTTTCAACATTCTTTATATGCATGTGTAGGTAAAATTATACTCTACGACTTTCGTTTAGACTTCGTCGGCTAATTTTGAATTTATTTTTAATATTATTATTTTTAACAGACCGGGACAGAAAAATCCGTTAAACATTCATAACTTCTTCATCCGACGTCTGTTTTTGTCTGTCTTTTTACCGTTGTACTACTATTGACGAGAACTTCAGCTCTCGTTTAGGTTGTGTTGGCTAAAAATTAATCGATCTTTATTTTGAGTTTTTATTTTAATACTGCTATATTGAAACTTAGCATATTCTACAACTTTCGTTTAGATTGTTAAGGCTAAAAAGCGTTTTATGGAAACTCACTTTTTACACTAAACAATTTTTTGCCAGTTTTGTCGCAGATTTTCGATTGATCATAACTTCTTCGTTATCACTCGGATTTTTGTGTTCTTTATATTTTTGAAAACCTTGTTACAATCTCTATCACTTTGTTCATCCCAATCGAGATTGTTTAATACTTTATTTTTTAGGGTCATTTATGTAAATGTACACAGTATGCTAAAATTTCTCTTTATTATTTTAAAAAGAACTACAAAGTGACCTATACTATTACATAGGTTTGAAATAACGGTTTGTTACACGTATATACTTCTGAGCCTTGATGCAAGGGATGATTTGTAGGTTCTTGCATGGTTTGTCACCAAATATGATGATTGTTTCACTATTTGGTAGGTTAAGGCGAACGACCTTTTCCTAACACATAATATTTGCATGGTGAGGACTTAACCAATCCATGCCAATGATAACATCAAAGCTACCTATTGTGACCAACATTAGGTCGATTCGGAAAGAATGGTTTTTTTGAGTTAGCGTGCATCCTATGAATATATCTTTAGTGCTTTCTGTTTTTCCATTGGCCATTCGTACGGTGAACATTTCATTTAGCGTTTGGGGTTTCTGTTTGAGCAAGTGTTTAAACTGGTGGCTCACGAACCTTTTCTCTGCACCACTATCGAAAATTATGCATGCGTATAAGTTATTTAGGAGAAACATACCAGTAACCACTGTGGGATCCCTCATGCCCTCCTCATTCCCCATCGTTAGATACCTTCCAATGTTCCTATTATTTCTGTTTTGCGCCTTCGGGTAATCTTTCTTGAAATGCTCCGTCTCACCGCATCTGTAGCATGCGCGACTCACCCCAACATTAGCGGGTTGGGTGGTTTGCTGTGTCGATGCCTTGCAGAAACGGGCGGTATATGTTGGATTAGGTGTCTAAGCCCATAACTATAAATGGTATGTACTTGACCCAAGAGTAGCATGGTCTATTTGGGTTGGCTTCACCAGAACAATTGGATTTATGATTTATTAATATATTATAAGTTCTAATATATTAATATGAAATCATATTATTTAGTTAGTATTGATCAAGAATTAATTTGGAACTAATTTATTGATCAAAAGAGACTTATTAAATTAACGGAGACTGATTATGTAAATCAGTGGTATATATATATATATATATATATATATATATATATATATATATATATATATATATATATATATATATCTTATTATACAAACCTTACTATTTCTAAAAATAAATTTAAGACGCCCAAATGTTTCAGCTAATAATATAACAAATCATCAACAAATTACAAAATATAATATATTAAGTACAAGTGTAAAATTAATATTGAAAGATTCAAACTGCATCCTCATCTTACACAATATAGTAGATTTAAATTTTTAAAAAAATCATACTCTCTGACTTAGATTGAGTAGCTCAATTTCAGCATGTAGAATTGGTCAATACCAATTAAATCGGTCAGAAATTGAAACAATATTCTCTCTTAATATAATATCTCGATATCATCTCCTGCCTCTATAATCCTCATTCTATCCTTCTTCATTCTCACTTCCAGACTCTATTTTATCTCTTTAAAAGCCACCCTCCCCTCTTACAATTTCTAATTTTCTATCACCACGCTATCTCTAAAAAATAACCCTGACGTGCACGATCATAATCGATTTTGGTCGATGAAGCATATGGTGACGAGTAGCATCTCCTCTCCAAACTCGGTCACAAGTGCACACGAGAAACCAACCCTGATGTGCCTGAAAAAGGAGCATGTTCAGGTAATGTTTTCGTCTTTATTGCATCTTTTTGTGCTTTGCTTTCCTCCGTATTTCCCTTGCACTTCTTGAAAACCTAGAACCACCATCGCCTAATGCCACCGTCACCAACTAACCACCATCTCAGAAGCCCCTCCCACATCGCCTTTAATCAACTTCATAGAAAAATCCCATCACATTCACTGCTTTTTTCTCTAAACGCTAGACATCGTTGCCACTCCTCTTCTCTGTGATTCCCCTATCTCTTTCTCTCAATCAAACAATCTCATCTGGTTTCATTATAAAGACTATTTCATATTTTTGGGGTATGTGTTGTCAAAAACATCAACGTATATGTGCTATTACAAACTTCAACGAGGTGGGAACCTATTTTAAAACCATCACATCACAAACTCACCTGTAGAAACCCTATACTTTACCACCATCGCACCTCCTAAAAGCCTAGCCGCCGACCACCTAACGCATCGCCTCTACATCTCTCTATTTGGCTTCCGATCAGAGACACATCACTGCCTCATCACCAAGGTCTCTCTCTCTCTCTCTCTCTCTCTCTCTCTCTCTCTCTCTCTCTCTTATCATTTATTTGTTTAGTAAGGCTTCAAGTTTTGTCAATTTTAGTTTTTTTTTTATTTGTGGGTATTTTCTCAAAGAAAACCTGCAAAACGAAAGAAATTGAAAAGAATTGAACAAGTGTCCTGCAACATTTGTTTGATAACCGCATGATGGTTAGTTTTGTACTTTAAACAAGACTTCATTACTGATTTTAGTTTCTTTTGGATCATGGATCTCTCTCGTCATATAAGTTTGTTGCTATATTGGATAAAAAAACAAAGTATTTTTTTCCCAAATTGGCAGCAAAAAGAAAGTGTGTTGCTGCTTGGCACATTTCACCTAAAAAATAGGTTGACTGGTGTTGATGTCGTCCAAAGTAATAGCAATATCTACTCGGATAAAATGTTGTCATAAATAGTGAAAAAGACAACATGTTGCTGATTTGCTGTGAAGAAAGGATGTGGAGTAAGAGGACCGACATTTACATCTGAGGTTTGTATCCTTTAACAATTTATGCATTTAAATTCTAAAAAATTAAAAAGGGATAAATATGACTTTTTTTTCTTTAATACTTGGATTTGTACTTCAAATTTACTTGTGTTTTTTTTTTAATTATAGAATTCTAATTTTGTTTTTTTATCATGCATTTTATTTTATTTTTCTTTACCAGTGGGTAGAATCAGCCAAACCATGGTTTGTTGGGTGCTTCTTCTCAAATTTTTCTTCACAAGAGTGTAAGATAGGCAAAATAATATGTTTTGGCATAAATAAATTTGCAAATGCAGGTTTGAAATCTGGTTTGAAGGTTCAAAATATGTTATGGAGGTTTGGAATCTATAAAAACTTTGTTTAATATGTATGTCTTTCTACAGAATACATAGTAATCTAATTTATGTGGTGTTTGTGAGTTCAAAAAACTCATATTGTATTTTTCCTTAATCCCCCTTTGGTTTAGTACAGCTGAATCAGGACCTTTAATGGAATTTAGGTGGAACAATAAGTAACTTACTACTCAAATGGTGCAAAGTTAGAAACACATGATGACTCTTTTGAGTTCAAGTAATATTCACATGATTTTTTTCTTATCTTTCACCAAAAAGTTGAAAGAAAACTAAAGTTTGAGAAGAATATACATAGAGCATGGGAAGGTAGCCTATTCCAGATGTTATGTTGCTTAGAATATTTTGGATAAGTCCATTGTTGCAATCCTTAGTTCTATGATTCATTCAAACAAAGATGGGCCTGATGGTTAGGGTTAAAAACCAACAAGGATTGGTGCAAATCATTATCCTTTTCAGCCGGAGACAAGATGATTGAGTACTTCATAATTTTAAACCCAATTGTTATAGATTATGCTACTCTTTCTAGGCTTTGTTACGCTTTTACAAGATGAAAAGCATTGATGTAATAGTGATAAGTTGCAGGATTGAACTATACTTATAAGATAATGTGTATCCAGTAATGAAAATAAAAATGTATAGATAAATGACTAAAGCATTAAAAAAGCTTACCAAAATGAGTTCATTATTTTCTATTAATTAATGTTTATTTTTCATCCTTGCAAGAGTTTACTTCAAAGTTTATATGTATGCTTTGAACCTTTCAAGCATTGATAGGATGATGAACTTGCGTCTCTGTAGAGTCATTTAGGTTAATTTCATCCAATTCTCAACATAGTTTTGTGTTTGATGTTATATCTATCATGGAAGAAGAGTTCTATCGACACAATTTCCAAATGTTATTCAACAAAAAGTACCCAATAAAACTAAAATTACTAATATGCATTAATATCCAAGTAAGTGCACCTTAATTGATATTTTATTGAATTCAACGACAATTAATAATAACAATCAATATATCAAATACTAATTAATAATTAATAACAATTCATATTTACAAATACTAATTAATAACAACCATATTCACCTATTTTATGGCAACTGTCAAGTTTTTTTAACAACATTAAACTTAAAGAGTGTAAAATCTAAACATAAGCATGTTGTTATAAAATAAAAATAATAATTATTCATTTAACCGTTTGTAGAAAATGTATGAGTTAAGCGAAAAAGTAAATATTTTTACCGAGTTGCTCAACTAAACCGAAAAAGTTAAAAAAATGAATTATATTAACATTATAACATAGTTTCTTTAAAGTTTGGTTGTTGAACAGACGATATTTGACAATCTAAGATGTTGTGAAAATGATAGATAAATTGATATTCTAACGGATACAAAAAAACTTTGAAATCAATTGAGATATTTTGATATTTGTTATTTTCAAATAAAAGATCACAAAGGGCTAATTAGGGCTATTTTTCAATGAAAAAAAAAATAAAGAACAACAATCAAATATATATTATAAATATATTTTGATAAGTATATGATATTTAATGATGCATTGATTAATTGTAAAAAGTTCAGGTCTACCATATTGAATATTATGGAAAATGAACTATGGAAGAATGAGTGAAGGGGGTGATTTCGGCCCAAGGATAAGAAGAAAGGGTGATGGGATATTTGCCTAGTTAACTATTGGTTAATAACAATGATACATGTTGGGTATCAATTCTTATTGGAAAAGGGTGAAATGTCAAGTCATGAAGTTAACACCTCCCTTTTCTTTTTATTCCAGCCGAGAACCCACTGAAAACTCCTTAGTATGACCGATATCACATGTGATTTCGGTCTAGGGAGGATTTCGCTCTAGGTGTATTTTGGTTCTAGCATGTTTTTGGTCCTAAGTCTCCCCTACATGGTGTTTTTGGTTGGGTATCCCCCACTAGAGGGAGTTTTCAGTCCTAGTGGTATTCTTAGCATGGGATTTTGGTTTTGGTGTCACCCACTAAAGGGTGATTTCGGTCCTTGACAAACCGAAATCACTAGGTGGTTGGGGTCATAGGCCGAAAACTTTAAAGAAAAGTTTTAATTCATGATTCATGCTCTAACTATTTGACTTGTCTTGACTTGTTATAACCTGTTGACTTTCAAAGGTTCATTACGTACATGGTTTTCAAAGTATAAATACATATTTACTTATAAAATTGATTTCTTTTGGCTTTCAAAGATTTATTGCAACAAGGTCATGATGTGGTTTCACTTATACGTAGAATACATTTTAGACCTTACTTGACTCACAATTTGCTAGTTGTCACAGTATTGACCCTGCATGGTTCAAGGCAATTTTGGTGGTAACAGGGTTCTCTCATAAATAAGGAATTGATTATGATGAGGTGTTCTCACCGGTCATGAAGCATAAGACAATTCCGGTTCTTTTGGACATGGTGAGTGCATTGGATCTAGAGCTTGAACAGCTTCATGTGAAAACTGCATTTCTTCATGGAAATTTAGAAGAGAAGATTTATATGTGCCAGCTAGAAGGGTTCCTTGATGCTAAGAAAAAGCATGTATGTTTGCTGAAGAAATCCCTGTATGGTTTGAAGCAGTCTCCACGACAATGGTAAAGGAGATTTGATTCAGTCATGATCTCGGATGGCTACACATAGAGCCAGTTTGACAATTGTGTTTACTCAAAGGAATTGTCACCAGATTCCTATATATATATATATATATATATATATATATATATATATATATATATATATATATATATATATATTGCTATATGTTGATGATATGCTCATCGCAACCAAAGACATGGCTGGAATAAATGACTTTAAGGCAACCCTAAAGAATGAGTTTGAGATGAAGGATTTGGGAGCAGCAAAAAAGATACGGGGGATGGAGATTCAAAGGGACAGAAAAGCAAGGAGGTTGTGTATTTCTCAATAGAAGTACATTGAGAAAGTTCTGCAATCCTTTAATTGTGATCAGTCCAAGCCAGTTGGAACTCCTTTGGCGGCTCACTTTAAACTTGGTCCAAGCACTATACCCACTACTAATAAAGAAAGGAAGTACATGAGTAAAGTTCCATACTCTAGTGTTGTTGGAAGTCTCATGTATGCTATGGTTTGTACCAGACCTGATTTAGCTCATGAAATTAGTGTGCTTAGCAGGTTTATAAGTAATCCAGGGAAGACGTATTGGGAAGCTGTAAAGTGGATCTTGCGATACTTGAAGGGAATGGCGGATGTTTGCCTGGTGTATGGAGAAAATACAATGAATGACTTGCGGGATATGCCGACTCTGATTATGGTTAATGAGTTGTTGAAGAGTAGGTCGCGAACGTGCTACATATTCACTTTATTTGGATGTGCCATCAGTTGGAAGTCAACGTTACAAGGTACCGTTGCTTTGTCTACAACTGAATCCGAGTACATGTCCATGACAGAAGGAATAAAGGAGGAGATATGGTTGCAAGGGCTTATTCAGAGTCTTGGTCTGTAGGTGGAGAAACTTGTCTTGTATTATGACAATCAAAGTGCTTTAAGTCTTGCAATGAATCCTATGTATCATGACAAGACGAAGCACATTGATGTCAAGTTGAATTTTATTCAGGATATTCTAGAAGGAGACAACTTTTCAATACTGAAGATTGATACCAAGGTCAACCTAGTAGATATGTTGACAAAGTCATTACCCACAAAGAAGTTCAAGCTTTGCTTGGACTTGGTTGATGTTCGTAGGAGGTAGGTCCCTTCGGGGACGAATGGCAGGAAGGGAGAAGAAGTTCTTGTTCGAGGTGGAGTTTAGAGGATACTCAAGTCAAGGTGGTAAGGTGGAGATTTTTAACTATGAATCGAGCATTTGGAGCATTTGGATCACGTTCGTGAAGCATTTGGAGCACTTGGACCTCAATGGAGCACTTGGGGTTCATGGAGCATGTGACAAAGGAACTGATCAAGTGTCAAAGGAACGAATCGTGTACAAGGGGGTTTGGAGCCCCTATAAGGAGTTTGGAGCACATAGAAGGGATATGGAGAAACCAAGGGTCCTTGTTGCTCCACCTGATGAAGATATGGGTCAAGAGGGATTCTCTTGCGCCATCTTGTTTTCTTGTTGAGCCATGCATGTGCTAGTTGCTCATAGTGATGTTGTTGCTTGAAGATTGATTTTGTGCGCCATACTTGATGCGCTTGCACCATTTAGATCCCCGTTGTGCCAACTTGGGTTGTTGTTGCGCAATGAAGAAGCTATTACGCCATCATGGACCATCTTGGTACATGATGCGTGGTATTGATTCCTTTTCTGTGCCATGTTGAAACAAGTATGCCTAGAAGACGATAATGCTAAGAAATGTTCCAGAAGATGTTTCATGGCCGATTGTGATTAGTTGACACCATTCATAGGCCTATGGGCCAATGCGCTTGGCCTATTAGAGTTTTAGGTCTGATCCCTCAAGTACAAATAGGGATGCTTGCTAGGTCATTTTGTATCTTGAATTGTAGAGTGATAGGCGAATCTCTGTGTAATTGTACTTATAACCTCTGTGTTGAGAGCTCTGAAATAAAGAATACTCCCCTACTCCCCATGGACGTAAGTCACCTTGACTGAACCACATAAATACTATGTCTTGTGTGCTTTTGGTGTTGCTAGTTATCCACTTACTTCCTAACAGATAGAATATTATGTATAGAATAGCAATTTATGTTTAATTTTTAGGGATTTTGAAAAATGTATCTTTTGATGTATTTGATATTTATTTTTGTTTCTGTAGAAATATTATGTTACTTTTGGTTTTATATTAATTGTATTTTTATAAATTAGTATAAATAGTCAAATTGAGCTAGTGAATTTTATTGAATAATGGTACGAAATAGTTGCAATGCTATTGCCTATGGAAAAATTGCAACGAAATTTGGTATGAAAAAACTACTAAAGAGATTTAATTGAAAATTTGTGTAGCAAATTCCGTAGTTATTCAACTTTAGCTACAAAATTTCAGCTTTTTGCTACAGAATTTTTCCATAGCTACACTGAAATTTTCTTGTAGTGAAATTATATCTAGACACAAGTGTTCGTATCCCGAATACCAAAGAATCTAATATATGAATTCATTATTATACAATATCATCATGGAAAATCAAGATAATATACCATGATCCACTACTAGATAATTTGGTTTTAGCTACAAAATATTTCACAAAGAACAAATTTTGTTGGAAATATTCATCTAATTTCCTTCAAACTTACGCAAAAAGTGGTATCCAACAAATTACCGATGGAGGTAGATACCACAGATTTCGCTGGAAAAAGGATATGTAGGAATTCAGAAGGAAAATTTGTGGCAGGAAGCCTTGTTGACACTTTGTTGGAAATTTCCTACGAAATATTTTATTGGAAATATGTTAGATATTACGTTCGAATTTTGTACGAACTATTTTTCCCACGACCCTTTTTCCAAGAAATCTTGTTTCGTTGGAACTTTGTGGCTAAATGTTGCTTCCTACTAACTATCAACACAATAGTTTGTTGGTAGCCGTCCAATTTTCTAGGGGAAAATGACTTGACAGGGTAATGAATTATCATTTTGTTCAAGTTTAGTCACTTATTTTTTTGTACCCCATTTACCATTGAACTTGTTGTAGTTGTTCAAAAAATACCTTTATTACTGGTTACTAATGGTTTTCAGCAACTTGGTAATCTCCGACGACAATCTTGTCATCTTCTCCGACGAGTCAGAGAACATTACTTTTTGGACGATTTCAAATCTTTTCCTGAAATCATTTAAACCAAAAGAACGCAAATATAAAAAACACACATATCTGAAATTGACTAAGACATCTTGAAAATGTTTATTTCCATGGATAACCTTCAAACTATTTCAAAAGTAAGATTTTTTCCATGCCATGGATGAACCCTCAAACGCCTTTCAAAAATAAAAATATGACATGTCATGGATAAACCTTCAAACCCAGATCTAAAAACCCATAAACGAAATCAAAGGCTTTGTTCTCAGATCTACACACACAAATCGATTTGTACAATTTCAAGGAGGTGCTTAGTCATGTTCTTACGTTGTCAATTTTCTGTAGTGACAACATCTTCTCACGAGAAAGGGGTTGTTGCTCGACTGGAAAGTGGTTTGTGGTGGTTCGAGCTATTTAACAAGTGGTATAAGGTGGAGGTTCAGTGATGGTGGTTTGGCTGAGTTTAAAGTGGAAGGCAACCTTTGGTCTTGTTTTGATGTCCGGTGGACGGAGAAAGTGGCGATGGAGGTGATGTGTTATTAGGAAGATGATGAGCATGAGAACATATTTTGGTATATCTGACATACACACATCTAGACACACATGCTTATTTTTACATCCATCGCAGAATCCTTGAAACAAGGTCTCTATTTTCTTCTTTATTTTTCAAGATTTTCAAAAAAACAAAAAGAAAAAAAAAAAAAAAGAAAACAACTAGCCCCTTTTCTTCCTGGATGAACCTTCATTAATTTTCACTGAAAAATTCATATTTTTGCAAGAAAAATCATATATTCATCAGAAAGTTTATATATTAGCCGGAAAATTCAACTTGACCCGCTAAACCAACAATAGCTAGTCATTAATTGCTTTTGTGAATATTAAAAACAAATTGAATGATAAATAGTGTAAAAAAGAAGTTACCAAATGTGAACAAACATAATAGCAGGTTACAATAGTCATTTTCCTATTTTCTAGCCGTTTAGGTGACATGACGTGGCCGTCTTATGGGTCTATAAAGAGAAATTAAATTGTTTTTACTTTTTATGCTTACAAATGTTTATACCTAATTCTATATTTTTGTAAGTAACGTATTAAGGCTATATTAGGAATATATCAAATACAATTAAATTGAATGGTGATTTGTCATAATTTTAATAAGTAGTAATAATTGTAGGCATAAATATAAGAGGTAATTTAATTTCTAGTCTCTAAATAAGGTCAAGAGATGTTCTTACCAACCTTTGCTTGTCAAATAGTGCACATCGATGTAAGCATGATAAGTGTTTTCCATTAATTGCATGTATTCCCCAATCCGTGAAGATCTAGAGTGAGGGTTGATGCACATGAAATGTGCCTGATTTCAATCCGTTTTAATTATGTCAACATAACATTTTATAACATTTTTCGAATATGGGATTTTATCAATGTTGGGAAGAATTATTTTTTTCTAACGACCGGCTATTTTATGGATTGCAGTGGACATGGAAAAATCTTTTTCGGAATTAGCACAACAGTAAAATAAGGATGTTTCTCAAAAATTACTTACTGGCAATCTAGTTAATTGTGTATTAAATTTAGTCTAAGTGTTACGAAAACAAAACAAAATGAAAAATATATGAAAAAAGACCGGAGATTTGACCTTCATTAATTTCCTTTACAACCGGAATAAGCAGTTGTTATGTACGGGTTCGTCATGTACTCCTTAGTTAAAAGCTTCTAATGGATATTTTTGGTTTGCTTGTTACCTAATGATTCAGTCATCAATATCTTTTTTTAAGGTGACATACATATTCATTTATTCCTGAAACTACTATTTAAATCTCACAAGACCCGAACCCTCAATTCCAAAAATGCATAAGGCGGTACTTTTATTGGTTTTTGTAGAGACCACAAATCGGATAGATGTATCGTGTTTTTAGCTGACAGGGTGGCTCAAACAATTTGGGGCTCTAAGCGAACCAAAAATTTGGGGCCCTTTAGCCTTTACTATACTTACACTAGTCTGTTAGTCAATCCATGCTCGTGACTTGTATTTTCTCTTAGACTTGATTATTAGTTATTTGATTAATAAGAACAATGAATAATCACCGACACACCTACAAATGAACAAACTATAAACTTGAAGTAATGGATTATGTATTAATAGAAATACTCATTGCCTTCAGAATAGATGATAATGGAAAGCTCAAAATTAGAAAACTCGAATTCTATATTCTGTAGTAGAAAAAATATAAAAGTGAAGATTGACTTTTTCTTTTTTAGTTTAAACTTGCAGTTTTTAGTTAAAAGGAGAACTCAAACTTGCAGGATTATAGTAGTTACAAACAAATCAGTAAACACAAATTCACAAAAACATAAGATGTAAACAAATTAAGGTATCAAGTGAAATCAGATTAAGGTATCATATAAGTTGTAATATCTTGTAATGATGCTAGAAACCTTTAACGTTCTATAATATTCCTAAAGATACCAACAACGCAAAAAATGAGTGGAAACACTAACTCAAAAATCAAAAATCAAACAGAAAAAAATCGAGAATAAAAGGAATAAAGTAAAAACGGAAACGGATAATGGAAAAATCTAGCAATTAACCCATAGATATGAGAAGATACCTTGAATCATAGAGTCTTCAGTGAAGCCGATAATTCAGCAATCAGCAATCACCGAATCAGGCAACCTTTCTTTCACTCTTCAACAGTTCAAGAACAAGATTGGAGAAGTCTACTAGAATCTTTCCATAGAACTAGTCAATCAGGTTCAGAGTACAAGTCTAGGAGAACGGAGAAGGAAAGAAGAAGAATAGAAGTGTAATCGTCGTTTTAATTTGAGGCGTGTAATGTATGAGCGAATGCAGAAACGATTGAGAAGTTGAGAAGGTATGGAATATTGGAATAATCGACATTAGCGGATTAGGGTTAAGTGGGGGCCTTTACAAAATGGGGCCTTAAGCCCTAACTTATATTTTCAATACATAGAGCCGGCCCTCTTAGCTGTCACAACAATATTTTATATAACACAACATGATGCCACGATTTACTTTACCAACACGAAAATGACCAATTAAAACATGATAAAAACGACCAACGCGATAAACACAAAAATAAGATAAAACAAAATAAACTTCTAGTTTATGTAATTCATAAGAAATTATATAAAACACACACAAATACATTACTATCTTGTGTAATATTAAACATGAAACAACATGATCTCATGTTTTTTAACATTTGACACGGACACGATACAAACATAAATTCAAGTTTTAATTATGTCTGAAAATTCGTTTCGTAGGCTTTACTTTTATTGTGCCATTAATTGATATTGCAGTTTGTTCTTTTGGTTATTAATTAACATTACAAAAAAATGTCAATTTGTGACGAAAACGAAATGGTCATTCACAATAGAAGGAGTCGTCACTAAATGATTTAGTGACCAAACTTTAGGTTGTCACTTTTCGTCACTATAGGTCAGTCAGAAAAATTGATTTGTGACCAAATTATAAATCTGGTCACTAAATAGTGACTAAAATATTATTGTCACTAAATCTATGATGACCCCTTTTGTCACTAAATGTTGTCACTAACCAATAAAAATTCTCACTGTTTCATCTAATCAATGACGATTGCAGGTCGTCACTTTTTTATCTAACTGGTGACCATGAAAGTCGTCACTGTGTTATCTAACTAGTGACCATAGAAAATCGTCACTGGTTTATCTAGTTAATGACCATAAAAAGTCGTCGCTGATTTACCTAATTATGACCAAAAAATGTGGTTATTGATTTTTGTTGCTATTTTTTGTATTTGACTCGTTTGTTCTCAAATTTAAGCAAACCAACAATGTATAAATTGTTCTCTAATTATAAATAAAAAGCAAAAAGAAGGAAATTTTGTTGAATTAGTGTCTAAGTCCATAACTATTTTGGTATGTACTTAACCCGATGGTGCATGGTCCTTTTGGGTTGCCTTTACCAAAGCAACTTGATAGGATGAATTATAAAGAGAAAGGATTAATTATGATTTATTAATATATTATGAGAATAATATATTAAAGGAGAAATCATATTGTTTAATTAATATTAGTCAAGAATTAAGTTTGTGGCTAAAAGACATTAATTAAACTTAAGGGACTAGAACTGTCAATTGTGTAATAGTTGAATATTGAGCTAATGGACTCCATATTGAGGGGTAGACGAATTCTATGGGGAAACCTATTAGAAATCGACCAAAGGCCTTTAAGAAAGGGGTTCATGGGTTGCTTAGGGCCTAAGCATCCAAATTAGAGTTTCCTTGTCAGATAACCCTAATAGCCTCACTATTTAAGGAACCCTTTGTAACAACCCGAAGTTGTCCAACACCGAAAACCGTTCTACCCGTAAAAATTCGCCGTTTATCAATTCGTTCCGATTTCATTTTGGGTTAAATTATTTAAACTTATATGTTTATTATAATCTAATGAGTGTCCAAACCCCTTAGGAACTCATGAAATTAGCCCAAAAATGGTTAATTCAAAAATTATAGAAACGTCCCCGCCGGATTACGGAAACTTAATCGGGTGCGACTTAAAGCCCCGTTTAATGCCGGTATCGGGTAGAATTCCACCGTGTCCAAGATTTGAGACCTATTTAAACATGTTAAATCATTCATTTGAAGCTTTTGCTTCCTCTCTCTACTCTCTCTCTAACCTCTCTCCTCAACCAAGTTTAAGGGTCCAAAATCATCAAATTTAAGCTCCAAATCACCAAGGTAACTACCCTAACTCCTAGTATAACATCTTAAGCCTTCAAATTCAAGTTCAAATCATGGAATAGGACCATATTCATGAGTTTACGGCCCTAGAACAGTCCTAGGCCGTGAACTCACATAAAATGGGTTTTGGAGCCCAAAAACCCTTCCAATGGACCTTTGGAGCTTAGATATGGCTTAATGGCTTAATGGACTGGACTTAGAATGCCTTAATCATGGATTTTGAAGAGTAAACATGAGTTTACTTCCCAAGAGCATGCTTGGGCCGTAAACTCATATAAATGGGGCTTTTAAGCCCTTAAACCCTTCCAAGACACCAACAAGACTTAGATATAACTTCTAGAATATTGGTTTTGGCCTTAGAGCATCCTAATCATGAATTTTGAGGAACAAATGAGAGTTTACGGCCAAGGTAAATGCTTGGGCCGTAAACCCTTCAAACATGGGGAGTAAACTCCTCTAAAAGTGTTATAATGCCACTATAACACACCTAAAGCCTTGGGATAAATTCTAGAAGTGTCTACAAAAAAGTATTGGATCTTAAAACATAATAAATCACACATCAAGGGAGTTCATGGCCATGAGGGGCGTTCATGGGCCGTAAACTCCAAAAACCTTGTCCAAAGTCCCTCAAAAATCCATACAAGGCTAGGAAAAATCATTAGAATCACATGTGATTAATTTAAGGCCACCAAGAAACACTTTGAGTATGTATATAAGAGTTTACGGCCGTAAACATAGAGTTTACAGCCGTGAACTCCTCAAATGGTCCTTACTTTGCTCAAAATACATTTCCAAGCCTTAAATCAAACCCTAGAAATTCCCTCTTAATTGTTTCAAGCCATTTTGCACCATAAACCACCCCACCATGAGTTTACGGCCGTAAACTCATGGGGAATGGGTGTTATGGGCCGAAAACTCTTGTATGAGTTTACTCTTGAAGAGTAAACTCCATTTCCCGGTCATACAAGTCCTTAAACGCCACCCGGGTCCCTCCAAACACTTGCAATGGGGTGTTTCCGCGACTAAAAGTGTTTGTCCCTAACAATTAAATAATCTAAGTCCTAATTAGATACAAATGTGTATCTTTTCATTATACATAGGAACCTCATACGTTTGCAAGCCCCGAACCAACGTTTAGCATCCGAAATCGTCACGTTTCTCGTCCGGTGAGTTCATACCCCTACCCTTTTTAAAGGGTTTTTCAATGTTTTCAGGGGGGAATACAAGCAAACTATAAATGTTTTCAAAACATAACCTTGATGTATTTCAAATAATATCTGGCAAACTTATAAATACTTTTACCCCTTATGTATTATGTTGAGGATAAGGGATGATTTATCAACTACAACTATATGAATTTCAGTTAAGGAAATAACCAAATAAATCAAATTATTATGGGAATAATTTGGGGTTCTTTAGTACTTGTTTAATCACGTACTGATATGTATATAAAGTTATTAGATAAACTATGTCTGATTCAGTTTATCTCCGTATCATTTGAATGTATTGCCAGATAGTTTCATTGTATGTATCTGTATTCACTGTATTATGTTTCATAATCTTTTGTATGTTTGATATCGTATGAGAACCCTGTGAATAGTTTAGTACTAGCTTGTGAGTTCGTCACTACCCTTTTTGGATGACTAGTAAATCCTCCCCGGAAGTGTAACCAGAGTCTCCTGGAGGGAGAGCGAGGAATTTGTGAATAGATCTATTCGGGACTGACAATCCCACACCTTAACTGCTAGCTACAGTTAGGCGGGCACGCCTGGGGTGACAAATTCTGGATATCGTCCGACGTCTGACAAGCGTCAAGGAGGTCTCGTTGTCATATCAGCATGGTTACCCGACTCACAATATGTATTAATATAAGTTTATTCACGGTATCGGTTTGGGTTTGGTTTTGACTTTGATTCGATTTCATACCTACTTTCTATCTATAGTCTCCATATCTAGTACGGGATGGTAATCCCATGGTTTTCAGTCTATTGATCTTGTATCTAGTGCGGGATGTTATTCCTATGGTTTTCAGTATGTATATATATATATATATATATATATATATATATATATATATATATATATATCTTATATCTAATTCGGGATAGTAATCTCATGATTTCAATCTATATCTTGTACGGGATGGTAATCCCATGGTTTTGAAACTATATCTAGTACGGGATGGTAATCCCATGGTTTTGAAACTATATCTAGTACGGGATGACAATCCCATGGTTTTGAATCTGTATCTAGTCCGGGATGGTAGTCCCATGGTATTCAATCTATATTTTTATGTATATCAAACTATCTTGTATCTAGTACAGGATGATAGTCCCATGGTTTTCAAACTACTTTCCATCTATAATTCACGTATATCGAAGTATTTTATATCTAATTCGGGATAGTAATCCCATGATTTTCAATATATAGTTTTGCGTATTAAACTATACTCTGTGATATTCAATCGTTCTTGCATTTAGGAAAATATGGGATTTTCCTGGGGTAAAATATAACACATAATCGAATTAGTAACAAGTGATAACTAAACTAACTTTACATAAGAAAATATGGGATTTTCTTGGATAACAAACCTTTTCGGAAAACTAAAGGAAACTGGTACATTTTCATAAAACAAACATCTTATGAACTCACCAGTTTTATGCTGATTTTCAAACTGCTTGTATTCTCAGGTCCGCGTTAGACAGGTACCCGGTGATCTCTTTTGGTGAAGACGGAGTGCGTAGAAGATCTCATCTTATCTTTTGTTCATATATACCTATGTATAACACTTGGAATACTTTACTTTTGAAATAAATGTAAACTTTCAAATATATGTAATGTAATGGTTGTTTACTTTGATTACTATGTGCATTGGATTTGATACTCAACGTGGAGTCAACCCCGGAAATGTTTCCGCCTTTGGTTTTCTGGGTGTGACAGATTGGTATCAGAGCCCTTGTTTATAGTGAACGGAGTATACCAAACCTTACATGGTATAAAACTATAAACATTAAAGGGCCTAAGTGCTCTGAACTAAAAGTATCCTTCAAAATATAAGTATTTTCGAAAGTATACAAGTATACCGAAACATCGAGATTCGTAACTACCAGTAGAACAAAACATAAGTAAATGGGTGTTGTACGCTGCGGTTAAACCTGGGCAGTTATGTAGTCGTGTCTAGGATCAATATAGCCTGGCCAACTATATTCATTCGAGACACGGCCAACATGTGCTTGGGAGTGACTGTGGTACACAGCATACCTAAAACTTACCCAATACCGCAAACAACGAGTCATCGTTGAAGTGAATCATGAAATACTATGGGAGTATTTCTCGAGTCAATCCTTTGTAGAAAATCCTCGTATACGCGTTGTTCCTTGATCGTTCCTCTAGCGATAAAATTATCTGCCTTGATAACTCTTTCCTGCTTTATCGCTTGATATAATGTTATATCTGTCTTGATGAGATATCTCCTGATCCATATCTCTTGATTCAATTCAGAGGACTTATGATCCTCTCTTTCCTAATCTTTTTAGATCAAGATGCCTCCAAGAAAGAGACCCAACTCAAAGAACAACAACAATCCTCCTCCGGCACCACCTCCTCCTCAATTTGATCTTGCATCGCTTCAGACAGTTCTGACTGCTGCAATGGTAGCACCCATGTCGCAAATGAACCTCGGTAGTTCAGGAGGTGGTCCCCAGCCCCAAAACCCAGAAGATAGCCAGGGACACCGAAAAGGGGGTTCCTATAAAGACTTCATGAACGCGAAGCCCACATCCTTTGATGGCACTGGAGGTGTTATTTCCCTAACTCGATGGTTCGAGAAAATCGAATCAATCTTTGAAATATGTGCCTGTTCGGAATCTAACAAAGTAAAGTTTGCCGCCTGCACCTTCCTTGACAAAGCACTGACTTGGTGGAACGGCCAAGTCAAATCTTTAACTCTACCTGTAGCAAATGCTATGGGTTGGGAAGCTATGAAGGAGCTTCTGCTCGCTGAGTATTGCCCTCGGGGCGAAATACAGAAGTTAGAACATAAACTCTGGAACCTTAAGATGAAGGGTTCCGACATAGCCACTTATACTTCAAGATTCGATGATCTGGCGTTACTCTGTCCGGGAATGGTTACCCCGGAGAGTAAAAAGATTGAGAGGTTCATCTGGGGGTTGACCCAGCCAACCAAATGGAATGTCTTGGCTACGAAGCCAGACACCTATGACATCGCTAAATGTCTTGCGCAAACCCTGATCGATCACGAAGACAACTCTGATGAGGAGGATACCACTCCTGAGCCAGTCACAAGTGGAGGTGGAAGTAAAAAGAAATTCTGGAACAAGCGGAAGGCCCAAAGTACGCAAAGTTCTTCTAAGAAACAACAAACAGTAGCAGTCCATGCTGCTACTGCCCCTATTGTTGTTTCGGCTGTCGGTTCCACGGTCCAAACTCCCACCAGTGGATACATTAGTACCCTTCCTTGGTGCGGTAAGTGCAGCTACCATCACCGTATTCCTGGTCCATGTCGCGAAAGAATCTGTGACAACTGTGGAAATAAGGGCCACCTTGCTCGAACCTGCAGAAAACCAGCCAAATCAACAAACCAATCATCCGGAACGGGAATCAGTCCGACCTGCTACAGTTGTGGCGAAGTAGGGCACTTCAAAAGAAATTGCCCCAAAGCAGCAACAACTGGCAACACTGGAAGAGTCCTAGCAATAGGACAAGAGGAGACAACCGCTGATCCCACTATCGCCGCAGGTATACTTCTCTTTGACGACCCTTATGCCTGCAACTCTTTTCGATTCTAGTGCTAAAAGGGAAACCTGTTATCTATCCATTCAAACATCTTTCTAAACTCAATCCTTCGTTAGTAATCGAAAATGTGTAATGTCAAGATGGCTAACCGGTAAGATAAAGAACGCTAATTTCGTACGTATTGTTGTATTCTCAATCCGGGCGATATTTCTATTCCATTCGATTTAATGGAAAACTTTTCAAGAAATACTTTGATGCTATGTTTGACATGAAATGACCGAGTCTCATTCATGTTGTTATTCTTAGTTTCGAAAGGGTCGCTTGTCTAGATCTTTCCCCGACCCGACTCTCGTGATCTTCGGCATCAAACCATCGCATCATTTCGTGCATCAAAGCTCAAAAAGTTTTCCCGATAGGAATTGCCATGCATCCATCATTCCTGTGATCATCGGGAAACGAGAAGTCTACAGCTCTTTTCCATAAATTTCTTTTCCAAAGGATTCCTGTGAATTCCTTCCGAACGTCTAGTCTAGTCTCACATCGGCCTAATCTCTGGAACTACCTCGTGACCGAACCTCAGTGAGAATGATGTGTTCAAGACGGTGACCAAGAACTGATATGATCGCTATGGATTAGTAGTGGTATCCTTCAGTCAAATCTTTTTCCCTCGATCATGTAGCCAAGCAAAGCAGTCGTAACCGTGTACTTTTCCAACATCTAAGGCGATAGGGAATTAGTCGGCACCGAAAATACCCATAGAAACCTGTCGATTCTTGGGTCCCATCGACTAATATTGCCGACTTACCCATAAATTTCTTCTAAAAGCCATCAAACCCTTAGCTACTCGGCTCCATGAAGATGTGCTTTCCTGTTGGAGCGTGTGTCCTGTTGATGGCTGTATCCCAGAAAAGCATGATACGCTTTGGGTAAGTGTAAAATACTTCTGACGTGATACATCAGACCCTTCGTGATCTCCGTAGAATTGATTCTGCAATCTTCAAACTTCGGATGCCCTTAGAGCTTGGTAACATCTATCCGGTACTTCACATCTCGAATCCTTAGAAGTATCTACCCCATGAAACCCTAGTGATTCCTTTGAGGAGACCGAAGTCATCAAGGGTCGGAACCTCCATGGGAGAACCAATTGAGATTATGGATCGAGAGAGTCAATGTACGAAACAAAGACGCATCCCGATAGTGAGGGTTCGCTGGAACGCCGAGCGGAGACCCGATTCCACTTAGGAGCGTGAAGATCCGAGGCAACAAATCCATCCGTATCTCATTCCAATTCATGACCTGTATCTTAATCTCTGAATTTCGGGACGAAATTCCCTCTAACGGGGGGATAATGTAACAACCCGAAGTTGTCCAACGCCGAAAACCGTTCTACCCGTAAAAATTCGCCGTTTATCAATTCGTTCCGATTTCGTTTTGGGTTAAATTATTTAAACTTATATGTTTATTATAATCTAATGAGTGTCCAAACCCCTTAGGAACTCATGAAATTAGCCAAAAATGTTTAATTCAGAAATTATAGAAACGTCCCCGCCGAATTACGGAAACTTAATTAGGTGCGACCTAAAGCCCCGTTTAATGCCGGTATCGGGTAGAATTCCACCGTGTCCAAGATTTGAGACCTATTTAAACGTGTTAAATCATTCATTTGAAGCTTTTTCTTCCTCTCTCTACTCTCTCTCCTCAACCAAATTTAAGGGTCCAAAATCATCAAATTTAAGCTCCAAATCACCAAGGTAACTACCCTAACTCCTAGTATAACATCTTAACCCTGCAAATTCGAGTTCAAATCATGGAATAGGACCATATTCATGAGTTTACGTCCCTAGAACAGTCCTAGGCCGTGAACTCACATAAAATGGGTTTTGGAGCCCAAAAACCCTTCCAATGGACCTTTGGAGCTTAGATATGGCTTAATGGCTTAATGGACTGGACTTAGAATGCCTTAATCATGGATTTTGAAGAGTAAACATGAGTTTACTTCCCAAGAGCATGCTTGGGCCGTAAACTCATATAAATGGGGCTTTTAAGCCCTTAAACCCTTCCAAGACACCAACAAGACTTAGATATAACTTCTAGAATATTGGTTTTGGCCTTAGAGCATCCTAATCATGAATTTTGAGGAACAAATGAGAGTTTACGGCCAAGGTAAATGCTTGGGCCGTAAACCCTTCAAACATGGGGAGTAAACTCCTCTACAAGTGTTATAATGCCACTATAACACACCTAAAGCCTTGGGATAAATTCTAGAAGTGTCTACAAAAAAGTATTGGATCTTAAAACATAATAAATCACACATCAAGGGAGTTCATGGCCATGAGGGGCGTTCATGGGCCGTAAACTCCAAAAACCTTGTCCAAAGTCCCTCAAAAATCCATACAAGGCTAGGAAAAATCATTAGAATCACATGTGATTAATTTAAGGCCACCAAGAAACACTTTGAGTATGTATATAAGAGTTTACGGCCGTAAACATAGAGTTTACAGCCGTGAACTCCTCAAATGGTCCTTACTTTGCTCAAAATACATTTCCAAGCCTTAAATCAAACCCTAGAAATTCCCTCTTAATTGTTTCAAGCCATTTTGCACCATAAACCACCCCACCATGAGTTTACGGCCGTAAACTCATGGGGAATGGGTGTTATGGGCCGAAAACTCTTGTATGAGTTTACTCTTGAAGAGTAAACTCCATTTCCCGGTCATACAAGTCCTTAAACGCCACCCGGGTCCCTCCAAACACTTGCAATGGGGTGTTTCCGCGACTAAAAGTGTTTGTCCCTAACAATTAAATAATCTAAGTCCTAATTAGATACAAATGTGTATCTTTTCATTATACATAGGAACCTCATACGTTTGCAAGCCCCGAACCAACGTTTAGCATCCGAAATCGTCACGTTTCTCGTCCGGTGAGTTCATACCCCTACCCTTTTTAAAGGGTTTTTCAATGTTTTCAGGGGGGAATACAAGCAAACTATAAATGTTTTCAAAACATAACCTTGATGTATTTCAAATAATATCTGGCAAACTTATAAATACTTTTACCCCTTATGTATTATGTTGAGGATAAGGGATGATTTATCAACTACAACTATATGAATTTCAGTTAAGGAAATAACCAAATAAATCAAATTATTATGGGAATAATTTGGGGTTCTTTAGTACTTGTTTAATCACGTACTGATATGTATATAAAGTTATTAGATAAACTATGTCTGATTCAGTTTATCTCCGTATCATTTGAATGTATTGCCAGATAGTTTCATTGTATGTATCTGTATTCACTGTATTATGTTTCATAATCTTTTGTATGTTTGATATCGTATGGGAACCCTGTGAATAGTTTAGTACTAGCTTGTGAGTTCGTCACTACCCTTTTTGGATGACCACTAAATCCTCCCCGGAAGTGTAACCAGAGTCTCCTGGAGGGAGAGCGACGAATTTCTGAATAGATCTATTCGGAACTGACAATCCCACACCTTAACTGCTAGCTACAGTTAGGCGGGCACGCCTGGGGTGACAAATTTTGGATAGCATCCGACGTCTGACAAGCGTCAAGGAGCTCTCGTTGTCGTATCAGCATGGTTACCCGACTCACAAAATGTATTAATATAAGTTTATTCACGGTATCGCTTTGGGTTTGGTTTTGACTTTGATTCGATTTCATACCTACTTTCTATCTATAGTCTCCATATCTAGTACGGGATGGTAATCCCATGGTTTTCAGTCTATTGATCTTGTATCTAGTGCGGGATGTTATTCCTATGGTTTTCAGTATGTATATATATATATATATATATATATATATATATATATATATATATATATATATATATATATATATATATATATATATATATATATATATATATATATATATATATCTTATATCTAATTCAGGATAGTAATCCCATGATTTCAATCTATATCTTGTACGGGATGGTAATCCCATGGTTTTGAAACTATATCTAGTACAGGATGGTAATCCCATAGTTTTGAAACTATATCTAGTACGGGATGATAATCCCATGGTTTTGAATCTGTATATAGTCCGGGATGGTAGCCCCATGGTATTCAATCTATATTTATATGTATATCAAACTATCTTGTATCTAGTACGGGATGATAGTCCCATGGTTTTTGTGACAAGACGGGAGAGAGAAGAGAGAAAATAGCAACCCTAAACGGCTGGCCCTTCAAATCTATTTATAGGGAAAATTTGGCCCTTGCCACGTCGTGGCAACCTTGTTCCACGTCGTGGGCTTGGTCGTCACTGCATGCGTCATCCCAAGTTGCATCTGGGGGCCTCCCGGAGGTGTCAGGACACTTGCCATGTCTTGGCAACCTTGTTCCACGTCGTGGGCTCTGACAGTTTTGGGGTTTCGCGCCCCGAACTTCAGAAATTCATAACTTTCGTATACGAACTCCGTTTTCGACGTTCTTTATATCACCGCGAAGGTGAGATTATGCTCTACAACTCTCGTTTAGAATCCATTGGCTAATTTTGAATTGATTTTTAATATATTATAAGTATATTACTTATATAGTATTTTTAGTAGGCCGGGACAGGAAAACTTCGTTTGAAATTCATAACTCCTTCATCTGAACTCCGTTTTCGTCTGTCTTTTTATCGTTGGACTACTATCGAAGAAATATTCGACTCTCGTTTAGATTACTAAGGATAGATATCTATCTACCTTAAATTCACTATTTACGTCGCGCTGGGTCGCGCTAGGTCGTGTCAGTTCTGTCGCGAAACTTCGACAGGTCATAACTTCTTCGTTATAACTCGGATTTTGGTGTTCTTTATATGCACGGAAACCTTGTGACATATACTACAACTTGGTTAAGATTAACCCTTCTAAATAATCTTCCATCAAAAATTCATTTTGATGCTTATCGTCTCTAAATCGACTAGCCCTGATCTACGGGGGTTACAATTATCTCCCCCTTAGGATGATTACGTCCCGTAATCATCAACGAAATAGGACTTGCATAATGATTCCACACGTTATTTATTCATCCTAGGTAATAACCGTAACTTCTATGTTTCCTCGAAAGAGTATTTAACTCCATGGCTTTCTTTACCGCAGAAGATGCCAAATCTTGCATCTGCTTATCGTACTATGTTGTACTTTCAATCGTACCCTTCAAGTTACCAAATAAGTCGTTATTATGGACTCCTTCTTCTTCTCAGGATAATTACTTTCATTTATCTATTGTAACAAACCGATGGGTCGTGCTCTATCGACCTCTCATCGTACGATGCGACGCTTAGACTCGGTCTTTAATGAAGTTAAATTCCAGAATGGAATATACCTTCCTTCTTATTCTAATGTGATATAATCACATTTCAGCATGTAGCATTTCTACCTGCAAACTTCTTTTAACAACGAGCGCGACACTATCAATCGCATTAACTTCAACCTTCTGACTTAAGTCAGATGTTACATCTAACTTGGTCCTCTAGACCACGTAACATACACCTCGTAGTCGAACTCAAATTTAAACATGACTACTAGGGTCGGAACAAGAACCATCTTACTAGTCATCACCGAAACAATGGTAATGACATACCATAATAAAATGGAATCAATCACTAGCTTCTTGGTAACCTTGTGACTTTCCCTGATCCAAGTGTGAGTCATGTGCTTCCGGTAGTATATGCATCTACTACCTTTCACACCTACTCATACTCGTCCCAAGTATTGTCCTGCAGTCGACCAAGTCACCATACAAGAAAATCACAAAACAATTTAACACATACGAATGTGTCCAAATAATCATAAACAATTCCCTAGACTTTACTAAGACTTCTTCATTGCTCAATCTTCAATCATCAACTCTAACTCAACTCGATTGGTGATGAAAATATCAGACGATGTGACAACTTCAAGAATTTCACCAATCGTTCCATCATCCTGCCAATCGAAGGTGTACTTTAGACATACCGTACTCCTCTAAACGTACTTTTATTTCATAGACACACTCTAAAGGCAAGATACCACTCTTACGATATCTTCTGATAGGTGTCATCCACTATCATAAGCCTTCTTCATTTCCTCCATTTACTCAATTTCTCTACGAGTCTTCACCATGACCCCTTGTACATCCAAGCAGACATTCGGTGCACCAAGCGAGAATTTTAAGATAAGAAAGCTTTAATTACGATAAACGTATAAATCTCCTTATCACCCCGAAACGTTTACATGCTAGTTCTAATATTGTAGCCATACGCTTAGAAACCTAAACACATAAGGTTTCCAGATCCGGTCAGCAACAGACCATAGATCCGAACAAATAATAGCATGAATATAGCTATCACACAAAACATTTAGCACATAAAAGCATTTTAGGCATCATTCCTAAAATAAACTAGTGCTTGTGTCAATTTACGTGTACTACCTAACATATTTTTGACACACTCCTCACAATCACTACTTAGCATTCTAAGTTTAAGTCTAGAAATTTCCTACAAATTCCTAGTTCGCTTAAACTAATGCTCTGATACCAACTGTGACATCCCCAATTTCACGGCCAGAAAAGACCGATTTGTTTATGCTTTGTTTTATAAATCAGAGTGACCGTTTAAAGAAAACGGTTGCGGAATTTGTTCCCAAAATAAAATATGATAACCTTTTATCAAAACATTTCTCAAAGAGAATGTATTTCCATTAAATAATAAAACCTCGGGATGTCATGTTCCGATACAGACCAAAAGCATAAACAATATAAAATAGACCTTACAATAGTTATTCAACTACTGATCTATAATCCAAAACCTCTCGTCAAGTCCACCAACTTATACTCTTGTGTCATTACCTGTAATGCAAAGAAAACTGAGTGGGTCAGGCTTGGGAGCCTGGTGAGCATATAGGGTTTTCAACCCACAATAATATAATCATTATATTCAACCATCAAACAATCAACCCAATTACCCATCCCCATTATCTCCTTTATTTCCTAGGATTTTACCCTAAGAATTGAACTACCCGTCATTCATCCATTCCTAGGATTGACCTAAGGAATTAGCACAAAAATCTATTGCTACATAAGGTGCATCTACCAACATCATCCTTTAAGCGCCTCTTCCAGGATTACGTCATACACTATGAGGCGCGACTGCCAGGTTTATGACATTTTCTTTTAGGCGCATCTGCCGACATTATCTTATAAGCGCATCTGCCAAGATTACCCTATAAGCGCATCTGCTTTTATTATGACAATCTCTATTTGGCGCATTTGCCGACATTATCCTATAAGCGCATCTGCCAGGATTACTCTATAAGCGCATCTGCTATTATTATGACAATCTCTATTTGGCGCATCTGCCGACATTATCCTATAAGCGCATCTGCCAGGATTACTCTATAAGCGCATCTGCCAAGATTACTCTATAAGCGCATCTGCTATTTTTATGACATTCTTTAATTGGTGCATCTACCAATATCATTCTTAATCATCTTTCATACCTCATCACTTTATCACATACCAACTATCTCATCTACCCATGTTCTACCCAACATATTTGTAGATATAGAATACACATACAGTTTAACTTATTTAAAAACTATATAAAACATTCATTCCATACTGATCTCAAATAAACAACAATATATAAACACATAGCACATATTTTATACCAAATACTTCATATTTATGTGTTAGAAGAAAGTAACTATACACTCTCCCAAACATATACTTAATACATTCAAACAATACTTGTATTATACCCGTGTTTATGAAAGGGACTATACACCCACACATATAAACAACTTTATATTATACACGTAGCACGTATTTCATAGAAAATACTTAATAATTATGCGTTAGAAGAAAATAACTACACACTCACTTGATCAGAAGATGATCGGACAACACTTCGACTTGCAGAAGTAGTAATCCCCAGCAGATCTGGAAGATCTCTTCAAAAATCGAACTTCTCGCCGGCAGAGCTTCGGCTCGGGAACCGCACTTCTCGGGATCTTCGGGATCTCGGGACTCGCCTCGGGGCTCGAGTATGATACCGGGGCTTCGGGGTATTTCTGGCACGTAAATCGATGCAAAACGGGAGAGAGAAGAGAGAAAATAGCAACCCTAAACGGCTGGCCCTTCAAATCTATTTATAGGGCAAATTTGGCCCTTGCCACGTCGTGGCAACCTTGTTCCACATCGTGGGCTTGGTCGTCACTGCATGCGTCATCCCAAGTTGCATCTGGGGGCCTCCCGGAGGTGTCAGGACACTTGCCACGTCGTGGCAACCTTGTTCCACGTCGTGGGCTCTGATAGTTTTGGGGTTTCGCGCCCCGAACTTCAGAAATTCATAACTTTCGCATACGAACTCCGTTTTCAACGTTCTTTATATCGCCGCGAAGGTGAGATTATGCTCTACAACTATTGTTTAGATTCCATTGGCTAATTTTGAATTAATTTTTAATATATTATAAGTATATTACTTATATAGTATTTTTAGTAGGCCGGGACAGGAAAACTTCGTTCGAAATTCATAACTCCTTCATCTGAACTCCGTTTTCGTCTGTCTTTTTATCGTTGGACTACCATCGAAGAAATATTCGAATCTCGTTTAGATTACTAAGGATAGATATCTATCTACCTTAAATTCACTATTTACGTCGCGCTGGGTCGCGCTAGGTCATGTTGGCTCTGTCACGAAACTTCGACAGGTCATAACTTCTTCGTTATAACTCGGATTTTGGTGTTCTTTATATGCACGGAAACCTTGTGACATATACTACAACTTGGTTAAGATTAATCCTTCTAAATAATCTTCCATCAAAAAGTCATTTTGATGCTTATCGTCTCTAAATCGACTAGCCCTGATCTACGGGCGTTACAGTTTTCAAACTACTTTCCATCTATAATTCACATATATCGAAGTATTTTATATCTAATTCGGGATAGTAATCCCATGATTTTCAATATATAGTTTTGCGTATTAAACTATACTCTGTGATATTCAATCGTTCTTGCATTTAGAAAAATATGGGATTTTCCTGGGGTAAAATATAACACATAATCGAATTAGTAACAAGTGATAACTAAACTAACTTTACATAAGAAAATATGGGATTTTCTTGGATAACAAAACTTTTCGGAAAACTAAAGGAAACTGGTACATTTTCATAAAACAAACATCTTATGAACTCACCAGCTTTATGCTGATTTTCAAATTGCTTGTATTCTCAGGTCCGCGTTAGACAGGTACCCGGTGATCTCTTTTGGTGAAGACGGAGTGCGTAGAAGATCTAGTTTTATCTTTTGTTCACATATACCTATGTATAACACTTGGAATACTTTACTTTTGAAATAAATGTAAGCTTTCAAATATATGTAATGTAATGGTTGTTTACTTTGATTACTATGTGCATTGGATTTGATACTCAACGTGGAGTCAACCCTGGAAATGTTTCCGCCTTTGGTTTTCGGGGTGTGACACCCTTAAGCCCCAAAAACGTGGTGAACTTGTTCTCTAGGGTTTCCACACGTTTTGGGCAGCCTCCACTCTCCTTATTCTTCATCCTCTTGCTCTTGGTGTTTGTGAGCCATTAGAGGAGTGACATTTGTGACTCTAAGCTTTCTAAAGTCATTACAAGGAGGATTTGAGATTGTTATTACTACATAACAATCAAGGTATGATCTAAACCCTTATTCATATGTTATATTGATTAGATCTAGGGTTTTAAGTCTTGGATTAAAAGCATGTATAATAGAGAAACCTAGATCCGAGCTTTAGGGTTTGCATAAGCACATAGGATGTCTTTTGGCTAAAACCCATCAGTGGTATCAGAGCCTAGATTGGTTTCTATTGTATTGATGCTTTATGTGTTTGTTCAAGTTGCAAAATCGAATTTTGGCCTCCCTGCCTGATGATCTCGGTGAGTACCACAGTGTACTCGGCGAGTAGGCCTCAACTCGGCGAGTACAGTGTGGTACTCGGCGACTTCGAGCGTCAAAATAAGGCATGTTCAGGATTTCTTTCTGTTTTGGTCATGGATACTCGCCTTAACTGTTATGGATCATTAAAATTCGAATTTTAATCATATTTTGGATATATCCTTGATTAAACAAAAAGATATTTACCAATTATTTAGATAATTACTTCCTTATATGATAAAGTTTGATTATTTGTATTAATTGGGTAACTTATTTTGCAACAAATTAAAATTAGGTCAAATATAGATAAATGATGAAATTAATTGTTTAATTTATATTATTTGTTATTTGATCCTTATCTTGTGAAAAGTTTCAATTTTTTCGCTTTAGGTTTTATAGTTTAAATTTAAACTTAATAGTTTTGTTTTGAAATTTAAATAGTTAAAATCCTAATGTTTTGAATAGTTTCAAAACTTGCCCTCAAGTTTTGGAATTTAAATTTTGATTCAAAAGTTTGATTTTGAAATATTTAAATTCTAAACCCTAATGTTTTGAAATGTTTCAAAACTTGCCCTCAAGTTTTGGAATTTAAAAGTTGATTAAAAGTTTAATTTAGAAATGTTAAATTCTAAAACCCTAGTATTGTTTTGAAAAGTTCAAATCACACCCTTATGGTTTTATTAATTAATTAAGGTGTATAATTAAAGGAGATTTAATAAATCCTTAAAGTTTTGGTGTACAATTTAATTAAATTAAAAGTATAATTAGAACACCTAGTATTTTAAAAGTGTAAAATACATCCTATACTATATACAACATTAAAAGTCTAACATTATATATATGTATGAGTAAAAGTCAGTCTTACCGTTAGTAGGCCTCACTCATGAAGCTGGTCTGTAAGGGGTGTTTAAGGAAATTGCCTATAAAATGGCGATTGAATGTGTATCCACTCTTACCCAATGCACTCTTGACTAGTGGAGGGTCGTTAGCCGAACGGGTAGGATAGGACAGAAACCTTCCATTATAAGTATAATGAAGTACAAAAGTAACTAAATGTTTTTTACAAAATTCCCAATCTTAGTTACTTTAGGCAAAAGTGAATTGATGCAATTCCATGAAATTACACTTTGTGCCCTTGCGAAGACGTTAGTGGAGCGTGTGTGGTTAACCGGCACACTAAATGGTTCTAAGAAAAGGTAGCAAAGGGTGACTCAATGTTTGTCATAGTTCGGTGGAGCGTGTGTGGTTAACGGGCACATCGAATAGGTGACTGTAACATGTGGGGGCACCATGTAGATTTGCATGGTTATTCACACCCGCTTTGTGATCCTCGGCATCCCAGTCACAAACTAGAGGGGCATATTGAGATTTAAACATGCCATTGAAAAGTTCAATGAATCTCAAAGGATCTAGGAGTTTTCAATACATTTAAAACTTAATCTATTTTTCGTTTTTCATGGTGGAGAGTTAGTGAATCGTCATTCACTTACCTTCAAATGTTCTGCAATTTGGGTTACGGCATCCCTCTCCCGAGTTGTGGAATATTGTGCTGGGTCCTAGCCTTAATATCTCATTTGGGTGATTTATTAAGGACTCAATCGATCAACTAACTTGAATTTGTTTTCTCCCGTTTTGTAGATGTCAAAGTACGACAACTATGGTCTTCCTAAATCCCGTGGAACAAGCATTCCACATGAAGATGATATTCCACGATTCGATCGAGGAACAAGAAATCGTGCTTCACTTGCTTCACCTCTTCTCGTTATTCTCCCTAACCCACAAGATCAAAGAATTGAAAGGTTCAATGTCACTAAAGCCCTATTGGAAATTAAACATGAAGATGGTAAACCAGTGTGTGCCCACGTTCTAGGAATGAAATCACACATCGATAGGTTGATAATGTTGGGTGCGTCATTCCCGGATAAGTTGGCTGTGAACTGGGTTCTGCAGTCACTTCCTAAATCATATAATAAGTTCAAAAGAAAGTATTATATGATGGATCATGACGAAAACCTCATTGACCTAACTTACATGCTCATTGCTGCTGAATCAGAAATGATTTGGCAAAGCAATGGAGCGTATTTGTTGGGAAAGTCAACCAACAATGCTTCCGAGGACGTTCTAGGAGAACCGACCTGCGTTTGCTGCCAAGAGAAAGGGCGTTGGATACCAGTCTGCCCTAAGAACCTGAAGAGTCAAGAAGATGGGAGAGTCAAAGAGTATGGTTGTGCTTCAGGTAAAATCCACTATCTAACCCCATTAAGTTCCTATTCATTGATTCTTAATACATAATGTGATAAGATTGCATTTGAATGTTTTGTAGGATCAGTGAAAAGAGAGGAAGCTTGATGAAAGAGCAAGATGAGTCTAATCACGAAGAAATGGATCTCGATCACATGAATTCGAAGATTAGATTTTGAGCATAGAAAGTTATGATAGAATTGTTGGGAATGTTTGATTACATAGTTTTTTAGTTGATTTTGCATTGTAAGGACAAATGTTTTCCGCTGCTTTTATGAATAAAATAAATTTTGATTTGACTCATTTATTTATTTCCTTGCAATAAAATCGTTATGAAAAATTGATGTTTGCATATTTCTACAACAAATGGATGTGATTCTTAATTATGATAATTGTGGAAATGTCGAGAATTTACCAAATAAGGAGAGTTTCTCATCATCCAAGTTTCAATTGGACAGAAATTTGGAATCGTGCAACTTGGTTGCACGATGAATGAGAAATTTCATATTTGGAAATTAGACTAATTCGTTGACAAAGTGTCAAGTGAAGGACTAGGAGATCGAGTACACAAAGTTGTGTGTTGATCAAGTCCACCGCAAGAGTAACAAAGATATTCGTCATGATTCACTGAAGGTTTAGTAAATATGATTATACTTATAAGATTAAGTGTAATTCTGAATTGATTGAAAAGGTTTAAATCAATAGCAGAACGAATAAGAAGAATCAAGTAGGCAGAAAGATAAAAGTTTCTCTATTCTAAGAAGAAGGGAGAGTACCTTTTATGCTCAATGATAGGTCTTAATGATTAAGAACCATATCTCAATTGATCCTCTAAGTGAATCTTTGTGCAATTGTATGTCTAAGAAGAGGAATCGAGAATTGAAGAAATGGTTAAATCAAGAAATCAATCATACTTCGTTCCAAAAACCAAATCTTAGAGTTAAGATTGTGACATTTAGTGACAAGTCTTAAGAAGGTTTATAACATTCATCTAATGTAGAATTTGGAAAAAGGTTTTCTTATTCTTGAACATTTGAAATTGGAAAGTTGTGATGTCTTGTATAAGACAAAGACCAACTAGGACCAATTTATGAAGTGTTTTGTCTTGATAAAAGCTACACTAACTCTTGAATATTTGTTTGTCAAGAAATGCTTATTGACAAAAGAATCTTATATGTCAAGGAGTCAGTGGGAGTCTTAATGGTCTTGAAAAGTTTCAAGAACTAATCAAGAATAAACCTTATCGATCATCACTAGCACACGAGTTGAGGTTTACAACCTATCGTGTTGACACTATCTTGTTTTTGTGCCGTTCCAATTGAGTTAATTATGCATGTAAGTTCTATGAGTTCTCATTTGAATGCATAAAAGGCAAGCACCTTGATCAATGAAAAGTACATTGATAAGAAAGGTT